>NC_064408.1:75351250-75987500 GCF_023375975.1 Astyanax mexicanus
AAAGGGCACCGAATGATATCAAAGAGAATCCTGCTGGATCAATAATTCTGAAGTGGAAGCTAC
Organism: Astyanax mexicanus; assembly: GCF_023375975.1. Lineage (NCBI taxonomy): Eukaryota > Metazoa > Chordata > Actinopteri > Characiformes > Acestrorhamphidae > Astyanax > Astyanax mexicanus. Next base: position 75,351,314 of record NC_064408.1, read on the forward strand.
ATCACATCACCCAGACACTAGAAAAGGCCACAGTTCAAAACTCAGCATCTGAGAAAAATACAGACCTTTGAGGGAGGCCACCAAACAGCCAACGATCTATTTGAAGGAGTAACACATCTCAGTGACTCAAAGTGCAGTGAAGATGCATCCATCTGCAATATCAATATTTTTTTTGGTTAAAATTTGTTACACAAATCACAAACATAAAATTTTATATGCCTCAAGAATTTCTATACTATTATTTAGCAGAAATGTGGGATCTTTTTAAAACAGAGGGTAAAATAGATGAAGGAACAGATTACAAACTGGAACTGAAGAAGATCAGCTTATGTACAGTGTATCTTTATTATCTTTACATTGTATCATCATTAAAAACCCATTCAGAACGCATCACGTTCCTTACTTCACTCAAGTCATAGCCCTTAGTAGTAGCTTATGCATTTAGGCCCTCACTACAGATATCATATAGCACCTTCCATCAACGTGGAACCGGCACTGTTCTGGTTTGCAAACCTGATTTTGATCCGGTTTCGGCACATTTCCACCAACAAAAGTAGGTTCCAGAACCAGGAACGTTTGTTTGCAGTGAGAACCGAAGAAAACTGTGAACCGGTACCACCACCGCTGTGCAACGCCCTCTGTTGACACATAATGTGATTTGTGGTTATACTAAAACTGGTGGAAACGTGGGCTGGTTCACTGAAAAGCAACAAGGTCCATATAAGCCCAAATGGAACTGTTTTTTTCTTTTGGTGGAAAATCACTATTAGAGGACAGAATACTGCAGGCACTGTATGTGTGAGGTTTGATCGAAACACAAAAAACAAAAGAATTAAATATTATTACAGGTTTTTACAGGTGAATACTGTATGTGTTGACAAGTTTGGTGAATTTAAATAGATAAGAGGTTGGTCTGCTCTTTAACAATGTGAAATCGCATAAGCAGTTAATTTACAGGAACAGTGATGTTATTTTATGTTGTACTCTGTTTATTGTTCATGATAAAAGTTGGGTCTGTGCTCTGCAGATGTATGCAGGTTGAGCGTACACGACTGTGCACCTACTTTCCAAGATAGCAATGGACGTCTGACTGTTGACTGTAGATAGCAATATGCCAGAAATTTACCTGAACACACCTCACTTCAAGACCACCACGCCCATCAGTGTAGATATATTTATAAGCTCTGTCACTATTTAAATAATGCAGACGCAAGAAGGGAAGACTATAATAAAATGTTGGTGGGGTGTGAGATAGCAATGAGCTTCACAACGTTCCATGCATAGGGTGTAGGACAGGGCCCTTGATTTTTCTCAAGGTTTTTTGATCTGAGGCATCATCGATTGATTATGGTTGTACTGTAAAAGCACTATACAAATAAATTTGAACTGAACAACTGCAAATAAATGGGTAACAACAGAGAACAGAGGTAACAAAGTAGAACAGACCAATGTATTTTGAATGTGAAATATCTAAAACTTTTCTTTTTAATGGTCTAGAATTTAGAAGGAAAACTGAAGAGACTGAAGATACACATCTAACCAGTTTTGCTCTTCTATTAAAATTGGATTTTACACAAAAAATGTGGCACTTTATCTGAGAGCTTTATAGGCAGCGCCCAGTCAATGCAAATGAAATCCACTCCAGAGAGACAGTGTAGAGTCGGCGCTTAACATCTTTAGTGTTGCTCTTATGTTCCTCTCCGTCTTAATCAGCATTCCTCCCAGTTTCCCCATGGCACTGCTGTCATTCTTTTACTGCCTGGCCTCAGAGCATTCACAAACACCAGTGACAAGCATGTCTCTCCCACCGGGTGCTTTGATAATGTGTCCTTTTGACGAGCAGGCTTCTTTACTGTGTGTACCGTGCTTCTGGCCCAGAGCTACAGTGAAGACAGGAATCAAAATGCAAAGTAAAGCTGGTCAAGGTGGGCTGTTTCCAAGAAATGATGAGCTCTCCACATTCAGTTGGATGCAGCACTTGCAGCACTGTACAGATACGCTAAATATAGAGCCTGTCCTGTCATTTGTCTTTCTGCCACACTTGCTTGTTGGCAGGAGGTGCTCACAGACCTGTTACTCAGCTAACATTGCATAATATTTTCACATAATACAATTCAGTCTGACAGAAAAAACAACATGAATATGCACCAAAATATTAGATATGATAAATGTTGATTTGAATATGTGCTTAATTTCTTACTTGATATAATTCATTAAATGGTATATTAGTTTGTTACATAGCAAAACAGCACATTAACTTAATGTTTAATTTCTTTGTGTGACTGATAAAAAAAAGGATGAAAAACTGACAATTACCAGCATATTAATCACATCTCAACCCCAACTCTCAGTTAAAACAGAAAACAAAATGCAGAAAGAGTTCCACAGTGGCTTGCAAAAGTATTCATACCCGTCTAACTTTTTCACATACAACCACAAACTTAAATGTATATTATTGAGAGTTTCAGTGATAGATTAACACAAAGTAGCACATAATTGCGAAGCGGAATGAAAGCAATTCATGATATTCAAAATTTTAATCACATAAAAATCTTAAAAGTGTGATGTGCATAAGTATTCAGCCCCCTAAATAAGTTAATACTTTGAAACCCCTAAATAAAATCCAGTGCAATCAACTGTCTTTAGAAGTCATCGGATTATAAACCGCATTATTAGTGAATGTCTATTTTCTGGTCTATTTTCATACATATATAGCGCACCGGATTATAAGGCTCATTAAGTGACACTAGTAAGAATGAATACTTCGTTCTGTATGACTACCTTTCGTCTGGGTACCTACATATATATATATATATATACACATATAGTTATTTATGCTCCTGAGAGACCTGACTGGGCAGAGCCTGTCATGGGCAGGAACTGATCTACAACTAATCAGCATATGTCCAAGTGTCTCCTGAGCAGAAGGAGCAGGGAGTAATCAGTGCACTTGGGAGGCTAAATGAACACAGGCCTTCTCTGTTTCTGTAGCCCGGCTGTAATGAATGGAGAGAAAGTGAGGCTAATCCCATGCTAGTTCACTGTATTGATCTAAGGCCTGGCTTAATGTAGACCGATAGAGCGTGCCTTCAGAGACACCGGGCCAAATGGCCTTAATGACTTTGAGCTTCGAAATTTAGCAAGTGGTGGCTTGAATGCATGCGCGCAAGTGTGTGTATAATGGAAAGGTTGGGGGGAAGGGGGAGGGGCATAGTGAGATTTTTGACTCCTCAGCACACATACTAATTTCATGTTCTTGCTGTTACCAAACAAATACTCATTAGACAAACACAAATAAAATTACTAGATAAAAAATATAGTGATTACTATAACTCTTTCAGTACTACACAATTCTTTTATATATTTAAAAAAATCCTCAGTGTTAATTTACTTGTCAGTGCTTTACCAGTACTTTTCCATTCACATATACTCTCCTCTTGTCTCATTTGTAACTCCGCCCCCCTCGTTACCTTCCCAGGTGTTCGAAGATTTGTGTGTGTGTTTCCTGTATATATAGTCCTGTTGTTTTGTCTGTCCCATGTTTGACTTCCTGTTTCTCTTAGTGTATTACCCTGGTGTATTTGCTGTTATTCCTTGTTTATTTCCTTGTTCTGTTTTGCTTATTCGGTATTGTTTTGTTTATTTATTTATTTTTATTTACCCTCCCCGTTTGTTCTTCTCATCTCCCATTTGTTTTGGTTTGTTTCTTTATTTTGCTTGCTTGTTTATTTGTTTATTTATTAATAAAACTTTTCTTACCTGCATTTACGTCCACCTCCACGTCTCCCTGCCTGGCCACCACTGACATTACTTACAATTCTGCCAGGGATGACCGGTTGGTGGTCATATTATTTATATATTGGGCATGTCCTTCCATCTCTCACTCACCATCAGTGTGTAGTCATTCACCACAAGCTGTCTTCTCTTGGCATATACATATATATCTTATATAATAGTAAACTGCTTGGTCTCAGTGTTTAAGGTTATAAGAACAAGTTACTGCATGTTGGTTGCTGAGTGTGACCATATGCTGGCTGTATGGGTCCACCTGGTTACATTTGCATTAATTGCAATCTTATATGACTCACAATAATGCAGATATGTAATAGATAAGTCATAAATTCCAGGTTCCCAGTTGCTACATTAAACTAACAAAAACATAGTGTTGCACCCACTGCATGGTTTTGATCAGTGTTGGGAGTAAAGGCGTTAAAACTAACGGTGTTACTAACGCCGTTACTTTTTTTCAGTAACGAGTAATCTAACCAATTACTATGACTGTAACTATAACGCCGTTACCATTTCCAACACCCCGTTACTGCACGTTACTTTAGCAGCTCTATGAACTTTTTTTTTTTACTTCGCTTTGCCCTGGTTAACCCCTCCTCTGTCCGGTGAACTTGAGCTTCTGGCCGCTGTGCCTGTGGTTTGGCGTGGTGAAGTGAGGCACAATTGTGACGATTTGCGTGCTCTAATCAATTCAGTGATTGCCGTGGACAGGCCAAGTTCCGATTTAAGGGCGTTAAGCTCTTTTTAGCTGCTCCGGTTTTTGTGGTGCTGCTGCTTTCTATTTTAGAGCTTAGATTCTCTGCCCGAATCCCACCTGACCCGAGGACCGACCCGAAATCGGGCTCCTATTTTTATTTTATATAAAGCTCTGGTGTGATAATCACAATGTTGCTAAGTAACCAATTATTATTGTTCACTAAAGCGAACGAAATAGCGAAAACTGAAAGTGAAAAAACATTTGTGTTAACTGAATCTAATAAAAACGATAATTAAAAGGAAAAACATAACTATCTCGAACTGTATTTTGTGTTTATAAAACTAACTAAAACGAACTGAAATTACTGATAGAATACCCTCATTTTCGTGTTTAATTTATTTATAAGCGCTGTTGTACAGCGGAGTTATACAGCGGGCGGTGTTGTGCCGAGTGCGCGGCACCTCGTGGTTCGTGGCGTTAGTTCTTGTGTAAAGCGCTCGCGCTAGCAGCAAAATACGACAGAAAACACTGAGAAACTGCACAATTATGTATGGGATTACAATATGAGCGCCAGGCAGATGAAAGAGAAACAGCAGATACAGTGTGTGAGATGTGTGAAAACTAATAAAAACTAGCAAGCCCACCCTAAAAACTTACTGAACAGAAAAAATAAAAACAAAATAAAATTAAACTATAATAAAAATGAAATATGTAATCACGTAGCTCTGGGCACACGTGAACTCCAGCCCGCCAGCCCGCGGTGTTTCCTGACGCCGGAGCCCAGCGGAAGTGCCATCGCAAGCGGTGCGAGCGTAAGCGGAAGCGCGGAAAGAAAGCCGGGATCTAAAGGCTAGTCCTAAAGGCTAGTCCTAGCCGGCCGGCTATACCATCGCTCTTTCTGGCAAACGTCTGTTCCCTTGACAATAAACTGGACTACATCCGACTCCAGCGAACAACCCAGCGTGAGTTCAGAGACTGCTGTGCTTTGGTTTTTGTGGAATCGTGGCTGAACGACAACATTCCGGACAGCGCTATTCAGCTAGCCGGGCTAGCTGCACCGTCTCTGACCGCAAGACCCTCCAGCGTATTGTGAGGACAGCTGAGAGGATCATCGGCGTCTCTCTCCCCTCCATCACGGACATTTACACCACCCGCAGCATCCGCAAAGCAACCAGCATTGTGAATGACCCCACCCATCCCTCACACGAACTGTTCTCCCTCCTGCCTTCGGGAAGAAGGTACCGCAGCATCCGGTCCAGCACGACCAGATTCTGCAACAGCTTCTACCCCCAAGCCATCAGACTCCTCAACTGCAGAGACTGAACTGATGGTTTTTCTGTACATGCACACACACTCTTACCCCACTTACCCCAGAAAATGGAAAGCACTAAAAACCCTACTACCTCACTGTGTAATAGAGGTAATTACTACCTCACTGGTCTTTTTTGCACACTTTTTGCACACTGCATAATTTGCACACTGTCTTGTTATTTATTATTCTTTGTCTGTATGGTGTTGTATTGTCTGTCTGCACTTTTGTACTGTTGCACTATTGTTCTGTCTACACTGTGTTTATGTGCACCATGGTCCCTGGAGGAACGTTGTTTCATTTCACTGTGTTATCGTTACTCTGTATATAGCTGAAATGACAATAAAAACCACTTTGACTTTTAACTTTGACTTTGACTTAAAGCTTTACCCTGTAGCAATTTTAATCTAGAGGGATCCCAGTATCGCTTGTCCCAGAATTGCCCTGCTGATTCAATCTGCTACACTTTCTTCCCTCTTCCACTTCATTACTCATTGAATATTCATGCATTTATTTATTTTTTACTTGGAAGGGAAAGAAGCCATACTTATTTACTCAGCAAAATGTTTCCTACTGATGTAATTAACTGAACAAACATCCTTAATGCTTATCATGATGACCCGAACGAGATTTAAAGAGGCAGATGGGAGAAAGCGAGCTCTTGATCAAGTATCCCAGTTTAGAGCTTGATGAAAATGCCTGGACATGAGCTGGCGCTTTCCTGGAAACATTATTACTTATTCATTCATTACTTATGAAACAGAAATGATTTGTCCGCACATTAAGCCCGGTATTCCACAAAGTTGCATAGAAATTGATTGCTGGGAGCGTGTGCCAGCTCCGCTGAGTACCCAGCACTGACAGCAGATGGAGCAGTGTGAAGAGCAGGGCAGCCAGACTCTCCCATCTCAGACATAATCACATAACAGGCTTTGCCTTCTACATTTCAGCATGCACATTCAGAATAAAATGATGACTCTTTTCACACTGCAAGCCAGCATTAAGCTCATTTTGGCACCTCGTGAGAGCTCTTTTTAGACAGTGTGACCAATACAGATTTACATTCCAAATGTAGCTTATGGGCCATTTCTAACTGCCTCAGCAAAATGTTCCTTTATCACCCACAAAGAACTCGCATGCCAGTGGAGGAAGGATGAAGTATAACTTGTGCTTTTGAGGCTGATGTTTCATTTCAGCTACATTTATCTCTAAATGTCTAAACGTGCCTTGAAAAATGTCTGTTAGTTCTTGGGTGTTTGTGGTATATATATCTGTATATCTCAGTAGTAAAATAAAAATGGTAAATGTGGCCTAGAATGAAAAACTGTGTGCATCTTGGAATATTAAAACAATAAAAGTTTAGTAGATGAAGGTGACATAACATCAGCTTTAAACACAGTTTAAACACTACACTATATTAAAAGTGTAGTCTTGAGAAACCTGTAAAATAGACCAATTCCAAAACCATATATTGTTACTATTTAGTTTAGATTATTTTAGTTAAACTTCTTGGCCTAAATGCAAAGCGCTTTGTGTAGTGGTAAATTCGGACACTCTAAACACACACCACCCACTCTGTGAAACATGGTGGTGGCAGCATCATGCTGTGGGGATGCTTTTCTTCAGTAGGGACAGGGAAGCTGGTCAGAGCTGATAGTAAGAAAAAAAATCTTAGATTATTACATTTGCGCCACAACATTCAAATACATGCAGCCCACAAGTAAAAAAAAAATATTTTATTAAATTCCTAAAGTCTGGTGGTGCTGTTGAGTGAAGCACACACACACACACACACACACACACACACACACACACACACTGGTCTTTTGTGTCCTTAAAAAAAAAAGAATTGATAAAACTTAGCTGTGACATAATGTTGGAGAAAGCATTCAGTTTGTTAAGTCAACTGTTAATTCTGAGTCGATTTTCAATTGTAAGTCGAATTTTAAGATGAATCACCTGTAGCAATTTCTTCACTGCTAGAGGTCACATTTCCTCTTCATGCAACAATAAGTTGTTTTACAAGACGATAGAAAAAAGACTCCAGTGTGGGTGTTTTCACTGTGAGATTAGACTATAGAGCTAAAGGAGCAATATACTGACCCACAAACTGTTAAAAATGTCACACTGTGTGTGTTAAAACTGTACAAAATGTAGCCTGTGTAAAAGAAACAGATTTAAATGTTTTTTTTTTTCTAAAACATTAAAGTGCTGCTTCTGCTTGGAGCAAAGTTATTGATTTTTTATTCAGTTTGTGAGCCCTGGTGGCCAGTAATGAAAACATTTATTCTTTCATAAGTACAGAAAAGAGCCTCAGCCCTTCCCTTTGATTACCAACCCACTCAACTCATGTGTGAGACTGATGCAATCAAACCAAATATAGTGGGTTGTTAAGTTAGTCTAAAAGGCTAAAATGCTCCAGTCTGTGGACTGTAATGTCTTTAGAATGAGTGATTTTTTTTTTGTTCAATAGTCATTTTAAGAGAAAATATTGCTCTTGTATGTGATCTGTCAGGAATCACATTTACATAATCACATGACTGGTAATTCAACCGACAGCAGTTTGAAGTTATAAGGAGTGTTGTTACAGCAGAGTTATTGAAGCTCTTCCTTTTCTGGCTGTAGGGCGATCAACATATCAAAGCAGCATCAGGAAAGAGTGACTAAAGATCATTTTCTCTGACATCCCCGAGGATTTTAGAAGACACTGTTTGTCCTGGACTGTCAGTCAATCAGTAAAGATTTAAAATATATGCATGCATAATTGTGAAGTGGACTGAAAATGATACATGGTTTTAAACATGTAATCAAATTAAAATATAAAAAGTGTCATGTATTCAGCTACCTAAATAAGTTAAGTACTCTGAAACCCCTAAATAAAATTTAGTGTAATCAACTGTCTTCAGAAGTCACTTAATTAGTAAATAGAGTCCAGCTGTGTGTAATTTATTCTCAGTATAAAAACTGTTCTGTATCGACGTCAGTGCTTTGTTAGAGAACCCTAGCGAACAAACAGCATCATGAAGACCAAGAAACTTACCAGACAGGTCAGAGATAAAGTTGTGGAAAGATTTAAAGCAGGGTTTGGTTCTAAAACATATCCCAAGCTTTGAGCATCCCAAGGAGCACTGTTTACTCCATAATCCAAAAATGAAAAAAGTATTTCATAAGTGCAAACCTACCAAAACATAGCTATTCACCCAAACTGACAGATCCAGCAAAGAGAGCACTGGTCAGAGAAGCAACAAAGAGGCCCATGGTCACTCTGGAGGAGCTGTAGAAATCCACAACTCAGATGTGAGAATATGTCCACAGGACAACAAGAGTGTCAAAAAGAAACCCATTGTTGAAAGAAAGACAGAAGAAGTGCACACTATACTCTCTGTGAAACATGGTGGTGGCAGCATCATGCTGTGGGGATGCTTTTCTTTAGTAGGGACAGGGAAGTTGGTCAGAGTTAATGTTAAGAAAGAAATCTTAGCCTCCAGATGTGTAAAGCTGGTGGAGACATACCCCAAAACACTTGCAGCTGTAATTGCTGTGAAAGGTTACTCTACTAAGTATTGATATAGGGGGGATGAATACTTTTGCACTTCACAATTTTCAGATTTTTATTTGATATATTTTTAAATAATTTTGTATCATTTTAATTTAACTTCACAATTATGTGCTATTTTGTGTTTGCCTATCACTTAAAATCTCAATAAAATACATTTAAATTTGTGGTTGTAAGGTGACAAAATGTGAAAAAAACACTGCCACTGTATAAATAGATCTTAAAAACAGAGCTACAAAACCAGTATTTCCATTTTTAAATAATAAACAGTGCTTGCAAATCTTGCATATAACTGTATTAGCGCTGATTCTGCCATGAGTGGATATCAGTCATTGATAAAATATTGAATAGAAGCCCTTTAAGCTCCTAATGGTATGACCTCATGCGCATGTGATGAGAATGCACATCAGTTTACCCTGCAGCCGCTTTTAGTGCATGTAATGCTGTTCTGCTGCTGCAGTGTGGTCTGCGTGATGCTGGAGGACTTCTCGGATCTCTGTAATGATAAGATGGGATTCCAGTCCGTACCTGGTGACATCACTTCCAGCTCACAGGATGATCTCAGCACGGCGACCTAAAAACAAGCTCTGAGAGCAGAGCATGCTGGTCTGAGAGCAAATATACGCTGCTACATCAGTGCAGGAGGAAGACGTCTTAGAGTAAAGCCTCAGGCTAGTTTTGAAGGTTAATGAGGACTTATTTAAACTGGGGAGATTTATGACCAGGCTATTTACACCTAAATAAGAGTCACTCTCTAAAAGTGCAACATAAGAATGGGTGACCAGTGATGTGCTCAGATATCACAAAAGTACCTTTTTCCTCTTTACAAAAGCAACAAAAGAGGGTCAGAGAAAGTTCAGTGCATTTTAAAACAAAAACAGCACCACTAACTGTGCTCAATTCTCTCTTCCCTCCTAAAAAACACCATAAAACCACTGAGTGTCCCACAATGGCCGTTCAGCGCCATAAATCCTCGAGGCCGTCACTTAAACACAAATCTGCCCCTCTGTCGGCGAGTGGCGTTCAGGGCCCTTGGCTGCTTTTCAGAAGTGTCACAGATGTAGTTTCCCTCAGTCTGGGGGATAAGATGAGCTGAGACAGATAGAAGAAGAGAGATGGCAGGCCTGTTAGTGTCTGAATCTGTATTCCTCTCCCTCTCTGCACCGACTCTTATTTTACTGAACCCAGAGAGAGTCGAGACCCGCGTGCCACTGCCAGTCTGCCACTGGCAGGAACAGAGATATCATTGCCATATCAATAAGCCTTACCCCTGAATATCCCTAAAGTCCCACTGAATATTTACTGAGACAGCAGACAGCCAGACTGATGTGATCCTACTGTAAAGTATAGATCAGGTCAAAAAGTCAGATTTCAAATAGATTACCAAGCATTACTTATGATTTATAATACTGCGACAGTCAGGAACTGACTGCCCTCCAACACACAGACATATTGGCAAATAAAGGCATTACCAATGCAGTCAATATTCTCATTATGATCTTTTTAATATGATTCATTTTGTATCAATATCACACAATATACAATATTAACACAATTATTTTAAAACAATGTTTTTTTTTTCATTACAATGTATATGAAATCAATGAAGATGGGATTAAAATGTAGATTTTCAGCTTTGATTCAAAGGTTTAACAAAAATACTGAAACTGTTCATTAATTGCTGCTATTTTTTTACACAGTCTGCTCATTTTCACAGACACAAAACTAAGTAGAATGTATTATTATTATTATTATTATTATTATTATTATTATTATTATTATTATTATTATTATTATTATTTAGCAAAGCAAATAATCTCTGGAACCCATTACCAAATGCAGAGTCTCTTCTTGTAATATATATTTTTTCCCAGGCTTTTACACCTGTTTTGTCTTTAGCATGTTCAGTTGGGATGAGGTCAGGTGTGTATTTTTTTTTTTTAAATAAATGTCCAGTCAAGTCAAAAATTAGTTCAAGTCAATATTTAGAAATGTTACAAAACCAGGTATACACAATTTTGCAGTAAACTGCCCAAAAAATTAAAAGAAAAAGGTGTACTTAGTACTGTAAAAAAAATATTCGATTGTCGTAAAAATATAAATAAAAATAAATAAAATATTGTTGGAAAAGGGGTGATTTTAGCATACAATTCATTTTAAAACATCAGTTTATAAAGTCCTGGTCTGTTATAAATCAGTGATGGAACAGATTAGACTGTGTTGCTGCACTCTCCACACACTTACATACAACATATTCACACTTCTATTATTATAACTAGAAAAAGACAGAAACGTAGATAACTATTAACCATAACTATTAAAAGTATTAGTCTTTTTTTTATAGAGAAATTACAGATGAAGCCAGAGATCTGTGAATTCTGTTCCCTAAATATTCAGAAGACTCTTGTAAACTGGAGAAAATTGTTACAGGAGGAGTCAGGTTTGGCTGAACCACATGGCAACACCGTACCTTTAGCTCAGCTTAACACTGGACTAAGTCTTAGTTGTGAGCAGTAAAGAGAAGAATTAGAGGTCTGACAGATGAAGTGCAGTAATAAAATCACACTGCACTTCTATTGGACAGCTAAAAATGAGTGGTGTTTTTCTACTTTTGATCGGTAGTGTGTATCATTATCTATTTGTAATGGAACAGCATCCTCTCACTTTTGCAGAACATGAGCAGAATGTTAAGCTCTACATACAATACCTGTATATTGTATTGTTATGTATAAAATCATGTAAAAAATCAGTACGAGTGTATAACTGTTGCAACTTTTGTGTCGATTGAAAATCGCTGCAATACAGTCAGGCTGATTTGCCCCTACTGTGAGCATCTCAAGGCATGGGCATTTTGTTGTGAACCCCAGTCTTTGTAATTACAGATTGTGCTATAGAGATATAATGACTCTGTACATAGATTGATTGAGTTTAATATCTCAACTACTCAGCTATAGATTGAAATCTGGCCACTGGCTCCTACAAAAGCCATACATCAAACAGACAAGCCCACCACCGGCTACACTTGAGTGCCGTGCACTGTGATTAATTGTAATTAATCGTTTTACTTGGTGAAGTGTTGTGCGCTCACTCATTTATCATACTTACATCATATCGCATGGCTCCAGTTTGCAGTGAAGGGAAATGCTGGATTTCATTTGTTTATATCTGCCTCACCGACTGTGTTTCAGCTATTCTTCCAGATCAGACGTAGCACAGAAAAACTGCCCTGTAATGAAGCAAATCAGCTTCATTTGTAAGGAGGACGTTCATGTGCTGTCCAGAAGTCGAGATTTATTATTATTGGTTCTCACCACAGCCATATGTTGAGTGGGAAACAATGTATATTCCCTCCACAACACAGTGCCAGACAAACAGATGGTGGCCACAGTACAAACGTCAATATCAACAATAAATACAGACAAAAACAATGCACACTCTTTAATAATACGCCACAAAGGGTTCTTTAAATGATGCTGTACAATAATTGCTTTAAATTCCATAAAGAACCATGCAAAAGAGATTTATTAGCACATAATACATGTTAAAGTTTCCAAGAATCTTCAAATAATGTTCATAATGTTTAACTTAAAGTTGTTCTTCACACTTACCCATAGATCTCATTTACAGTTGTACGCAAAAGTTTGAGCAAAATCTGTGACTGTAAATCATTGAAAGAGTGAAGGATGTAAGTTAAAGTTAAGAATTGGTTTAAGTAAGATAAATATATAGTTTTCTTTATTTAAGCATGATTAGTGTGTTGTGTTTGTTATGTAAGCTGCTAGTGTAAAAAAAAAACAGACAAAGGAGACAAAGGAGGACAATGCAAATGTTTGGGCTTCAAATGAGTCCCAACAGTCAGCAGCCACTGACTTCTCAAAAAATCAAAAATTAGTCTCTCTGAAAATAAAACAAATAACAAAGTAGGAAAAGGCTGTCAGAAGATAGCAAAGCAGTTTTAGGTTCATGTTGTTATTAAGAATTTGCAATTAAAGGAATAGTGTAGTTCACATTGCAGTTGCAAATATTTTCAAAATAACTTATATATAGCTTATAGACAATGCAAAACCCCATTTGACTGCAGAAGATTCTTAGAAAGATTTAATATACTCTGGAGTGGTGGTGCACTGTTCTACTGTGCACATAAGCTCTGAAAAAAAAATGAAAAGAGACCTCTTCAAATTTTGAATCCGTTTATCTGTTTTTATTTTTTATAGGTTTATATGTTTATATGTTTGAGTAAAATGAACATTGTTGTTTTATTCTATAAACTACAGACAACATTAATCCCAAATTCCAAATAAAAATGTTCTCATTTAAAGCATTTGCTGAAATAACAAAAAAAAGATGCAGATCTTTCAGACATCAAATAATGCAAAGAAAACAAGTTCATATTCATAAAGTTTTAAGAGTTTAGAAATCAGTATTTGGTGGAATAACTCTGGTTTTTAATCACAGTTTTCTGTGATTAACACAGTTTTCTGTGATGCAGAACATGCATCTTAGCATGTTCCCCTCCACCAGTCTTACACACTGCGTTTGGATAACTTTTATAACACCACTCCTGGTGCATAAATACAAACAGTTCAGCTTAGTTTAATGGCTTGTGATCACCCATCTTCCTCTTAAATAAGACTACCCTTATAAAGGGTTTATAAATGTTTTATTTTTTTTTTTTATTATTAATTGGGTTGTAAATGAATTTAAAATCTTTGATAAGCAGTTTCAACACATCAATTAAAAAGGCACCAGTTATCCGTTGTTTACTTTTAATTCAACTTTAAATAAGAGTCAAACATAGTTACAAATATATTAATATTAATATGACAGGTTTAATGCTGATTGATGGAAAACACAACGTAAGATCAGGATCCAGGAAGATCTGAGATTTGACAGAAAAAATAAGCGTGGAATCGTTATTTTGCAAATCTGCTCACTGTTGCCATTTTTATTTGTGTTGTTATGTATTTATTAACTGCTTATTAATGGGCTTTAAAGTATTTGCAACCTAATTAAGAAATATTAATAAACCTATTATAAAGGTACACTTATTATAAAGTGGTACCTCCAGAGGTTTTCAATTTGGTAAAATCAAAGAAACTCATCATTTTTAAGTGTACCGTATTTTTCGGACTATAAGGCGCACTTAAAAACTTTTAATTTTCACAAAAATTGACAGTGCGTCTTATAATACGGTGCGCCTTTTGTATGGATTTTACTCGTCAGGTTGTAAGGAGCAGTAAACACACACTCCGTGCAGCGTTATAGAGAGTTTCAGTGCTATACAGAGTCCAGAGCCGTGCAGCTCCGAGGCTGGAGCAGCAATAGCATTAGCTAGATGCTAACCGCTAAGCTAGCTAGCTTATTCACTGAGATCAGTATTATCTAAATTTTACTCGTCAGGTTGTAAGGAGCAGTAAACACACACTCCGTGCAGCGTTATACAGAGTTTCAGTGCTATACAGAGTCCAGAGCCGTGCAGCTCCGAGGCTGGAGCAGCAAATAGCATTAGCTAGCTTATTCACTGTTCAGAGATCAGTATTATCTAAATTTTACCCGTCAGGTGTAAGGAGCAGTAAACACACACTCCGTGCAGAGCCGTGCCGCTCCGAGGCTGGAGCAGCAATAGCATTAGCTAGATGCTAACCGCTTAGCTAGCTAGCTTTTTCACTGTTCAGAGATCAGTATTTTCTAAATTTAGCACTTTTAATACTGCTGGAGCAGTATTATTAGAGTTAGATGCTAATCGCTAAGCGTTCACCGTTCAGAGGTGAGTTATCGGCCTGTAAGTCTGTGCTGCTTTGCCTGGCTAGCATTAGCTAGATGCTAAGCGCTAACTCTCTCAGAGGTGAGTTTTATCAGCCTGTAATCTGCTTGTTTACCGTGTTAAAACAAGCTACGGGGGACGAATCGCTAGCTAATATCTCACTGTCTTACCAGAACACGCAGGATTACTCAGTGTAACGCTGTCGTTTAAGTTTGGGTTAACTTTACTAGTTTAGGTGACTAGCTAGCGTGCTAGCGGATAGCTATGCTAACGCTGGTGCAGCAAGCCTTAGTGGACATCTGGAAATCTAAGCTTACTGTAAATAAACTGAAGCACGTTACTCACCCAAATAAACAGTTTTCAGGAGAGGAATCTGTGTAGATTAATATCCAGCACTCGTTTGACTTTGAAAGAGCTAGATTTGTATACGGAGACGCTCCACCGGCAAGCGACCACCCCCGGTGGGGGAAGGGAAACATGGCGCCACCCCTGTTCACTTTGATATAGGCACCCTTTCTAGTGTCACTTAACACGCCTTATAATGCGATGCGCCCTATGTATGGAAAAATAGCAGAAAATAGGCGTTCTTTGCGTCTTATAATACGGTGCGCCTTATAGTCCGAAAAATACGGTATATAAATTTCCATTTAGTGAATTTGAAGTTACAGTTCATAGTTAAAAACAAAGGTGTCAAAATGTTGTTCTTTTCAGTGACTCCTTAAATAATAACCTTTGTACTGTGAATGGGATATATGACTGTGAGGATTAAAAAAAAGTTTAAAGGACCTTCACATGACACTTTACTCTAATTTCCAAAAAAAAAAAGCTTTTTCAGGGAACCAAGTACTTCTGCAGAACCCCTTGGAATCTTTATTGTTAAGAGTTTTTTTGTGAGTTTACAAGACATGTGTCATCAATCTTATAAGACAAGCCCTGTAACTCCATATGATGTTTTCATTGGTGTGCTTTCAGAATTTCAGGCCTCCTGTGTTGTGTATTAAAGCCAAAACATCCTCCTAGGTGATCAGAGTCATAAACTTTTATTCATTCTTTTATGTACAGGCTACTCATCAGCATTCCAAACCACACATTACCAACAGCTGGCGCAATCAAAGATATATTATAGCCTGTAATAAACCTCCAAAATGTCAGATTAAGTGGTATTTTATACAGCCTCATTAATTCAAAAAAGGTCAATGGAGAATTTTTTATTTGAGGAAATATGAGAAGACAAGTCTATTAATGATGAAGGTGGCAAGAGGCAACAGTTACTGGCATTTGTGTTTGCATGACATGGATAATATTGAAGAAGCTGAGTGCACACCTCTCTCCATCCACATTCATCACATGAGGTTTCTCTGTGTTGTTTGGTGCATTGTGGTACATAGGAAGCAGCATTATCTGTTCTGTTAGATTTGGATTTTATGAGGTAATGACTGGTTTTCTGTATATGTTATAAAGCGTGTTGAAGATTCTATGTTAGTAATTCAGAGTATGAGTGCATTACAGTATCTGTTATTCACTTAATAGAAATACAGCACAGTATAGTGCACCAGTTATACTACAGCATAATCAATACAGCACATGTTAAGATCAATAAAGCTGTCTGTAGCAGCAGAACAAGTGAAAAAGGTTGTGATTTCATTCAGATTATTCAACAGTACAACAAAAAATATCACATTTCTCACTGTGAAAAAAACATTTCCAAAATGCATCATGTGATTTCCCTCCAAGGGGTACAGACCTGTAATTTAGCTTTTCAAAGTTTGTGTCCATGCTGAGAATTACAGTGTGAAATATATTTCTCCTGTTTGTTCATTTGTTCATTCAGTGTGATCAGCGTGTAGCCACGCAACCTTATTAATATACTTATTTACAGTTTTTATAAGTTAATATCAGGTACACAATATCTAAACTTTATTGACAAAAAAATCATACATTTTTATTTGTTAATAATTCTGTTATTTATTTATTTTTTTTAAAGTACATATAATGTAGTGCAAACGGCTGGGCAACAGATGCATTTTACTTGTAAAAACACCATGCAACTTTATATATGTTGTTTAATTTTTTATTTAAGGTAACAAAAATGTATTTAAAGTACCAATGAATATGATATTTTCAGTAGTAAATTATAAAATAATCAGGATGTGTCATCAGATATTAAGGAAACATGCAAAGTTCAAGAATCTCTTGTCAGCAGAGCTTCAGCCAGTATTTTATTACTAGAACTGCGTGTTTTCTAATAGAAATCTGTGTGGTATGATCTTTAACTACACCTTCCGATCATTCTGCAACATATGTTCCCTATCCCCGAGGCTGCTAGGTTTAAAAACATAACAGCGGAGTTGCAGCCATGGAAGCTAGCCGTGCTTCAGCGCAAACTTTAGCTGCTATACAGGATTCCTCGGGATTTGTTGAAAAAGCTCAGTGACCAAAGAATAAAATGAGAGTAAATACTAACAGTGAGTTTGTCAGATGGTGAGGACTTTGAGCTCAGAAAGACAACAAGACTCCAAGCTTCCTACTGGTAATTTAACTTATCACAACGACTAGGTTAGCTTACTAGACACAAAAAACATTTTGAGTGTTTGCATTTATAACAGTGGTCTGTGTGCAGTTGGAGTAACAGGGCAGAGGGTAACTGAGATAGCTAGTGTTAGCTTAGCTAGGTTAGCTTAAGTGATCTGGACTGTGCTGGTCAATACCATAGACTGTGTATAGCTGGACAGAGCATGGTCTCTCAAAAGTGAAGCCACCACAGGTCGGGCGCCCCCTGCTGTTCGGTTTCAGAAAGCCGTGTAACCCCACCCATCCCCATAGGTTTCAATGGCAAAACAGACAACTTTCAATCACGTTTTTTTTTCAATATACTGTAATTCTACCTCCATTATTTAAATGCAGCAGCTAGTGTAACCTCTGCTTATATTGCTTATTTTATATCCCTACAGAATTCGTTTTTTAAAACGTTATTCAGCTCTATTCAAAAAAGTGTGGTTATTGTAAGAGCTGGTTATGGGCGGGACCAATAACAGAATGTCAGCTCCGCCCCGCTCCGCTCTGCAGCCTGTGACCGTGAGGTAGCCCTCAGGGGCGGGGTTATTGAAATGAGTAGGCTGCTCTCCACAGTCTTTCTCCCTCCTCTGGTCTCTACTGCGCAGAATCGCGTTTCAGGATCGCCAACATGGCGGAAGATTTTGGCTTCATTTTCATAGAATGAATGGGAACGGCGACACGGCGTCCATCTTTTTTTCACAGTCTCTGGTTAATACAGTCATGCTACACCTGCTAACTGTGAACTGCAGTCAGTCACAGCGGAGAAGCAGACGTGTCATATCAGATTATTTCCTCAGTAGTGACAAGTATACCAAAAATATACGTCACAAACTGAAAGTTACACTCTAGGTTGCCTCAGGTTCGCTACAAATTTAAAGAAATGTTGAGTGATTTCTTATCTCCAAAATGAGTAAAGGTAAATGGTACTTGTAAGCGTTTATCCCTTTATCTATTTATTCATTTGTCTCCCTGTATGGTAGAAGTTATTGAACTTGTACATGTAGGTTCAGTGTTCCCAACTTGACAACCTGAGTGAGCTTGGTGACTATGGAGGGGTTAGCAGGTCTTTGGCAGGATTGGCGGGTCTGTGTAGGGTGAGCTTGGTGTTTGTTGAGGGGTGAGTTTTCAGGGATTTATTATTATGTAATAAATCTATTGCCGCATTAGATGTCAAGAAGTCAATTGTAGTACTTTATAGAAAGGAAACCTTTTTATACTTTTTTTTTTAAATAAAGAAATTTACTCTGATGACTTCCCATGAAGAACACACTTTGTGGTGTTTAATTAGAAATGAAAGCTGGCAACCTGCACCTGGGGAGCTGGATGCCCTCACTGATTTCTGAGGAGGTCAAGGTCAGAGGCTGAGTCATTTGTGCCTCCGGAGAACTCGATCCTGAACTACAATCTATTTGTTTTTAGTGCTTGTTAAAATACAGTTTACTGCCTGAACTAATTCAGAACCATCCATGAGTCATATTTAAATAAAACTTTTCCTCATAAAATTCATATTTAAAAATATTTTGAATAGATCATTTTAAAAGTCATTAGGACTATTAAGGTTCCTGAAGATAGTGAATATTTTATTTAGTTTAGATAAATCTGTTCATATTGATGCGTCTTGCATCACACTCAGTCTTCTCAGTCTGCTGCTTCTACCACTACTTCTTCTTCCCGCTGCTACTGCTTTTTCCAAGTCATGATTTACAAGGGGAATAAAACAGAGGCGGCTAAATTAACTTTTTGAACTTCCCACCAATTAGGACGAAGCATAAAAGGAAAGTTCCTGGTATTTTTTTTTTCTGTTCCACAGAAGTTGATTTGGTTGTAAACCGCACAGTGCTAGACTCATGAATTAGTCTGAGTGTGCAGAGCGTGCATTTTCTACTTAAAAGCCAGGGCAGCTTCCCTTCCAGCATTTTCCAATGTGTGTGATGTTTTCATTCATGTATTTACTGCATGTGTGCATGGGTGGGTGGGTGGGTGTGTCTTATATTTGTGTGCTTGTGTAAGATGTAATATGTTATAATAAATGTGTATTAAAAAAGAGCAAGTAGAACATTTTTTCTATGAGGATGAACTACCATCCCCTCCACCAATCCTTCATCACATTAAATTAAGTGATGCAAATAGTGCTTAACCCTTATAAGGTCTTTGGGTCTGTGAGAGCCGTTTTCAGTTTTTAGCTTAATAAAAATGATAATTATATATATATTTCAAACTAAGACTCAATGGCCTTTGTTGATTTTCTGTGAAAAACATAAATTAGAACACATTTTCAGACTAGACTGTTTTACAGTTGATTTTAAAAGAGAGAGAATATTCCTGATGGTGATGCAGAGGAAGAAGTTTCAGAATATTTGACACTGAGTTTAAAAACACAATACACACAGTGAAATTCTGATTCTTATGGGTTGTATAGCCTGGTATATAAATGGCAATGTTCAATCGGGGTTAATGTTATGTGTAAACTGAACTAAGTAGGTTAAATTTCTAATAAAGTTAAAATAAATAATACACTGTATAAATGTCATAAAATAAAGAAAAATAAGTGACATTTCTATTCAGAAATGTGAATAAGAAAGGTAAAAAGAACAATTTGTGTTTTTTATAATACTCGATTGATTATTTTGAACAATAAAGCCCCAAATTGCAATGGGTAGGATTAATGTACACTGGAACTGACCTTCTACATTTTACTTTTTGGTGTACTTTTGGGACTTTTCCTGCTTACCAGGACTTCTTACAAGTCATTGATACAGAAAAAAAATATGTCAAACTTCGTGGTATTTAAAATATCTGTTCATGTCTCATGTTCAAAATATTAATTTTGGCGAGGGGCTACAAAACTCATGTGATTTCTCATACAGTCAGAGAACTGCTGCAGCTCCTTAATCTTGTAAACAGTTTTTACTGCAAGTCATAAACTCATATCATCCTTGCGTACAGGTGCTCCCTGTTCCACAGCTGTGTGGAGTTTGCTTCATCTTAGTTACAAAATTGCACCATGACACCAATGCCTTCTGAATCCACGTATCATTAGTTCATTTGATATTCAATTAAGAATCAAAATCCCATGGTTTCGAAGATAATACCAAAATACTAATATTGGCTTGTATTTTCAGTTTTTTTGATGATCCAAACAAAAATGGGAAATTTAAAAAAACTGATCAGAAGCCAAACTTAATTTAGAATTTTTACCAGTGTCCTATTCAGATTACCGTTCCACCATAAATGCTAACTGCAGTTACACACAGACAGTAATGCCTTATTAGTAAAAGGTTTATTTCCTTTATTCATGGCATAAATTTACTGTATTTATGTTCTTTTTTTTTTTTTGCAAAACCCGAACTAAAATGCAGCAGAAACCCTGGAAAGTAGAGTTGTGATTCTCTGCCCGAGCCTGACCTGATGTCGGAGCCGGTCTGTGGTGCAGTCGTCTGTTTAATGCTACTTTTATTTTATATATAGAATCACAATATAGCAAATAAATAAATCTGTAAAAACTGTGTTTTTTTAAGTTCCACAAGTTAGAATGTTATAATCAAGCAGCTCATGGCCTGCAGCAGCAGCACCACTATCCCTTGACTGAAAATGTGTTTGACAGGGTATGAACACTCCACCCCTACTGACAAATCTGCAGGAATATTCGAGCTGTATGGGATTGATTATCACAGGACTCTATTGGGAACCTCAAGACGTCCTGACACTTCCTTCTTGGTGCAACTATTTTTGATGATGAGAGATTATGTACAAATTACTGTTTGTCTGTAAGACACAGTATTGCATAATGCAAAGCCTGTTCAGACAGGTGGAGGCCTGGGTAGAGGACTTTAGTCTCATAGAGGATAGATGGGCCTGAACTTGTCCTGTCCTTCATGGTGAAGGACTAATCAGTGGGCACTGCTCTACTGTACTCTCTCTCTCTCTGTCTCTCTCCCTCTCTCTCTCTCTCTCTCTCTCTTCTGAGCCACCTGTCTGTGGTTCCACTCTGACACCTCAGCAGGGGCAGAGCCCTGGAAATTGGCCTATTGAATTACAGCTTTTTCACAGACATCACTTTGCTTCTTTTCTCGTGCCCCTGATCCATCAAAGCTGCTCGACATGGCTGTTCATCGTGGCACAGTTGAAAAAAAGCACTGTGGGTGAAACCGTGGTCCCCTCATCATCTTTTAGCAGGCTGTAGAGATGGCCAAGGCCTACAACTACCTTAGAACAGATTTTTCATGGTTATACTATTACAATAACAACTAAACCTACATACCTTATTGCATAACTAATTATATTTGTTACACAGAAACTTAGACTTTCCCCTCGGGGATCAATAAAGTATCTATCTATCTATCTATCTATCTATCTATCTATCTATCTATCTATCTATCTATCTATCTATCTATCTATCTATCTATCTATCTATCTATCTATCTAAACAGTTTTGATGCAGTACATTTTACAAACTTACAAACAGAAAAGGTTTATTTTTTTTTAGATAATATATTTTGCTTCTCTCTGCATTGTAAAATAATTTCCCAATGCAGACTCTAAACTCTCCTGTTACTGTCTGAGAACTCTCCTCAAAGCTGCCGGACTGGTGGGAAACAATGTCTGCCTTAATGATGCCTTAATAACACCAGATGGTGCTCTGAACACCATAATTAAAACAAAAAACTTAAATTAAAATAAGAATAAAAGCACAATTGAACTTGGCTGGGATTAAAATAGTCAAATACTCTTTACCAATCAGCCCCAATCCCAAGATACTGGATTGGATCAGGACATCCCAAGTAATAAATACTGATTTACACTGTGCTTTTGTAATCATTGGTAATGACTGACCCCTTGAAGGGTAAACTGGTGGATGCCTTTAAATTGATAAATCATGACATCATCCTTCAGCAAATGTATTTAGATAAATAACAAACACAATATCACAATAAAAAAAAAACAGTTTTGTTCCAATTTACAGTGTTACAGTGTAATATCTTGTGGTAGATATATATGTTCTGTTGCTAAATATATACAACCGACTGGTGAAACATCCGTACATACAAGGGTTAAGCATTCAAACTCAGATGCAGCTACTGTTTTCCCTCTTTGCTCTCCTTCATTCATTTAGTCCATCTGTCTTCCTGGGCATCCATAAGGACTGATGCTTCAGAGATCAATTCTTTGGCCTTTCTGTGTCTCTTTCTGTCTGTCCTCTCTCCTTCAGTCAGGTTAATTTGTGTGCACTTGCGGTTCTGCAGCTAAATCAATCCCCATCAGGTCACTCAGGGTCATTTCCAAGCACCGGGTTTTCAGAAGGAAAACATAAATAGATTTCCATCACACCCTGCCACGCTCGCTCTACGTGAGAGATATTGCCCATGTCTACAAATAAGATCAAAAAATATATATTCAAAGCTCATTTCAAAGGGCATTTCATAAATCGTGTCCTACCACCTACCTGTGGTCTTCAGGAGAAGATGCGCACGGAGCGCATCCATGGCCTGCGCTGTGTACATAAATCAATAGGTGTTCTCTGCTGGGGCCACATAAATAACCCGGAACACTGCCTCTGCTTGTTAAGGCAGGAATTGATGGTGACACTGGCAGATCGATGGCGTGGTGTAAAGTACCAAAATGTTCCTTTAGCCCCGATCTCCAAAACGTCTTACGCTGCCTCTTATTTTTATGTGCCACAAAAAAATGATCATCATTATTGCACTTTAGCATAACAGTTTATGCAATAGAAATACAAGCATCCGATATCATAACTGCCTTGTGTATCCATTTAGCTGTTTTCTCCATTTTGACAAAATGCAAACTGTGAATTTCTCCACTGTGGAACAAAAAAAAGATTATAGTATCTTAACTAATGTGAATCTGGTGGTTCTTTACATCATGTCAAAATATCCTGATAAATAGACCAAAAGCAATGATCCAAAATGATCTGAATAGACTCATTTAACACTGACATCCATTAAGCATTAAGAAGATTTTTTTTCTCCCTTTCACTGTAAAATTACCCAATAATGTGAAATGTCATAGTAGTTATAGCCTATAGCTGACTGTCTGTCTCATGTGGTGAATGTATGACATCAGCAATTAACCAAAACATATCACATAAGGGGGCAATTAAACATCAATTAAAATCATAGAAACTGTGATTGGGGAGCGTGAATTGTAAAAATGACATTTTATGTAATTAGACATATGAAACATAAAGAACATGTCTCTCATTTCTCTTATTCCCATAGCAATATCATGTGCAAATTTTCATACCTAACTGATATATGTTCCTTAAGCTTCAAGTCTGCTACTGTTCAATAACAGCAGTATTTTTATTATGATTTTTTCGATCAGCTACAGCCATGTAATATTAAAAATAACATGTTTTATTAACAGTGTTGATTTAACACTGCCGATGATACTGTGTAGTTATGTAAGATAAAATATTTCTTTATTATTGCCTCAGTGAGGAAATTTGCAAAGATTTAGCAGTAAAGAAATAGCAAGGCACACAGGAGAGAAATAAAATGCATAATTTAAGGAATTCATGCCTATATTATTTAACATTTACATCGCAGATATAGCATTTAGCTGATGCTCTTATCCAGAGCAACTTACATGTGTATTCCTATTACAGTGGTGGGCTAATGTAGTGTTTGGGGTCTTGCCCAAGGACACTTATGGCATAGTCAGTTTAGTTTTTGATTCATTTTGGTGAAAAATTTTGGATCATTTACTTTGGTGATTTTTTTTTATGCATCCAGTTAATACAATTAGTTAATACACTGCCTGGTCAAATATAAAAGATCAGACACTCTCATTTTGGGTTGGACCACTTTTAGCTTTGATTACGACATGCATTCGCTGTGGCATCATTTCCACAAGATTCTGCAATGTCACAAGATTTATTTCTGTTACATAAATTTTTCCCCAAGATCTTGCAGCATTGATGATGGTAGACTCTGACCGCTGCACAAAGTCTTCTCCAGCACATCCCATTCTCAATAAGATTCTCAATAGGGTTAAGGTCTGGACTCTGGGACAGGGACAATTTGGACTCATTTGACCACATGAATTTCTTCCATTGCTCCAAAGTCCGATTTTTATGCTCCCTAGCAAATTGAAGTTGTTTTTGCCAGTTAGCCAAACTGATAAGTGGTTTTCTTAAGGCTACACAGCTGTTTAGTCCCAATTCCTTAAGTTCCCTTCACACTGTGCATGTGGAAATGCTCTTACTTTCACTATTAAGCATGCAGTATCCCTAAGTTCTAGTGTTGTTGTTTTTTTTATTTATCCAAACGTTTAAGTGATTTCAATCAGATCACTAAAATCACAAAGTTTTTTTTCTGACCAAATTCCTTCCTTCATCCACGAAAATGATGCTGTACCACTGTCAATCCAGTTTTTAATAATGCGCTTGACAGTTTTGACATAATTGTTTAACAAATTAAAAGCTACTCACAGCATTAGTTAGAGGTAAATAACTTGCTGTCAGCTGAAGCATAATCACCCATGCAGTAATTATCCAATGGGATGCTCTTACCTATTTGCTTTTTTTTTTTTTTCCTTTTTTGGCCAGGCAGTGTATTTTGGATACACCTTGTTGTGAGTTTTTTACAGTATTTTCATTCAACTGTGTTGATTTAACACTGAAACATTTGCTGTGTAAGTTTTCATGCATCTTGACATGTTCTCCTCCACCAGTCTAACAAACTGCTTTTGGATAATTTTATGCCGCTCCTGGTGCAAAAATTCAAGCAGTTCAGCTTGGGTTGATGGCTTTTGATTAGGTTTTCAATTTGGTAAAATCAAAGAAACTCATACATTTTAAGTGGTCTAATTATATGTTAAATGTTTCAGAGCTGTACGTCATTGCTTTGAAGTATCCAGGGCTGTAGGGTGTTGAATGAGTTCAGTAGATCATTGTTAAAAGGTGGAGCAGAGGTGTGCAGAGTTCTGTTCTTTCATCAGAGATACAGCACTGAGAAAGGAGCTATTCAGGTGCCTGAACGATTTTCTCAATGACCATCAATAAGCAGTTGAGTAGGTCAGAGTCAAGTCCATCATCACTGGGACACTACCACCTGGCACCAAGCCAAGCCTGCGAGACTAGGGTTCAGTTAAGTCAATCTAATTGTACTCCATATCCACACCACACACTCCACTGCTCTATCAGGCTGTGTCTCGGTACTTAGCAAGCAGACTACGTAGGCAGCATATAAAGGCAATTTAGCAATTTAGCGAGACAAGAAGCTTTTCATATAAAATCAACTTAAAGAGATAATGTAAATAAGGTTACAAATAATGTGTGAGAGAAACATGTCTATGAGATTGGGAGGACCATTTCATGAAGAGTCCTTTTCAGTATGATGTTTAATGAGCAGTCTAATGAGCCCATGCTGATATCACATGACATGTGATGATGACACCATAGTGTGAATCTTGTGTGCTTGTTTATTTGTTCACAGAAAATATTTATAATAATATTTTAAGATTTTAAAACAAATTTTGCTGCAAACGACTGATTTTTTGCCCAATTTATATGGTCTGTTTTTTTTGTTTCCCTTTGCGTTGTACATGGAAAAAGAATTGTCAGTAACCAAAGGCTACATCAGCTGCGTCCTTAAATTCATACCTATACTTTAATAGCAGCCTTCTATAACATAGCAGCTGAGAAATATAGCCTACCTCAGCTGCAGCATAGATTTTGGAATTCAGTGTAGATTTAACACTAACAGTGTTGATTTGAAACTGGTATGTTTTTTATAAACTGTAACATTTTACACTGTAGTAAAACACACTTGGTTTCTTGGTTTGATTTTTTGTTGTTTGCTGCTTTAAGTGTCCATCCATCCATCCATCCATCCATCCATCCATCAACAAATCATCCATCCATCAATGAAAACAACAAAGTGAAGATAACAAAAAACCTATATTACCCATATAAACATTACCACTAATTACCACTAACCAGTTACCCACATTCAGTTTCACTAGCCCATGTGAAGCAAGCTAAATTGTCTCAAAAGCAAAACATGAAGACACACACTAAAGAACTAAAAAAAAAAAAAAACGAATGCAAAACAAAGTCATTGAAATCAACCAGTCTGG
Source organism: Astyanax mexicanus (assembly GCF_023375975.1). Taxonomy (NCBI): domain Eukaryota; kingdom Metazoa; phylum Chordata; class Actinopteri; order Characiformes; family Acestrorhamphidae; genus Astyanax; species Astyanax mexicanus. The sequence goes on from NC_064408.1 coordinate 75,378,084, forward strand.
AAAGAGTTTTGTAAATATAGCTTTTGTTTACACCTCAGGACTTCTGCGAAATTAAAAAAGGAGAAAACTTTCAACAAAAGAACCAAGACAAACAAGAATTGCAAGCCAGACGAAAATGTACATGAATACAACATAAAAAAAAACAAAAATGCACTGGGAAAAAATGGCATCCATGGTCAAGTTGCAGGACAAAAAAAAACACAGACAACATAATGGTTGGAACCACAAATTACAAAATCTAAGCTCTCTGTCAGAAAATCCTGAAGGAGAATAAATGTCCATCACTTTGTTACCTAAAGCTCAAATGTAGTTGGGGTATGCAACAATAACATGAACAGAGGCAGACAAGCAAGTCCATGTACTAAAATGCTGCAAGAGATTCAATGATTTATTCATTTAAAACAATTCTGCAAAGAAAAGTAGACAAGAAGTTCTCCACATTGATGCAAAATACCCTTCGTAAATATTTGATTCCAGTTGACACTACCAGTTATTAGCTTCAGAGAAAAAAACACATTTTTATATATGTGACATTCTGCTGGTTTTGGAGAAGTCTTTACCTTTAATAGATGGAATTGCCATTTTAAAGATTCTCTGTGTGTTTATTAATGTTTACTTAATTGTATCTTTTTCTAATATCAAAATTTGAAAAAATGACAAAACTAGAAGACATTGAGATGAGGTAAACACTTTTTTTACTGCACTGTAATGTTGTTAGATGTAAAAAATGATGTGTATATACAGTACAGTACATGTATGCAGCGGAGTGCACAGCAGGTAATGGATATCTGCTCAGAGTTTCACGCTAGCAGAGATGCAGAAGGGACGGCTTACTGAAGCACTTCCTGAGACAGAGTGAGTTATATAGATTAGCCGCACTCCTGATCAGCGCTTTCATACTGAACAACACTTCCAGTCGTAATTTGGGTTGAGGGCGCCGGTTTCTGATCAGCACTTAAGGACACTATCAAGGGCAGGGAAGAGATTGAAGCACTACATCCTTATGATTGAGGCTCTGCGGCGTATGACTCAAAGCTCAAACAGAATGAATATGCCTGACTTCAGCTCTCATTTGCAGAAGCGCTGACCCACTGCGCGGCTGCGGAGCGGCGGGTCCCTGACTGCCCATTAGAATAAATCACTCCTGAACAGAGGAACTTACGCCTCATCAGCAGCTGAATTTGCCCTGATCAAAATGAAAGCACTTCTCACCCTCCATCCCTCTCAGCCAGCCGGCGGAGGACACTACTCACTGGGAACACCACCATCTTCTAACATTCTTCGCTGTTCAAGTGGTGCTCACCAGCTAATTATCAAATGTGTCTCTCTTCTGCTTCAACAGAAACATCAATGTTGAGATTTTACAATTCAGGTTTAACCCTTTGAATCCTAGCCTGTTTTGGTGTGTTTTTTCTTCATTTTTGTCAGTTCTCTCTCTCTTTCAGGTCTAATAACACAGTAATTATATCAGACAGACACATGCCATGAGCTTTTTACTCCAGAAGACATACGGCTGCTCAAAAATGTAATCAACTGAAATGCAAAATGAAGAAGAATTGTTATATTTTCCTGGAACTGGCCATGTTTTGATCAAAATTTGACTCTATTTTAATTATTTTTGAATGTATAGACTATATAAATATATCCACACCTTAAATATTTTTAAAAATGGTTAGACTAGAGTGATTATGAGATGAAAGCATAAGAATATTGATGATAGTTCATTACATGGTTTATTAATTAATACTTTGACAAAATACATGTAGAGCATCATGCGGACTTATTTTTCTTGCTAATCACACCTCTAGGATACATGTAGATGCGTGAAGGTATTCCTGAATAATTAAGCTGAGAACACAAGGTGCGATTTTGGACGTAAAATCCGTCAGACAGGTTCTAAGGGTTAAACTAAATTGCATTAAATTATTAAAAAAAATGCATATCTAAAAAGTGCACTGTTTCTTTTGTTTATTTGATTACAATCTGGATAAACCCAATATATTTCATTTTATTTTTTTTTTGTTTATAAAAAAGATTTGAAATGTTGCTATTCTTCCTTACAACACTTAAAAGACATACTGATTGATAAGTAATTCTAGTGTTATATCTTACCATTTCTTCTGCAAACACTTTCCTTTTAAGCATTGCAATAATCTACTCATGCATTTCTAACCAATTTGAGATCCTCTGCCCCTCTTTTGGTCCTCAAAGCCTCAGCCAGCTTTCATAAATTAAAATCACCTGCAGACATCACCTGTTTGCAATCACATCATTATTTTGTTGGTTTTTTTTTTTTAAAGATAAAAATAGATCCTTGCCTTTTAGATCAGGTTGGGGCACTCTGTTCCTCAGCACAGGGATCTGTATCCATCAGTTTCATATTAGCACTATCAGATGCATGGACTGATTGCTTGCTGAGTTCACATGCTGTGCTGGTCATATTCATAGTCAAAGTCATGCAGATATCACACGTGCTGCAAATCACACATAAGAGCAGGCCAGGATAATCTGTAATGAAGACATTTCTGTTTTAAATCCTGCTCACATAATAAGTAAAAACAATCTTACATGATAAATTAATTCTGATGTCAGTAACTGTAAAGTGATTACGAGGATTGTAATACAAATACAAATGTGAAAATATATTACAGCACTGGAAAAGTAATTACATTACTGTAACACATTACTTTGTACCACATTACCCATAACACTGGGAGAACTGTAGTATATTACTTTATACCATGGTGCAAATTATACTGTGACAATAGGGAGGGGTCAGGTTTTTCCTCATTGGTAAGAAGGAACAGATTGTAGACATCTTGTTTCAGTGAACTGAAGTCTTAACAATCCTTATAGTGTCTTACTTGCTTACTATAATGTATGTAGTACATAAATGATAAATCCATTATACCAGCTAATGTTGCACAAACCACACAATATCCTTTATAGTCAGGAGTCATAAACAATACATTATACAGCAAAATCAACAGCTAACCAATCCTGCAAAAACACACACAATGCTATCGGTTGCTATCATACACAATCTAGACCTGAACCTGTTACATTACAGACATAGGCCATTCAAAAAATCTAAATCTATCAGTGTATTGTTGCCCTGAATGTTGCATTTATATTTCACAAAAAAACAAAGACAGCATTTAAATGTCAAGCTTATAAATCAGTGTATTGATTCTCTGCATGAATATTTGACAGGGTATCTGCAGATCCTTAAAAAATCTTTAATTAATATATCTAAAAATAAAGCCTTACTCTGTTTTAAAATATCTTAAATCCATCCACTGAGGGTCTTAAAAATGTTAAAGAAGCTAAACTTAGATTTGCTTTTATTTTCACTGATTTGGTCTAATAAAGTGTTCTAATTTCATATGAAAGTTTTGTTGTTTTGTTTGAACCATTGTTTAAAAAGTCTTAAAAAATCTTACATTTAATTTGCCCATACCTGCAGATAGCAAGATTTGAGTTTGACTATCTTTATATACTCTTATATTGTGCAGAAATAAAGTCACATATAACTCTGAACCTGAATTCTTATATGGCTTAATGAAGACCCAAGGCAGGACTTTTGTCTTTTGTCTCTTTTGTCTGTGTTGTTTGGGGGGATTGTATGTGTAAAAAATTGCTGTGTCTCTAAAAACATGCCTCTTTGAAACAATGCGCCCTTGTAGAACTCTCACAATGAATTTATTAATGGTTACTAATTAGGTTTTAAATGCCTTAAAAATCCTTAATAATCAGTTATAACACATACGTAGAAAGGGCAAAAATGACCTGTTGTTTGCCAAATAATGAACCCACAGTCATCTATATTGTTGCCCTTTCTACATATGTGTTATAAATGATTATGAATTATTTTTAAGGCATTTACAACCTAATTAGTAGCCATTAATAAACTAATTGTAAACCATTTATAAACCCTTTATAAAGGTAGTCTTATTTTAAAGTGGTACCTAATAAATATAGTATACATCAATTTAATATTTTGAAATACTGTGTAGACACAAACACAGTAGATACAGCTCTTAAAAAAAGGATATCAATGGCCATTCTATAGAACTCTAAAACAGTCTGCTGTCACCATTTCTACACTGATGTGCCACCATTCCCCTGATATACTGTTGTCACTGAGCCTTTCTTAATGGCATGATCACACCACCGTAACCACAGTGCCTTCCCTTCATCTTCATGCGCACATGAAGTCCTTCTAAGCTCATAAATAACAATTATAACCCTAATAAGAGCAATATTTATTTTCTTCATTCTGATATATTAGTAACTGCAGCAATGCTTTATGTTAGTGGTAACAAAAGTGAAGGCCACTCTTGTTATATTGCTAATGCTAATGAGAGAGACACAGCTGAGAGAATGCAGGGTGGTGAGGGAAGCATGTACTGCATGCCTGCCCAATGCAGCCTCAGTCTGATTAAACTCACCGCTGTATAAACTTGGCCTGGGGGGGGGGGGCATACATTTCCTGACATTTCAAAATGACACGGTCCATTTCAACAAATCACTTGGTAAGAGTGGGGATTTTAACAGGAGGTCATGGCCTTGATGTGCCGGTAATAGTGTCAGTAGCACACCGAGGTCCAAAAACAATATAGGATTGCCCACAGGGTGCAAGAAGATCGTCTCTCTTCGAGATCTCATCTCTCAGTCTCAGAGTTTACAGTCTAAATGTCCTTTGCCATGAGAATTCACTCTTGTGTCCTTCTAACTCATAATTTTATAATTGCTGATATTGTTTTTCTTTTTTTTTCTTATCACCACTATTACAATCATATTATTATTACACATGGGCACATTTATGTGGCTATAAACATACAGTGACCTGTTATGAGCTGTTTTGACCAAAGGAGGATAGGTCCCTCCTGTGAGTGTACAGCTCTGGAAAAAAAAATTAAGAGACCACTTCAGTTTCTGAATTAGTTTCTCTGATTTTGCTATTTATAGTATATTTTTGACTAAAAAAAAAAATCTTGACATGTTCTCCTCCACCAGTCTTTCACACTGCTTTTGGATAACTTCATGCCACTCCTGGTGCAAATATTCAAGCAGTTCAGCTTGGTTTGATGGCTTGTGATCATCCATCTTCCTCCTGATTATATTCCGGAGGTTTTCGATTTGGTAAAATCGAAGAAACTCATAATTTGTAAGTGGTCTCTTGGTTTTTTCCAGAGTTGTAGGTCCCTCCCAGCTTTGAGGGAGTTTTTCCTTGCAGCTATCACTCACTTGATTCAACTTTAGTTATAAACATCAGTTATAAAAAGTGCTATGTAAGTGCTATATAAATACATAGCATAAGTGCTATATAAATACATTTTGTGTAATTTGATTTATCTAAGTGTAGTATATTTGTATTATGGCTTTTTTCTTTATAAAAAAAACAAAAAACAAATGGCTAGTGGTATGTCTCGCTAGCTAGCTAATTAACAAGCTAAATTGCCCATGGTGCAATATTGCAGCAGTTCTGTTACTTGAGGCTGTTGTATGATTTAAAATGGAATGGGTAAAATCGAAGAAAAAAAACTAGCAATTAGCTTACTTTAGCTCCTATTGCTCAAGCAATTAGGGTTAGACGATAATAAATTATAGTCATCTCACCTTCTGAAGAGATATAATGCTGTAAATATACAATATTTTTCTCACTAAAAGGCACACTTAAAATCCTATAATAAATCTTATAATTCAGTGAATTTTAGCATTCAAGTTGTCAGAAGCAGTAAAGCCACTCCACTGAAGTGCAGCGTTATACAGGAATTTTCCCATGAAGTTTCCCCAGTTCTGGGTGCAGCAGCATTAGCATTAGTCGCTAACCACAGCGCTAGCTCTTTTGCCGCTCAGAGGTGAGTATATAAAACTGTACTCTGCATGTTTAATGTGTTAAAACAAGCTATGGGAGATGTACCCCTAGCTGATTGCACTTTGGTGTAACAGAACTCTCAGGGTTCCTCTGTGTGGTGCTGTTGGGTGGCATTTACTAGCGCTAACCATTGCTAACTGCTGATGGCGTTGCTGCTAATCTCAGCTAGTGCTGCTGCTACCCGTGGCTAATGCTTCTGCTGTTGAACATATTGGAAATCTAAGCTTACTGTAAATAAACGAACCCAAATAAACAGTTTTCAGGAGAGAAAAATGCACCTTATGATACAGTGTGCCTTATAGTCCATAGAATATGGTAAATAGGGTATTAAAGTTTATTATAGTTTCTGAACCTGACATATGCCTGAACCAAAATTGGTAGGTTATATATTCAAGAGGCCAAAACATTACTCAAGAGAATATTTACAAATATTTGTGATACTGGTGATGTGTGTATAGCCCACATTGGTACACTGGCAGACACACTGGCAAGTCTTTTATTTTCCTCAGCTTTGACTGAAACAGACGTTCTATTTTCAGGCCTACACACACATTCAATGAGGTATTCCCAACAGTTCCAACATATAAATAACACAATCCAGTGAAGCAGTGTGGTAAGGAACTAAAGCAGCAAATCAACAAACAACCCCCACCTCATCATCAAAGCTACAGGCCCACTAGAATTAAAAGAATATTGTAATCAGCGGAGCGGAATGTGTGGGAGGACTTCTTTGAACGGCTTCTTCCAGGCATGATTATCATTTTCAAAGACAATAAACTGAATGAGAGCTGAAAGATATAGGCTACTATAAATATATTCACACATCCCCCCCCCCCCTCTGTTCAGTATGTGCACTCTTCAGACTAAGAGCATCGCCTCTGTGTGGATACAGCACTGGCCTCGGGATCCGGATGACATCATCACCGGCAGCACCGGCCCCCCGCTGCGGATGAGGCTAAAAGCATGTCTTAAAGTCTGGTGAGATTTATTTAGTCAAACAGGCCTTGATGGGATCTGAGGCCATAAACCCAGAGCTGGAGTCTGTTCTATGGATGACTCATTCCCCTATCATCTGTATGGATCATAATGCACGCTTACATCATTAGCCTTATTAGCGCTGCGCAAGGAGACAGACCGCCAACCTGCTGCCTTTTCCTTACATCACCCCTCGCTAAGCTCATTCTGTGTGGAGGCAAAAACACACAGGATGATTCATTTGCTGAATGTGGACGTGAACCACACCCCACAGCTTCCCTCTGTATCCTGCATAATATTAATATATATGTCAATATTATACTAATTTATAGTAATTAACTGTCTGATGGAACAGCAGGCAGTCTACACACAGCAGACCACCCCAGCAGCAGAGAGAGCATTCAATACACAAACACAGCAAACTCATGCAACCCATTAGTGCAATAAGCAAATTAACTATATTTTAAACAGTTCCTTATTTCTGCATTTTATCATTCTGTCTATTAGGCCAGAAATCCAATGATGTAGATTAGATAAGATACAAGGGCTCCACCTGAGAAAATAATAATATACATACATAACTTTAAAGGCACACTATGCAAACCACTGGTTGGTTTTCTTATGATTCACAGTGAGAGTAAATGTTGCACTATGATTTCTCCAGTTCCTCCCACTAACCAGGTGTGATTGTTTTGAGCACAACAGACTGGCGAACATAACAGACAAGGGCTTGTGCATTGTATGGTTGAAAGTAAAATGAAATCAGAAACAATTTAACCATTCTAGGGTTCATTAATAAAAGCCTAGAAAAGTCTAGAAAGATATACTAGTTTCTGTGGCAAATCTGCAACAAATAATGGGCTATTTAGTAAAGTATACACACACATGCCTGAAATAGGGTTTCCACCCGTCCCGTACAATATGGAATTCTTTATTTAGCAATTAAATGTTGCATTTAGTTCCATATTTCCATAAATGTCCAAGACCCATGTTTGTTACATGCACACATCAACACTAAATAGCCTACCACACAGACATAAGCTCAGCTACAACAGTGCTGACTATGCACATTAAACTGAATCAAAACATTATACTTGATTAAAGAAAGACTATTAAAATAAAAACATGAAAAACTAAACTAAAGCACAAAACAAAACATACCACTGCTTCATCATTTCTGAAAGGTGGTAACACTAACATTGAACTCACTGGGGTCACAGATAGTTTGAAAAAGACAGAAATAAACAGTAAATGTATCTGGATAAAAACAGAAACAGTGTAAAGAGAATATATATTAAAGTGCAGTGTGTGGAGTCCTTTAAGGGATCGTTTTTTCAGCAATTGTCATTCTGCGGTTTTTAATTAGAAATTCTGAGCGCATTTCTCTGCAAAGACAACATTACAGATCACACCACTGAACAAATCATGCCAAATCTCTGACATTTACACTGTTTGCTATGACTCATCTGCATATACAAAATTAAGCATTTATGAAAGAGTTGGAAATGAAAAAGGCATAACCCTGATTGCCAAATATTGGCTTCTGTCAGAGTAGACCTTTACTTTCCTTAATTTAAATTCACGCTTATTTATAATCAAACATAGCACTGACTGTGCTGTGTGTGAGTATGCTAAACTGAATTTTTCACATTTTCTAGATTTACTTGTACGTGTATTACTGTTATTATGTCTGTTTTCTATCAGCTTTTGAAATATGCTGAAATATTCATTGTCCAGCCAAATCAAGCTGAATACGCCTGAAACTTAATGTGAAAAAAAAAAGCAGACCTGTAGCCGTAGCCTGAATGTACTGTAACGCGTTCACACACTGTGATTATCCTAATAAGCAGTGGTCAGACAGATAGAGGCTTTTCCAGATTACATCTTTCCTCCTCACTTAAAGAGAGCCACATAAAAAGTGCACTGCTCTTCCCTGGAGCCGGGGCTCGTGCTGTGCCGCATGCATGTTAATAAAGGTGTGGGCTGGGGATGGAGGAGGGTGGGGCTTTCTGAAGGGGGCTGCCAGATTGAATGTATTCCCCAGGAAGCTACATGCTCATTATTTTAGCACAGCTTCTGATTTCTATTGTACTCACACAGAAATCTCGATTGATTAAAGATGGCACTAATGTATGGTATGTTATTTTCTTCTCCTCGTAACTAAATATACCTGCAGATTAATGAAAAAAGAGGAAAGGAATGGCCCTTTGCAATAATGTTACCAGACGTTACAACCATATGGCAATATCACCCATGTGTCAAAGATGTTCCTCTCATCTGAAATATATGTAAATCAATGCCATATTTTTGTAAATGTATATTTTTCTTCTATTTTTCTCCTGCCGTCACCTATTCTGTTCTGCTCCACAATCATCATAATTAACTTGCAGAGAGATTACATTAAACTAGCCTGAGCCTGGTAGAGCTGGGCACTGTCCGGTAGATCACTGTCAATGTCACTGTCATCTGAGGTGCTTCTTCATGAGCCACTGTACACAGATGCACAGACACGTGTAGTGCATTAAAGCACACTCAGATTTATAATTATGAGCTTTTATAGGATGTATGTGCTTCAGAAATGTACAGGCTGGCCTGCACTACTGGGGCATTACTGAACAGTAATGAGGTACATGCTAATTTAGGAACGCTTTCAATTTCTATCTTTCCTTTTCTCCCCATCCACTCTTTCTCCTTCAGCTAAAACACCTATTGACACCACTTTCCCCTTTACTCATAATGTAGTAAATCTGCCCAGACCCTCTTACAGTCTGAAGCTTGTTTCTTTAGCTAGTTATTTTTATTTAATGAAGCAGCAGTATATAAAGGAAGCTTATAGACATCCATTAGCATTATGCTAACTGCATGCATAAATTAGCACAAGCTCTCTTTAAACCATATTGAATTGTTGAGTAATCAGAAATTGACGTCCTATGAGTAACTCATATCAGATTTGGTTTCTGATGCTCTATGAAATGCTGTTCTCTATTAACAAGGACAAAAGCACACAGCAAATAACTGCTACTTCTTTTGGTAAAAGTTACAAGAAATCACTTACGCTGTACTTAAGTAAAACTACATAAAAACTTGACAAGCATGGTCTGAGGAACGTTTTATGCTAGTTTTCCTTATGACATCATTCTTTGTTTATGATAAATAATTGTTTAGAACGTTTAGCTGTCTGTGCTGTTCATCACAATAATGAAAAGCCTGCACTGAAACATAGTGGGTCCTATTTTAGTATTCTGTGGGTGAGCCATTAACCGTGCACAGCAGGGTGTGGTAAATATGCGTGTGATTTTGAAGTTTTTGTTTTGAGGTAAAATGCTACATATTTTGCTTTAACAGTAGGCACATTTGACTGCCAAGTGCCAAGATAAAATCTCATCAGGTTACAAACCAGGTATAAAAAGGGTTTTACACTAATATAATATTTAATATTCCTATTCCTAGAGTGGTTTGTGAAGGCTTTGTGTGTCTTTAGACTTATAATAAAAGGTTGATAATCTCTAGATGTTCCAGGTTCATTTTTAGCATTTCACAGGTTAGCATTGTTAGCATTGTCCCAGGTTAGCATTGTGGCAAACGTGTGGGTGGGAAAACTTGGTTCAGGTGGTGCTAATTATTCCTTCCTCTGAAGGCTCATCATAAAGAAGAAGAAAAAGAAGAAGAAGGAGAAGAAGAAAAAAAGAAGAAGAAGAAGAAGAAGAAGAAGAAGAAGAAGAAGAAGAAGAAAAAGAAGAAGAAGAAGAAGAAGGAGAAGAAGAAAAAAAGAAGAAGAAGAAGAAGAAGAAAAAGAAGAAGAAGAAGAAAAAAAGCTAAAGTGTGATCCCCAAACATTGTTAGCATTGTCCCAGGTTAGTACTGCTTGCAATCAGAGTTGATAACAATGCATTATATGTATTTTGAGCATTTGAAATGCCCCAGAAACATGTAGACAGATGTATGTATGACTGATGTAATATAAGAGATAGAATTGGTAAACAACTGTATAATATTACTGCTTTTACTGTTTTTGATGTGTGGTACAGATTCTAAACTTCAGACACCAAAAACATTAATTCAGTTAATTCAGTTCTTCAGATATACTTTTTAAAGCTTTATTTCCAGTAAATGCTGCCCATTAGACAGTTACTAAACTATCCTGCCTATTAATTTAAGTTCAGTGTAGACCTGCTGTATAGGTCTCCTCACACACTTGCTTTAACATTATGGCAAAATCTCTGTCACTGTTCATTTGTAGCCCAGAATATGGGGCACAGTTGAATATGGCCTCATATCAAACGTAACGTGGGGCTGTGCTGTGGTTAACGACTGTGCCACACCCTCTTCTCACAATCCCAGCCTCTGTTTTTACTCAGTTTTAAATCCTCCAGCGTGCCATGAGGCTGATGAGGCAACATGGGAGGTACCAACATGCCCACCTTCTCCACCATACTAATGAGACAACTCCCCCACCCCCAAACGCTCCCCTCAGAGACAGGGGCATCAGAGAGATCATACCAAGGAAAAAGGGATTGGTGGTGTACTCTCAGTATAACAGGGAGTCTCCTGTCAGTTCAGGTTTCAGTATAGCACCTCACATTAACTACCCCCATCTCACCCTGCAAACGCGTGGGTGGGAAAACTTGGTTCAGGTGGTGCTAATTATTCCTTCCATCTCCGAAGGCTCATCATAAAGAAGAAGAAGAAGAAAAAAAAGCCAAAGTGTGATCCCCAATCTGCAGGGCGACTCCTATCTCTCACTGAGACATGTAAATTATTCATTCGCTGGGGGTTAATAAAAATATGCTAATGAGCAGACTATATAGTCAAAGAAATAATAATAATGCAAAGCAGTGCTTAGCCTGAATAATTAGAATGAGTGCTCGATTTAATTACATTTCAGAAGCCGTTGCTAGCGTACTCCGAATAAATGAACATTTGTTTTAATGCAAGACTCAACAAACAACGCTTTCATGTATCAGAATGAGAAAAATGTTGTTGGCACTCTTGTGCAAAACCTGAATTAGAACAGCAGTCATATGAATTATGAAGATTCAAGGATTCAAGGAGACTTTATTGTCATTCGCATCACATGTGCTACATGAGGTGAAACTAAATTGTAATTGAATATGAATAATATGTGTAAAATAAACTGTGTCACATGTACATTATGAGAGCAGGTGCAGCACACAAAAAGCGTGCCTTGATGCTTCTGGTCTATGCCTCACAGATGTTTACGTCACATGTACAGAACAAGTCACGGGGGGTGTGGCCTGTTTTATCTGAGCTTAGACTCTTAGAAAATTTTAGCTGCTGGTATCTCATCTTACAAAAGTACATCAAAGATGGTCATTTTTAAAATGTGTACATTGAAGAACAAAACTAAAACACAACCCACAGTAGAGGCATGTTTAAAACATGTTTTAAACAAGGTAATCAGGTATGATAGCTAGTGTATTAGCTTATATGCAACTCTTTGGGGTTCTGGGGGTCCTCCCCCATAACATTTAACATGTAATGAATTAGATGCAATTTTCTGCTTTCTGTTATATTTTAACAGGTTGTTAAAAAGTGACTTAATTCAATAAGTATTTTAGAGTCAGCTTCCTTATCAGCAGCTCTAGCTCTGCGCAGCTCACTTGAAACACTCCAGAAACACTACCATGTATTTACACAATTAAGGGTAGCCAAGCCAACTTTTAACCACATTTTAACACACAAGCAGCTTCACATCATACTTTAACCCTACTCAGTTAGCTAGCATGGTTTCTAAGGCAACACCTTATTTTTTATGTTAGTTGGCCTTTGTGTTTATATTTCTTATTTTTATTTTTTTTTCCATTTTCTTCCCAATTTACTCGGCCAATTAACCAACCCACTCATTAGGACTGCCCCTATCACTAGCAATGCCCCAACACACCAGGAGGGTGAAGACTAACACATTCTTCCTCTGATACATGTGAAGTCAGCCACCGCTTCTTTTCGAGCTGCTGCTGAAAGCGCAGCGACTCGGTTCTGATACATCAGCTCACAGATGCCCTGTGCTGCGGACATCATATAGGAGTGATGTGGGGAGAGAGCGCCATCCACGCAGGGGACAGGGACAATTTTGCTCCCTCTGAGTGGCGACCTCCCGCTCATAGTGGCAGCGCTTTAGACCGCTGGACCACTCGGCGCCCCCACTTTGTGTTTATATTAAAGCTGGTACTGTCTGTATGTGTCTGTGTCAGCTAATTATGGTTACAGAATAATAAAAGATATGATGAGACTGTGTGGCTAGCTAGTGAGCCATGGATATTATGTTGTTTTTTCCAAAGTTAAATGCAGGTTCAGGTTCAGGTGAGAGAATAAGGTAAAAAAAATAAAATAAATAAAATAGTTTTCCTGAGGTTTGAGTAGCTGAGGTTGGAAATTACAGATGGTGTGTGGATAACTGCTAAAGCTGCTCGGTTAGCTGCAGTTCCTCATCCAACCACTAGATGGACCTCGGGAGCTAAAGTACAGTTATAGGAACGCCGCTTTCTTTACTCGCTGGTTTGTAGCCACTCAGTGCTAAAGGCTACAGGCTCAATTCAGCTCAGCTCAGAATAAAATTTTCTCGGTTTCTGCAGTTCAAATGTGTAGGACTATTGCTCCTTGTGGTGAAAAGAGAGTAAAGGTTTTAACCCCACTAACTGGATAATACTGCTGTCCACAATTCATCTTTCAGCCCAATCAGTGAGTAGCAGAGCTAGCATGGTGGCACCAAACATCAGCTATTTCAGTCAAAACATTGCAAATCGAAGCTTACTGTAAATAAATGGAAGCACTTTACTCACCCATTAGAGTTTTGGTGACTTAAGCTCCCCCCTGTGGAAAGACCTATGGAAATACAAGGGTCCGCTAATTTCGGCCATCTTACATTTCGGTTAAAATACTTAATATTAACTGGAAAATATATATATCTAAGTTTTTTTATTTTAAGAATAACATCTCTTACCCTGATATTGGTGGCTGAAAATGTATGTAATAATGTGTATTTTCGAATCGCTGGGCTTTTTTGTATGGACTGCGTCTTTGTCTGCACCGCCTTACAGGATCCAGCGCCTCCCAGTGGTGTATAGTGACATTGCATTTGTCCTGTGTGGGCATCCATACTCTGATTATGTTAGGAAAACATAGTGACTGCCTAAATAGTGTACAACTTTAAAATTGAGAAAAAATAGCTGTTGTGCCACCGAAATTAGGTGTGCGCTCCACAGTTTTTTACACACAGATTCACAACATCGTTAGCAATACTTATTATATAATAAAAATTATGTTCGGAAATGGCCAATAAAATGGGGCGGCCAAAAATAGGGAAACCACGTTAGCTAGTTAACACTGTCAAAAAGCTGAAGGAATCACGTTTAGACTGTTTTTAGAGCTGGATAGGCAGCGATTTTTTGTTGTTTCCACCCTAAAGCTGAGTACAGATAATCACAGACTGTCTTTGTAGATTATTGTTGTTCAAAATAATAAAATTTATACATTAACAAATATAGGCTATTTTAAGCAGTCAGCTGACTCCAGAAAATATACAGTAAGGCAGTTGATGTTGGGATACTTGTTCCTGTGCTATTGGCATGTAAGAAATTTATTTTGGGGGATAATAAATTTACAGTCAGCTTAGATTTCCAATGTTTGCTTAGATGTTTGGCAGTCGAAATCAACCCTAAAAACCCAGATGGGCCCATCTCTATTGTAAATGAATGATTTAAGCTTGAATCCAAGTCACTGAACATGTGATTTGAGCCCATTTTGAGTCTTTTATCCAGGTTTATCAGTTTGTAAAGTCAGTGTAAAGAGGATAATTTATTTCTGTCAGCATGTGTCTGAGGCCTCTACTATCAAGACACTTTAAAAATTTACCTTATTTTAGGAATTCCACACAAACCTGCCCGCTGGTAGATGCTAGATTGCTTTTTTGTGCAGTCCTTCTTCAAATTATTTTGCATAAAGGCAAGTTTGCTCCTGCATTTTTCTGCATGTGGTGCATAAACTTCAGTTTACACCTGAAATTTCAGAAGTATGTCAGGTCCTTAAAATTGTATCCATCCCAAAAAGTATTTTACTGTAGTCTACACAGAGATGTCACCAAAATATATGTAAAGCAGATTTGCAGTGGCAAGGATGTCGGAGATCATAGTGAGATTCTGGATGAATGTAGTCTATTCTGAAATGTATCTGGAGTAAGCAAATGAAGATGTTATCACTGTCACAGCTATGTTTGTCTGTTTGGCCTGCAGTGGGCAATGTGAAATAGTGTATACTGTATATCTTACCTGCAGCAGCTTAAACTCCTTCCACAGAATCCTTATTCCAAACCATGCTATCTGTGCTGCTAGCTGCTTCAGAAATAATTCACACCCATTTGCAAACATGATTAAACTGTGTAATTATTTATCTTCATATTATGGTCCTGAAACTAGAGCTTTCGCTGGAAATCCCATCAGCGCTTTGCTCAGTGCAGCAAATGATTGAAATTCCAATCTGTGCAGAAGAGCTAGCTAGCAAGCTACAAAGGGTATGAAGGAAACAGTGCACCATGGTAAATAACAGACATGCTTGATGAAAACATTCATCTTCAGGGAATCATTTCTTGAAAAGTTTAGAGAGGTTTGTTCTGTAGCAGCACACCCCATGTGTCATACGCTCGTGTGATTTCTCTATACTTCACACTAGCCTAAAGGTCTGGACATGCTACACTGCTCTAATACAGCAATTCACCATTGCTTCTAATAGAAATGTCTCTGGAGTCTCTTATACTAAACAAAAAAATGGTGCTTTGAATTTGCATAATTTAACTGTGTCAATCAGTTGCTCGTGAAAATCATGTAACATCAACACAACTCTTTTCACAAAGTTGTCAGCATGAGATTGCACTGTAAAACAAAGTAAGTTGAGTTTTGATTAAAACGATTGCCTGAGGTCATTTAGTCTGCGGAACATTAATAGCCTATTAAAATATAGTAGTTTGCATTTTAATATTTAATATGTAAAGTTTTTTTTCTGAATAGATCATTTGTGAAACAGATAGGTGCTGTTCTTTAAACATACTTTTAAAATTATATGGGCCATTCCACCGAATGGTTGCCATTTGCTTGTTGTAACTCTTCCAGTTTAAACTTTTTATTATTATTTTTGTTTTTTCAACTCTGAATCTAATAACACATAAATGTAGCAATTCAAAACATGTACTGGTCAATCTCAGGCAGCTTTACCTTGTCATTTTTTACAAGATTTCTAAGCAGAAGATGGTTACAACACTTATGTGACATTTAAAAAGCAAGTCCACTAATTCATTAGGTTTTCTCTCAAGAAAGTCTTTATTTTAAAGAAATAAATTGCATGTTCAAACAATTTATATTTATGACAAAAAAAAAATCACTCCTGTTTCTGGCACTCAGTCCTGTTACGTTTTACATTTTATGTAACAGGAATTAAAGCAACAGGAATAAGTTTTTAGCATAGAATTAGAAAAAAACATTTTAAAAATAGCTAAATGGCGGCTATGCACATAGCATGAGGACACTGAGCACATTCTAGTGATTTTCCCAAAATTTGTGTTTTAAAAATTAACAAATAAGATCTAAGAATTGATTTAGATAACAGGACAGAGTGTTGAGATTGATCTCCTCAATCATAATTACAATAAGATATATATATAAATATACAGAAAAACAAATGAGAGAACTTAATGTTGGTCTTCCCATGATCTTTAGAAGAACCAGCTGATGTCACTTCCTCTGGTAGATGTAACTTGTAAAATGTTCCAGATTTTTCAGATGAGTTCTAAGTAGTTTTTTATTAATGTTTTTAATTACATATCTTACTTTTGCAATTAGGTCAATGTCTAAGACACTATGGTAATAATAATGTAATAAAATGTATTTAAAGTTATTTTGTGCGCATCTTTATACATTTATACATGTAATTTCCTGGGGACAGAAATGGCACCCATTCGGTGGAGTGGCCCATATATTAAATAGAAATAAAAATATAGCATGACAATAAGAGGCATGGAATCAAAACAAAAATGAGAATGATCATACAAATTACTGATATTGATCTCTTATTCACACTAAACTGTGGTCATATACAGTTTTTGTGTTTTTATGATTAGTCCAAAATGTGATGGTACAATTCATCTTATATTTATCTTCTTTCTTGTTTATTCAATATATATATATGTATATACATATATATATATATATTTAGCAATTCAGTACCATGATAAGACGTATTACAGGTTAAAAGTCTCTGGTGTTCGTGACACCAGGTGCCAGTTTTAAATGGTTTTGTAAATAAAGAGGGATAGATCTAATCTTTGGTTTTTAAATGAGTTGCGCCTCCCCGGAGCCTCAGTCCTGACCTCCTGCATGTGCTGAATGAGTCTGACTGTATGTTTACACAATGGCTGATGCACCAGGCCGCCAGGCTGCTGCGAGAGTGAGGAGGCAATAAGCGGCGATTCGGCCCCGCCATCCATCACTCAGCTGCGGCCTGGACACGCGCTGCCATCCCCACACCGGCCCAGCGCTGAGCTTCCTCAAACCCACTGCTTCTCCCCCTTTCTCATTCAGCCAACACTCTCCCTTCCCTTTCTCATTTCCTACCTTTCTCTCCTCATCTCCATCACTCTTCCTCTGCCTCTATTAACATCAATCTCTCCTTCCTCTCTCTCTTTCTGCTCCTGTCATTCACGGGGACTTTGAAAGGGTCAGTCACAGAGGCTGCTGAATGGGGAAAGGTCCAATGGGGGTAAATTCTTGGAGGCTCGGAGACCCTGCTGCCTTTCAGATGTCACTGCTGATGACTTTTGCCCACTCCTCATAGAAATGACGCAAAATAATATAGTGATATTCTAAATCATCACTCAATCACGCTGGCAGATCTTCAGTGATTTCACAACTGAACCTGAGCCAATAGAATTTAGAATTAAACTAGAACAAAAAAATAAAGTAAGCCATTTTTTTTACACTTTCAATAAATAAATAATATTTTAACGCCCCTAAAGAGGTAATGGCAGTATGAATCTTTATGGTGTTAAGGGACTTTTAATGTGATGCACTACATTATTTTCGAAGTTGACAGATCAGTGTATCTTTGACATAACAAAATGTGTTGTCTTGTATTTGGGAATTTTTGATTTATGATCAGAGACACAGGGTCATGCCTGCATAGTCATTCACCAGGAGGAACCCACAGTAAACGTGTCTGCTGTTCAAATATCACATTTTGTCATGAAAACTAACAGGAGAATGTATGTTGCAATGCACAAGGCATGTTTTTTGTCCATATTTGTTCAAAAACTTTAACTGGAAAATCAGTGTTTAAATCCTGTATTGTACACCTAGTCTAATTTTGACCATTTTTTTTTTAAATATATACATTTTTATCCATTTTCTTTCCCAACCCACACATTAGGACTCCCCCATCACTAGTAATGCCCCTAACACTATGAGGGTGAAGACTAACACATGCCTTCTCCAATACATGTGAAGTCAGCCTTTTTTTAAACTGCTGCTGATGCAACATTGACGAGTAGCATCACAGTGCACTCAGAGGAAAGAGCAGCGACTCGGTTTTGATACATCAGCTCACAGTTGCCTTGTGCTGATCGACATCACCCTTTGGAGTGACGTGGGGAGAGAGCGCCATCTACACACCCAGAGAGAGCAAGGCCTGTTGTGCTCTCTCAGAATTCGGCTACTGATGGCAAGCAAAATGACCCCGGATTCAACCCAATAAACATAAGTCAATAAACATAAGTCATATGTTGAGACCAGGGAACCAAATTTGGTGCTTTAGTTTTTCAAGAGTGGTACTTTTATCAGACATAATACTGGTGGTACCACTTTCCAATTTCAATTGGACAGTTTTGGTCAAATTAAGAGCAGCATTACAAGGGCTTTTAAGCTCACCAGTCTGTGTTCACACACTTCCAGATATCAAATTAACACCCTGTCTAACATTATGCTCCTTCCTGATAGCACTATCACTGTTTCTCAGTAGAATAATTAGAACACATTCCAGGCACTTCAGAAATGGTTGACTGACCATAAAATAAAATGAACAGAGTTTCTAAATGTCATTACACACTGCTGGGGATATCAGTCTTCCCAGCCACAGGGTTCAGTGAGGTAATGTTACTGAATTTACTACACTGAATAACTTGCAGTGCATCACTTCTTCTACACTCATTTCCTCATTTAGTGCTGTTAAGTTGGTGGTGCTTTGCAGAAAAATCAGTGGCTTATATTAAGCAACTTCAGGACATCAGAAGAGCCTTAAAGCTTTTCAAAGAACAAGCGCTGATCTATCATTACATTAATCTTGTTAATCATGACTACTGACAGCCACAGATCATAAATCAGAACTCCTGCTCTGAAAAACATCAAAAACTCAGTCAGCAGTGTGTGAAATGCCCATCTTTGTGAAAATATTTGTATTACTTACTTCTCATTTTTCAAGAGGAAAGTGCCAGATACCCTGCTCTAATACATTAATGTGCTATAAGTATGGGGTTCTCAGTTTTGATCCTGGAATTCCCAAACATAAAGAGAGTTCCTGACCTACTATAAAAATGGATACCTTGGATAACATACCAGTTGTTGTCCTAAAAGATATGTAAAATATATAATTTCTAAACCTCAAATCTCAGTGTCAAAAACTCTTGACATCTTGAAAGAAATCAGTAAATTTAAAGCTCTGTTGACATCGAATTGATGTTTGTAAGGCATATCTGTTTGTCTACCTACCAACCACATGAAAACACTTTTATGCACATCCTTTGGACATGTACTGTCCACTACACACAAACACACACACACACACACACAGTTGTGTGTTAGGAGCTAGCTTCACAGGCTTACACTACTAGTGACAAACTGTGGTGAACATCGGTGAGGATTTCAAACAGTCTTTTAACCTGTAGCCTGGAAAGTGATGCTGTTGAGCAGGTTTGTGTTATTTATGTAGGAAATTGAGGATTTTCTGAGTTATTTAGCCAATATTGCAACACTGGTATGCTTTATTTTACTGGTCTGTGTGTGATATTGAGTTATGGAGATCTGCTATCTGGACAACATAGTGAGAACATGTCTCGTGTGGATGGAGAGTTTTGTAGTTGTAATCTAACTAAGTTAAACTTTAAGAAGAGGTGTTAAACAGAGAGCTGTAGGTAAAGGGTGTGATTATTTTATCTTTTAAAAAAAATCAACCATCTTTTTTTAATGTCAAATGGCAGTATCACCTGCAGTGTGTAGAGCCATCAGGCAAAAATCACTCAGCTGGCAGTATTTTCCAAATAGTCCCAGTTTAACTGCTCATTATAACATGATCATTCTAATGTTATGAAAGCTCATAGTTCATTGCAGTCCACAGTGACCCACTACTGACCTTTCTAACTTTCTGGCATCTGTTTCTTGCTGTAAAGCAGAGTCGTCTTCTATTGATTCACAGTAATTAATCAAGTGGCTGGCACCAGTCCAGGAAAATACACTGGGAGAAGAACCAGGAACACTAATTTGAATATTCCTCTGCAAGATAAATGAAAAAAATATTGCATAATAAACAAGAGATAATAAACACTGATATTGTGACTTATTAATAACATTAGCTCGGAAATGATGAGAACTTGACTACCGAAACTTCCACTGAATCACCAGCCGAACCCATTAGAATAGAGGTAGATTGAGTGTTGCCACTCATTTTTGGGGCTATCTTTTTAAAAGTCAGACACAGAGCGCAGCCATAATCACGAAAAATAATTGGATTCGTAATCATCAAATCCTCTGTAGCTCTTCGTATCATCTGCCGAGCTGAGAGCACGTTCCTCGGATCGATTAGATAAGGTCTTTTTTCCCCTGCATTTTAGTCTGCCAGTCACTGATACAAGTGCGGCGGGAAAGCCGAGCGAGAGCCACAGGGCTGCAGTAACACGCTAAAGGAGCAGAAAATGGGGGCCGGTGTCATGGTTTCTGGCAGGAACTCCAACTGGCGTGAAATGTCAAGAGCCCTCTCGCTGCTGCCGGATATAATTTATGTTTTATGACATTTACAGATGCGACAGACAGAAAACGCAAGCATCGCGCTGCTTCAAATGAATGCTGCCTCGCGGATTAAGCGGCCGCACAAACCCGGAGAAGCCGCACAAACCTGTGATTAATTTAACAGCGGCAGCCAAAACAAACCTCCACCCCTCGCTAAAAGCATCCATTTAGCATTAGACTCACCGAGACTGACTGAATGCGCCACAAATGATGAAAAATAATAACATAAGCTTGTTTACAGGTATGTAAAGAGAGACTCTTTGGACTAAGTTCTCCTCTGGGAAGGGCTCGGTAAGTGATGGGAGAATGGAACGTGTCAAAGAAAATGGATGGCAGGGACGTTCCTTTTTCTTTAGGTGCATCAGAGGATATTAAGTGCATTTGTGTTAAAGGTCGTTAAACGGGAGATCATTCAACTTAAATGAAGCGTCTGCGTGTTTGGCGGGAAAGCAATGCGTTCATGTCATTAGACTGAGACAAGCTTAAGGAAATTACATAAATGTGTAAATCAGTTACAGAAAACATATCATAGTGATATCTACAAACATTGGACAAATGTACATCTGTCTTTTATGCTCAAACTAATGACATTCTGTATAAGATTGATTATTATTTTACTATTTTAATGCCAGAGTTCCACTTTTACAGTATCATCTGCGAGCCATTTAGTCCATCTGTAACACGAACACATGGACGATGACGACCTCTCCAGCTTTTGGGTCACAGTAAAGTAGATCGTTTACAGTAATTAGGAAAGGACCGGTCGGAGCAGGCCTGTAACAATGCTACACACAGGAAGCCCCAGCAGCTTACATGTGAGCGAGCGGCAGCGCTCTGAAGCTGAAAACACAGGCCGAAGGGGCTGGAGGAGGCTGCTGCTGCTGCTTTCACATGCTAATGTCTGCATTTCACGCACGTAGCCGTGGAGCAGACTCCGTGCTGCAGCTGTCCGCTGTTTTATCTGCTCTCTCAGTGGGTCCCTAATGAATATTTCTCTGTCTGTGTCTGTGTGAGTGTGTGTGTGTGCATGGGCCTGATAATCAGGTTAAGAAGCCTGAGACTTAGCCAGGCCTCTAAAGCTCCATCATTACCAAAGCGTGACCCAGGCCAGGTCTGCAGCCTGCTGCATAAGCATGGGCCATACTTAATGATGGGAGAGAGAGACAGAGAGAACGAGAAGTGTTCGAATGGCTTTGTTAACGTAAAGCCACATATGCTCCGGAAGTCTGATCAGCCTGGGCATCTTTGCAATGTTTCACTTTTTTTTCATGGTATCTTTGTTATGTGTGTGTGTTTTACTTGGCTGTAAAACATGGCTTGCATGGCTTAATAGAACATGTAAATGTTGGTGAATACGAAATTAAACAGAAACTGAACTCGTGTCTTAATATTGTCACAGCCACTTTAAAAAAAACGCACTTGCCTTCTTTTTAGTATATGAGTATATAAAACACCATTTTAACATGTACTTTTATATATAGTTTCCCGTGGATTTATGTTTTATTGATGTGTCATGCTTTTGTTACAAATTCCTGTTAAATTTTAATGTGAAAAGATTTTAACATTGCTATTTTTACATTCTTTACGACATTTTTGCAGAAGTAAATGGAATAAACAGTAAATCAGATTCAAATTATGTGTAAGAAGTATTAAGAAGTAAACAAATTCCAAAACCAAGGAACAAGATAGCAATGATGTACAGTATAAAGCTCTGGAAAAAATTAAGAGACTACTGAATCAGTTTCTCTAATTTTGCTATGTATAGGTATACATTTGAGTAAAAAACATTTTAGTTTTATTCTATACACTATAGACATAATTTCTTTCAAATTCCAAATAGAAATATTGTCATTTAGAGCATTTATGTGCAGAAAATGACAAATGGCTGAAACAACAAAAAATATGCAGAGCTTTCAAACCTTAAATAATGCAAAGAAAACAAGTTCATATTCATACAGTTCTCATGCATCTTGGCATGTTCTCTTCCACCAGTCTTATACACTGCTTTTGGATAACTTTATGCCACTCCTGGTGCAAAAATTCAAGCAGTTCTGTTTGGTTTGATGGCTTGTGATCATCCATCTTCCTCTTGATTATATTCCAGAGGTTTTCAAATAAGAATTCCATGGATTATTCAAAATTTCTTTAGAATTTAAAATGTTTAAGACCATAAACATGCTAAACAAGTCATTAAAGGTGGTGTTGGTGTGAAATGCTCTGGTCTAGGATGTTCTTGCAGTTTACAGAATTGATTACAGTGGAGATGATAGAGAAGAGACAGTTGAATAATTTACCGTCTCTAAAAGCTAGCCCCCCCCCCCCAGTTAATAACTAAGTTATTATATAAAACTGTTAATGATACACCATCTGAATAATGAGACAGTTTTTGTAGGTGTGTTGAGAAGACCTTTGACCTGAAAAAAAATTAATGGTGTTTTTAAAGGGTTCTTAAATTTTAAAGTTTAGTAATTGCAAACATTTTCTAAAGGAGTTAGTAAATCTTTTGTAAGATTTGCTTGTATTTTATCAACATCTACATTACATACACTTCAGAAGATGTCCTCATATAGCACAATAAATAAAATGGTTATATTTGTGTTTTAGAACGAGAAATGAAAAAAAAAAAGTGTATTGTTTTTCCTTAAATGAACCATTTTCACCAAAACCCACTTTGCATGACATAATAATAAGTGAGTTCTCCTTTAAGGGATGATATCTCTGCTGCTTGGTAAGTAAAATGTTTTTACTTACTGTTTTTTACTCATTTGTTTACATCTTCTAATCTTCTAAGCTGTGGGTAAAGTCTGAGTAATTTTCGCTGGGCACAGGAGGGGAGCAAATCCTAAACAGGAGATAATGAGCAGCATGGCCTCTGTGAATAGCTCTTAATTAAGTCACTCTTAATCATTAGCATGTTTGCACAGGAGCTCAAATGTGTGTATTGCAGATAAAGAAGGCAGTAATAGCCCATTAACAGCATTTTAAACCATTTTTAATAAAATTATTTAGTGGGAGATTGAAATTTAAATGAGGGGACATTGTGTGTAATTCGAACAGAGATGCTGGACAAAGGTCCAGACACTGCCTTGCAGACATACAGATAAATAACTAAATAACTTTAAGGCAAAATGCAAAGGATTTGTGCCTGAAAAAACACACATTAACCCTTTAAACCTTTTAAACCCTTCAGGCCCTGAAGGTGAGTCTACACTTCAGTTGTTTATTTAAATAATGCAATAGATGGCTCTACATCCCCTAGAGGCCATTCCACTAATTTTGTGTTTTGTAGTGTTTTAAATCTGCCGCCACACAAGGTATAATGTGCACCTGTCATCATTTCTGAAAGTAAAACTTTTTAATATATAGAATTATAACTCTCTTAAGCTACCACATTTCTATTCCTGTAAATAAGCCATGTGATATAAATCACATGTAAGTAAGTAAGTAGTGATAATTGTGTGATAACAGTTAATAACAGAGCAACAATTATATGCCAGTTATATATTTAACTTATGTCTGTGTTCACTTTTTGTTCCAAATAATAGTTTCTGATGCCATCTATGAATTTCCTCAATCATGCTCATTACATATAGGATTTGTGTTTTTACGAGGAGAAAAGTACAAACTCAGTTCCAAAAAGATGAAAATCTATGTATAAAATGTAAATAAATATAAATAAAAACAGAACACAATGATTTGCAAAAGAAAATCTCGCATAGCAATGTTTTTAACTCATTTAGAACTTGATGGCTGCAACAGGAGCAACTCACATGATTATTATTAAAAGACTTGATTTTGAAAATACCACCAGCTATAGCCCATGATCATCAAAATATTCAGCATATCTGGAGAAATTATTGTGCATGAGGGACCATGCTTTTGATCAATATTGGATGCTGGTGATCTTCAGGTCAACACACCATCCATAAATCCACAAAAGAAAGTTATACATGTCCACACCATCCACAAACACCAACTCTGAGACAAAACTCATTTAAAATGAACTGAAGCAAATTAGGAAACTGGGCAGATTTTTTTTTTTTTAAATTAACCTTTAAAAGAATGTTTTAGTCAGCACCACTTATTTTTAAGCCTTTTATTGTCCTGTCCCAGCTTGATCCTTTGAGGTGTGCTGCTGCCAAGATGTAAGATTCTAAATGAGTCTGATATGTGTTCTATGTTCAAACATAAATAGAATATGTGTATATAAGATCTGCACATAATTGCGTTCAGTTTAAGCAGCAGAAATGGCTGTGACTGGTGGGACTGAGCAAAACTTGTGGACAAAGTTTTTTCCCCACCTAGTTGTCCTAAATGTACCCCAAAAAGTACTGATTTCTAAATAGGTCAGTCATTGGTGTAGCTAAATGGACTGACTGGTCATACTCAGGCACTCGTCTGTCTGGAAGAGCTGAGAGGTCTTTTCTTCCCTCCTCTGGGGATCGATTTTTGATCAGCAGCTCAGTGTCTGCGTGCCAAAGTGATTATATCCTGCTGAAATACAGATATACAGGCCTGTCCTCCTGGAAGCTGCTTGCCATTCCAGGGAGCTCGCAGAGAGCAAAATATTCAGTGGGCAAAGTTTCAAGGGAAAAAGCAAGCAAATACAGTGGGGAACTAAATGTCTTGAAATTAGTAGTGCAACTAGTTAGTTTATTTTTCTAAAATGACAATGAATTACTTGATCTTAATTACTTTTAGGAAACATATTATGCAAGACTCACTTTTTGTAAGCTTTTTATTTCCACAAAAAAAATCCATCCATCTGTTTCCTGTGAGTGAGTTTGGTGTCAGGAATCATATGATTCTACAAGCAATTTGGATGCTTCCTTATTTTGATGTCAAAAGAAGGAAACCTGCTTAGAACCACTCTGGCACCACCCCTCACCCATAAACCCCCACTAGAGTCCCACCCACTAGATCAGTTAAAGACCCGGGAATTTGGCACCGTGCATCGTCTGAAGGAGGAATCTGTACCTACTCTCGGTGGCAAGTCAGCAGATCAGAGAGATGTATGTACTTTTAAATAATGAAAATGTTCTGCTTCTATCGCAGTTAAACATGAACTAGCTAGTTCCAAAAACTCATTTAACACAAGCTACACATGGACTACAGAAACATATATATAGGTGTGCAATGTTGATACCTATTGGCATGCATGGCTTCCAGTGGCACTGGGTCACTACTATTGATTAAAGATGTGACAGAAGCAGAAAGATCATTTCTCAGGGAGTGGGGATTTACTTTCTGCTCAAATTCAACTAAATGTAGCACGGTTGATTGGACATCGCTTAACAGTACAGACGGACTATGACCCAAAACATACTGAGAAAGAAAGCCCAAACATTTGTAAGGCAAGAAAGTGACGTATTCTGTAGCGGCCAAGTCAACCACCAGATCTGAACCTGATCAAGCTCTAGTTCACTTGCTTAAAACAAAACTAAAGGTAGGAAGACCCACAAACCTGCAACAACTGGAGAAAGTTGCAGTAAAGGCTTGGCAAAATATCATAAAGGAAGAAACCCAGAGTTTGGTGATGTCAGAGGGTTCTAGATTTCAGCGGAGTATTAAAAATTAACATTGATTCTTGGTAAAGTTAATTTGACCAGTTACTTTTAAGCCCCTGAAAGTAGGAAGGTTTGTAAAAAAATGCCTGTAATTCCTCTTTTATATATATATATATATATATATTTTGTTCATCCCCTTGAATTAAACCTGAAGGTCTAAACTTCCGTTGCACCTCATTTGTTTCACTTTAAATCCAGTGTAGTGACATGCAGAGCCCAAAATATTAAGATTGTGTCACTGTCCAAATATTTATGGGCCTAACTGTACATTAGCTGTGAGGCTGCAGTGCTGAAAACAAACATTAAACACTTTTCATGAAAGCTTTTTGAATGATCTGTTTTCTGTTTTAACGTGGTCTGGTGTTAATCCTGTTTAATACAGAGTGTGTTCACACATAGACATTACAATGCATGTGAGACCCCCGGATTGTTCACACAAACAGACTAACTGTAGCTAGACAAACTGCCCGCAGCGACAAACAAGCAAACAGGAGGATTTACACTGCATATGAGTGACGCCTCTTTTTGCCTAATGAAGTCCTTATGAATCTAATTACTGCTAAGATGCTAATTAAAACCAAAGGCTTCAGAGGTTCAGTTTGACTCCTTTCCACTGATGATTTACTAACTCAGTCAGCACTCAGAGCTGCTGGATGCAGAGAGTAGGTGGGGGTGGACTGTAGGGTGAGAAGGAGGTTTAAATCAGTGGTTGGATTATTTTAACATGTTTATGCAGTCAGCTGGATGTTCTGTGTAAATCTAAAACAGGTACGGTTGTGTTGTTATACAGCTGTTTAACAGCATTACTATCTCTGCTACTCACCTTTTTAATTGATCAATAGTTGTGTGCAATAGTAGTGGTGGCGGGAGAGGGGATGAATATGTTCAATTCCACCGAATGGGTGCCACTTCTGTCCCCAGGAAATTACATGTATAAATGTGCACACAAAATAACTTTAAAATACATTTTATTACTAATCATAGTATCTTGTACATTGGCCTAATTGCAAAAGTAAGATATGTACTGTAAAACATTAATAAAACTACTTAGAACATTGAAAAAATAGCATTTGTTACCTGTCCCTTCTCTCTAACTATAAACTTTACCATGACATATAATTATTAAAATCCTCCAGAGATGTAATTTGTTTTGCATTATTTTGTGACTCCAAATCCCATCTATGCTGACATTTTTTTTCATAAATAATCAATAATATTTAAGTTAAAATAAACATTTTAGTTGTGTTCCTGGTTTTCACTTAGTCCTGTTACTGTCCAAAAAAAACATCGCTGCACGATTGAAGTTTGCATAAAAGCACCTGAATGTTCCACAGCACTGCTGGCTAAATATACTGTGGACAGATGAAACCAAAATTCAGTTGTTTGGGAGGAACACACAGCACTATGTGGGGAGAAAACAGGCACAGCACGGATGGACGGCCTGGACGGATTGCCGTCATCAACAGAAAAAATAATTCCCAAGTTTACCAAGACATTTTGCAGGAATACTTAAAATCATCTGTCCACCACCTGAAGCTCAACAAAGGATGGATGATGCAACAGGACAACGACCCAAAACACAGAAGTAGATCAACAACCAAACGGCTTCAACAGAAGAAAGTACGCCTTCTGGACCAGTCCTGAACTCAAGAGAGCGATTTACACCAGATTTCCCAAGAATATTGCTTAACTGAAACAGTTTTGTGAAGAGGAATGGTCCAAAATTTGGTTTGAATAGATTTTTCCCTTAGTAAAATGTATAATACAAAAATTTAAGCACTGTATTAATTAGTTAAGATCATTAAACAATGTTTAATACTGTTGTCAGTAATGTTATTTGTAGTGTTACTGATTTATAATTTGTAAATATGAACTCATTATGTACAGAATGTATAAATAAAAATGATACCAAATATGTCATCAACACATTGCTGTGGGTGTCAATTAAACACTCAGATCTCTTCTACTGCAACATCTAAATCATCATTTCACCTTTATTACACTATAACTAGACTACTCTTAAAGTCCAAGTCAGCTGGAGAACAGAAGAAAACGAGTCTTATTGTTAAAAAAAATGAGTTTAAAGCTCAGGCTTGTAGTTTAAAGCACAGGCCAGTACTGAAGGCAGTGTGGTGGTGTGTACTCTGTAGTAGCAGCAGCAGCAGTGGCCCGCACTAGGCCTGCTCTTCATAGTGCTGCGGCCTCCTGGCCTGCCTGTCAGCATTGCTAATGGCTATTGTTGTGTGCCGTGACCTGTGAGGCTCTCTGTGAGCAGATGGAGGCTCTGACCCCCACCCAGCCTTAGTCCTGCTCCATCGCCCACTCCCCTCCACACCTCCTCCCATTCTCCTCCCATTCTCTGCTATCAGCTGCCCTGCTCCCAAAGAAACAGCATGACAAAGCACAAGAGGGGAGAAGGGGGGTGCTGAGGCACAATGCAGCCATCACTGTGGAAACGTGTGTATGGGGAGGAGGGCGTGCGTGCGTGTATGTATTTGTGTGTGTATATGTGTGTGTGTGTGTGCACACGCGCATGTGTGTGTGTGTGTGTGTGCTTGTAAGAAGCCGCAGCAGGACACACTCCCACGTGCAGATAGGGGGCAAGGGGCCACACAAAGCAGACACCATGTCAGCTGACTGCAGGATTATACTCACAAAGGCTTTTTACGCAAATGCAGAGATTCACACCGACACACACTCACCAGCATTACAATAGCTTACATATATATATCATATCCATAATGTTTAAAGCCTACACAGCACAGCAAACTCCTTCTCAGTCACAGAAATGTGCTGTACTATATTTATATACTAAAACTCATAGTACACAATTTGTTTTTCATGTGATTTTCATTGTGTTGCTGCTGTCTGAGGTATTTGGGACTTTGGACAGATTCAGGGCGCTCACTGATGTCATCAATGTTATGCACTGAAAAAAATGATGAGTAAAATTTACTTAAAAAACGTTTACTCAAATAATTTAAATATTACTCAAATAATTTACATACATAATATATTATAATTCCTGAAGTTTAAATATTTTTAGTTAAAACAGACATTCAAATATTTATATAATCTCAAAGATTTATCCTGTGAACAGACCAAGTCTCACTGTCTCAACACATGGATGGCATGTTTAGTATACTAAAAATAATGTATTACATGCCATCCATGTGTTGAGACAGTGTAATATGCGTGTTTTAACTAAAAATATTTAAATATCAGGAATTATTATATAATATGTATAATAAATTATTTGAGTAATATTGTATAAATTAAGTAATTGTAATTGAATGCAGAAAGAAAGGATTGATTCAGCAAAAATAAATAAAGTAAAGTTTACTAAAAGAAAGGATTGACTAAAGTTCAGTTCACTTATTTACTCTATGTAACATGTAACAAGTCTTGAAACCGAGTTGGAGTTACTTAAATTGATCTGAAATTAAATTTACTTAAAAAAAAAGCAAATGCAGAAAGTTGCAAAACTTTTTTAAAGTAAATTTTAATCGTTTTTTTTTTCTTTTCAGTGTGGTTAATTCCCTCCTCCCATTTATGTTTTTTAAAGCAGCACTAGGTAGGATTTTCTTGATTTTTGATCTTTTTAAAGAAGTAAAATTACAGCTTGAAACTCACTGCAGCGCTCCATTGAGGTGTAATAGGAGGAATAGCGGTGCTCTTGTGTCTGTGCCGGAGCTCCTCTGAGCTCAAACCAGACTCTGTAAGTTTTCTGAGGCGGCCGCGACCAACGCTCGCGAGAACTGCGACCTGCTTTCCGACCTTTAGTTCTAACAGTTCTACAAGGACTACTGGTTCATTCTTTACAAACTAACATACAGACACTCTGGCAGAAGCTGGAAAGAGACCGAATATGTCTGTGAAAGCCAGAAAACGAGAAAGAGAAACTAATCCGCCTGAAACTTTTATTACACTCTGCAACTGTAGGGGCAGCCCACGAGCACAAAATCTCAATCCTACCTAGTGGAGCTTTAAGAGGCATGCGTTCGGGTGATTTTCATCCGACGTTTGTGATAGAGAGTAGCATATTTTATGGGTGTAATTCACCTGATGTTACCTGGTGTTTGTGTGTTTAAATTAGGTGTTCACATGTCCCAGGAATATGTGGACCAAAGACCAAAGTTCCCAGCAGCATTATTTTATTGTTAGCTGTTAAGTATTACCTGATTTTCTAATCATTTTTCTGCTTTTTTATATGGTCATCCATGGTATCTTTTTTATTATTTTATGTGATATTGTATGTTGTAAAATTAAAAAAGGATTCTAAACATTGTCATACAGTGTATACCCAACCTTAGTGATGGTATTACTAATTTAACGTTAGTGTTCTAGAGTTGATGAAAATATCTTTCCTGAACAAAGTAGAAAATTCCATTTTCTAGCCCAGATAGAAAACAGGCCTTCTTAGCTAAGAAGCCTCAGCTCTGTAAAGTACACTCACTCCAGTGATGAGCAATTGAAGAGCTCCAATCCTTCCAGTATAGAGACAGTGTCTGTCTAGGAAACGTCTGAGCTGTGATGCACGGAGTCACTCTGGCAGCAGAGCCAAGAAACATTGAAGCCACATCATACAGTCACTCTGATTGCAGGCAGGCCTGTTGCTGGTTTATTGGTTGCCCTTCCATGGAACACATCTTGTAGGTATTGACTATAGCATACTGGGAACACCCCATAGTTTTGCAGTTATCTAAAGATAATAATGTCAATCCCAGTGAATCCGATCTTCACATTTGCCCATTTTACCTGCTTCCAGCTCATCACTCATTATATGCAACCTGTATTATATGGTTCTATAAATATTATGGTTATTCATTGTTGTGGTTATTTATCATATTTATATACAGTACCAGTCACCTCTTCTCATTTAATGTGTTTGTTTTTTTTCTATGATTTTTTACATTGTATATTTAATATTGAAGACTATATTAAAGCTATACAGAAAAACGTGTGGAATTATTCTCTAATCAAAAAGTGTTAAACAAACCAGAATATGTTTTATACTTTAGATCTGCATACTCTTGGTATTTTAATCTCAGTGTCTTTATGAAGGAAAGTCACCTGGAATAGTTTTCTCAGCATCTTGAAGGAGTTCCTGGAGGTGCTGAAAAATAGTTGCTGCTTTTTTTCACACTGTGAAGCTCCTGCTCATCTCAAATCACCTCAAATCACCATCTCAGTTGAGTTTATAACAAAATTTGTAAAATATGTAATAAAATAATAACATATACAAGCCCTACTTAAAATGCTTGAAAATGAGATGCAAATATTAATAAAATATAGATATTCAACCATATTTTGGACAAACATTTACTTCATAGTCATAAAATAAAATACCCCAAAAATAATAAATAAATATAAAATTGTATAAAAAGTTGTTTGTAATAAAATGTAATAAAAATTATTTTAGCATAAATATCCTCAATGGCTGACTCGCCATAACAGCTAACTAGCAATGCTAACTCTATTCTGAGCTAAATTAACGGCTGATGCTTGATAACATACAGATGGCACTGTGTTGGTTATATTAGTAGTTTTTGCGGTTAGATATAGTATGTGGATAATAGTGGTTATATTTCACTTCAATCCTCCTGGTTAGATATGGTAAGCTCTGCTGTTATGATATAATACAATATAATATGTATATTTATGTTACACTGGTCTTCAGTTATGAAGGTCAGAACACTGTTATAGCCAAAGCAGAGCCATTCCAGTTCCATTAAGTTAGGAGGTTGGGGGCGATTAATCAGTGTTAATTTTTAAATAAATAATTTTATTTCAATGTTTTTGCCCATTTTCTCCCCAATTTACATGGCCAATTAATAATAACAACTCACTTATTAGGACTCCCCCTAACTAGTGATCCCCAACGCCAGGAGGGTGAAGACTAATACATGCTTCCTCCGATACATGTGAAGTCAGCCACCACTATTTTTGAACTGCTGCTGATGCAGCATCGCTGAGTAGCACCACAGCGCAGCGACTCGGTTCCGATACATCAGCTCACAGACACCCTGTGCTGATTGACATCACCCTTTGGAGTGATATGGGGAGAGAGCACCATCTACCCACTCAAAGGGAGGCCAATGGTGCTCTCTCAGGGCTCCGGTAGCCGATGGCAAGCTACATGAACAGGATTCGAACTGGCGATTTCCTGATCATTGTGGCAGCGCCTAGCTGTTTTTTAAACGTTATTGTTGCTGTGATTAACTAATTGAAATAATCATGGTAATGTGGCAGCCTAATGTAGTGTATAAATCAAATTCCAAATGTACACATGCTTCTTTCACTTTCAGTGATGGTTCTGTTTCTCTCAGCTTGTCTAGATATGCATGTGCACAGTGTGTCCTGTGGTGGTGTCTGTAAATCACACCTGCCAAATATAGGGGGAGCTGAGGAGCAAGGAATATTAATTCTTATGTAGTGCAGCCTTAATTTTTATTTATTTTTTTATTGTGAATAGAAAAATACATGTTATAATGGAAAAATATCTTGTTTTATGTGGAGAAAAAAAACCCAAATATTTTGTCGCTGTTCAATGAAAAACAAGTATCTCAGTTTTTGACAATTTTTAGTTTACAACAATATTTAAACCAACTGTTCCTTACACTCTGTTTAAACTTTTTAAGCTGGTGAAAAACAACATTTACAGGACAAAAAGTAATTGCATGACTTGTATGACAAAAATAAATAATACCGGACTGCCTTGAGTTGAATTTTTTTAAATGGTTAATCCAAGGCACATAAAAAGACTTTTTCTTATAATACCTAGATTTTTTTTCTAAGCAAAAAAAATGATTGTTGCTTAAATAATAAAAAAAGGTAATAAACTCCACACACATGCACAGTGCAGCCCAGCGCAGGGTAATGGAGGACTGCTACAGCTGAGAGTTTGGTAGCAGTGTGTCTGTACGTCCAGCTGCTGCTCGGTGGGGGTCAACTTCACATCGGCCCAGCAGGACCCACTGCACAGCAATGCTGACCCAATACATCACCAGTTCAGCTGAATCAACTCTATTCCACCCCGGCACAGTTCAAATGTAGCATAAGCCCGGCTTCACACAGCCCCTCCCCTCACTATAGCCAATAAAAGACCAGAGAGAGAGAAATCTGCATCTAATTAAAAAAGGTCAATTATACCCACAAGACATATTTCACATTTTCTGCAGTTGCAAACTAGACTTTTATTTGAGAAATCCTGATTACAGGATTATAAATATATATATATATATATATATATATATATATATATATATATATATATATATATATATATATACTATTACAATAACATTTTTATATATTTTTGCTAATATATTTAAATGTTACAAGTATGAACAAACACAGTTAATGTAATACATACTATGTAGACACTATACATGATATTTAACTCAATTTAAATTAATTTAAAAATAGCTTGTTAATTTCTAATCAGTCATATTCCACATGGACACATGCTTCTTTCAATCAATCAGTGATGGTTCTGTGTCTCTCAGCTTGTCCAGAAATGCATGTGCACAACACATCCTGTAATGGCTCAAAGCTTGAATTACACTTACTAAATACAGGGGGAGCTCAGGAGCAAACACAATTGTACATAGTTCTGCTTTAATAGAAACATACATGTTACTATAGGACATTTATTTTGTTTTATAAAAAAGGGAAAAATATTGAATCGCTGTCTGATTAAAAAATAAGGATTTTTAGTTCACAGCATAATTTAAACAAACAAACTCTCTTGCACTGTGTCAGACATTCTTCAAAATGACCTAAAATAAACTGTTTTTACATTGACTTCCATTAAAAAATTAAGAAAGTTTTATCTGTTTTCTGTAAAGTTGGTGTTTTGATGATTTTTTTATTGGAAAGGGATGAAAAATCATTCATACGTTGACACTGAAACAACTGGGGAAAGCAACAAAAAAAAATTACTTATGAAAAAAATTTAAATAATGTGTTGACACATCACTTCAGTATTTCTCTTGGCTTAAAAAAATCATTCTGCTTATTTTCAAAGCGTTTACACCTTTAAACTAAGGAGCAAAATATTCCATTGTTATTCTATCAAAGTAAAGCTAAAACCAACTACTATTATAATATACTGTAAACTGTATATCGTCGCTGTCCAATGCAAAACATTTATCTCCAAAACAGCAACTTTACAGGAGAGAGAAAAAACCTTGTAAACTTTCAATGGAAGTCAATGTAAAAAGAGTTTATTTCAGGTCATTTTGAAGAGTCTCTAATGGTCCATTGAACAAGAAATTTTGGCACAGTGTAAGGGACAGTTTGTCTGTTCAAATTATGTAGTAAACTAAAAATCGACAAAAAGGAAGATAAGTGTTTTTCATAGGACAGCGACGATATACAGATCTCAAAAAAAAAAACACTTCGAAATAGTGAGTTTTTTTTATTTTGCTATTTATAGGATTAAGTTTGAGTAAAATCAAAATTGTTGTTTTATTCGATAAACTACAGACAACATTTCTCCCAAATTCCAAATAAAAATATTGTCATTTAGAGCATTTATTAACAGAAAATGAGAAATGACTGAAATAACAAAAAAGGTGCAGAGCTTTCAGACCTCAAATAATGCAAAGAAAAAGAAAAGTTAAGAAGGTTTTGTCTCTATTCTGTAAATTTGCTATTTTAATGATTTTCATTGTACAGCGATGAAATATCATATGCTGACATTAAAACAATTGGTTCAAGAAACAAAAGAAAAAAATGACATTTGGAACACTGGAATCTGATAGTTCAGAATATAAACTGAAGTAAATGTAATTAATTACACAATTACCTCCATTACCAATGATGTTATTACATTTAAACAGCACAGCACAATGACAACATCTGTCCAGTGCTCTAAGTGTTAACTAATGGTAACGTCAGCAGCTCTTCTCTAGTGTTGGGTAAATGAATGCAGTAGAGCAGCAGCCTGTGCTTCAGAAGCAGAGCTGCTCAGCTGAGCAGGTGAAAACAGTGTGGAATGGTTTTCAGCGCTGTAGCTGTGATGGGGGTCTGCAGTGCAGAGGTGTGATATGAGGCCTAGGGCTGCACTATTAGTGCACTATGATCAGCTGAGAGAGAGAGAGAGAGAGAGAGAGGGATGTGGTGGTTGCTGGTTGTAGGTGGCTCAATAGGGATGGCCTTTAGGTCCCCATCTCCCCTCCTTCTCCTCCTCCTTCTCCTCCTCCTCCTCCTCCTCTTCCTCCTCCTGGAAGCTCGCCATCTGCCACAGCTGCTGCTCGCCTCAACCGCCACTCTAATTGACAATGAACCCAAAGGCGCGGCGATAATTGTGGCTGGCCGCTTTGGCAACTTCAGCGGGTTTCAATTCCTCCCTTTCAGGATTCATCAAGCCCCATCTGCTCCTCTCTCTCTCCGTGTCTGGCATCTGCCCCTCCACCCCTCCTTCTCCACCCCCCCAAGCCTTTTCTCTTTCTCTGCTCCCTCTATCTCTCTCTCTGTGTCTCTCTATCTCTCTGACTCCCTCTTTTCCTCTGTCTGTCTGTCTCTCACTGACTCTTCCTCTTTCTTTCTTTCTCTCTTTATTTTTTATATTTCTATATTTAATTCTTTTCCTCTCTCTCTCTCTCTCTCTCTCTCTCTCTCTCTCTCTCTCTCCACCCTTCTGGCTTGTCCTTTGTGAGCAGGCTGTTTATTAGAGAGTGGTCGCTAACCCCGAGAGGTTAACCACACCCAGAAAAGTGGGGACTCGCTGGGGGCAAGCCGTGTTTGTACAATTGAGGAACAGATAAAGGACGCCTTGTGGTTCTCTCTCTCTCTCTCTCTTATTCTCTCTCTCTCTTATTCTCTCTCTCTCTCTCTTGCCCTCCTCGCTCCCTAGCCCCCTCCTCGCTTGCCTTCTTTTCCTAATCCATGGCAAAAGAAAGAAAAGTGTCGTGTGTCGCCAAGCATGGGGTAGCTTGCTCTGTGCGTATGTTTGTGTTGTGTGTGTGGGTTGTGGGGTGAGGAGGGGGTTGGGTTGTGGGGGATGTTTGATTTTAATAAATAGAGTTTATAATTTATTTTTCTAACATTAAACACTCTATGTTATCTTTAAAAAATATTGTGTTCAGTAGTCATCTGCATTTTAGAAGCTATTTTAAAAATAAATACATTGGTAAAATAAAGTGTTGACACATCACTGCAATCACTGCTGTATTTCTCTTGGCTTTTAAAAATGGTCAAAATAAAGAAAATAATGCCGCAGAGCTTTTAAGACCTCAAATAAAGCAAAGAAAACAAGTTCATATTCATTTAGAAACAACATTAGTAATAAAAAAAAAAAACCAGAAAATTGGTGGAATAACCCTGATTTTTAATCCCAGCTTTCTTGCACCTTTACTCGATAGTTTGCCTTTGCTGACTGACATTCAAATAAGTTGACGATCAATCAGATCTGAACTCCATTGAAAACCTCTAAAATGCCATTAAGAAAAATATAGATGGTCACAAGCCATCAAATAAAGCTGAACTGCTTTTTGCACCAGGAGAGGCATAAGGTTACCCAAAAGCAGTGTGTAAGACTGGTGAGGAGAATATGGCAACATGCATGAAACTTTTCCACCAAATATTGATTTCTGAACTCCTAAACATTAATATTGTAGTTTCTAAATCAATTTGAACTTTCTTTCTTTGCATAATTTGAGGCCTGTAAGCAATGCTGAATCTTTTCCTTAGTTTGGCCATTCCTTATTTTCTGTAAATAAATACTCTAAAGGACAACATATTTATTTGGAATTTAGGAAAAATGTTGTCTGCAGTTTATAGAATAAAACAACAATGTTCATTTTACTCAAAATATACCTATAAATAGCTAAATCAGAGAAACTAATCCTATCGTAGTGGTCACTTTGGGAGCTGTATGTTTTTTAAAATATGGTTCTAAGATGGTGGAATTAAAATGTAACCTTGCTGGCACGTCTTTGTACTTTAAATGGTTAAATTCCTGGTTTACAATAGTCATTAACATTAATAATAAGATAAGAAGATATATCATAAGAAATTAGAAATAAGATTTTTACAGCCATTTTGGAATTGTATCAGCCAAAAGTCTGTAGATTAATGAGAAAATGTATTTAATTTGACTACAAAAGGTTTGTGTAGCTTATTTATTTAGATGGTTTCTACATGATTGTAGTTCTTATTCCATGACTTTTTGCATGTGAGTGTTTGTGAAGTTGATAAGGCTAAATTAAAAACAATTGTGAAAAAGTGAAAGGAATGCTACCTTTGCTGTCACAAATAAACTATATAACTCAGCACAGTCAGCACAGTGATTGACCTGCAGGATATGTGTGTTGGATCTCCTGCACTGAATGCAGTGTGATGTGATTCTATTTGTATGTACAGTTTTAGCCAGAAGCCGCTGGTCCCAATCATTATCACCGACTGAGCTGCTATGGTGGGTAGTAATGCCTTCTGTGATGTAACATATTCATGGTACACACACAACACTGTGAATAGAGGTTTGTTAAATGTGGAACGTAAATGTCAGATCTCAATTTAAATTGCCCACCCAAAGAGCACACTAGCCGGTGTTTAATCTCACTCACAAGATAACAACTCACAACATATGTAGGAGTGGCCATTCGCAAACTGTCTCCTGAGGTAAGACTTCATTCTTCACACTGATATCTCATGACTTTTGGCATGTTATGTCATTTTAAACCCTAGATGACACTTGTAGATGCACACACTGTTTGTATAGTAAAATAAAATGCTCACATTTGACACTGAATTATGGGCTAAACCCTTAACAACCCATCGTTAAATCTTAAATATCACATGCTACAAATTATATCACATTACTGTGCTGGTAACTTATGTCTGCAATGTTTTATTCCCAGCAGGTTCCTCTCGTTTCTCGGAAGTTAGTGCTGTAGCTGTGGGTGATGTGTCTCCATTACTCCTGTAGGAGGCCCTGGGACATCTCTGTGCCCGGTGCACAGCTGGCACAGGTGCGGCGGCACACAGCCGAGAGGGGGGCCACACGCTCAGAGCGTGTGCCAGCTGAGCATGCTCAGTGCCAGGCCCCTGTCAACCAGCAGATAACTGCAGCCTGTGGCCCCTATCTCCTCTCAGGCAGGCCAGAGATATACTGCTATACCTGATGCTTTATATGCAGTACCAGTTTATACACACCCACTTCTCATTTCATGATTTTTTTTCTCTTTTTTATTATTTTTTAGAGTAGATAGTTAGTTACACAAATCAATCAATCAATCAGACTTTATTTTCACTCAGGAATACATTGAGGGTCACCCCCATTTACAATGTTGCCGAGCATTTACAGTACAAAAAAGATTGAATAAAAATGTTATAAGAAAATAGATATAATAAGGAAAAAAAATGTAAAAAATAATAAAATGAAAGAAATACTAATTTTAAATCAACATTCATTATAGATTAATAAAATATACAGTATATGTAAAATAGAAAATTCTAAAAGACCTTAAAAAATAAATTTACACATAAAAAGTTAAGATTTATGTAAATATAAAATAAAGAAAAAGATAATAGTAAAAGTAAAGTAGAATGATAAGAAATTATTAAATTAATAGTAATGAACTAAGAACATGAGAAATTAAAATATAAGACATGACAATACAAAATAAAAAGTAATAATTAATAAATTAAAAAAAAAAATTAATAATAATAAGAAAAAGATAAACTACTTAATTTAAAACAGTCACAGAATTTCTCATGGTGATTAGAAACTAATAGTTTAAAATGATTTAGTGATCCCTGCAAACTGAGCTTCACCATTTCTTGTATTGAATTCCAGCTTTCTGGTGCTGCACTGTAGCTAAAAACAGATTTTACCAGTTGACTAAAGACTTTTGGTATCTGATAATAGATTAATATTGAAAACATCAAAACTATGAATGGACACTTCTGCAAAATGAAGTAAACAAAAAAAAAAGTGTTAAACAAGGCAAAATATATTTTATACTTAACATTACTCAAAGTAGCACCTTTTGCTTTGATGCTAATTTTCCCCACTCTTTGCATTCTTCTCTCAGTCAGCTTCATGAGGTACTGCAGAAGCTGGAATGTTCTCCAGTGGTTCTTAAAGAGTTCTAGAGATGCTAAGATGACTGCTTTTCCTTCACTCTGAGCTCCAACTCCTCCTGAACCACCTGGGTTGGGTTTCTATGTCAGGGGTTTGTGAAGGTCAATTTAATGTTTTTAGTAAAGTTGATTGAGAAGAAGTTAGAAGAACAGGAGTTTGGTTCCTGATCACTCCATGAACTTGTCCAGATCCTTTATTTTAACAAATGTGTTCTTGCAACAAGAACACAGTTGCACAAGCTACTGTTATGGCTCTGTTTTGTTTCTCTCTTGTCTAGCCCTTGTCTAGTCCTAGCACTTGTCATTAGTTTTCCCCACTTGTGTCTCATTTGTAACCTAGTCCCCTCATTACCTTCCCCATGTGTTCCTTGTCTATATCTGTGTTTATATACATTTATATATGTTTTTTTGACCCACAGTTGTGTTTGTTAGTTCACTCTGTGTGTCTGTTAAGATTTGTTATTATCATTTTATTTGCTTGTTTGTTGTTTTGACTTTTGTTTTTGTTAGTCCTTTGTTGTTTATTATAATGTCTTCGTATATCTGTAGCTTTGTTCGATTTTTTTCTATGGCTTCAATTAAAACCAACTTGCATTTTCAACCTGCCTCAAAGTCTGTGATATTACACCAGGAGTGTTTTCAGGAGTTAACAAAACAGTTTTGAGCCTGTAATGTTACTATATATATTTTTTTTTCTGTAAAGTGAAACAGTGGAATGAAGATGCAACATAATATTTGAAATTCATTTTCTCCAGAAGTTTGTCTTATTTTGGTGAACAATTGTTTAATTGTTTATTTTTTTATATAAATGCGGTCATTCATGATAACATAAACTCACAGAACTTTTTTTT
Organism: Astyanax mexicanus; assembly: GCF_023375975.1. Lineage (NCBI taxonomy): Eukaryota > Metazoa > Chordata > Actinopteri > Characiformes > Acestrorhamphidae > Astyanax > Astyanax mexicanus. The sequence goes on from NC_064408.1 coordinate 75,418,507, forward strand.
TTTATCTCAATTTATAAGCTCTTGTTAGAAACAAAAAAAATCACTGAAACAGAAACTCTGGTTTACTGGCTAGTGAACCAGTACTGTACAACAGTGTGTTCAAAATATAAACTTTACTTTTAATGTGACCACAGAATTACAGACCAAGACTGGAAGAGCAATTAGTTTAATTACAATCATTATCTTATATGCTGACCATAAACAGTTTAGCTGTTCATAATTAGTCCAACGATGTTCTTGTGGTTGAAGCCTTTTTAACATCTGAGGCAGAGAATCAGACCCCTGACCCCCGGAGGACTACTGTCCCCGCTATAATCAATTCTGATGCTTTTACAATTGCAAATGTCCAGTTAAACTGTCTCATAATATCTGTGTGATGTGCTCTCCCACACCAGACTCCCGGTTTCACTGATTTTTGTCTACACAGCCCTCAGCTTTTATAAATAACTCTTGGTTTCATGGCAAATCTAGGGCAGCATGGCATCAATTTCATAACCGTGTCACAAATTGTTGCCTTGTTGGAATCACTAAAGCATATGTTCTTTGGCCCCAGTGATTTTTTTTTTTTTTATGAATAGGAAAAGCAATGAGTGGCTGCATGCGCAGTCATGAAGCCGGCGGAGCAAATGTTCGATGATTAAGCGTCTCCGTTTGGTTTCTTGTCTGCCGTGGCGTGCTGTGGATGTATTTTTAGTGCTCAGTGGGTTCAGTGTGACCAATTAATGAAGGCCTGTGATGCCAGGGCATTTTCGACACTGTGCCAGAGAGTTTTGTTTGTCATGGCTGCATAAATAATGGGAACATCGTGTTCGACAAATAGGTCAGTGCCAAAATACACTCATACATAGTAAATTACCCATCTGCAATACAGGGCCTGTTGACTTTGCAACACGCCGTACGCCTGAGCCCTGTAAATCGCACTGCTGTGGCAGCTTGACTTGTAGATTTGAAATTCACACAAGTGAAGGACATTAATAGGATTTTGGCTTAAGGGCATGCAAGGTATTGCTAGTGCACGGGCTCCAGCAGATGATAAATAATCGCCAGTGAGGAAAGGCATACATAAATCCAGTGGCCGGCGCTGTGGACAGCACGAGTGCTGCACAAAATTGATATTAAAATTCTCCGTTTGTTACTAGTGCTGATTCTGCAGACCATAGTAGAGCTGGGAGGATCACCACAGCACCCCAACTGTATCGCGCCGACCGCGGAGTATGGAGTCTGTCACCACCATAACCATGTGCATTGTTATTCATGAGAGCAGGGCTACATATTCTTGAATAAAAAAGCAGTAAATAGCTCGTTTCTGTACTGCACCGACTGCAGCTTTTCTCCAAGATCCTTTTGCCAAGTTTGCCATGAGCTGCACAACAGCAGAAGCACAGAAAACTCCTGCAGTATTGTTGTTTGTGTTCCTCCAGCTATGGCGGGTGCCTCATTTGTGCCGCTGATATTTGATGTTCAGTGACTCAGTGACAGTGCAAATGCAGTAGACTGACTGAAGCTGAACTGAGCTTCCCTAATGCAGAGAAACAGCCCTATTCTTTTGATGAGGATGAACTGGAAGATCCAGACTTGTTCAAAGTTTTGCACACATCACCTAACAAAATCCGAGTAGAGAAAAAGTGCCAATTCAACAGTCTACGCATTCCATCATAATTCATTTGTAGGTCAAAGCTAATGTTTTCCCCATTTTCCCCCCAATTTTACTCAGCCAATTACCCAACCCACTCAATAGAACTCCCCCTATCACTACTGATGCCCCAACACACCAGGAGGATGAAGACTAACACATGCAAAGCACACATGCTGATGCAGCATCGCCGAGTAGCATCACAGCACACTCGGAGGAAAAAGCACAGCGACTCGGTTCTGATAAATCAGCTCACAGATGCCTTGTGCTGAGCGACATCACCCTGCCCTCAGGCAGGTTTTCTTATGCAGTCAGTTTTCTTAAATAATATATTAAAAGCTGAAATCTTGATCCTTTGTCTCATATTCATCTTTTAATGTCAAACCTTAGTGTTTTCAGTCTATGGCAGAAATGAAAGGATTTGTTCTCACTGCTTTGATACTTATGGAGGGACTTTATAAGACTTCAGTCATTGTTTATTTTGTAATTTAATCAGTTTTATACTAAACATACATTTTATAAAACGTATTTTGTATGTTTTTATATTTTTGGCTGTATCATTTGTAGGATGGTTTAGAGGCTCACAGAGAAGTTAACCTCTTATTGTTTATAATATATTAATATATTATAATTTAATTTTAGAATCAAGGAGCCTCAATAAAGGACAGTGCATGAAGTACAGCAGCCAAAGGCATGGTGGTGTAAAAGCAGGAGGAGAGTCCAGACATCCGATTTTCATAGGAAAACTGTTAAATCTGATGAAACTAGTTTTACTGCTCATGAGCCAGACTGGGTAGATTTCAAGAACCACACACAGTAAATTGTCAAAAATGTGTTAAAGGAGAACTCCGGTGTAATATATATATATAATAATAATAATATGATAATAATAATTATTAACATGCCATATCATATGTCTGTCTTTGTTAAAGAGCATAATACAAAGTTTTTTAGCATGAAAGCTCATATTTGTAATGTGTAACAGCGTCCTGTATCATTACTAAACCAAATCGGGTGTGAAAATTGGTAGAGTTGTGATTATCATAAGTGTATTATACACCTTCCTCAGTGCAAAAATGAATGCACTGGGCACCGTCTAAGAGGCAGGCCATGCGGAGTCTATGTCTATGTCATATGTCTGTCACTGTCAGTACAGTGATGGCGGCGCCCGGAGCTACAAAGAAGCGCTATTGGATGTAAACAGTGTTTTTTAATAAGCTTCTTGTGCACTTTTTAAGTAATTAATGCCTTGTTTTAAATGTCAGGGCATTCCGAATTCTAGCAAGGAGGTGTGGAGCTACTTTGAGCTGGATAACGGTGGAAAAAGCGATTTGCCCAGCTGGGCAAAAAGCACAACATTTCTGAATGTGGGAGAGTGGAGGTGGGTATTTAACAAAGGTAAGTACTTTTATCATGTTTTACTACACCTAAAGTCAATTTTACACCAGAGTTTTCCTTTAAATGAACACTGTGAACATTTTTAACTTTTGTAAAATCATTTCTTTTTATTTTACAGAATTTAATGGAAAAGGATCAATTGACTTAAAGGCACATGGACCAGCAACAAACCTAAAACCACTAAAAAACTGTGAAATATTAAAATACTACACCTGTCAGCAAACAACAGAGTTTAAATAGGACTCAGCATTTTTAAGTTAGAAGGACAAAGGTTTGGCTATGGATTCTTTGTGGACTCCAGTCACTGTAAAGATTTGTTGAGTATGATTACCTGATTTTGTTTAATGAAACATTGATTTCTGGGTGGGAATGGTAAATATTGGCCTTCCTCATGGAGAAACCTGGAAATAATAAGCATAGACACACTTCTCTCAGAACAGTTGTTAAACACATAATAATTCTAGTTACAGAATAGTCTTAATGCATATGCAATACATATTGTGATCTATATTGTTGAGGACGGGCCCAGTTTATATTGTTGCCATCATCCAGGACTTAGCAGCAAGTCTTTGTTGGTCATTCCAGCCCCTGAACCCTTCCCAGTGCTCTGCCTCCCAGGGTTCCCAAGGCAAAAAAGAGAAAATATCAGTCTTTAAACCAGCGGTCATCAATCACCGCACATCCAGAGAGGCCCAATATCAGGACATTAATGTGGAGGCAGCCCCCTCTCCCCTCACCCCTGACCCCAATGCTGCCAGCAGGGAGATGGAGGGAGAGATGGAGGTGTGTGGGATCTGAGTCTGTCACTAAGTCTCTCTCTATCCATCCTGGGGGAGCCCAGAGGGAACTGAGGGAGGGGATTACCAGGCCTGGATAGACATCTATGCTGAGCTTTATCCAGCTGAGGTGCCTTCTGGGTCCTGTGGGCTTTCTCAGAGCGACTGGGAGGAGCATTAGGTCCTTCCAAACCCGGAGCAGAAAAGAGACGTGGATTACTTTGGGCACTGGAGCAATGAGCTCTCTGAGGAACGTGGGGAAGCGGCATAGGACAACTTACGCTAATCAGGAGCTGGAGCACTTCTCCATCCCCTTCTATACAGCTCTGAGTTATGAGCTCCAAATTCTGCGAGCTACAACCCCACTAACACTCTCAGCACTTTTAAAAAAGCACTATAAAACTGTAATGCCACATTTAAGTACAATCACTAAAAGTAATGTTTTATAGTCTTTAATTTACTAGCTAAATGTTCGAGCTGTTTTCCTGTTTACAGTCTTTTTACAGCACAATTTGTATGAGTTTGGTTTTACATGGCGAGGCTGGCTAATGTCATTTAGACACAGACCACCACTCAGGCCCCGAGGCTTTGTTAAATCCAAGGTTTCCTGCACAGTATCACCAAATATTCTCAGGCTATCACTGTGTTAAACTGTCAGCTAACACACTCATTTAAAACATACACAGATCCATACACAGCTGCATGATGCAAACATAACACACTAAACACATACACACTTAAAAAAATAAATAAATAAAAACGATTTATGGCTCATGACAACTAAACTACCCAGCCGAGACGCTCCTCCCAGTCTGAAACCGGATGTGATGATCTCAAATAAATTCTAAAAAACAACACAGACTTGACTCTTTACTCTCTGTTATGTAACTGTAGTAAGTAAGTAGTCTAAAATGAAAGTGGATATTGTACTAAACTAATATATATACATGACGTTCAACTGATCCCTTTCAATGAATAATCATATAACATCCATGTTTTAGGAGAAATCTTTAAGGTAATCTTCCCTTTTTTAAAATAAACTTTTATTTATAAAAAAAAAAAACATGAAAAAAAAAATCATGTGTTTTTTTATATTTTTTTTTAATGTGTCTAAATCCAAGGAAGCAGTCACTAGGTATGAATTCCCTTAAGGAAATACCAGATTTTTTTATTTATTATTGTGTATTGTAATGTTATTACTATTGTTACTATTACTGTTATTGTAATTGATATTGTGTTATTGCAGTGTTATTACTTTTTTTTTGTTGTTGCAGTTTTATGACAGAGAGGGATGGTGAGAAAAAGATTAACATTTGCACAGTGACAGTGACAGTTCAGGCTGCATTACTCGCTTTTCTTACATCAACCAACTGATATTCAGGACTATTTTTTCACATTAGCATCATAGAAAAGAAGTCACTGCTAAATGATAAACGGCACAAATCACACTAAATGCTTCCTCTACCAGTGAAGATTTTCCTAATAAATAATTAACTGTTTGAACAAAGCACATAACAATTAACTTCATTATCATTACAGTCTATATATATATATATATATATATATACACAAACTTTAGCTACTGGTTAGTATGTAACTGTTATTTTCATTAGCATATAATTGTTTATTTGCAATGGTATTATTATTAAACAAATAAATCTGATATAATAATAATAATATAATTCTCAATCTGGATCTGATATGCATGACCAATTCACATTTTTTATATCATAAAGATATAGGGAGTACCTGATTTACACATTACTGTCACTGTATGCATCATTGTGAACCAAGAAAAAATCCGAACAATTATTGAAAGCCATTAGCAGTGTCATTCACTTACAACCATCAGTCAACAAAGTATTTGAACCTTGTAAACAAAATAGTTTTATATTCAATAAAACTACAAGAAAACAGAGAAAAAAAAACATAAATAATAACTTCATTTATTGAATTAAAGTTAGGGACCTCCTGTAAGTTAAAGTTAAAAACTTGTTGTGCCGTGACTGCAACCAATCACTTCTTACAAGTGGAGACCAGTCCTTCATTTTAATGTGGAGGAATTTTGAGCATCCTTTTTCTTTTGCAGAACTGCTTTAATTCAGTCACACTCGAGAGCCGTCAAGCATGAACTTCCCATTAAAGGTCCTGCCAGATCTCAATGGGATTCAGGATTCTGAATAGGTCACCTTAATTTTGTTTCTTTGGAGCTCTGGACCGTTCAGAGGTGGCTCATTGTTTTGCTGTATAATTCAACTGCACTCGAGATCCAGATCAGCGACTGATGATCAGGATATCTCCTGCAGAAAATGATCTGAGAGCAGAATTCAGGATTCTGTTAGATATGACAAGATTTTCAAGCCCTGAGGCAGCAAAGCAATAGCACACCATCACACTACCGCCACTATGTTTGAGTGTTGGTATGATTATTGTGGAATGTGGGGTTAGCTTTGCATCAGATGTAATGGAACCGAGGGCCTTGTCTTACACCCTGCGCAAGATGTGCACATTGTGATGCTCTTTGCTATCTTACACCCTGTCAAGCACTGGGAAGCACAGAAGAGCTGCGCCGTTAAAATACCAATCCACCAAAGTCAGAGCACACATGGCTCTTGAAGGGAATGACATGTGACATTCTGATTGGTTTAGTTTATGTTACGCCCAAAACACACCCATGCAAGTTGTACTTTTCTTACCTGTACAATACCAAAGACACATTGACGCCCTAAATCAAGCTTCACGGTGGAGGTTGAGGCTGACCTATAAATTGCTAAAATAGGGCCCAATAATACACAAGCCAATTTTGTAGATTTCTGTACACCATTCATATTAAATCTGCTTTAAATGGCAATACCATAAATTAGCCATGTTTGTACCCTCACATACTGAATGGTGTGGAACAAGGCTTTCAATTAATTAAAAATCCTTTCCATTTTTTTATTGAGTTCTTTTCCATCAAGGTTCTTTAAATCTTTAAAATGTTCTTTATGGAACCAAATGTGGTTTCTCTATGGCATTTTTTTCAAAGAACGGTTTAATGCGCCATCATTTTTAAGAGTGCATAGATTGCATTCAGTACTCAGTGACATTTCTTTCATTTAGTTCTCACTATTAAAGCAAATAATAATAATTTACATAATTTTGACATCTCTTTTTTTAATAAGCTATTGTATTTCATTTGTAAATGTATAATATTTAAATCACATGCTAGACTATAATTCCACTTTTCTTTACAAATGCATTCTATTTCCCTTTTTTCATTAACTAATTAAAAATTATATTTTTTATGTAAGGTGTTTCATGTTAACAATCATCTTAATACTATAGACACCTTTTTTTTTAAGTCCTCATTTCAGAGCTGTCAAGACAGAATTTTAATTTGCACCTCCAAAATATTCTACCAGTGTATGGAAGGAAGGTTTTTTTTGTGTGTGTGAATGTTGTGCGGGGGCCAAAAAGAAGTGCGCTGCTAATTATGGGGGAATATTCAGCAGCCGAGCAGCCGGTTAGCACCCTCCTCCTGCAGGAATGGATTCAGACAGCCAAATCCATCACCAGCTCCACTGGTTAACTCTCCACCATTACTGCCCTAACACGTTCTGCTCGGGAACTGTCAGCGCCAATTGTGTAGCCCTCAGTCACACCCGGCGGCTCATTTGACCAAGCATTTTTTAATTTGCACGGGAGCCCGTTTTTGATTGAATATGTGGATTGCTGTTTTTCTTCTCATTCTGACTCGCTGTTCAGGTCTGACAATTACATGGAGCCACACAAGAAGCTATCTCCCTCAAAACATCAAGAAACAATGAAGAGCGAAGACACAGACTGGAGAAGACACATTCACTCTCATACAGTATCATGTTCACTGCCATTCCCCTAACTCAACCAAACCAAAGGAAAAGCTTTGCCAAAACTAGTTTGTCCTCATGGTTAAAAAACATGGACTGTTGCTATCTGAAGAAAAAAAATAGCCTATTCTGTGATTAGCTGTGATTAATCACATTTGTTCCTCTTAAGACACAAGTTTTTTATAGTGGATAGTGGATAAACATAAGAATGACTGTAAGAAATGTAAAATGCAATTATATTTATATTTGTGGTGTCAATTAAAATACTAGTATATACAGCTCTGGAAAAAAAAGAGAGAGCACTTACAAATTATGAGTTTGTTTTTTTATTTTACCAAATTGAAAACCTCTGGAATATAAATAAGAGGAAGATGGATGATCACAAGCCATCAAACCAAACTGAGCTTCTTGTATTTTTGCACCAGGAGTGGAATAAAGTTATCTAAAAGCAGTGTGTAAGACTGGTGGAGGAGAACATGATGCCCAGATGCATGAAAACTGTGATTAAAAACCATGATTATTCCACCAAATATTGATTTCTGAACTCTTAAATCTGTATGAACATATACTTATAAATAGTAAAATATTTTTTTGGTTGGTTGTAAGTATTTCTGCATTTCAAGCATGCACATTATGCAGGCGGAAGTTGGGGTCAAACTTGGTGGAATAATTAATTTGCGTAAAAAAAAATAAAAAATAACGTTACTGATTCCAAGTTAATCGCATGCATTAACGCTTTAACGTTGACAACCCAAAAAAATACATATATAGATTTCTTTTTCATGTTTTTGGTACATTATTTGAACCTAGCAGATGTTCTTGTGCCAATATTTAACGATGTATGAATCTATAGACTTTAAAATTACCAATCTAAATATCCACAAGCATGGATATGTGTGTGTTGTGAAGTCTTTTGGTTGTTAAATGTAGTCCTTATGCACTTAGTAAAAAAAAAAAAATCACACTGCCCACCATTTTAATAGGTTCTCCTCAAATGCTTTTTAAAAATTTTAATCCTTTCCTAGTATTAACTTCTTGGCATTTTGCCACTGTTTTCCATCTCCATATTCATTCAAATTCACTTAGCATAATGTAAGGCTATATACGGAGCACTGGCTGTTGTGTCATACCCCAGACTCCGACTGTGCACCAAATGTGATCGTTTGTACCCATTGTACAAGACTCTTTAGCTGACCAATTACAATCAGCAATCAGGGGGCTGTACCACTCGAGGAAGAGTTTGCTTAATTACTCCGTAAAATTATGATTCGATTCCATGCAGTGATGTTCGAGTTTGCCTGTGAGCACACAGTGTGATATATATACCCCTGCCACTGTTTGAGCTGCCTGACTGAATGCTTCATTCCGCCAAACAAGCATAAATAGATTAACTCTATTATAATTTGGACAAAAAAAGTCATTGTGTTTTGATGGTCATGCTGCACTGCTGTTGCCACTTCCTGCAGGTAGAGCAAAAGTGCAGTCATGTAAAATGTTCACTCTGGTGATGTTCTGCCTTTTAACTGAAAACAGATCACATAAGCACATCTCACATCACAGAAACCTTTAGCTATGCTGGCCATCATAATATAATAACATTACTATTAATGTACTGTGTACTCTATACCAAGGTTCTTACAGGAAAGTCATGGAAGACCAGCCTTCTATTTGTTTTGTGACCAAAAGATTGGAAACTAAACGTCAGACTACATATTTTTAATTACTGATCAAATCTGAAAAAAATAAAAAAACATCATGAATTTCTTGACTCAATAACGCACAGAAAACAAAAAATTTTGGCTGGTTATGGCTACTGCGCCTGCGCACATCTCCACAGCGAGGAGGGGTTTACGCTCTTAACACTCTTGACTTGTTTTCACTTTTTGGCCTTTTTCTGTGTTTGCTTTTTATTTTATTTTGACACCGTGATTAATGTCCATAGAGAAGTCTTTACTCACACATGCTCTATTACAGGTATTTTATCAGAAATATGACTCTGACTTGTGTTCAAACTCTGTGTTTTCATTTAAAAGTGCATGCATGAAATACATTTTATACAACAGTTAGTTCCGACCTCACAATCTGATTGGTTGAGAAGTGATCTAGCCGTGACGATATTTCGTGATAACATCAAGGCCTTCTCACACTAAACTTGTATCTCTCCGCCGACGCGTTGCCGAGTAACGGCGTATATACACAGGACACCCGCAGCAGCGTTAGCTTAGCACAGACTAGCGCTCAGCCACGGCACGCTCGCCCGCAGCGCTGGCTCGTCTTTCGTGGAAAAAAGGGAACGAAAATCGCTCGGTTAATGCCGTCTTACAGTCAGAATGCTAACCAGCCAGGCTAGGCTAAGCTAAGTTAATGCTGAGCAAAAGCAAGCTACGCTAACCTAACCACAGTCCAGCCAGCTAGCTAAAACCAACACCACCCAGGAAAATAAGCAAAAATGCTAAAATTCGCTGCTTTCACCTGAAGACGACTCCACGGAGCAGGAGTTTCATGTTAGCAATCATCTTAATTTAGCAACTATTTAATTTGACACTCAAGGTCGTGTGTTATCACGAATAACATCACGGCTGTGATGATCTACGGCACTCGCCTCTCGTGTTCTATTGCTTAATTATGTCCTTACATTTGGAATTAAGAATCCATTGATCTGCTGGGATCAGTGTTGACTCCATTTCTGTATGTTGTGATTTAGTGTTTGCGCTATGATATTTCTTTATTAATTTATTGAAAACTTCTGGTCTGTTGTGACCTGGTCATGTTTCAATTGGCTACTTTTACTTTTCCGGATTTATAATAATAAACAATTTTATGCTGAGTGTTTATGCACTGGAAAAGGTCATGGGCATGACTATTTTTTGCACTATTTAATTTGATTTAACTTAGTTATTGTTTGTACAATACAATGACACACTGTCAGGCTAAGTGTCCAGTACAGAATAGATGAGATTAAGTTCAATAGTGCAAGGGCAAGATACAGAAGACATGGAATGTAAAGGTGCATTGACAATAAATACAAAAAATAAAATATATACATTTACATGTGCAAATATGTGCATGAAGGCTTTTTCAAGTATAATCAAAATATTATTCATTATTTATTTATTCAAATACTGTAGTAAGAGAGTCAGTACTATGTCAGTTAAGCTGAGTTTATTATGTTTTGGGATCTGTTTACTGTGCTTCCCCACCCCACACAAGTGGTTTTATGTCCTGTGCACCTTTTTTAGACACTATCAGCTGGTTTATATAAAAAGACAGTAATACATGGATACATTTTCGTAGCTCAGTTGATTAATTTATATGAGGTTTTTACTAGGACATATTTTTCGGGTGACAGTTTCATAAAAGCACTTCACTGCCTTATATGAGCGCATCATGGTGCCATTACTGTTTACCGTTAAAGTTACAGACAACAATAATAATCCACTTACTTCACTTTAATATCTTCAGCAAATGCAGCCCATAAAAAGAATGGTAGGACAGCGTGGTCGCAAGCAGCAGAATTATGAGTGTGTAAAATTATTTATAGTGCTATTGGTTTTCGTAACATAATCGTATAGCTTTATGCAAACATGCAACACATGTGAAACAAGGCTCATATGTGCTTTCTTAATCACAGCCTTTTTTTTTTTTTCTGTACTGGAAAAACACCATACACATCTACACCCTGAGACTCTTTTGCCTCTTTACTGTATATACTGTTTATTTGCACTCCTGGACACTTGTCACTTTACTGTACATCCTGTACACTTGCACTCCTGGACACTCTACTGTACATCCTGTACACTTGCACTCCGGGACACTTTACTGTACATCCTGTACATCTACTGTATCTATCTATCTATCTATCTATCTATCTATCTATCTATCTATCTATCTATCTATCGATCTATCTATCTATCTATCTATCTATCTATCTATCTATCTATCTATCTATCTATCTATCTATCTATCTATCTATCTATCTATCTATATGTCTGGTGCCTCAGACGGGGCCTATTTCCTCCCTGAACTCTGTGTACAATCAATAGAACAGCACGTAACACAGGACACAACTTAAACGATGTCTGATTCTGAAAAGCATTCAGCTTAATGCACTCAAAAATCAGAGCTGAAGATGTTCTGTTTAATAAAAGCAGGAATGACTCTGCAGAAATAATGGAACGGAACAGCAACTATTGAGCATATATATCTTATTCAGAAGGTGCATAAACCCACCTCAGCCCACTGAATACTATATTAAGCATTGTGCTCTAAGTTATGCGGCCTGTGTGAAATGAAAAGGCTGCAGGACTGGTTGTGAGGTGTTACTTCATCATGTGCTGTCAGACAGCTTCTAGCTCCTAATTACGGAGTAATGGCTGCTGCGTCTTTTGTCTTTGCGTTATGGAACATCTCGCCGCCGTATTCATCGCTGCTGCTTGATTCCTTGTCATTAAAGAGACAAAACAATGGAGGCTTTTCAGCGCAAGACAGCGCAGCACCATTGTTCTTTTCACATCGATTCACCATGTTAATTTAGACCCAGCCGAGGAAGATTGAGCCCACTGTAAGAAACTCAATACAGTACACTAAAGCACACTGGAATAATTACAGCCATTAAGAGCAGATTGAGTGATCAGGACTGGATGTGTGAATCTGCAGTTTTGTCATGTCTGGTATTGACTGTATTGAAAGTAGCGACTTCGCTTCTTCAACAGTTTTGTCTCAAACTCCGTACAGTATTATTAGATTGGGGTTTGGGGTAAACAATAGTTTTGAGGAAGTAAAAATCAGAACTGTCTATGGGTGAGAATATGGCCTCTGTAAATATATGTAAATATACAGTACAGACGGTTCCTTTTTTCTTTGGCTTCTCCTGCTGTTCTTAAGGATACACAGGCAAGTAAGAGTGTATGAAAAGATCAATATATTGACATATCTCAATAATTATTTATTTTGCAATACTGTATTGATTTTCAAAAACAAAATATAGATTTCTTATCAGTTGACATGTGAAGATTGCTGTCAGTGGTTCATTTCCAGTGTTGACTAGATAAGTTTTTAGTGTTGTTAGACCAAACAAACAAACAAACAAACAGTTTATATTGGATAAAAAGTAAACTTTCATTTTAACCAGACTGTATTCCTATTATAATGTATTTTTCATTCTATTCTATGTTTTTGAATTTAAACAATTAAAATAGATCACCTTGCTTACAGTATTATATTGCAATATATTGAACTCTTGTCTTGTAATATGCATTTTATTACCAAGTTCTTGCCAATACACAGTTTTACAGGCCATATATCTCAAAGTGTCTGGTAGGTTCTTATTTTCAATAGATATCTTGGTCTTTCAGATCTAATCTTGACTGCCACAGTTCCCCTGAACTACTACTTCATAATAACATTCTGAACTGAAGAAGCTTGAAAGAACTGTATGTGTAGAATTTGCTGACAGTGTAGAGGGTCTGACAGTTGATGAGTTTAAAGTGTATGGGAATGTAAAAGTTTGGAAATTTTGTTTAGTTAATTTAGTTTGTAATTGCAATTGTTTTTATGCCTCATGCTTGATTTGTAAAGGATAATTTTCATATTCACATCATGTTTAAAAGAAAAAAAATCCATAAAACTTCATAGGTGGGCAGGCAGATCTTGTTTACTGTATTCATGTTAATCTATATTATTTTTAATGTTATATAGCAGCAACACAATCTACAGTCAATAATGCTTAATCGTTTCCAGAAAAAAGCCCCATAATGTGATGTACAGTACCAGTCAAAAGTTTGAACACATCCTAAAATCAGATGTTTTTTTATTATTTTAATTTTATTTAGTCATTCAAACTATAAAGAAAAACATATGGAATTGTTTTTTAAACAAAAAAAAATATTAAGTGTTATTGTACATTCTTCAAAGTAGCACCTCTTTTTGCTTAAATGACAGATTTACACATCTTGGCTGGATTTTCTCAGTCAGTTTTATGAGGCAGAATCACCTGGAATGGATTTCAGTTACCAGCTATGCTGAACTTATCAAGAGTTAATTACTTTAATTTCTTGTTCTCCTAATGTGTTTGAGAGCATCAGTTGTAAAGTTGTGAAGAGTTAGAGTGGGTATACAGTGAATAGCTCTATTTGATTAATGTTCTAATCCATATTATGGCAAAAACTATTTAACTAAGTAAAGAAAAAAAATACTCCAAAAAAAAAAAATCAAGAACTTTGAAATTATCCTCAAGTTCAAAGACCATCTAAAATGTTAAGATGAAACTGGCTCTCATCAGGACTGGCCCAGAAAAGGAATACCAAGAGTTACCTCTGTTGCACAGGATAAGCTCATCAGAGTTACCAGCCTCAGAAACTGTAAGTTAACAGCACTCCATATTAGAGCACCTAAATGCTTTGTTTAACACTTTTAAGTTACTACATGGTTCCTCATGTGTCTCTATATAGTCTGGATGACTTTAAATAACATTAATTTACAATCTATGAAAAAAATCCAACGTCGCAACTTTTGCCTGATACTGTAGTGCTCTAGTATATATATATATATATATATATATATATATATATATATATATATATATATATATATATATCAGAGTGCCAATGTAGTTCCAGAAAAATACATAATAATTAAAAAATAATAAATGATAAAAGAAACAAAGTAAGCAGGAATATTCAGATTGACCAGTGCTGACTGATATTGGTCTGTTTAACAGGAAAATAGAATAATCGATTAAAACACAATTGCTGTGTAAACAGATGAGGTGACAGGTGTGGAACGTCTATGAATGAGCAGCGCTTCCCACTCGTCGTCTCCTTTACCAATAAAATGGTTATTTAGAAGAACCTCAAAACTAACTCTTCTATTATACTATTCCAAAGAAGCCTTTATGCACCTTGATTTTGAACAGTCCCCGGCCCTGTTGTGTTCACTGTACTCTCACTCTACTGCACAGACTTACTGCACCTCACATCTACACAGATGTAGCTGCAGAATACATACATACAGTACTAACATGCAGACGGAGCATGCAACATACAAGCAAACATATGCACATTCCAATGCAAAAACAAATCCAAATATAGACGCACGAACAAACACACACACACACACTGAAACACACACATACACGCTCACAGACACACATACAGAGAATGGCTGATTTGATTAAGTCCCAAGCCTCCATTATTATGTTAGGTAGGTGGTGTAGAATTTCAATGATAATCCATAATGCATGACCTGTTTCGTTGCCGTGGCAACATAAATTCAAGGTTACTGGGCTTGCAGAAGCATAACTGGGTGCTCCAAGGAGGTGCTGCTCAAAATTCTGCTCATGGAGGAGGAGCATCAATCAAACTGTCGCAGATTGCAAAGTACTCATAATCAGATGGAATGCCTCAGAGAGAGAGAGAGAGAGAGAGAGAAAGAGAGAGAGGGAGAGACAGAGAGAGAGAGACAGAAAAAAAAAACATGTAGACACACAATTTCCTTCCATAGACTAACCTGCGCTAGCCACATAAACTGTCTTCTCCTGCACAAGCAAATAAATACACAGTGAGCTCTGAAACGGAGCTGGTCAATTTGAGGCAATATCATCGTTTTTTTTTTGTGCAGTTCCAGGTGACTTGCTCTCACTTCACTGGGCGTTATCTTGCTCGGGCAGGCTGGGATGTGACCTGAGCCTTCAGCTGCTGGGGTGAGGGAGGGGGGGGACTGAAATCAATTCTCACCAGAGACTGACGCTTCACTGCCACCCACATCCCCCTGCTGAGAGAGAGAGAGAGAGGGAGAGGGAGTCATTGGCAATCTCTCTGCTCTTTGGTCCATGACTGCTTACTTTCAGCCTCATTCCAGCAACTCTGTGCAAATCCAACTCAAGCCCACATTGGCCCTGCTGCCTGAGCAAAATTCAAAAAGGAAATTGAGAAAAATCCCTAAATGCATTTCTAACTTAAGCACTTTTACACCTCTCATTTCTTATCTCACTTTTGCTGTTAAGATTTTTTTAATACACAATCTTAACAGCAAACAAGAAAAAAGAAGGATCAGACTCTTAGTTTGATTTCACCAAGAATGACGTGAGCATGTGTGTAACATCCACTTTACAGTATGTGCCGAAATACCCGGAAGCTCCTTTGAATGAGTAAATTAATTCAGGTGCTGTAAGGTGCACCTATTGCTCACACACTTGTTCTCACCAGTTCTTACCAAAACAGCTTGTATGATCTTCATTGAAAAAATAACTTATGATAGAAATGGACACTCAAAACCATCCACACATCTGTATTCATATAGGGATGCATGAATACAGATACTGGTAAACAGCATCGTGCCCGATACCATGTTAACGGACTCAACATCCGATACCTAGTGTACATCGCATCACTTCATTACTCAAGTCCCAACTATTTGGGAAGAGCACGAGCGAGCAAGTGAGTAAGCACCAGCAGCTCAGCAAACCGTACTCAGCGCCAGTGAGAAGCTGAGAACGGCTTGTTTACGGCATCAGTTTAACACTTTTTTTAACAATATTTTTGTTACTCGTTTACTTTGTTACTTGTATTTAATTCAGCAAAATTAAGCAATATTACAATAAAATGCTTTGCACATGCTTGCTTCACCTAAGACCTACCTCAGACTTCAGACACAACTCTGCCAGCTGTCATCTCCAGAAGTTCTCTGATGACACAACCATTGTTGGCTGTGTGTCTGAGGGGAGCGATCTGGAGTACAGGGAGATCATCACAGACTTTGTTGACTGGTGCACAAGGAACAATCTACGCATAAATGCCAGCAAGACAAAGGAGATGGTGATTGACTTCCGTAGGAAGGCCACACCCACATTACCAGTGAACATCCTGGGTTTGGACATTGAGACCGTGGAGGAGTATAAGTACCTGGGTGTTCACCTTAATAATAAACTGGACTGGTCCACACACACCAATGCCCTGTACAAGAAGGGCCAGAGTCGACTCCATCTTCTGAGGAGACTAAGGTCCTTTAATGTGTCTAGGGCTCTGCTTAAGACTTTGTATGACACTGTGGTGGCCTCTGCAGTGTTTTACGCTGTGGTCTGCTGGGAGACCGGCTGCACAGCTCGAGACAGGAGTAAACTGGAAAGGTTGGTCAGGAGGGCCAGTTCAGTAGTGTCCTGCAGTCCTGTTGCTAAGGTGGGAGAGAGGAAGATGTTGGCTAAACTGACATCCATTTTGAACAACACATCTCACCCTCTCTATGATACAGTGAGCTCTCTAAGCAGCTCCTTCAGCAGCAGGCTACAGCTGCCACAGTGCAGGAAGGAACGCTTCAGAAGGTCCTTCCTCCCATCAGCAGTGAGACTGTACAATAATAGCCTACAGTAATATATAAAATTCTATATTTTCTCTGGTTCTTATGTATATTAGTATTCTGATTGTGTTTTAAATTATGTTAGGTATTGTTATGTTGCCCTTTGTTGCACAATTTGCCCTTTTACTTTTTATTTAAATAGAAGTATACTTTTTTAGTTACTGATTATGCACATTGATTTTGTCTTGCTGCTGTAACAAGTCAATTTCCCCTTTGGGGGATCAATAAAGTCTTATCTTATCTTATCTTATCTTAAATTGCAAGCAATATAAACAGCTTACATGGTTAATATTTGCCCTTTACCTTTCTTATGTTGCATTTCTTTTAAAAAGTGCTACTCTTTTTTTTATTAGTTTTTTAATAAAATGTAAAAGAAAATGAATTAAACTCAAAATATGAGTAGAAAATGTAGTTTCAAATTTACAAATGAAGCAATGTTTATTAGCCCTTGGCCAAACATACTGTATGTAATATAAATGTGAAGGGGGGGGGATGGGTGTACAGTGTGTGTTTATCGAAAATGTGTTTTGATATATGTTTCTCACAAAAAATGAGCCAATGCCAATGAGTTTGAGTTAGAAAAAATATTTTTTTAGTATCATTTGATGAAAAATGAAAACGGGTCCCACAGACCCGAACACCACACAAGGGTTAATGGTGCCTGTGGATCCTGAGCCCATCTACCCAAGGCCCGATGAACTTGAAGTGTATGTTAATCCACCTCAAAAAGTACATTCATCCAATGGAAAGTCAACAGGCAGTAAAAAAAAAAAAAAAATACAGGAAAAAAGTATAACACCAAGTTAAACATGCCTCCTCCCACCCCTGATATTAACTTCCAGTATTTCCTTGAAAGCCTCAGCCGAATGGCTAAAATGATCTTGACATCACATGATAATGCTGGAGAAATTAACATGCATCCATAGAGTAAATCATTTTTTTATTTTTTATTTAAGAATCTTTTCAATTTTTTTTAAGATGCTTGTTTGGAAAAGTTGTAGGAAAAGTGTAGAAATTGTTACTACAGAAATGGGGCTACAGAAATTCCCAATCAATATTGCTTTTAGAAGAAATACGGGAAAAGAAAGTGTCTACAATCCCTTAGATGCCACATGTCCATGACAAAAGCCAATCAAAATCAATATATTAATGAGCAAATGCTTGTTCAATACCTGTTTGGGTGCCAAAGAAGTCATGCTGAAACAAAAGCTAAGCAATAACAATTATATCAATGTGGTATTAACTTCAGTCCACTGCAAAGATCGAAAAAGCAAAACAAAAAAATAATAAATGAAAATAAAAAAAGATCATTCAGATATGACAAGCAGATAATTAACTTGACAGAAACTGTGTGAAGGCCTTTATTGTCGTGATGTTTAAAATACTGAAAGAGCAGCAAAATGTATTTTTAATCAATGGTAACCTGACAATCAAAACCCCTGTAAAATACTCAGTATTGGATTCTGTATGATGCTTTAATCCACCCAAAACAAGCCACCTTCCATTTCATGTAGTCTTCTCTCCTACAGCTGCAGTTGTGAACTTTGCAATGGTACTTAGATTTAAATTAGCAGTTAGATCAGTTGGATCATTGACCTTTCATCAGGAGATTAAGGGTTTGATCTCCAGAAATGCTGCTGCCATCCAAGGCCAAGAGACCAAACAGTGTCTTTGGCGTCACTCTAGCTGTGTTCCAAAGCCTAGGCTGCGGCCAATGTAGGCTACATTTTTTTTGTTCCCTTCAACATTAAAGGCTGTTCCAAAGTGACGGACATCGAACTCACAAAATAAGCAGGCTACCTTATGAGCCAATTTAAGGACTTGTAAAGTGTGAATTGATCAATGGATGGTTTCTCAATCTGTGTTCTTGTCTGTTGTTGTGTGTAGTTGTGGACTCAGGAAACGTCATCAGTTGCAGTCTAATTACTGTTCTATTAAAAAGGTGACAGTTAGCCAAGAACACAACAAATACCTGTATGTGTTCTTGCTTCTCCCACAATATTAAGAATGCATAGAAGATGATTTTGTGTAGACTTCTTACAGTTCGATATCCCAGAATGCACCTCACAGCAGTATCAAAGGAGGAGAAAACACATATTTGTAAGTTATACATTTTGAAAATAGTTCTGCTGTGTAATAAAATAAAGTTTTAAGTTATTTTTAGGCGAGAACACTGGTTTAGACTTCAAATATGTGGTTTATTTCTACCCTATGTATTTGTCTTGTAAACTGTATGTCCTAACACTTTATGTATGTCTTTGTCTTTTCCAATAACTGTGTTTTCTTATTACAATGACTGGTTGGCTCAGCTCCTGTTATTTTCATCACAACTCAGTGTCCATTTTCGATAGATAGATGCATTCGTGAGTCTTACCAAGTCTGTTCTGGCCAAGTACAAGAGTCCACACTTGTGTAATTTGTATTGAGAGATGATCAATGCTTATAGAGAAGTATATAGTTTAAAAATATGTAGTATATCATACATTTCTTAGCATATTAGCTAGCTACCATGACAAGGGTTAACCAAGCTAGCTTCCATTTTACTAGCATGGTAGTTTATTTTTACTTCTAGTAAACATTCAACCACTATGGGTTGGTTTGCCAGATGTGGAATAAACCCAGTCCCAGACTATATTTTTTTGTTCAATAGGAAATTTCCATTTAAAAAGCTGTGTGGTCCAAGACTAGGTTCATTAACCTCCTCAGGTTGAAATGTAAATGTTTAAATGGACAGAAAGCTTTCTGGTGATGTCACCACACAGCCTCGCTAGACTACTCCATGTGTCTGACCAATGGGCTACCAAGAAGAAGTCTTCACAGGACAATCATTCAGAAGACCTACCCTACTTTTGCTGCAGCCTAAGCTTTGGAATGCAGCTTCTTTCTGGGTGGGAATAATAATGGCCCTCCCCTTCCCCCTCCCCCATCATGATGATGTAACCCAGCACAGGTGTCTGTTCACTGATGTAACAGCCCTCACAGTTATCTAAGTTAAGCTCCTCCTCCTGCTCCATCACATGCTTTAGATGAAGCACTTTACAGGAAATATTGGTAAAAAAAAAAAAAAATAGCTGGGCAGGAACTGGCCATGCCTACACTGGGGATACTTGTGTGTAGAGTCACGTACTGTGTAATTTGTGTTCACAGTAATTAATTTTAGCAGCACATTTATGAATTTATCTCGTAATGGACTATTAACAAATATTCAACAGCAATAGCTAAAAGCATGCTAGCATTCGTTCATTTACAAACAATTGGTGGAGGACAAAACCAGACCAATCACTATGGTTCTGATGGGATGAGCACTTCTACAGGATCAGCACGGAACCCCATGATTCCTCATATCACACACAAACACACATCCACATACACACACAAACACACATCTCCTGCATCTGTCCGAGTAGGAATGCACCAGTCATTCAGAAAAGTTAGCCTTCCTCCCGGCGCTCTGAATGCGTCCTCGAGGGGGCCTTTGTTCTGCCTTTCTTTTGTGGCCCTCAAACATATCAGGTTTTCTTTCAGTCCGCCCAGATAGCAGAGGACTAGGGGCCTATGAGGGTGGCAGGGCCATGCTGACTGATCTTTAGACACACAGCTGTGTGTTCTTGGATTAGCCTGATCCCGGACGGGCCAGAAGCCTCCTCTTCTTCGTCTCTGGGCCGGCCAGACTTGTTGAAAACTGTGACATGAGGGAAAATGGTCAATTATTCTTGCTCCCTGTGATCTGCTCCGCTGGTCTTAAGCCTTTGTGTCCGCCTGTAGATTATTTTTGGGGGGGATATCTCCCAGAAGGAATTCAGAGGGTGGTGTGGAGAGAGCATGTCCTAAATTTGTATTCATAAGGTTATAAGTCCACGGCTATCGGGGTCACCTAGTTAAATTGGCTGCCTCTCTTCTTCTGATAATGCATTGCCCGGGCTTGATGATGTCCTCATGGTCCGTGTCACATATACTTTATCAGGGACAGAAATAACATGCAAAGGCAGGGGTGGTCCAGTGCCATTTCTCGCCATAAATATTAAACACCTACGAATGGATAAGACTTGCCTTGCCTGGCCCACAGCAGATAAGCTGAGAAAGGATTGCAGCAGCACTTGGTGGGCCCATTTGCATGACTTACAGTGGAAACGGCCTCAACGGCGCAAGAAGAGCAAACAAAACAAAACAGCCTTTGATCATATCTTCAATAAAGAACAGTTTCAGAATCAAATCTACCAGCCCACCGTGGATTTTAAATAGAGCACCACGGCCAAGGTCTAACAATCTTATCGCGAAATATGAAATAAGCTCTGATGTGGGGATTTTTATTAGTTGGTAGGTGTTCTCCTTTTCCCTGGTGGTACATTTTCCTTTTTTTCTCATGCTGATTTGAGAGATGAATAGTCAGTGACTTTGTTTTCTTCAGACGGATTTTTTTTTTTTCTATGCGTGTTTGTGAATGCAAATGTATTTTGGGCTGCGAGATAGTAGCTTGCTTCATACAGGGATACTGCTACTGTCGGTTCTGCTCATATGGCACTAATTATACAGTGCAGTCTGAAAGTAATTGAACAGAGACTCCATTTCTGTTGGACTGACTCTGTACTGGAGCAGACTGGATTTGAAATGAAACTTGGACTATGAATTTAAAGTGTAGAATCTCAGATTTAATTCGAAGGTATTTGCATCTATATTAGGTGAAGCAAATAGGAATCACAGCCTTTTGTATATAGCCCATTCAATCTAGGGTAACATAAGTAATTGGACATACTGTATGAACATAATCCTAAACCAAGGTGCTTGGTTGCAAGTCCAGACACATCGCCAGACATGTTCCCTGATTTTGGAGGACTGTAAGTAATTGGAATGTTGATTGCTTAGTTGTTTTTTGGGGGAGCTGTATATAACTGCATAATTGGTTACCGTATTTTTTGCACTATAAGGTGCACCTAAAATCCTATAATTTTCCCCAAAATTGTCAGTGCGCCTTATAATCTGGTGCGCTTTACGTATGAATTTTACCAGTCAGGCTGTAAAGAGCAGTAAAGCAACTCAGCTTAAGTACAGAGATATACAGGAGTTTCAGTTTAGTTCTCCAGCACCAAGGCTGGAGCAGTATTAGCATTAGCTGCTAACCTTGCTCAGCACTAGACCATTTATAGGTGAGTATTATCGACCTTTAGCCTACTGCTAACTCTGGTTAGCACTTCTGGAGCAGCATTAGCCACTAAGTGCTAGCTCTTTCGCTGTTCATAGGTGAGTATTATTGACCTTTAGCCTACTGCTAACTGCTACTGGAAATGCTATGTGGGATGAATTGCTAGCTACCATCGCCCTGGCTTACTTAAATCTAAGCTTTCTGTAAATAAATAGAAATGCTTTACTCATCCAAATAAACAGTTTTCAAGAGAGAAATCGTTGTATATTAACATCTTTACAGGTCTCGCCACTAAGGGAAGACACCTGCTGAATTAGAAGGGAAACATGGCAACACCCCTGTTCCTTACTAGTGTCACATAATGTGGTTTATAATGCCTTGTGTATGAGAATAAACCAGAAAATAGGCATTTATTGATAGTGCCCCTTTATAATCCAAAGCGCCTTAAAGAGCAAAAAATACGGTAATCCACTATTGTACTAATAAAAGGTCTGACGTTCATTCATAATATGCCATTGCTTCTGCAATGTTGCGTCGGTTGTTCTTTATATGAAATGCAAAAAAACAAAAAAAGCCAAGTCATACAAAATATACACCATATTAAATGCACTGTTGTTTCATATACAACATTTGACTAATATTCCTTTCCATAATGTTACACAGCTTGGAGAATATAGTGCTAGGAGTCTTGGCCAAACACTCTTATTGGTGTAGCACGGTGTATTTGCTCAGCCAGTGAAATGAACCCCAGTCTGCCACTGGAAAGCTGATGATTCCATCTAATAAGCTAAAACATCTGTTTCTTCATTTCTTTCCCCATGTATTGATATATTTATTTGATTCACTTCAAGTGAAGTACAGACCTAAAATACCCCACACTCACTGATTTGTGCTCAGTGCATCCTGTTATTATAAGTATTTCCAAGATCCACAAAACTCACATTTCCTATTTTAGTTTAGTGAAATAGTTTTTTGGGTTTGAGTTTATTTTAAGCATTTAGACATAATTTCTCTGGTGTGTCTTTTGGCTCTGGATTGTTCCCCTCACCTATGTTCTTTTCTTTTTTTAAATATTTTTTTAGTCATGAACAAAAACGATAGAAAACAATCTCAAAGCTGTGGGCAAAGACTCATCAAAGCCTACAGAAGTTCTCTTTCTAAAACAAGTACACAAAACAACCATTGGGACACTGGAACACAGTCATAACCACAGATGAAAAACAAGTGTTTTGTACCCTATATCTGATGTGTTTTTTTTTTCCAGTAAGTACAATTGAGTTCTTTATGACTGGAATAAGTCAATAACCTGCATGGCCTGAACTCTATTGAGCACACAGTTCATTTACAGAAGACAAAACCAAACGCATAAAGTTCCAAAAACTGCCAGGAAATAAGAGAAATTTCTCCAGTGGTCTAGCAGAGCATCACTCAGCATCTAATGAAGTCTATGGGGCATACATTCCAGGTAGTCAATCAGTGCAAAGCAACTGCAACCAAGTAGCTTTAATTTAAATAGTGCCAAATGAATGAATAAATGGTTCTACTACATGGTTCTTTTTATTATAGATAGTCTGTTAGTGATGTAGATGGTCTTGGAATTAGTATGAGTGGTAGTTTGCAGTTCTTTAAAGACGTGTCCTATTCTTGCCAGTTAGTTCTACCAGTTAGTCTCGGCTCATGATGGGCAATGACTCATACAGTACCTGTCAGTCAAATGCTTGGACACACCAACTCATTCAAGTTTTTTTTTTATAGATTGTAAATGAATACTGAAGTCAACACATAATTAATCATGTAGTAACTTAAAAGTGTTTAACAAACCAGAATACTCTATGAAGCATTTATTTATCAGAGGTTCAATTAACTTCCAGTTTCTGAGGCTTATCCTGTGCAACAGAGGTAACTCTTGTTCTTCCTTTACTGGGATGTTCCTGATGAGAGCCAGTTTCATCATAACGTTATTAAAGGTTTTTGCAACTGCACTTTAAATATATAAAAAATATTTAAAAATTCTTTAAATTTCTTGAAATGTTTCAGATTGACTGACCTTCATTTCTTGAAGTATTTTTTGTTCTTGAGCAGTTCTTGCCATAATATGGATTAGAACATTACTTAAATTGTACTATTCACTGTTTACCAACTCTACCTCTTCACAACTTTACAACTGATGCTCTCAAACACAATAAGAGGCAAGAAATTCAAGTTATAAACTCTTGTCAAATGCCACACAGCTGTTAACTGAAAGCCATTCCAGGTGACTCTACCTCAAAAAACTAACAGAGAAAATCCAGCTATGATGCGCAAATCTGTGATCCAAGCAAGAGTTGGTACTTTGAAGAATATAAAATATAAAATATATTCGGGTGTGTTTAACATTTTTTTTTTTTCGTTTACTAAAGAAAATTACATATGTTTTTCTTCATATTTAGCATTACTTTTGTATTAATCTAAAATGCAGAACATTAAAGAAATAATAATTAAGGTGTGTCC
Source organism: Astyanax mexicanus (assembly GCF_023375975.1). Taxonomy (NCBI): domain Eukaryota; kingdom Metazoa; phylum Chordata; class Actinopteri; order Characiformes; family Acestrorhamphidae; genus Astyanax; species Astyanax mexicanus. The sequence continues at coordinate 75,443,143 of NC_064408.1, forward strand.
GAACTTTTTAAGTGTTACTGTTCGGTACTGTTTATCACAGGGTACCACACACACACACACAAACACCCACATACACACACAGGCATGAATTACCAAGACCAGTTCACCAAGAAACCAAAGTACCACAAGGAAACCCACATTAGACACTAGGAAAGTGCACCAAGTTCTTCACAGGCCAAAGACTGGATTGAACCCACAATGTGTGGCACACACACTATCTTATGTACCACTGTGCCACCTATTTAATAGCACGCTCCAGATAAAGTTTTTTACTCTTTTAAAAAAGTATTTTTTAACTCATTTTGAATAAAGGAAATAAATGAGAGTCTTTTATTCCCCGGCAGTCTCTGAAAGAGCAGGAGACCTTCGTGCATTAGTAATGGTGGTATGATTTGATGGGCTTACGGCTGAGGGCTGTGGAGAGATTAATGGTATCCGCCGCAGAGCGCGGCTGACCGCATGCTGGGCCTGTTCTCTGTTCGCCTTCTCCGCAGGACACACAGGACCGCCATTGATCGCTCACTTGGCATCATGCCTGCGTCTACCTTGTCTGCTTCACGAAATTTGACTAAGCACATTTAAAACAGAAAAATTAATATTTATGCGCTACTTTGCAGCGAATATGCCAGAGCATGTATTAGCCACAGACAAGAGTGCGCGGGCACGGGATGCCAGGTTGGAAAAATGTTAATTCATGTTGGTCTTATCTGTCACCCGAAGGCCTTGTTTATATCTGCGTATCTAAGCAGTGAGGAGAGGCTTGGTTGGCTGTTGATTTCATTAGCCCAGAATTGATTTCCTCAGGGGTATTTCCTGCCTGTTTGCAAATTGATCCAGGAAGCTTTCAGGTGAAAACAGGTGACTGAAATGCCAAGCAGTACGTGTTCATATAAGTCAAGCCTATGATTCAGAACACTCTGGAATTAAATACCTCTGCTCTGGTTCTGTAGTTTTATTAGTAAATCACCATTTTCATTGGAAACTAAACTCAAACTTAACCTACTGAAACCGTTCACACAAAAACTACTGTTAACAGAAATAACTGACCACCTTTTATCACAAAAGTGGTTTAACAAACTGAACAGGTTGTGTGGAGAGTAATGAGTGAAGACATTAGGGCTGTAACAGCATATTTTTATCGCTATTACACATAAAATGAGCTGCGATTACATTGTGACTAACAGACAGCTAAAATTGCATTACTCACATGCAGCAACAGGGGGAGCTCTTCACCCTGCACCCTGTCCATGTAGCATAACTAGACTGGAGGAAGAGCCAAGCTAAGGGCCAAAAAATTAATAAATATATGAGGAGTTTAGCTAATTCCTCATCAGTATTGGAACATCCAGCAGACTTTTGTCCATATCATACACCCCTACATTAACATCATAACAACATGAAGAACTGTAAAAATATTAATCTGTTCCTTCAGGTTCAGGCCCGTAGCCAGGGGGGATCGAAGGGTTCGTTCGATCCCCCCCCATCCCCCCCTCAGCCACCCCAACCCCCCTCCTGCCCCCAGAGTAGTGACGAGTAAGAAAAATTGTTAATGTTTCTCTTTACACATTTTGTTCAGACTGTTTTACACCAATCCAGTAGGTGGCGGCAATTCCCCCATTTCTGTTCTTAGCTTGTGGAAAGAATAAGAATCAGGGGAAAGTTACTTGAGAAAATGGGTAAAAAAGAAGACAAGGAGCGAAAACGGAAGAAAACGGCGGTAACATTGTCCCAAAATATTGGTGACTTGTTCAAAAAAAGGCCCAAAATCGGTAAGCTGCTGAGTGCAGGGCTTCTATTTCTTTACAACTCCCCTGTATTAACAGTGCCGGGCTCGGTTTAGCCCAATAGTATAATTGTACATGTAACACCGGATTATTACTGTTATTATTGTGATAACTCTAAAGTCTGGATTTTAGTTGATTTTTAAGAAATGTAGGTTAAGTGACAATAACATTCAGTCACTCACTTTGCAATGCTGACGATCAAGCTAGGGTGTGTTTTACTCTCAACATGCCTGTTGCTCCTAAGGCCATATATAAAATACAGTATAGAGGTGTAAAAAGGGGGTTAACCTCTTAACACGCCCTGGCCCGCCGGCGGGCCAGAAAAATATCATATTTAATATCTGGCTGTGTTTATGAATACTTATAGGTTCAATGTAGACACCCAATATGCCATTTTAAAGCTTTTCAGTTATCTAGCCTATTTAACCGTATCTCCTTTCAGAAAATAAACATTTAGGGCGAAATATGCCTAATTAGTTATGAAATATTATTTTCATATTTGCGTTTTTCGTACGTCCATATTTGATCGAATGCGGACATGTTATACACCATTCGAACCGTCTGCCTCTCCGGATTACGGAACTGTGTTTAGAGTTTAAATCTGCTTGTGTTTGGCTTTGTGTTTAACGTTACCTCAGGACACTCGAGACACACACCCAACCCCCTCCGGCGCTTCCCCCACACTCTTACCTTCAAAACGCAATCCAGTCACCAGTAATTCTCACATATATCCAAACAGTGCTTGAAATAATTTGAGGCAGAAAAAAAACAATATCAACTTTAACGCGTTATTAAAAGCGGATTATTGGTCGCTCCACGAATCCACGCATATCTAATGACCAGACGGTATGCAAATGAGCTCTGTCAGCCAATCAGGCGCCGAGTTCAGCGAGCTGAAGGGAGGGGGGCAACGAAGTCCCAGCACAGTTGTAGGAAGATTTGAATAAGACAGAACACTTCATTTTATATTATTATTAATTCATGTTTAAGTTTTAATGACAATACCGATAGTGAAGTAATTCTTATCTATTTATGTCAATAGTAGAGAGATAGACAATAAAGGACAGCAACATCAGAGACAAACAATGGAGGGCAGCAACAGAGACAATGGAACAAAGCAACAGACAACTGAGGTGAGCAACAGAGACAGACAATGAAGTCACATCACAGATGTAGGAAGTTTGAGTAACACTTACATTTATATAAAATTTATGTTAACAGTGGGGAGCAACAGACGAACAAATAAGGACAGCAACAACAGATTCACAACAAACTTATAATAAATAAAATATGTCTAAATTAAAAGGTTTGAAGTGTGCTCGTGTATTTAGGGGGCATTGGAGTAGAGAGCCAAATGAAGTCCACTTTTGGGGGAAAAAGATCCCCCCCATAACAATGCTGGCTATGGGCCTGAGGTTTGTATTGTTTGTGAGATGGACCGATTTCTCACAGATGATAACAGTACTTTGGGTTTATTAGTACAAAAACTAAAAAACTAATAAAATGATGCTGAAATATAAAGATCTGCAAATCCTGGTAAAAAAAACCAAAAACAAACAAAAAAAAACAAACTAGAGCCAGAATCAGATGGCATAACAAAACTAGACAACTAAAAACAAAAGAACTATACAAAAAAAAAGAAAACAATAAGGCAGGGTGCCAATTACCAAATAACCAATTACAGATAATAGCTCTCGATATGGAATAAGATAGAGCAGTATAATGAGCAACAGGTGACTGTTTAGTAATCAGGTGATGTGGATCTAAGCAACTGTCCATGATTGGCTGAAGTCGAACATGTGATGTGGAACATGTGATGTCAGACTTTTTTTTAAATAAATATAGTGTGTGGCTTTAACGTTACTAATATATAGGTATATTCATGAAATGCTTGCCACTTTCCTTTAGAACTGACGTTAGAATCCTTTTAAATTTTTGGTTTTTAAAACTCTTCATGGGTTACAGCTTCATACATCTCTGAATGTCCTACAGAATATAAGGTGTTCATCTGCAAAAAAAAAAAAACAGATAGATGCTATTAATTAAAAACAAAAAGGGAAAAAAAACAGCTTTTTGCTATATTCACCAGAAACTCACCATAACCAGCTTTAAAAATCAACTAAAACTTTTTTGGTACCACTTTAAAATAAGACTACCTTTATAAAGAGTTTATAAATGGTTCACAATTAGTTTTAAGTATTAATGGTTACTAATTAGGTTGTAAATGCCTTAAAAATCATTAATAATCAGTTATAACACATACGTAGAAAGGGCAACAATATAGATGGCTGTGGGTTCATTATTTGGCAAACAACAGGTCATTGTTGCCCTTTTTACGTATGTGTTATAACTGATTATTAATGATTTTTAAGGCATTTACAACCTAATTAGTAACCATTAATAAACTAATTGTAAACCATTTATAAACCCTTTATAAAGGTAGTCTTATTTTAAAGTGGTACCACTTTTTTTATAGAAATAGTCATTTTAGACAAATTTGCTTTTATTTATGTCTTATTTGTACCTGTTTCATGCCTTTTTCTTATCCATTTAATTCATTTTTTATGCTTTGTATTTTAATTAACTTTCTTTTTTATTACTACTTTTACCATTATCATCAGTTTATTATTAAATTTTACATTTGTTTATATACTCTATTATTTTTTTGCCATGTAAACATTTTGAGCAGAATGTTTTGAATGAAAAGTCCTGCTACTATATAAATAAAGATATTATTATAATAGTTGTGAACACAAAATACCTTTAAAAGATTTGCACATCTAAATGACAGAAAGCTTAAAAATGATTGGAAAAAGTAATGTAGTCGATCTGCACCTTATATTGTTTTAGCTTCATCGTCATCATTGCAATGTGTGCATGTACAAAAATCACATCTCAGGACATGTAAAGTGTACAGCTTGATACAAAAGGAAAATTAACACTTTTCTTTACAAGTTCTATGAGGTCCAACATTATTGCTTTTACAGTTTTGGATCAACATTATTACATGATCAAGACATCTATATAATGACATATACTGTATATGTCTGTTTGTCTTTTTTTATATAGAATAATGGTAATGCCCCGATATGACTCTATGACTGTATAATTTCTATTCAAGTGTTTATAGTCTTAATAGATAAAAATAAATTAAATGTCAGAAACAGCGGACACTTGTGGGACTGTGGTAAAAGGTTAAAGCATAAAATCTAACTATTTGATTCAGATCATGTATTATTTCGCAACCATATCATAATATTCATGAGACCTGTTAATGCTGATGAGTGCTGCCCTGCGCAGTCTTTGCTTACGGCTTAAAGCCAGCAGAGAGCTTCTCGCATGGCCTAAGTGTATTCACAGTTCCCCATCAGGGAGTTCTAGGTAAGGGTGTAAGGGTTCTGGTTCAGGCTTTTTAGGCCACTGCAAGTTTACAGCTGGTCTAGCTCGGTGTGTCTGTGGGCTGTGGAACGCCCCTATCACCTCCGTTCTTTTCTTTCCGCTCTCTATTATTTCAGATGAGTAATGAAGACAGTGCTATTTTATCTGCACACTGGATGCTGTTTGCATTTCTTATTGCCAGTCAGATAAGTAAATCCCAAGGCAAAGCTGTGGCCTTTGGTGCTATCATTCAAGTCACCCTTTCAGCACTTATCTCTGAAACCCCCCAACCAACCCCTCCACCACACACACACACACACTCCCCATCCGAAAGGCGCTCTCACACCCCTTAGATTTGAAACGAAGCACCAGCCGAGCTCAAGTCTCTTTTTGTATGCACAGCCATTATTGAGTTGATAAGATAGCATCTCTCCAGTGGGGGGTTTGGTGGAGGCCAGGGGTGAAATGGATGGCCCATTCCCTGAGTGTTTTGCAAATGAATGCACCCCGGAAGGCCTCCAGGACAGCAAAGGTTCATTCAAAACCCCCTCCGGCCCACCTCCTCCTTCAGTGCCTGCTCCACGCAGGCCAGCTCATTATATTTCTATATAGGCAGTCATCAGCATTATTAAACACAATCCTTACCAGCATCTACTCTGCATTCAACTGCTCTTTAAAGACTGTGCAGTTTAACCCTTACAAGTCACAGCGACTGCACTCATTTTGCTATTAGGGCTGGACTATGTGCTATTGTGTAATATTGTAAAAAAAAAAAGCATATCGTGGATTTTATCAGTAATTAAATATCGCTGACCAACTGCACATTTCATTCTAGTCAATGTAATAAGTAAAACTTCATGCTGTTTAACTGGATGATGTTTAGCAAGTTATAAATAAAAAAACACTGTGTTTAAATAACAGTATTATTTAACTAGCGTATTTGTCTGTGTGCGAAAAATAGGATAAAAAAAAACGCATGCATCGTAAAAACATCTGTAATTGTTGTGATACAATATATTTAAAATATCACCCAGCCCTATTCACATGCAATTCTGTAATTACTACACAAATATACAAATTCATTACATTCAATTTATATTCTGCATGGACAAGTGTTTAAGTGTTTAATGCAAATGACATCACTTTAATGTTAATAACATACAAACTTAGCAAAATATTAACATGCGAATGCAAATAAACACAACTGAAAATGATTGAAAGCAGTGGTCTGAATCTGGAAGTTGCAGGCACAACTTTTTTTTGCTTGTTTGCATAACCAAATTATTTTTTTCCCTATAGAAATTCTGTAAAGATGGATGGAAATGGCAAAAAGTGCAATAAAAACAAAGTGTCAAAAGTGAGAAAGCAAAAATGAAGAAGCTTTTTGATGAGAATGTATTAAAGTATAGTGTGAATATTCTAATATACTCTAAGACATTTTGTCAGGAATTAAAGTCAAAGTCAAAGTCAAAGTGGTTTTTATTGTCATTTCAGCTATATACAGAGTACACAGTGAAACGAAACAACGTTCCTCCAGGGACCATGGTGCACATAAACACAGTGTAGACAGAACAATAGTGCAACAGTACAAAAGTGCAGACAGACAATACAACACCATACAGACAAAGAATAATAAATAACAAGACAGTGTGCAAATTATGCAGTGTGCAAAAAGTGTGCAAAAAAGACCAGTGAGGTAGTAATTACCTCTATTACACAGTGTGCAATAGAGTCCAGTGAGGTAGTAGGGTTTTTAGTGCTTTCCATTTTCTGGGGTAAGTGGGGTAAGAGTGTGTGTGCATGTACAGAAAAACCATCAGTTCAGTCTCTGCAGTTGAGGAGTCTGATGGCTTGGGGGTAGAAGCTGTTGCAGAATCTGGTCGTAAAGTAGCTGGAATTAGTATGTAACATGTTAAATGAATTAAATTCTTCTATGGACATTTAAAAGTCATCTATTATTTAGTTTTCTATTACATTGCTCAAAACAATTACATGAAACCAGATTTTGGTTTTGATTTTTAAGTCACTTTTGAAGCTCTGAAGTACTGAGTACTACTGTGCAATAAATTGCATTGACTTATTAATAATGCTTCCTTTAAATCCACCATGGATCTTAGTACTTATTCCTTTAGAGCTCGTCAGTACAATATCATTTCTGTTCAAGTAGTATTGGTTCAAACCAACATTAACAACATAGTTTCTTATTCTGTTCACAATTTTAGCAAACAAAACAAATAACAAAGAGCATGAGGTGAGATATATTATTAATTATAAGTATCAAAACTGACTGCTGTTTCTGTTAAATTAGTTGTTTTTTTTACATGTCCCCACTAACCTATTTCCCAAAGAAGTTAAGTTACATTAAAGTGATGTTACCACAACATTTAAAAAAAAAAATGCACAGAAATGTTCCACTAAACAAAAATTCTTAGGGGGGGTTGGTACTTCATTAAGGCCTTTACAAACAAACATCATTTTTTGTACTATGCAAGAACTGAACAAACAGAAAGCAACAACATGTTCAAATTAGGCTCCTGTACTTGTACAAATCTTTATGCAGCATTAATTAAAAGTTTGAAACCATCACCTTTTTAAAGAACATCTCTGTACAAAACTTCACGACGTGATTTTGCTCTGCTCAGCAATAACTCCTCATAACTACTGAAGTTAAATAAGCTGAAGTGTGTCACTGCCATCAATGTCTCCAGTACTGCTTGGTAAATGAAACGCTGCTGTGCTGAATGGCTCGATTAAAGGAGCCATTCTGGCAGTTCTGCTGACCAGCGGCTGACTGTAGCCTCATTTTGATTTTGTTTCACCCAAATCACCTGAAGTAAATCAAATTACCCAGCCAAAGGGTTCAACAGCAGTGCCTCACTAGGGGCCTAGAAAACACGCTAAGCCCCAGAAGCCTGAGTCCAGAGCTTTAACGAAGCAGAAAGTCGGCCTGGGGCAACGGCCAGCTGTTGATGGTGGAAGCATTCTGATAGATGGAGTGTGAAAAGGGAGAAAGGAGAGCGGTCAAGACGTGCCTGCTTTTCTTTTTTTCTCGGCTACTGTAGCAGATGGCTGGGCTCAGGTGTGGACATGCAATACTCTTTCTCTCTTGCCCCATTTCTCTCTCTCTCTCTCTCTCTCTCTCTCTCTCTCTATCTCACTTTCTCTCTCACCTAGTCTGTTACTACAGCAGCAGCCAGTGGCTAAAAGAGTTCAGTGAACCCTCCCAATTTATTTAGACCACACTACGTTAGACATAAACACACACAGGGTGCCATCTTGTAATGTTGTATGATAACTACTGCGGTGCCCTAATTAGTTTAAACGCGCATGTAACAGGCTTGAAATTTATTCGCCTAATTAAAAGCTTTGATTCATCGTGTAAAAGTTTAGAAGGCAATTAATGATGGTGCAACCAGTGGAAGGTCATAGACATGTGTCAGGAGTGTGACTCTCCCTCATTCTCAGTTTCTCTCTCTCTCTCTCTCTCTCTCTCTCTCTCTCTCTCTGTTTCTCAGAAACCAAATCACCTGCGCCCCAGACACGGGCCTCTACCTCACCCTTCCTCACATCCCCTGCTTTATTGCTCCCTCCAACACTAATAAGCAGAAGCATCAAAGGCCTGCCGTCCAGCACGTTTTAATGTCCCTCTAATGACTTTTAAGAGCTTTTTTAATGTTTTTTAAAGGTTGCTTTTAGATCGTGTCAAACATGTTTGGATTGGCTTTCACTGGAAACACGTCGTTCCATTTACTGAGTGACCACAACTGCAGTGATCTGAGAAAGAGAAAGAGAGAGAGAGAGAGAGAGAGAGAGAAAGAGCATGTGGATAAAAGTAGGCAGAGGTGGACAGTAGCTACATTTAATCAGGTCCATCTTACTGACCAACTGCACATTCAACTGGATGATGTGCAGCAAATTATTAACTGTATTATTTAATTAGCATTTTTGTCTGTGTGTGAAAAATATGATAAAAAAATTGTAAAAAGCAACAGCATGGCCAAATTGTTCTCCTGTACTTGTACAAACCTATATGCAGCATTAATTCAATCAGGTCCATCTACTTTAATCATTTTGATGGATTTTACTAAATCTCTTCAAATCTGTTGATAAAACTAAGTCTATAAGATTTTGAAAAATATATATTTTAAATTGAAAGTAACAGAGGTCATGAGTGGGGAGAGGGCAAAAAATAAAATAAATAAATGGCATCAGTGTGCTTTTGCTACCATTCCTGCAAAGCCACATATATATACATTCTATAACCAGAGGTGTCTGGTAGGTTCCTTAAACTTTTCTGACTATAACTCAGGTAAGCTTTTGAATGAAATTGAAATTTTTACCTGAACAACCATAATGCTGCTAATGGCAATGATACCAGAGCTTCTGCTACTCTGAACATGGAGATATCAGAACAACAAACTCTATGTCTTCATCTGCTCATCAATTGTAACGCAACTAAACAAAAATAATTAGAACTTAAGAGAACTGGAAAGACAAACCACATTCCTTAATAAAATCCCCACATTCATCCTCTTTGAAAGGAGACCACACCACAATGTACTGTTTAAAAGTACTTGTGTAGCATGCTCTGTGCAATTTCACTAAACATTCTCACTAAAAACTTACAGACTGTCACTTTAAATACAGTTCTATTTATGATTAAAGTATTTCAGTTTCTACACAAACTGTGTTATAAACAACATGTTTTGGTAGGACTGAGCACTTATCGCCCTTTAAAGAATTCTTTTGTGGATGTGTTTCATTGAAATGACTAATTTAACAAAAATATCACAGTATATATTTGCTGCTGTGCAATGATATATATATATATATATATATATATATATATATATATATATATATATATATCTTTATTTTATTTTATTTTTAGTCAGTTGTTTAAGTTATGTAGCTCTTCTGTTTACTGTTTAAATAATGATTGAATGAATGGACCACAGGCCCAGTGGATGAATGGAACTGACTTCCATTCAAAGTTAAGGACATTTTCTCAATTTGAGTGAGTGATGTGATTTTAAACTAGAGAGTGGAAATATGAATTTTAAAAAGTTTAGATACACTTTACATATTTTCATTATTCTAAGCATGATAACGTTTTAACAAAGCAACTTAAGTCCCTGCCAACTCAGCTGTTTCTGCAAAGGCTGATGCAAGAAAATGCAAGTCTAAGAAACCCTTAGAGAAGTTTTTCTGCTAAAACTTTGATCATTACAACAGTGCACCAGAATAATATACAATTAATTGCTCTGAAAATCTGTTGAATACATATAAAATCAGTGCTAAACAGCAAGCTATATAGCAGAAGCACTTTCTACTGCAATTACTGCAACACTTTGTCTGTTTAAGAGGTCTGAGAAAGTCAAACCTTATGAGAGAGTTCAGTAAATACAAACCGATCAAGCATAACATTATGACCACCTCTCTTTTTTTTAACACCTATTATCCTTTTTTTTTAGCTCCACTGAAGAGATAGGAGGACACATTGTACTCCTTTTGCTTCTCTGTTTACACAGCAGTGCTGGGTGGTCATAATGTAATGCTTGTTTGGTGCAAGTGCCCTAGCTCTTTCGCCGTTAAGAGGAGAGTATTATCGTCCTGTAGCCTGCTGCTAACCCAGACTAGTACTACTAGAGCAGCATTAGCATTAGCCACTAAGTGCCCTAAGCATTAGCTCTTTCGCCATTCAAAGGAGAGTATTATCGGACTGTAGCCTGCTGCTAACTCCGGCTAGCACTGCTGGAGCAGCTTTAGTATTAGTTGCTAACTGAGCTAAGTGTTTGCTCATTCTCTGTTCAGAGGTGAGTATTATTGGCCTGTAGTCTGCTGCTAACCCCGGCTAGCACTGCTGGAGCAGCATTAGTATTAGCCGCTAACCGCGGTAAGCACTAGCTCATTCACTGTTCAGAGGTGAGTATCAGCGGTTAGCCACTAATGCTAATGATGCTGCATCCAGCCCTAGTGGAAACCTGCAAATCTAAGCTTACTGTAAATAAACAGAAGCACTCAACTTACCCAAATGAACAGTTTTCAGGAGAGAAATCTGTTTGGATTTACACCCAGTCCTCAGCAGTTTTGTTTACTTAGTTTAGCTTTACTTAACTTTGTGTGTGTGTGTTTTGTACAAAGTGTAACAATTGTAAATAGTCACATACTTACAGTTTCTACATCAGATAACTTAAAACGCTCAATAAATGCGACTATTTATTGCGACTCTTCTCATTACTCGTTACTGCACATATGTAACAGCACTGTTAACTAAAGGCTTCGACTACCCACTGTCTGGATGCAGGTATGAAGACAGACTCTCAGTGTAGTCACCACAGCCACCACAGGAAGAGCATGGTGCTGACACGTTTGTGTTCAGTGCAGAGGAGGTGCTGATGGATCTGGCAGTGAGCCACACAGGAGAGCTGTGAGGACGAAGGAGAGGATGAACATGAGGAAGACAAGTAAATTTAGTGAAATGATCATTTATCATAATTGTTGTGCAGATGTCTTGTTCATTTACCTAAGCATCTTTAATTTAAGTGATTCTTCATTATCTTCCTTTTTAGCCGCAGTCCTTCATATTTTGAATGAAGACGACGGATGAGTGCATGGGTCTTCTCTTTGTCATATTTTATAATGAAAAGTGCCATTAGATACAAAGTTGTGTGGCCTCATTTAAATAATCAAGATATTAGACAAACACCAAAAACGCTGTGATAACAGCAACGTGCATTACCCACGTGCAGCAACAGAGGGCCTCTTTATGCAGCAGACTGTGCTTACATGACATAACTAGACTGGAGGCAGAGCGAGGTAGAGGTTCACAGTGAACGAGTGTGGCCAAGCCACTTTCACTGAAAACAGGTCGTTCCATTTACTGAGTGACCACAACTGCAGTGATCTGAAAGTGAGAACATAGCTCTATATTTAATCAGGACCATCTAATTGAATCATTTTGATGGATTTTACTAAATATGTTTCAGTGATAAACACTTGTACATCTACTTAACCCAGCAGTCCTTATGATTTTTAATGCTCTAAAATTTTAAATAAGTAGTGTTCCAAAGTGAGGAAAAGAAAAAAACTTGTAAAAATAAAATTATTATATTAAAACTAATAAAAAAACATCAGGGTGTTCTGCTACCATTCCTGCAAAACCCCATATATTCATTCATTCTAAAAACAGGGGTGTCTGGTAGGTCCCATGTGTTATGGCTATAATAGCTTTTGCTGTTTACCTAAGCAACTATGATGCTGCTAATGGTGCTGATACAAGACCTACTGCGAACATGGAGAAATCAGAACAGTAAACTCACTGTCTTTATCTGCTCATTCACACAGAATTATAACTGAAGAGAGCTGACAAAATAAACCAGAGTACAAAACATTCATCAATAAAATCACCAGATTCATCCACTTTGAAAGGAGACTGCATAACAATGTACCTTTAAAAGCACTTTTTTTAGAATGTTCTGTGCAATTACCCATTCTCACTAAATTATGGCCAAACCAAGTTACAAAAAAAACTTTGAGAAATAGTCAATTTAAAATTAATTAATTAATCATACATAATTTTTTTGTCCATGTCCGGCAACACTACACCACATTCAGTCAGCCTGACACTACAACAAAAAAAAAACAAAATCATATGAAAGCACACATAATGGTAGTTACACATTCTTTAAAAGGACTTTCTACAATTCTGTTGAAACCCCTGGTTTCAAGGCAATAGGTTGCAATGTACTGCAGACATAACAATACACAGAGTATCATAAGCATATAGCTAAATATTTTCCCTCTATTTTTTATTTTCTCCTCTTAGCAATGGCTTAATTACTGCACTTTCCCCTGTCAGACCTCTAATTCTTCTCTTCACTGCTGAAACTGAGACTTACTCTAATGTTAAGCTGATCTAAAGCCGTTGCCATGTGGGTCAGCAAGACCTCTTCCTGTACCAGTGTTCTCCAGCTTCAGGAATTCTTTTAAATGTGTAGGAAACAGAACTCAATGTTCTCTGGCTTATAAGAAAATACTTATAATTTGCTGCAGTAGAGAGTGCAGTAACACAGTCTGTTTCAATACTGCTTTACTACAGACGAAGGCTTTGTAAAATTAGATTTTTTTAAACGCATTTACAAAGCTCATTGTATTTTCAACTTACCAGCTGAAACCTATTACCCATTAAATTGCTACCTAAAAATTACCCCTCTTTTTTAAAACACATTAAAAATATTTTACACTATACTTTTACAATATACATATATTTTTAGTTTTTTCTTTTACAGTACTGTTTTTTTTTTAATACAAAAAGTATTTTTTTCCTAAAAGATCCTGGCGGTTTACTTTTTTACACTAGATTTTGTACCATTTTTGGTTATTAACAAGACCCTAAATGGAGAAATTGTGGGTTCTACAACTTTTGATGTAGAGTAGGTAGTATAGTGTAGGAAATGTAAATTGATGAACAGCATTGACAGCAAAAAGACAAATGAAGAGATATCACCATCAATGTATATCGTACTACTGGTTATGTACATTTATACAGCTGTTTTATCAGTAGATGGAATTTATACCAACAAGGTGTAAAAAGGAACCTAAGGAAAGGCTGGAAGACTGGAGGAAAGCAATGCTACATGTATTATTTGTTCAGCAGGGTTGGGTTGGTTTTTGGGTTGATCTGGATTGATTTCACCTCGGCCTCATCGTGAGCTCCACTCTCCCCGGCTGGCTGCACTGTATAACAGTAAAATGGATACAGACAAGGACATGTCCAGTCATGATTATGTGTGAAAGCTACTCCACTCTAAAACAGAAAATATGATGCTGTGGATCCATTGTGCAGTGAAAGCATTATTTGTGCAGTAATAAGGTTCAATGCTGAAGTGAAAGTTGGCACAATGTTTACTGGACAAACATCTCCCAGAGCAGCCCTGGATGTTCATTAAATATACAGAGGCTCCGGGCTGAGCGGACAGAATTGCACTTGTTCAAGTTTGCCCTTAGCTTTACATTCTCCAGGAGTAAAGAAGAGGAAAGAGTTGCAGATTTAACTTCCACCAGTGAATTGACTTGCTCTGATTATTTTTTCCCATGCAGAGGTTCTAGCATTTATTTGGTGACATCATATCCTTTCTTCCTTCCTTGGTTCCTTGAGAAGAAAAGTGAGCAGAGTCATTATGCTTTCAGCTGGATTGTGGTAGGCTGTTTTCTGTGCTCTGTTAACAGAAAAAATAAGTCAACTGATTGCATAAATACCATGTTCTGGATGACCCGCACATGCCCTGGAAATGATTTTCAGGAAGGCTGCTGGATGCCAAAAGCCTTTGTTGTTTCCTCAGAAAGCCAGACTGAAAAAAATGAAGAGCCATCCTTACACTGTACAGAACAGGAGGCCAAGAAAATTATTATTTTCCTTCCCTGAAATTATCTGATTTTAAAATCAGTGATTATTTCATTTCCTGAGATAAGCTCTGTGCTGCAGTGCGCTCGTTAAGGCCTTTTCATCATATGCTAATTTTGGAAAGGCTAAAACACTGAAAACACTGGCTGGAGGGGACGACCTATTGTAGCCTTACTGAAGGTGCTTCAAATGCAAGCAGCCAAAACAAGCTGAATTGACATGTTATCAATTTCATCAGGGATCATAAAGCAGCGCTCAAAGCACAGAACAATCACATTAGCAAGCAGGCATTACCATCACAAAGAGGCTGGTAAAAAACCCTTAACTTTACAAAATCATGAACTCCATGAAACACAGGCCACAGCACAGGGTCCACCGCTGTTTCCAAAAACACGGCAGCGCTGAGACTTATCTAGCAGCTATTTTTAGCTGTTTATGAGCAGACAAATTCCTCGGCTAAGTAAAATATTTGCGAGGAACATGCCCGTTTATCTGGGTTAGTACAACATAGGCCTGCCCAACAATGGAGCGGCTCCTGCTATCCACATCGCTGCCTTTCTGTCAGTCGCTGTCTGCTGATCTTATCAGATGGTCATGACTTTTTTGGCCATCCCCATTTGGTTCCCATTTAAATGTCTCAACTCACTACAGGAACGGAGTCAATTAAAGGAACTCAGACGATTCCCAGTCAGGAAATTAGAGTCCAATTATAGTGACCCCAGGGGGCAGCCAGGGGTCTATAAGACTGAAAAATGGAAAAAGGGGAAAATGGGGTGGCGTGGGGGCACAAACAATAAACTGCAAACATGTCCAGAAGCTATGTAGCCTGCCAAGTGTGTGTGTATGTGTTTGAGTATGTGTGTGTTTGTGTGTGAGGGACAGAGAGAGAGAGGGAGAGAGAGAGAAAGAGAATGCATATATCTAAATTGTCAGTGTTTTAAAGTTTTTAACTCCAGGTCATTTTGTAGCATTTGGTCCAATCATCATCAGATTTAGACACAATATTATAAATGAAAATTAAATGCATTTACCCACTTTAAGTTACACTTATATTACTGATACAGGTATGCCCAGACACACACACACACACACACCTAGTCTAGTCTAGTCACCTATGTCTAGTCCCTGTACAGAAGCACTGTCTTTAGAATGAAAGTCAACATTAACCAATTGGCACAATGCCTAATGCCAGGTGTGGGCTAAAGGGCTATAAAGCCCCCCAGCATTGAGCTGTGGAGCAGTTGAACTGTGTTCTTTGGAATAATTACAAAATGATTGATATTTGATACTTTGTTCTGTTAAAAAGACAAAACCCTCAAAATTATGCCATGATTTTTGTCACAACCTGAGCTGCAGGATATGTGTAGGGCGTCTCCTGCATTAAATATGGGTGTACTTTCTAGACCTGGATTCTCTGCCCACTGTGGATGATAATGCCTTCTATGGTGTATTCCTTTTACATATGTGACACTTTGGATTGAGAAATATTAAATGCCCGCACAAAGGGCATGGAGAACTCATCCAGGAGGTCACAAAAGAACCAAGAGCAACATTTAATGAACTGCAGGACACACTTGCCTCATTTAAGATAAGGTAATGATTCAATAATAAGAAAAAGACTGGGAGAAAAAAACAGGTCAAGTTTCGTCTCACATTTGCCAACAAACATTTTGATAATGCCCAGGACCTTGGAAAAAAATCTGTAGACTGCTACTCTACCAGAAAATCCTGAAGAAGAATTTCTGTTCATCAGTTTGCTTGGGGTTCTGCAGCAGGACAATGCTCCGAAAAAATTAGAAATAAAAATTTGATACTGTGGCATGTTCTTGAATAAAAAAAAATTTAACAATTCTGCAAAAAAGAGTGGATCAAAATTCTTCCACAAACTCATCCAATCGCCAGTTATCAGTAAAGCTTGATTGCAGTTCTTGATGCCAAGAGTGGCACAATTAGGTTTAGGGGGCAAATACTTTTTCACACAGGGTCAGGTTCGTTTGGATAGATTTTTTTCCTTATTAAATGAAATTATAATAAAAAAATGCTTTTTATGTTTACTCTGGTCGTTTTTGTCTGATGTTAAAATATACCCATTGTATATCATTTTTTGAAAATAGATTAAATAAATGTATTGTTTAAAGAGTTTCTGCAGGCCACCACATACTGTATGTGTGTGCATACACACCTTCCTCATAGCCTTCCAGTGCACACAGTGTCTCACACAGGCAGGGAGAAGCAGTCAATGTCCTTATTTCAGTGCCCTTCTCCAGATGGGAGTGTGTCGAGCCTGCATCATAAAATCAAAGTGCAATTTAGGAAAATTGGGTTAAAACACGAGGGGAACAAGGTTACTCCTCCAATAACTTTGCCCCATACAGGATCTGTTCATTATGCCTGCGCTTACAGAGGTGATGATTTTTAAGAGGCTGGGTTTAATAGAGAGGCCAGACAGCAGTAAAGCCCCCTGATGGTGAAGTTTAAGAGTTGTCTTTAGGAAGTTCACTTTTAACCCTTCACAGCGGCTGGAGAGAGTTACAGGCCTTACAGGCAACAGAGCTGTTTTATTAATATAAAAAAACAACTATATAATGAAATAAAGCTATAAAACAAAAGACAAAATGAAAAAAAAGTTCTGAGCCCATTTTGAAGAAAAAAAAAGAAAAACAACCTCTTCCAAAACAACCCCCCCCCACCCCCCCCCCCCCCAGCAGAGCAATTGTACCCTTTTCTTCTCCCCTCAAATCAATTTGGTCATACCATAGCTACATGTTCTATGAAAGCTGTATCCCGGCATCCACACATCAAGAAGAAATAATCGAATCCTTTTTTTTCCCTCTTAAATACCAGAAAATTCATTTTCTCCAGCACATTTCAAACACTCTTCAGCGGTCCCCTTCCCCTGCTGAGGCTGCCCCCAGCCGTAATTTGCATTGCAGCAAGTAGATCTCATCTACTCCTCTCACACTCGTCCGCCACCTTCATCTAAACACATAATGAAATTGTCTCGGTTGTCTACCTGATTTAATGTTGTCCAACAATGGCTCAGGCAAAGAAAAATGCAGGCAGTCGGGTGCTTGAGGTGAGAGCTATAAATGGAAATAAATGCCTTCGCCTCTTGTCTAGCTGACAGTAGGCTTCAGCGCGAGGCTGGACACTCTCCATGATCTAAGATCACGTACTCAGGCACCATTGACTTTGTGCTCACTCTTAAACATGGCTTTTAGTCATCTAAGGGCCTATATTCTAGCCTCTCCAGGGTGTACGCTTCCTGCAGGCCCAATCTGTGACCCACAGTGGCCAGATATTGAAGAAGCCATTAACATAATACAGTTTTATAGGACTGACAGCATACTTGGCACACGCTACACACACTATATTGCTTGGCACGAAGCGTACGAGCTCGCACTGTATGGAACAATATGTGTTGCCCTTCTGCTTGCGATCTACACCCACACACTTCCCCTTTCATTCTCTCCAGGAAATCTTCTCACCATGTTTGTTTGGGTTACTGTAGAACCGCTCGGCTACATGACACGAGGTTAGATCCAATCTATAACTCCGGTCCGCCCTTTAGTCCTGCCCAAAATAGAGTCTAATCGTATTTGCATTCACTCCAGACCTTGCTCTTCGGTTCACCGGCGTTAGCTGCATTATGCCTGGCCCTCCCTTCTGGCACAGGCGTTTAACAGTGCTTCTGCATTTGCATCGGGATCGCATTGTGCTCCAGATTTATGCTATTGCAAAGTAGGGAAGTCAATAGGAGGCACATTGGGACGCAGCAGAAATCAATAGGCCTATTATTCTCGCGGCTGCTCGCTCCGCCGACTAACGTCTCACTTGCGCTGAAGTTCAGATTAACAGGACGCAGCAGAATGGAAGCCCTCTGCCCCGGCTCTTGTTTTCTAAAGGGTCAATAAGGTTTAAATTTTGCATCCGAATGACACTTATCCAAAGGGAACAAGCATAACATTCGTTACTGTGCCACGGACACTACAGAGTTAATGAGACGAGCTCCAATCCTGGAATTGTTGGAGAGCTCGTCAATGCGAGACTTTAAGTTCTTCTGATCCTTGTATGGGCAGGCTTAAGCTCATTCTAATGGTGTTGCCTGAATCTCTTAAACTTGTTTCTTTTTTTTTCTTCCATGTCTTTTCTCTTGGTAGAATGCTTCCTCCGCATTGCTGTCTGGTGTTTCACTGGTGTTTCTGGTTGGGGTTTTTCTCTGCTGTAGGTCTCAGAATCTCTATTTTCAAGTGAGTCTATTCTCGTGCTTTCTACAGTCAGTTACTTTCACATAGTTAAATATAGAAACTGATTTAGGTTTCATTCAGAAAAAGTAAAATATAGTTAAAGTGATTGAAAGCTGGTGTAAGTGATTTTCATAGAAAAGTGTTTATTTACCATCGCCATTCTTGCGAACCCACTTCACTTAGACAGGTAGGTAGTCCGGAAAGCACTCAGTTCAATCACTTCATGTGGTCTAAAAGCTGCAATCATAAGTGCTATGGTCTCCACAGGTAACGATTCATTTCATTGCCAGAGCATTTGATTTATGAATTGCTATTTAGATGTTAAGAGTAATTTTAGACACAAAATAAATTGGTACTAATATAACTCACATAGTAGCTTTTATAGGGATAGACAGTATGTTTTGGTGTTTTTGGTTAGAATGTGTAATTGCACCGAAAAAGAGTGTGAAAGAGTACTTTTATAACATGCATAGTGGTGCATTCTCATTTCAGAGTGAATAAATATGGTTTATTTATCGAGACTCTGTTTCGTTCTTTTTTAGTTTGCCAGCTTTCTGCATCTGTTGAATGATACATGAATGAACAGATGAAGATTGAGTTTGCCATTTTAAGATCTCCATGTTCACAGTAGCTCTTGTATCAGTACCATTAGCAGACTGCTCAGGTTGCAGAAGCACTTTGACGCATTTATTAGAATATTTTGTCCTTTCTCCACTCAGGAATATTACTGCTTCCGATTTAAAATACAATAAAACACCTAAAGTTTAAAGTTAAGTACTTTTTAAGAGTCCCTCTCTCACATTTTAATTATAGACTTAGAGCACAAGTCACTATAATTTAACTATATTCTGATTCTTTTTTTCTTTCTTTAAATTAAAATCCCTCAGAATACCATATCAGATATTTTGATGTGCCCAGAGTCAGCTTGCCTCCTAGAATTTCCAGTGTGCCTATTGAAATGGGCATCATGACAGACACTGATTTTAAGTCGGGGGAATTTAAATTTCTTTCTCTCTCTCACTCTCACACCCTTGGAGAAAGCAAAGAGCTGTCAGTGTGACGGGCTGCCGAGTCTGGAACCCTTCACTGAATACAGAGTATTCAATTGCAGGAGCCCAGAACTAGCTTCTGGCCTACAGTACCTGCTCACATATGTTCTGGTTTTTTATGTTGTGTTTAAAGTGACCACTTTTGCAATAAAGTCTTTTAAGAGTTAAGAGTTTTCACATTTCAAAATGTCAGAACAAACTATTCTACTTCTAGTTCCCTTGTTATTCAGCAGGCTCTCTATACAGCTGTGGACCTCCTCCTTCCATCCTGGCCCTCAAGGACGACAGGCCAGGGACAATGGGAGCCCAAGCACCCGGTGTAAAGCTGCAGAGCCTCTTCAAACAGCCAACCAGCATGGGAGCAGATCAGGGCCTCCAACAGCTGCCCTAAGCTCCATTCACTTCTATTGAACGAAATCACTGTTCCTAATTCCAAAAGACTGCTTAGCGCAAGCCTTTCTCTAGAGGTAGGCCTTCCCCCTCCCAATGTCTTCATCTTCTCAGAGAGGGATAGATCACACCAGCCTTTAGGGAATGGGGAGCGTCTGTAGGAAAAAGACAGGCTGAAGTACACCTTGAAACTGAAAATCATCTGCAGGTTTAGCAGGACAGGCCTCGCTAACAGGGGGGGGGGGGGGATGCTGGGCTGCTCATGCAGCTGACATGGCTTATGTTTCACTACCTCTCGCTCTTTCTTTTTCTCTCTCTCTCTCTCTCTCTCTCTCTCTCTCTCCCTTACTTTCTCGAGCACGCTGCCGCCCAGACACCTTTCAGTCATTAGAGCCGAAGTCTTCCAGCGCAAATAAAACCCCTCTTTGATGGGGAACTTGATTTCCTGTCTTTCTTTCTTCCTCCTCTTTCTTTTCAGCTCAGCTAGCTTCGACTCACGCTGGGTGGAAAGCCCCCCTGCACTTGTTGGCCTAAGTGTACCTACTGTACCAGCACACTTGTCACACTGTGCCCCACGCTGGCACGCACACAAACCAATTGGACATGCTCTATAAATTGTCACCCACATCCTTCCAGCCAGCGAGAATGGAAAAACAAAATGGCAGGGTTTAGCTTGGGGTGGGTGGAGGGTGGAGAGCGGAGGGAAGGGCACAACAACTGGAAAGCATTCCACTCAAGGAATAGGGGGTTATTCAATACATATTAGCAGCTGGAAGCTCTCAGAAAGAGAGAGAGAGAGAGGTGGAGGGGAAATGAGGACTGTGGGCTATGTGTGTACGTTCCTTTGACATGGAAGTCTAAAAGCATCACGCTCTGTGCGATCGTTGCAAAGTGCAGCTTTTATCAAGTTTAGAGTTGAGGTTGGTTTCATGACAAGGGCCACATAATATTTACATATCTGTGTGAAGGGTATTAATCCGACAATATAAAGCAGGAGTTCCTTCGCCAAGGTTCCTGCTACTTAAGTTTCGTGGCTATATCGGTAAGCTGTTTATGGAAAAATTCTCAGACACTTTCAAGCTTGTTCTGTTTTCACCATTTCACAGTCATATTATTCTCTCCTCCCCCGGCCTACGCAGAAATAGAAATACACACATGGGGGTGTTTTGGTACTGCTCGTACTTCGCTCTTGTTTATAGGTGTGTGTTTCTTTCGTTCTTTAAGGTACTGTTCTTGGATCAGCTGATGAGGAGGAGATAGGCAGCTGATGATAGTGAGGGCTAACACATTCCACACATGGTGAAGATACAGCTGAGAATGTCAGACTCTTATTTCGTATTTTTTGAATTCCGCATATTCCAAATATCGCGCATCTCATGAATTCCGTCTGGGACATGTCTTCTGCATTGCCCCCCTCTGCGGCAGTAACTTCGCCCCGCGTCTGTGCGGCTTGCCGCAGGCTAAAGCATGTTCGCGTCTAGCATGACTCGACATGTTCTAATGATTTTTATAGTGGCGGATTGCAGACTGGCAGACAGATATAAAGACAAGCGAAAAACAACGGCCTGTTAACGGCCATTTAAGTAGTTCACCCTGATAAGAACCAAGCATTGATTTATTTTTAGCCCACTTTTATTCCCTTTTGCCCCCTCTGTAAGCCTACGTGTAAATGTCCATACAGTAAACACTAAATGCAACTACAGAGGCACTGCACGTCGTGATTATCCACATCTGTTGCACGGGCTATTAAACCTGAGTGGCGAACATTTGAAAAGCGAGGCTGTTTTCTAATCTTTTCCCATCTGACCTAGCCGAGCGAGCCAGGTGATTAGTGAGAGCTCTCCCCTCCTTTCATCTTCAAATGTATGCTTTTAATTATCTTCATAAATAATAACAGGTGGCTCGGAAAGACAGGAAGATGTCACCGTTTCTGGCTCCGGGTCCGTCTCGAGTCATCAACGTGTGAAAGGAAAACTCTCAGCGCCAATCTGATCCTCATTAATATGTAAAAGGCGGTTATTTTTGTAATAGCTCTTTCACAGACAGGCATGTGGGGTCAATTGTCTTCAACAGCCCATATGAAAAGCAACATCTTTAGACCTAAATAGCATAGAACAGAAATTCGGTGCAGATTTTAATTTCTATTCAGTACAGTGTAGCTGTCATTCAGTAAAATAACCCTATAATATGCTTTATTTCTGCTTTAATTACACTCATAGGTCAAAAGTCATGGGATAGCACTATGCATACAGATTATGAAGTGTTACCTCGGAAGATGACTGGGGAATGCCCACACTTGTGTAGGTTTTGAGGTGTTATCTTGTGATTGAGGCTGAAAATTGTCCAGTGTGCTTATATCAAGGTAATGTGAATTATTGAGTATAAGTGAGGATTGATATAACATTTCTTAATCCACAGTGTCACATGTGCACCAGCAATATGTCATAGAAGGCATTACCACCCACAGTGGAAAGTGCAGTGTGCGGTAATAATCCTGACCGGTGGCATCTGGCTTGAACTGATATTCACAGATTTCAGATTTATTCATAGTGTTGGTAATTAGAACCACAGATAAGGAGTTTCATACCTCTAAAAGCTACATCACGAGAAAATTATTTCAGGAGGTGTTTATGAATGCACTGCCTAATGCCTGAGACACTCAAGTATAATATATAATATACAATATTCTAATATAGTAATTGTAGATAAGTTAGCATAAAGAACATTGCCTAAAATCTATTAATGGAAAAGAGATACATTTAGGCTGAAGTAAAAACAGTTTCTAAAGAATTATTTTTTCAAATTTCCAATATTTTACCATATTTGACAAATATGTATACGAAGCAGAAGACACAAGTTCTACTCCAAAAAAAGAGAGGCTAGATTTCACTACAATGCACTATTTTATATTAAACTACTTTTAATAAAATCTCAAAAATATAATCAGGAATAATGTTGCAAAAAACAATGGAATTTGTCCAAGTGTTAAATTTGCATTTCCCATAGTGTCATTATCCAAAGAGAAACACATATACACAACTTGTCATGAGATGGAAACATTAGGTTCTAATCTTTGGATCATGTTCATGTCAAGAGCATTTTTATTGGTCCATTAATCAAGAAAACTTGACATAATATGAATGACAACTGCTGTGTTTAGTAAACAAAAAAAATAGAAAAAATGAAGATACATGTTATATGTTACTATATATCACAGTTACGAAAGTTTTTTTTTTTCAACAGTGGTGATGTGATGTGATATAGTTGGGAACACATGGACTCTATACTGACTCCACTTCATTACCAGCTTTATACTGTACTGAAGTGGTTGACCTCATTCCTTCCTCTGGGAATTTTTTATAAGAAAATATTGATAAGCAGAGGCCACGGCTCAGTGCAGATCCAGAAATAGATATGAGATAGATTTGTGTAATGAGGTGTCAGATATATGGAGATGGCCAGAGAACTGTCAAAGTTAAGCTATGCAATGTCCTCCACATGGAAAGATATCTTTATAGCGTGAGGAACCAACATTAAAATCCTAATATAAAACAGCAGCTCTCTCTTTAGGACACAGCTTTGTCTACACACCCTCCTCCTCCTCTGCCCGGCTGCTTTAGCTTCCAGCTGCCTTAATTACCTGTCCAATAAATTAAGAACAGTGTCCAGGAGAATTAATAGACTCTAATAGGCCGGTCGATAAGATGATGTACTGTACGTTTTATCTTCTCTACAACCTCCCTTGTTCCATTCCATGCAGATGTAACAGTGGTTTAATGTGGATTTGTCAACCACTTGGGCCCAGCCATCAATCTAACAGCAGTGGCCACTGCCTCTTATCAAATGACCCCCCATCCCACCCACGTCCATCTCCCAGTCACTTTCCTGCGCGCATGAAAAATGAAAACAAGCAAGCAGAGATGACCTGGGGAAATGACTAGTCTGTTTTTACATGAACATGCAATATCCCCATCTATCTCTTCTTCACTGCTATTAATCACTGCATTTGTCAAAAGTCTTTATTTATTTATTTATTTATTCATGCTACATATAGCACTAGCAACTAATCAGTTTAGACATGTACATAAACCATTTCTTGCTGCTAGTTTTACTTTTCACCGTGACATTACACACAGTATACCGTATTTTACGAACTATAGGGGGCACTGTATTATAAGGTGTACTATAAATGAACGTCTATTTTCTGCTCTATTTTCATACATGAGGCGCATTTTCAAAGTTAAACGAGCACTGGACTTTAATCTACACAAATTTCTCTGCTGAAAACTGTTTATTTGGGTAAGTAAAGCACTTCCGTTTATTTACAATAAGCTTAGATGTTTAATATTTTAGCATGGTTAGCAGCAGCACTAGCCCAGTTAGCACTAGCGTTTAGCGCTAGTAAATGCAGCCCAACAGCACTACACTGAGAAACCCTGGGTGTTCTGGTTAGCCAGGGAGCTATCAACTAACAGTTTGTCTTATGTAGCTTTTTTTAACGCAGTAAGTGCGCAGACTACATTCCGATAAAACTCACCTCTGAACTCCGAAAGAGATAGCGCTTAGCGAGGTTAGCGGCTAATGCTAATAGTGCTCCAGCCTCGGTGCTGAAGAACTAAACTGAAACTCCTGTATAAATCTGTACTTCACCAGAGTTGCTTTACTGCTCCTTACAACCTGACTGGTAGAATTAATAAATAAGGTGCACCAGATTATAAAGCAAAGTCGATTTTTGGGTAAAAAAAACTAAAAGGATTTTAAGTGCATCTTATAGTGTGAAAAATACGATATACATATGGCATACTTCATATTCTGCTATTGTCTTTGATGTCTGCACATATTTTATGTGTTTTAAGAGGCTTTGCCTTTTGCCTGGCTGCTACTATGAATAAAAAGTTGTTCTTAATGACTTGCCTTAATAAATAAAGGTAAAAATACATTTCAAAAATGACCATTGTCTTATTGATAGACTACATATTCTCAGTTCTGAGCTAAGTTCTGTTCACATTCTGCATTGCACTTCACAGCTGCCCATGTTATTTAAGAAGAGACTTTATTTAAGTAGAAAGATCAGAAATAGAGTGAAAGAAAGAAATTAAAATGCTTTGCTTAACTGTAAAAATTAATTTGGTGATTTAACGTTTAAAAGAAAGTTAGCAGCCTGGCTGCAGAGATGTGAAGCTGAGTTGAGGCTCAAGTCTCTGGGGTTTTAGTGAACTGAGAATTTCAGTTAGCTGCAGGCGTTGCTTTGCACAAAAGCAAACCCAACACACCACCTGTCAGGTTCCACATGGGCTCAAATAACAAGCCTTTAATTGAAGAAAAACCTCCAGTCTGACAGGACCGAGCTTCACACAGTCAAGCCAGTCCTTTAAAGAAAGAGACAAAAGACCCAGAAATGGTTGTTTCATCTGTAGTTTAGGAAGTATGCAGGCTAACTAGCATAATAGCTAATCCAGCTGAAGGTTTGCTACAAATTTAAAAAGTGATCTATACCCATCTAATACTTAAACTTGATGAACAGATTCAACTTGTTTTTAAATTAAGAACAAATTAGAAATGTCCTTCTAATTTGAAATATCCTCATAAGCTGACAATCTAAATTTTCTACAGGGCCAGCTTAGCATATTTGCTACCAAAATACAAATTACCAGCTGTTTTATTTTGTTTGCTAATTTCCTTTAAACGCTGCATTTACTGCATATAAGTAGAACTTTATTGTATTAAGCTAAATAGGATATTGGATGTCACTTAAGTGAAAAAAAAATACAATTCCAACAATTAAGAAATGATCAGAAATGAAAAGTGTATTTAATTTATGGCATTATTGCTGGTAGTACTAACTGAATGAATCTGTCTAAATGAAGGTCGGTAGTAAAACAGAAGACAGCACATTGTCGTTCAAAGAAAATGCCACCACAGGTCTAGCACCTCTGCTGGCTGGTTGTAGTATGCTGTTTAGCTTCATGTTTAGCAAATCATCCCCATTTGGTGACAAAACCATATTTCACATTTCAACAGTTCCATTTCCTTGTACTAATGTTGGCACATTTTTCAATTGCCTCCCAAAAATCAGCTTCTTAAGGGACGTGATTGACAGCCTTACTGGAAAACACTGTCTACATTACATGGAGTAGCTGAGTTGTAATCCAACTGACAGCTACTAGCTTGTTATGCTAACCATACACAAGATGACTTAGAAAAGGCTCTGAAATTACTTTTAATAGACTAAAGTCTGACACCCTCTCACATCTAAAGACAAGCAACAGACCTTTTACTCACAGACTTATTACTCACAGACTAGTCACAGGCTAAGATTTTGCAGCAGAAACAGAAGCACCTTTTGGCCACAGCTGCCTTGATGTGTGCAGTGATTTGTTCAGAAAAAAACAGCCAAAAGAAAAAGACAAGACACCGCAGAATGTGGACACGACTTATCCATGTCCAGTTCCGCAAATGTTCCCATGCTTGCCTTGCGGCTTCCCGTAGCGCTCCTATTGTTTGTTGACATTGTTTATGTCACAATTTGCATTAGTCAAGTCTCAAGACTTATTGATAATATTAAATATGGTTGATTTTATCGGAGAAAGAGTCTGACTTAAACCTTCAATCTTAACCACTTACACTAAACAATCGAGATGACACGACCACAACTCCACACAAACTTGCTTGTAAATCGTTCAGTGTAAGGTCATGTGGTGTTGGTTGCATTAACACTCAATGTATGAAGTTCTTTACAGTGTTTTTTTAGTGCATCTGTTTTTAGCATAAAATTTCCAGTGTGATCTAAATAGCTGAGCCAACCAACGTTAGCTCAGTTAGACGTGAAGTATTTCTACTCTGTCTCAGCCAGGGCTCACACCATCTTTATTGTCTTGTCTGGGCCGAGTCTGAATACCATTTAATACATTAATTAATGAAACATTACACTTACAGGACAAACTCAATGAAGGCAGTCTTGCAGAGTTGCTTAGTTTTCATGTCAGACTTGTAACCAACACGTTTCTTACATCTTACATCAAAATACTGTGTTAGTGAAAAAAGGCACCTGAGATGTTAACCAAAAGCACTCACAGGGACCAGAGACTACTAACCAAAAGCAGAAACCAAACACAGAAAATGTTCTAGCAAATGTGAGAATTTAAGATCACCTGGGGAGCTCTACACATATATTCTCCAGCTCTTTCTTCCTGAACTGTTGAAACAGCAGCAACATCTCGCGGTCTACAAGCACACCCACAAAGACAAACCATTTGTTACTGCTGCGTCTTAGAAGATTCTCAAATGATGAAGTGCATCTTGTATTCCATCTAGGTCATGCCTTCAAGCAGCTAGAGCCAAATATCTAGTTTGTCCACCAGGCACCAGAGAAGATGCTGTTCTGTAGATTACATGTTTCAGGAATAATCCTTTAGGCCAAGGCCTGGGTCACCTAGAAACTCCTGAAGGTTTCAATTTCTGTAGCTTTCTCCGTATTCCTAATCAGAGCCTTCCTGTAATAGGTGAGATTAATCCCTGCCTCCCACCATGGAGGGGTGGGGAGGCTTTGCCTTATAATGGCCTCCATCCATCATTTAGGTATGTGCTTCGTGTCAATGGCTGTGAGGTAATACTGCTGTTACCACAACTAGAAATGACACTGAGAGCGCAGAGAAAGAAAAAAAAAATACAGGTACGTGATTCAGACGCAGCAGTCTGTGGAGAAGAAAATGAATGAACATACATCAAGATTTATTTCAACATTAGGAAAGACATAGCACCTTGGTTCGGGTCACGCTGTATGTAAGTTACATGTTGTATGTTAAAGGAATAAATCAATAAAGCGTAGATGTTGCGCAAAGCATGAAGGATACCGCATTGTGCCCCCCCCCCCCAGCCCCTCATCACTTGCTCCTCTCGCTTTATTCTATGGTTATACAGTCTCTACAATCTATGTTTTGAAAATGGTCCCAGTAGAAAAAAATCCCCCTCGTCTGGAAACATATGCTGCGCATGAATGTTAAAAAAATATTCTTTTAAGATCAGGAAACAGGAAATTGGATTAAGGTCTCGCTCAGGTTTATTTTATGATTGGCAAACCCTAGAAATAACTTGGAAAGGAAGTCACAAGCCTCCCCCCCCTTTCTCTTTTTTTTAAGCTCCTTGCCAATAGATAGGATAAGTACCAGCTGAGAATAAGAGCACGGCTGTGCTTTTGGAGAGTAACAGAGGTATGGAAGATACACACCTAAAGCCTTACTATATGCACTACCGATTGTCGCCTACTCGGCACTGTGAAAAGGCTAAATATGAAAGACCGCTAAACTTACTTTCTCCATTTAAATGACATTTTGAGGTAACATGAAAGAGAAGAATGACTGACATTTCAGGGATATAGGGGAGGAGACACTTAAAAGGTGAGGAGCTCTCTCTGATATGGAGAGCGGGAAAATAGCGGTCTATATGTGCATATTTTACAGCCTTGAATAAAATATGAACCACAAAACCTATATTTCATTTTGGTTTATCGGATTTTCAAACGACTACCCATTGTATCTATATAACTGGAGGAGAGTTGGAAAAGATTGGATTCTTCATATTTTTTGCAAAATTCCTTTTTGCTATTTTCTTTTTTTTTTTTTTTTAAAGCCCATTTTCCAAGAGCAGTTTAACTAATGACAATCACGAGCACATATGCTTAAAAATAAATGGCTCTTTGAGCAATGCCACTGATGAACCACATTTGATTTCACAAATAGCCACATTTGTGAAGGTTTTTTTAGAGAATTTTTACACTGTGCAAAGAAACTTTACACTTTTTCACAGAACGGTTATCTAAATACCCTTTATTAATGAATTGTGAGGGAACATCAAACATCGAATCATATGTTTTTAGACGTGTAGATGTTAGATTGTAGATTATTTTATGTCTTTTGACCATACTGTTTTAAACACCAATGGTTTAACCATTTATAAAGTCAGGCCCAACTGGTGAAGTCTGCAATGGCAATGCTGTCAAATGTTTAAATTCAAATGTAACATTCTGTATGGAGATTCTGTATTCTGCTTAGTGTTGATATTCTGCTATATTAATTTACACTTCATATCAGTCAGCTGAAACGAATACAACATTAACTGTGGCCACTTTTTAAAAAATGAAAAAAAAAACAAAGGTTGATAAAATCATTACCACTGTGCACATGATCTTGACGTATACGCACATACAGTCCAGTGATTCCCAACAGCATTTAGCAGATCACTGAGACGAGCAGTGAGCAGATACCTGTGTTAAAGTGAGCACTACAGTATAAGCTGTTGCTCTGCTGTGGATTGAACAAATGTAAGATCAATGCTGCAGCTTTCTAGTTAGCTACATATAGCAGGTTCCTCATCTGTCATACTATGCTGAGCTAAATGACTTAGTTAACTGTAGAATAGAGCTTCGATCTGTTGACAGTCACAGTGTCTAATGGTACACTGTCCTGGTTTATAAATATCTGTGTGCATTTTCTAAGTGCTAGAAGTAAAAGGTAAACATTGTTTAAAGCCAAACCTAAAATCTTGGAATAATTTACAAGCTTTAGTTTCAAAAGCTAATAAACATTTTCAATGATTTTTAGTAATAAAACATTCAGTAGACTTTCATCACGGACATTTAAAATCTTTTATCTCAGTCTCTGCAGTTGTGTCAGAATTTCATAATTAAAATGGGCAATAGAAATAATCCCAAATGCCTAAAATCTTTGTGCAATGACTACCAGTGGAAGGTAAAAAGATGTTTCATTCTCCTATAAATGAGCTAATTGTGTGCAGCATACATGTGCTATATCTGTACTGTACATATCTTTATTGAAACCATCATATCTATTATGTTGTCTGTTATATACTTTTACTAATTATATTTTTTTTCCTGTCCAGGGTGTTTCCTGCCTTCTGCTCGATGGCTTCTGTGATTGGCTCTGGCTCCCCCGGTTGATGATAAGTAAGTGATTGAGTATCTTATTTTTCATTGTTCGACTCTAATATGGGTTGGTACTTTGTTTTATGTAAAATGTAAATTTAATGAACTTAATAAAGATTCCATGTCCAATGCGTTCTTGATGCTGCTTATAATTGTGAACAGTTCTGATGGGAACTACACAAAATATAATTAAGCTTGTCTGAAGCAAGAACATAGCCCCATTGTAGGTGAATCTCTGAAGCAGATTAGCACTGGCACTGTCATCTTGGAATATGCCCATGCCATCAAGGAAGAAAAAATCCATTGGTGGAATAACCTGGTCTATATTGAGTATATTCAGGTAGTCAGCTGACCTCATTCTTTCAGCACATACTGTTGCTGAACCTAAACCTGACCAACTGCAGCAACCCCACATTATTTACTTAATTTTTCTATATACAATCAAATTCAGAGAAAACAGCAGCATTCTCATATCTAGTGGAAGGCCTGGAAGTTCCAGCACAGTAGAGACAGTTACTCCAGCAAAAGCAGGATAAATCCTAATACCCTTGATTTTCCTAAGAAACATTTATAAGTAGGTGTCCCAACATAAAATATATATGCTATGCATATGGTCACAATATGGTCAAAAGACATTATATATGTAGGTGTATAAAAGTATATGGGGCACCTGATCATATACATTAAATACCTTTTGGTGAATGATAGGATGTGGTTGATTAATGTCTTTCCGCAATTTTTCAATTTATTCAGTTATTAAAGAACAATAAAGAGCGGCAAATCTAAAGCCATCATATGATTTTGCATATTTTAATATGTAAGTATCCTTATGAAAAAAACATGCTTTAGAATAATCAGATCTCTGCGTCTTATGCGCGCACACACACACACACACATGCACGCAGAAGGAGCCTCAGTCAGGTTCATCGGGTTTGTTTCAGGCTCATTAGAGCCAGTCGATGGAGGCACTGGGCGCTGCAGCTGGGGGTGGGATTGCATGCTGCTGGCTGTAGGAGCACACTAAGGCTGTTTTTTAGCTTGTGCTCATGTGTACACCTGACTTACAGCTGCAAGGCCCACTGTGACATTAGCAGTAATCTCATTTGCACATCCTCGTCCAAATCTAGGGCTGTGTATTAATCAGGAAGCTGGCGATACGATATGCATCACCACACAGGGGTTAGGATTTGACACACTGTGATATACTCTGATACACTGTGATGCTGTAAGTGAGTAGATAAACTGTAAACAGTATAAAAACAGTCAAAGTACAAAAATACACCAAACATGCATAAAATCTATAATCTTATACTTTTTATTCAATCAGAACACTGTGATCTGAGTACAATACTGCTGTCTAGAGTATTGTGGGATGTTAAGCTCAACACATAAAATCTACACTGTGGTTTTGAGATAAATTCATAGTTTTGCAAAAAATAATTTTGCAATACTTACTGTAAATATATCGATATATTCTCACCCCCATCCAAATCACCATTGGGAATAGGCTTTTTAGGCCAATACAGAAAGCTCCTTGAGGGATTACAAATAATATATAAATATATAAATAAATATAAATATATATCAGATTAGCAAATATGATATAGACATATAGAATTACTGACAGAACTATGAACGTACCTGCTTCTTTAGTTTAATTTATTAGCTATAAACCTAATAAATCAGGCAAAAAGTAAAGCTTATATCCATACAAATTTTATTCTATACAAAATTATGCTTAGCCTTTTTATTGATTTTAATAAATGCCAATATAACATTAGTAAAAAGCGTGTCTAAACTATCCATATACTTGGGACCTATTGAGAGTTGCCACAATTAAAAAAAAAAAGATATATATATATATATTATTTTTTTTTATTCCATATTATTATTTATTCTATAATATTATTCCACAGAAACCAAATTATTTCAAATGTCAACACTTATATTTAAGAAAGATGTACGGTACATTTGAATTTTGAGTATAATTAGTGAAGTGGGGTATAATCAGGGATGTAAGAAAATATTAATATATCAAAATATATATCGCAATATTCTGTTTTGGAATACTGTATCGGTTTCCAAAAAATATATAGATTTGTAATTATTAGTTTACTTGTAAAGATTGGTGGCAGACAGTGGTACATTCAGCCCACTGGATAGTAGTGTTATTCTCCTACTCCTCCTAACATTATAGCCCATTGTTCTGATTGGATAAAATAATATAAAATAAAATAATTTAAAATAAAAAATATTACAATTTAGTGAAATCTCAATGAACTGGAATATGTACAGTATCACAATATATTGAGATTTATTCAATCATAACCCCTGTTTAGCCAATACACAGCCCTAGGTTTAATCATGTCAAGTCCATGAATCAAACTCTATTTTGTCACGGGGAAGGGTTACCACCAACAATATATCAACTGCTAGTGAATTATATTTCAATATATTTTGTTTTTATATTTAACATATATCTATATTGATATTGCAAACACTTGCCAGTGACCTTAAAGCACTCATACTACAGTAAATCATAATATCTATTAAATATGCCCAACTGGAATAAAAATAGAAATAGTCATTGAAATTGAAAGCTGACACTTATAAACCTTGAAGGAAATACATAAATTTTCAGTTTGGTTCTGGTAAGTAAATTCTAAGCACAAAATTAGATAATACTTACACTTACACTTATTTTTACCAGACCTTTTTAAAATATGTTGAGCATTTTCTAAGACACTTTTCCTTCATTTTCACTTATGAAGTCCTTAGGTGACATAAAACTATGGAACATTCTGGATGCCATCACAGAAGAGAGTCATGTCATGTCAGAACTGCCAGGTCATGTCAAGTCAATTAACAACTCAAATGCTTTAAAATGGCATATAATACATATAACCTGTTTTTACCTTATTTCTAGAATAAAATGATAGCAAATACTATATAAATTATACTGTGACATATATGTTACATCAGGATTTTAACTTTAAAATATTTAAAGTCATGTGACCTCCAATTATTTTGAATCTTAAACTACAAATACTGCTGATTTTCCAGAAATCTGGAAAGCTTGGGCAAGTAAACTTCAATATTTTTTTCAGTTAGAAGTGATGTGGAGTATTTACACTGTATTTAACAGTTTTCATTCAGTAGTTGTTAGCAACTTTAGCCTCATAGCTCAGAGCCTACCAGCTTTACAAAACCCCCCTATGGTGTGTGTATGTATGTGTGTATGTTTGTGTGTGTGTGTGTGTGTGTGTGTGTGCATTCATTACAGTGAAGGAGTGTGATTGCTGTAGACGGATGCTGATGGGGTGTCTGTGATAAACCCTGTGTTGTGGATAGAGTTACCTGCAGTTTGCTGCTCGCGCCGCCTGCACGTGTTTGGTGTGCTCCGGCTCAGGCCCTGTCTCTCTATCCAGGCACCAGGTAATTAACTGGAATGTCAACACGAGATGAACTGGGGTGAAATAATAGCTTCTTTTATCTACGAGCTGTGATCATTATCTTTGTATTTTTCTTTTTCTACCCATCTCCTCTGCCTGCCGCCCACCTCCTGGCCCCTCCTCGCCATTGTCTTATTTGTTCAAAATTGATGACATCCTCTACTTACCTTTAAATTAGCCTGCCCTGAGGATGGAGTGCTCTGAAGAGGCTTGCAGAGGAGAGAGAACTTCAATTTTCGAGTCGCTATGAGCAATTTGTGAGTAAGCCCTTGACAGCTTACTAATTCAGCTCTTAAACTTCAGGAACAGCTGAGATCAAAACGGTGCATTGTACAAGCAATCTGGGTAAAAAAAAAGAGAGAGAGAAAGGATCTTGCATTAGACGTGAAATGTTCTCCGAACCCTTTTATAATGATTTTATTTTAGCACTTCATGAGAGCAGCTTATGAGCTATGAAATGCCTTTTGAACCCTGACATTAAAAGGCGTCTCACGGATACATGAATCCATGAGTGTGCTGTTTAAAATAATGGCTGCTAAATGGTTATTGGCTTAGACCAAAAACCTTTAATTGGTATAAAACCACTGGTGCAAAATTAGTGTGGGGGAAAGAAATACACCCCGCATATCCCCACACTTTTTAAAATTACACAAGATAAACCTGGGGTCAGGGGATGATTGTTAATAAAAAAATATATAAAAACTGTTATATTATTGGTGACTTTTTTTTAATGGCCCTGGTTTTCATGGCTTATTTCACTGTGTTGTTTTGCTGCATGCCACATTCAGCACACAGAGAAAAAAAATAACATGCTTGTGCTTGTTCTCTAGATGCAGGGGGCACTTCTGGGGCGCACTGCCATGCTGCTCACGCAGGCACAGGGAATGCTACACATTGTTAACATGGTGGTAAAACGAAAAGCAAGATGGTTAAAGATGTTTCCCACATGCTAGGGTAATATGCGTGATACAGGCCCCAGTTTTGACTAAAAACAAGCTCTGACAGTGGACTAAGCTAGTTGCTTAGCTAATTTATTAGCCTCATTTTTAACTTCATTACCTTGTATGGTATTTATGTTAGGTGTTAAAAAGTGTTAAAAGTCTCTTATTTATGCACACAATTCTGTTATGTCATATGAGAATGCATTATTGTTTTAAATAAACAAAATGATCTAGAATTTGGATAAAACTCTTCTAGATCTAGAATTTAAGTCAATACAGAAGATAATACTCGTTAGCATGTGTTGGATATGTAGTTCCTTATTAAATGTGTTATTTGATACAAAACAAAAGTTTCTGTACGATTAGCATTTGGTATTATTACTCTTTTCTTATTCTTTATGATTATCCTCACATTTAATATTACTGAAGTACTTTTCTGAGATACTGTATGTATAAAATCATATAGATCAGGTTAATAATTTGAGTGACTGATAAATAAAATACGGTATAGTAAATACAGCTTAGAAAAACTAAATCTCTAGAATCAAAATGTACTAGAAACAAGCTTTGACATGTTTTGGTAAAGCACTACAAGGATTCAGCACCACATAGAGCCCCATTCTCACACTGTCTGAAAACCATGAGCTCTTTTTTAGTGATCTATAGGTGAGCCGTCAACTGCACACTGCACACAGCTTGATTTAGGGTTTGTTAGTGTGTCTTTGGTATCGCAAGGACGCATGGGTGTGCTTTCTCCTTAAGGTGAAATAAACCAATCAGCATTTCACTTGTCATTCCCTTTAAGAAAGGTGCGCTTTGACTTGGCGGATTGATATTTTAACAGTGCAGCACTTCTGTACTTCTCAGCAGAGGAGACTAACCTGTGCATTCACACTGTGAAAGTCTGATTGTTGTCAGGGTTTAAATTAGTCAATGGAGCACCTGTGTTATCTGCTTTCAACATAGCAGTATATCAGAAATTTACCTGAACACACCTTCCAGACCACCATGCCTATCGGCGTACATTTATATGCGTACACTCTTAAATAGCTACTTAAATGGTGTGGGCACAAGGTGTGAAAATAGACTGTTGACAGAGTGTGAGATAGCAACAACAGGGTGATTTCACAACAGGGCTACACAAATAAAGAGTTCTTGGACAAGACTCCTAACACTACAACCACATTCCTGTCTGCCTGTAATGATTCACATATAAGGAACAGTCAGTCTAGATAAGAGCTTATTCCAAATTCTGTACATTTAACCGTAATCTACAGCAATTAGAGTACCTCAGATTCCCAGTGCTGTTTAGACTATTACACACTTCTCCAGAACGCCACATGAAATGGACTAGAATACTCAAGAATACTCACCATACTTACAGAATTACACTTACATTCCTCCACTGGCACTCAAGGGCCAGTCAACTGAAGCTAACACACTGAGTCAAGCTAAGCTAACAACTGAAACACAGGAGAGAATAAACTAAGGACATGCTCTTGGTGCAAAAGCAAAACATATAAGTATGTATATGCAGATATTTGTAATAATTGTAATATTTTTTTTTATTTTTATGTCTCAATATAGTAAAATAAAGCATGATTTAAAACTTTTTATATTAGTGCTGTCAACATTAATGTGTTACTGCACATGATTAGTCTAGAAAATATGTGTTGAAATAATTGTTCACTCTTTTTTTTAGGGCCTCGTGTTATATTGGCAGTTTTTAACAGTTGTCAATGATCTTAACATGGCAATGATATGCTTCAGAAGTTTTTAAGGTAGATTACTTTTATTTAAGTTGTAATATAGATTAAATATAGATAATCTCTGCATTACCTTCTCTCTCTCTCACTTTAAAACTTTCTCATACACACGCATATTGTTGCTTCAGTCAAGAAAGCCATTTTCTCTTCTGCCTGTTTATTCCTCCTTATAGAGATATATTTTATACATTTTGCACTGATGTTGTGACTTTTTTTGATAATCACGTGGTACTTAAACATAGTTTTCAAACAACAACCTTTTAACAAAGTTAAAAAGATACAATTAAACAAACAGATTTGAATATGAATAAAATCCCACTTTGATTTTTTTTACACTGATTCTTCTATTTTACATTTGAATTAAATGAAATAAAAAATATTAATCATGATTAATCACAGCATCACTGTAAACATAAATGTAACAAACTACATTTTGTGTTATTTTCTGAGGCACTGTTTGCAGGCTATGACCTCCTGATGTTGGTCCTCCACATATAACCTCAGCCTGATATATTGTCTTTCAACATTAAAAAGGTTATTTACATACATTTTGTTTATGAACTAGTTTTTTTTAAAACATTTATCCATACATCATCACTGCAGAGAACCCTTTTGTCACCTACATTTTTTAAGATCTGACAATACACAGCGGAGTAGAAGCAAGGCATAGGTGTTAAGGTGAGCCACTTTCAGCTGCAGTTTAACAGTGGCTGAGCACGCAGAAGATGGATGACTCCCTCACACGACCTTGCCGTAAGGTCATGCACAGTGGTGGATAACTGCCTCTCATTGTCAGGCTGAGTGGGGAAAATCTACAGTCATTACGGCCACAGCGTGACTTCCAACAGCTAAGCAGAAAGCGGCGAAAAAAAAACATCTAAAATGCTCCAAAATGAGGAGCAGTCCTGAAATAAATAACAACATTCTTTATTTCTTTTTTTTTTTTTTTAACAACAGTGGTTTGCCATGGCCCGCGGGAGAAGTGCCATTTTTTGTGTACTGGACGAGACTTACCAGGCGTTTTGACAGAACATTAGTTTGCAACGGCTCACATTAGCTGGAGCATTTATTCACCTCTACACTATCACCATGTGTAAAATATGGAGTGTGTCCTATCCCAAACCGCAACAAGATCCATGAAGTATGGTGAAAATATGGTATAAATCAATGATACAGTGTTAGTGGACATTTTTGCCTGAACAAAAATCTAGAGGTGAAACTAGAGTTTTATTATTTTATATAAACGATTTATCCATCTTGCAAGGTGGGTAACAGATTGATAAGAACATGGAGTGCTTGGAGTCTTTCATCGTACCCTTTGCTGTCACATCTTTAAGTTTAGCTTCTACTGGATTCAGACTGAACTTAAAGCTGCAGAAAAAGAGACTACAACTTCTCCACTCTCCACTGAATTGGCTACGTCTTTCTCGAGGATGAGAAATAATAAGTAATTAAGCCTTATCTCAAGCTAGCAGCCATTTATTAAACTGCCATGTTGATTAATAAAGCCAGAACGCTGTTCAGTATCTTCCATCTTGGCCTTTGCCATCAGATACATATAAAACAGAGCGCTGTGGCACCTTACCGGCTTTAGTAATCGACAGTTCTGAAAAGGGCACACACGCACATGTGAATCTATATCCACTCTGCTCCTTCTGCTAGTGTCAGAGAGCTGGAAAAAAGAGCCTTCCCTCAGGCAGTGCAATCCATCAACACAGGCCCTGGCCTTCAGACTAAACACACTCTCATTATAGTAGGTCAGGGCCCCCCCAAAAAAGCCTCTGAATACATGTTTACTATTACCACACCAAATAACTAAGTACACCACAGCTATACCGCAAGTAAACACTCCTGTACATGTGCTGTGTGGTAGCTTAAGTATGTGGAGCTGATAAACACATAAAGCACATATACTCATAAATATAAATCTTTGAGTGATGCCATAGAAAAATCATGAAGAACCATGTATGCATTAGAGATGTGTGAGTGGAAAGTAAAAATGCTTCATTTCACCTGATGTAAGAAGGTTCTTTACAATTTAAAGGCTCTTCATATTCAAACATCTTAATTATTTAACATTATTTCATTTATTTCATTTAATTGGTTCTTTATGGAAGCAAAATACATTTCTATAGCATCACTCAAATGAACAACCTCCACTGGTAAGAATGTAAGCACACCTGTCACAATAACTTAAATTAAATACATTTTTGTTTGGACACAATACTGTGCCAGAAATAATTGCAACAGAACCATACTAATGTCAGTTTAAGATACTTTTAAACCAGTAAAATGATAAAACAGTACGATTATAATGCTCAGTGTAATTAAGAATATGCAGTTCAAATTTAAATTGGAAAGTAATTAAGAGTCTAAATATCTTTCATAAATAAAAGGTAAATAAATAAATAAATAAATAAGTAAAACCACTGCTTTTAAATAAGTTTGACATCCAGCTAATTGATGTTAATGGCCTATTCTTGCTAAGAAACAATTATGGGCGATGTTGAGATTAACAAAATGTACTGAGTCCATATAAGTTGATAATGTAATTACTGTGACAGGCAGACAACTAGTGAACATTCTTACACACATGAAAATTCCTGAGCATTAAAAAAAGATAAAGTTCAGAAACCAAAGCCCTGTAGTGTGTTCTGGAAGAATCATTCCTGTAATGCGTCTAGTTCTGAGTGGTTTATTCTTGCATGTGTGTTTGTGTCAGTGCAGCTAAAAGAGGCATAAAGGTGGTAGTAAAGGATAAACCAGCCTAAACTGGTCCATTTGCAGTGCTGTAAAGCACTAATGACATAAGTTACTGCAGTACTGTGTAAAAGAGCAAAGAGGTGAAATTATCCCATAGAATTATCTGATGGCGGAAGACCACCCGCCTCCCACCCACTTCCCCAAAGTAAAAACTAACTTTGAATCTACACAATCTTGTGGGAATTAAACATTGACCATTTAAAATGGTTGAAATGTTGAAAGACTGTGTTTGCATGTATGTCTTGTTCAGAGAGACTTAGGGCCCTATCACACACTGTGTGCAAGGCGCGTTGCAATGCTCATTGCTATCTTACACACTGTCAACAGTCTATTTTTTACGGCTTGCCCCTGCACCATTAAAATAGTGCCTGAGTTTAGTAATAAATCTACACTGATGGGGGTGGTGGTCTGGAAGTGAGGTGTGTTCAGGTAAGTTTATGGTGTGTTGATATTTTGGTTGTAAAAAAATACACAGGTGCACCACTGACTGAAATGAACCTAGACAACAGTCAATCGTCAGAGTTTCTATATTCCCATAGGTGCGCCCAGCTTGTGTATACCCCTGCTTGTTAAACACACACACACACACACACACACACACACACTTTTTGTGCATCACTGTATGCAGCAACTCTGAGTATTAAGGTAAATGCCTTCATTTCACCTGATGTAAATGCTCTTTACCAATGTAGAGGCTCACCGTATGCATCATATTCGATACAGGAGCATATATTTCATTTGCGTTCCTGTATCGGACACATATCCTGTTTGTGTGCATGGGGCATGAATGTGACCAGTCAGGTAAGATAAAAATAATAAAAAATAGTTATCAAGCAATTTGCAATACTTTACATCTCTTTACAACATGAGATAATTGGCTAATGATAACAGCCAGTAGAAACTAGATTAATTTATTTGCTTAAATCTATCAACAAGATGCACAAATAAGGAAAGAAACATGTGGTAAATAGAATGGATATACCTCATTCAACTATTAATCTAAAACGGGAATTGTTACTTAAAATAGCTACTCCATCATTTAGCCACGAGGAAAAGTTTATTTGTGAGTTTATTAACTAAATATATAAATATATATATATATATATATTTTTTTTTTTTTTTTTCCACAAAAATCCCTGTGTGTGCAAAACAAATCTGAATCTGGATGCTTTTCAAATGATCTGTGATGTTTTTTGGGTGTCCAAAGTCCTGTTTTTACCACAAATATTAGCCTAGCATCTCTTGTTCTAAACTACAGAAGCAAAGCTGCATGTCTTAACTTGTCTTAACTGAATGAGTGTGTCTGGGGCCAATGATAAATCATGTTCATTTGAATGTTTATTATTTCTGCTAAAATATTCCTTTAGGTTTACTGATTACATCATTACACACACTGATTACAGGGTGTTCTGATAGAGTGTGATTTTGTTTATTTCAGCATATGATACTATTCAGAAATACAATATAAATGTTGCTGCAAGAGCAACCTTACGTAAAGTATGAGTGGTTGTTGTACCTACTATAGCACTTATCGTCATTTGTATGGTAATTGTACATTTTCATGAGCCAGTGCCTCATTTTCATATGGGACCAGAGCTTTAATGATGATGATTTTCTCTAGAGAATCATAGAGCTAGTCTAGTGATACATGTCACCATTATGTCTACATGTACATGCAGTTGTGAAATACAGTGCTGTGAAATGGTGCTAAGTGGATAAATTTGAATTTGCAATGTAACGATCATCAAAAACCCTAACCCCCTCTAATGTACACACTCAGAGGTGTGTATGTTTATATATGTGTGTGTGTGTCAGTGTGGCTTAAAGGGGGGTAAAGGTGGTGGTGAAGGATAAACTGGCCGGAGCATTTGCAATGCTGTAAAGTGTTTGTGTTCAGACAAGCACTCACCAGAGTGTTAAGAACACCTTGTTTACATTCTCGTCAAGCCTCGGTGGTTGAAGAGTCTGCGAAGCATCAGACCTTTAAAGTGTGGAGACACGGGGTCAAATGCATTACAGTATGTATTCCACTTCAGAAGCTCCTTATCTGAACCTGATAACAGAACTCTTTTGCTCTCACCCATTCTCCACAGCCATGCTGTTTCCACTGGGGAAAATGAAGCAATGGAAGGAGAGAGATACTCCTGGCTAAAAGTGCATTCCTGTGCTGCTGAGACTGTGGAAATCTTGGAAATGCCTAAAAGAAAACAACAAAACATGTGAAAAGCAGGATTATTCATAATTTACCGCAAACGAAGATAAAAGCTTTTCTACACAATATCTGAAATTGAATGTGAGGCACCAGTGAAGCAGTGGACTTTTGACTTGCACATTTTAAATCGGCTGTTATTGTTTTCAGCTAGTCTACATCTCTAAGCTTGCCCCATAAACCCCACTGAAAGCCTGGCAGCAGCTTATTCATATGGCTTTACTGTCCCCAAAACAAAAGTGTGACATTGCAGTCACAGCAGGCCATTTGCATACCTACTGAACCGAGCTCCGACTTCACACGTCTAACGGCAGCCGTTAGCCGGGCCACGTCCCCTCAGACCAAAGCTATCCGCCGCATTCCTAATCAACGGCCAGGATGTTGAGCAAGTTAACTCATTTATGTGAATGTGACTCTCCACTCATACAGAATGGCCTCTGCTCAGACTGTTACATTTGCTCTTCACTGTTTGCTCTGAAAAGCAAAGAAAAAAATAAACAAATAATAACTTTACATACAAAGAAATCTATGCTGGAATGGAATAATAATCAGAGGTGTGAGTCTGAAAGGGAAGAATTTCATTAGTGAGGGCGGCTGCCATGGTGCTTAGGCCTGCAGTTACCTAATCTGAGCTTGGCCTTTTGTGAGCTGAGGAGATTGAAGACATATCGAACACACCTGTCTGGGGGCTATTCAGAAATACATTCCAGCATCTTCAATATCAGATAGCGGCTAGTCAGGGCTGCCTATCGATCCCTTCCTTCTGTGCTGCTGGACTGGGAGGAGGGTGTGGGGCATTAGCCCCCAGTCTTGGGATGATAAGAGTCGGCCAGGAGATGAGTCATTCCCACCTGGAGCTCTCTCTCTCTCTCTCTCCCTCTCTCTGGTCACCATTTTCTTTTTCTCTCGTTGGGTTCCTCTCAGTTTATTCATGTTATTATTATTATTAGCTCTTTCTCTTACCTGTCAATTTCTATTGCTGTTCTTTCTGTCTTTCTCTCTGTTGTCTCTCTACCTGTCTTCTTTTTTATTTTAGAGTTTATAGCTTTATTACTCTCATGTTTACCCTTGTGTCTCAAAGCTTTCTGTCTCTCTCACTGATTCACACTTTTACCTTTACCTGTCTCCCCCTTTTCCCCTTTATCTTACTGTATTTCTCTCTCACGCTCCTTTTATTGCTGCTTTTTTCTCTACTTTCATTTTTTTCTCACTTTTCTCTCATAGTCACTCTCTCTTACTATTTCTCTTCCTCCTCTTCTTGTTTCTCTTTTTCTTTTTTCGTCTGTCTCCTTGTCTTCTTCACTCGCATCATTGCTCTCTCATGCTCACTTCTCTTGCTCCCACTCTATCTCACTATGCTCCTCTCACTAAATCTCTTCCTCACACTTTTTTTTCCTTTAACTGTCTCATTTATTTCTTTCTCATGCTTCACTCTCACCCTTTCTCTCCTTGGTTCTTTCTTTCTTTTTCACTCTCTGCCTTTCCTCACTGATGGGCCCGTTTTGCCCATTATAAAAGCTCCATCTAATTTACTGTAATGCACCACTGCTCAGAGGAGGAGGCTATTATTGATGGGGGAAGGGGTCCAGCAGGAGCCATGTAATGTGACAATGAGAATTCTTAAAAGGCACTGGGCTAAAGCTTCACCCGTTATTATACACCTCTGAATACGCAGGTCCTATAAGTGTGTGTGGTAATGCACTCGTTAGCAGTGCTACAAATCTACATTCAACTATTTTTTGATGATTTCAGTAAAATCATAAAAAAGAGAAATAGACCCCAAAGACTATATAATGTTAGGAGGATGTGTTCAGGCACATACTGTATATCCCAAATGAAAGCTAAAATGTCACAGGCTATAGAATGAGCGTAAGCCAGGATTTTTACATCCACACAGATGTATGAGTATATCTGTTCAAATCACTTGGGCCTGGCAGGCGGGCCTTCAGAAGCAGCTGATCTTTAGCCACCTCAGCAGTCAGTCGCGACATGAGCGTCTCACAGTGTGGCGCTGCCGGTGGAAATTAATCTGAAGCTATATCTCAATATCTTGGTGCAAAAGTGCCCATGCACTGCCTGGGGTGGGTTGGGTGGTGTGGGGGGAGTGAGCAGGGGAGAGGCAGGGCAGGATCCTCTCGCTGCATGTCTAATGTGTCACCACATGAGATTGAAGCAGGAGGGGAGAGGCAGTGAGTGCTGTACCGGTTGGGGGCTGGGCAGTGCAAATTCAAAGGGGTAAATGATTGCCCTCTAGGGGATGCAGAGAGAGAGCAGAGAGAGAAGCTGCTTATCAGTGGAGGCCTGGCCGTCAGCCAACGCTGATGCTGTGGTGACCTGCAGGGAGAGAGACTGCTGTCCTCCTTGACACAGCAAACTCTCCCTGCTTTCCTTGTAAGCTAACACACTGTAAACATGGAATTGGGGAGAAGAAACCTTTTTGGACAT
The DNA here is from genome assembly GCF_023375975.1 of Astyanax mexicanus. Lineage (NCBI taxonomy): Eukaryota > Metazoa > Chordata > Actinopteri > Characiformes > Acestrorhamphidae > Astyanax > Astyanax mexicanus. The sequence continues at coordinate 75,486,913 of NC_064408.1, forward strand.
GTGACATGTTTTTAGTGTTCTTCTTTTCTACTGTGGCATATTACCACTTTCATGCAGTAAACCTTGTATCTATCTATTTTGTTCTTGTTTTCATTTTCTGATAGGATTTAATCAGTTGATATTTATAGTGTCAAACATGCATTATTATTATTAATATTATTATTATTATTATTTTTACTATTGGGTGATCCCAAATGAAATCTTTTTCACTGACTCCACTGAAAAGCTGACCTTTTGGTACTGTTCTGCATGACAGTGATTATGCATGCACCTCAAAGTCTCATATATATATATATATATATATATATATATATATATATATATATATATATATATATATATATATATATAAATATAAACTTTATAAGGTAACAGTTATGTGGTCTATTACATTTTATACACCACACAGTGCCAGGTACAGTACTCAGGCGCCACAATCAGCATTTTAATCACATTAAAAGAGCAGTAAAACGCTTCCACTTTTTAAAGCACATGAAATATTAATTAATGTAACGGCCAGGTCCTACACATTTAACCAGACTGCTTCAGTGTGTGTGTGTAATTACCTGATATCTACCTTCTCAACAACACTGCTGTCGCTCAGTTGTGCCTCTGCGTGTCTCACACGCCGAGCCCAGACCCAGACAGCGTGAAGCCCCGCCCACACGCGCCGACGGCCAATCAGTGAGAGGAGACACACGCGAAGGAATGTCTAAAGCGGTGTGGGCGGAGAGGAGCCCCGTGATTGGATAATTACGGGTGACGCAGCCGGTATGAAAAAAGCCCAGAGAAGTAGTTAAGAAGGCAGCCAAGAACTTTGCAAAGAGGTTTAGACTGAGCTTTAAGGCTGAAAGAGGGGAATAAAGAGAGGGGAAATATTAATATATGTATCTCTCAGCGAGCACAGCGCGAGTTCATCTGAAGAGACCGTGAGACGGAGCATGGTGCAGCAAACGGAGCACAGCGAGACGGAGAGCAGCATGTCCCGGGAGGCCACGGACACCGAGGAGGCAGAGCTGACGGCGTGCAGCCCGGTGCCTCCGAAGCCGGACTGGTGCAAGACTGCGACCGGCCACATCAAGAGACCCATGAACGCCTTCATGGTGTGGTCCAAGATCGAGCGGAGAAAGATCATGGAGCAGTCGCCGGACATGCACAACGCCGAGATCTCCAAGCGGCTGGGAAAGCGGTGGAAAATGCTGAAGGACAGCGAGAAGATCCCCTTCATCAGGGAAGCCGAGCGGTTACGGCTGCAGCACATGGCCGATTACCCCGACTACAAGTACAGACCCAAGAAGAAGCCAAAGCTGGACTCAAACTCCTCAAAGCCGGCGGGACTCTCTCCGGAGAAGAGCAGCAGTAATAAAGCCTCGGGGGTGAAATCATCAGCATCAGCAGCGGCCAAGAAGTGCGCGAAAGTTAAGCCCAGTAAACCCAGCGGTGTGAGTGTCACCTCCTCCTCCTCCGCCGCGGTGAAATCCTCTCATCACTCCCAGCACCACCATCTCCACCACCACCAAGACGCGAGGTACAACTACGCGTTCACGAACTTAAAAGTCTCCAAGTCCATCAAGAGAGAGCTGACGGACGACGAGGACGACGACGATGATGACGACGAAGACGACGACGAGGAGGACGACGACTACGAGGACGAGCTGCCCACTCGGATTAAAGTGGAGGAAGACGAGGAGGAGCACCGGCAGCTGCAGCGGCTCAGGCCGTACGGCGTGGCCAAAGTCCCCGCGAGCCCCACGCTGAGCTCCGCCGCGGAGCCGGAGTGGGCGAGCATGTACGAGGAGTCGAGGCAGGGCGGCAGACTTTTCTACAGCTTCAAGAACATCACCAAGCAGAGCTCCACACACTACCTCCCCGCCTCCTCCTACTCCTCCTCCGCCTCGGCTTCTCCAGCCTCCTCCTTCCGCTCCCTCTCCACCTCCTCCAGCTCGGGCGACGACGCGGACGACCTGCTGGTCGACTTCAGCTTGAACTTGGCCGCCGGGCACCACGCAGCGGAGCTGGGCAGCGGCTCGGGGAACCTTTGCCTTTCTCTGGTGGATAAGGATTTGGACTCGTTCAGCGAGGGCAGCCTCGGCTCGCACTTCGAGTTCCCGGACTACTGCACCCCGGAGCTGAGCGAGATGATCGCGGGGGACTGGCTGGAGGCGAACTTTTCAGACTTGGTGTTCACCTGCTGAGCGCAGCCGGGTTTTATCTAGTTAGCTAACAGCTAACTTTAAGGCTACATAACCCGCTGCTCCGCTCCGCCAGTCCTCCGCCAGCCGGGAGCACGACTCGAATCTTCAGGTTCTTTTTTTTAAAAGACTCGTCCTCTGCCGGTGTGAGGAGAGGAAGCGAAGCCGGGAGCGTTTAGAGGAAGGTAACCTAACTAGCTAAACACCGCAAAAAAGTGACATTTGTCGCCATGACAGGGTTTTATGGGTGCCCCCCCTTCTTCTATCTTTTTCTGTCTGTCTGTGTGAGAGGGGCCGCAGTAAAACTGCTAGCTAGTTAACTAGCTAACCTAATGTTAGCTAACCTGAAGTGGACGGTAAAATGTACAAACATGAACTAACTATGCATTCCCGTCCCGCCCCGTGTCCTCTCTACAGGGAGCTAAAACCCGGCTGCTGGTCTGAGAGGGAGAAAAGGAGGCTAAAATCTCTTAAACACTGTTCAGGATGTTAAAAAAAAAAACAACTTTTATGTGATTTTTCTGTACGCCATAACTGTTTTCTGTTTTCTGACCGGTTCCGTTCCCCCTCCACGTGTGGAGAGATGTTAAAGCAGACAAACTGTTGTAGAACCCACAGGTATGGCAGGAAGCATTTTTGATACATAACCAACATACCTCATCTTTTTAAACTTAAAAAAAAAAGAAGTGAAATATTTTCTGGCTTATTTTTGTACAGTTAAAGGGAATGTTCTTACTGTGCTCTCAGTGAGGTTTCTTCAGGCACTTCTACCCGGTTTCATTGATTTCCAGCATGCAAGGGTTAAAAGAGGAGAAAGATCTCATGAACTTGCATCTAAAATGCCTTGTTATTATTTCAGTCTAGGCTGTGTACAGTTGTAGATCTGACCATGCGTTTCTCTAGAGATGTACAATGGAATTGGGGAATTATAGACCTCATTGCTGGTACTAGATTCAAGATTGTATATGTTCTGTAATATAGTAAAGCTAGGAGTTTATGTATATCAGTGTGAATGGGTCCCAAATAGCAGGTGTGAAAAAAAAACTCATTTTTTATCATCTTTAATGGCACATTTTTTTTTGTTTTGTTTTTCTCATTATTTTGTGCAATATACTCTTGAAATGGACCATCTGCGTTTTTTTCTAGCAAAGGAAATGCATTACATGTCGTCATGCTGAAAGTCTGTATCTTGGCAAATAAATCAGCTGGAACTGATATCATGTCTGCTTTGTTTATGTGTATGTGTTTTGCTCAGTAACAAGTGATGGTGTGGGATCAAGTTGACCATGTTGCATCTTGCATTGGTTTGAGTGTTATCCGACACCCCTTCCTTTACTCCATCCCCCTCCTCCTACTCTGTCCTTCCTCTCTCCTTAACCGGCAAGGATCTGAGTTTTACAAAAAACAACAAAAACTCAAATATCGCGCGGTCTTGAGGGGCTCTTTTTGATTGGTCAAGCTGCTCCCCCTGTGTCAGACAAGTTAAGCCCCTCTGTCTATGCAGCCATTCAGCAGCCATACATTCAAGCCTTTCCGTGCAGCTGTTCCACTCCAAAGGCCTCTCCACTTACACTGGTGGGAGGAATACAGTCTAACTTTGTATAAGAATGCATGCTTGCAAAGAACACACTTTACCTTTTTGCAGAAAAGCTATGCATGTATGACATAAATAATATATACTTGTGATAATGTGTCAAATGTGCTCAAAATCAGGCTAATCTGGAGGTGGTGAGACTTTTAAAGGCAGTTAAATATATGAAAGGGTCTGTTTTCTGGCCTAGTAATAGACTTTTTTTAATTCAGTAGAAAATCTCAATTCCAAATGATGTGCAGTCCAAGACACTAGATTTAATCCCTGCTTGGGGAAACGGTCACATACAGTTCACTTTAGGGTGGTCAATTAAACCAAGGATTTATTGTATACTGATTCTTTCTTGTGAAGTTCCCTAAAACTAAATCTCTCCTAAAAGGCAGTTAAAAACACACAATCAGGATGTAAAAGCTTTGGCCTAAGCAAGGCTCTGTCTGGATTCTAGAGTATAGGGGAGTGTATTCTAGTGGGATATAACTGCTTTCCAGTGCTCTCATTTACCACATATGTTAATCTACAGAAGGAAAGTCTCTTTCTGGAGGGCTGCCACAGTATATGGCTTTGATTAGCCATTCCCCTGTTCCTTTCATGGGTGGGTGTGTGTTAACAGTTCAAATGACTGAAAAGGCTCTCTGTAAGCAAATCACAGTTCTTCTCTCTGTTCTGCTCATCCACACAGTCTCAGTCCCATTCTGACTGTATGCTCCTTTTAGTGACCTATTTCCTATGATAAAGCAATGTGACATCCAAGATGTGGGAGTGGGGGTGGAGCTGTTTTTGTCTCCCTTTTTTCGGATGTGCACTATTGGCAAAATTATTATAAATGCACTGAGGGCCTTTACCACTTTGACCAGCAGGTTAGCATTCTGCTCGCATTCATTTTGGAGCTAAGGCTTTTTGGCCATATGTTCACACTGCATATCGACCGTGACCAGGCCTATTATGTGTCTCTTCTCTCCACTGATCTGGAGGTTGTTCAGGCTCTGCGGCTCAGGGCTGTGATTTAAAAGTCAATCCAATGGCTGCTGTGGTGCTTGATTAGCACAGGAAGCTAAGGGTGCAGGAACAGCTAATTATGATGAAGGGGACTGACAGTGTGTGATTTTTTTTTCTTCAGCTGGGCTCCAAAGATCAAATGCTGGTTAATGTGTTCATGGGATGTACAGACCGTGAAAACATCTTAAATCGTGTTCTGCATAAACATGTACCTCTGATGATATTATTAATAAACCTAAAAAGTCTATATTTGATCAATGGGAAAGATTCAGAGCATATATGTAACATTTCAAATTATTTTGATTCAAAAGCATTTTGGAAACTATAAAAAATATATTCAGTTCTTTAAACAAGCAAATGAAAAATTGTCCAATCAGATTTTCTAGCAAAAAAAAATGTAAAAAGCAAGCTGCCCTTTTGTAAGGTAGTCAGCAGTGTAATCAGAATGTAATAGTGGAGTACAATCATATTTAATTTTCAGAAGATATGGCCATTTAATGAGGGAAAAACATTACTGTAGGCCTTTTGGAAAGCAGCTTGCATCAACAAATCAGTGCCAGGACACTCTACTGGAAGAGTAACTGTAAAAATCATAAAAGAACAGGCAAATATATATAAATATGTAAAATAGTTACAATATTCGTTCCCAGACAAGAAATGTTATTGTGCACTGCTATAATTGTAGTCATTGTAAACAGTCACAAACTCATGAATGGGCTAAAAAAGAAATGTAAAGAGTTTTAAAAAGTGTTTATTGAAATTCAAATTAAGTTTTACTCCAATGCATTACATTACTTTAAATAGCAGGCTTTTGGTTAGGGACCTCACTGAAACCTAAAGATCTTTAACCAAACTATTGCAGTTTAAAATGATTTTTTCATAAATTTGAGTGTTTCACTATTTCTGAATTTCTTTTTTTGGGCTCTAGCACCACTGAAGAGTCTTGATACTGAATAAATGTTCTCCTTTTTTACTTTTTACCTAATTTATTGACCAACTAATGAAATTATTATCCTAAACAGAAGTCCTTCCTTACTCTACGTAGTCACAGTTCACTACTGACTTTGGGAACATTATAAAGATCCTAGGCCAAGCGACATCTTCTGGTTAAGAATGAGCAAACTGTAAATCATGAATATCTGTTAGAAAATCAGTTAGACAATCACAATTAAATTATTTAGAATATTAAGGTAATCTTGGATGACTTAAACAAGTAACAAGCATTGCAAGTTATCAAACACCACCTTGGTGCTCCAGCAGAGATAGCTATTGACAGTTTAATGCTGCTCATTCCACATCTAACTTGATTACCCCACTGCATTCATGCACGAATGTAAAGGAAGCCTTTGATATGCGCAACTTATGTGCGACTTGTTAAAGATGTGAATTAAGCTGATTTGGCAGTGTCTACAGGAGTTCATCCCTCAGCTGGGTGCCCTCCCACCCCTCCCACCCACGTTGACTGCATTTCTATTGCAGCTTTATTAGGCGCTCTCTGTGCCGCCTCAGAAGACTCTCCGGCTGACAGCAAATAACAAGCAAAGCAGATTATTGACACTCATACTGCAGAAAGCATGTGTCTACCTAGCTGCTCCATGCGCTCACAGATGGCGGTCTGGTACAAGGATGTCTGTAAGGCTGTCTGTAGCATTGACTAAACCCAAACAGATCTCTGTATGCTGGATTTGCAAGCCAAACCTTATGCCGGTGCCTCCAGAAGCAGGAACTGGCACGCCAGTGGAGATACGCTCAGCAGGCGTCCAAACCTGTTAATGCTATTAATAAGATCCATGCAATTTGGCTTCGATTTGGGAAATTAAAAAGGTGTTTGGAGCTGTAATTATTTGTGCAGTGCAGTTGTTTCCTCTTAAGCAGAAATTTGAATAGGATAAACTGAAGGCAAAACAGGAGCGCTGTGACTGAGATTACTTTTTAAAAGCCTCCCTCTTAGTCTGAATTCCTACTAAAGAGAGATAATCTTCATCGGAAGTGGTCCAACAGTACTTCAGTCCAACGTTAGCAGTTAGCATTTACTGTATGTGGCTTGCTTCAGTCCAACATTCTGATATTCCAATAGCCTGTTCTGACACATACAAAAATATACAGACACCCCTTTTGATTAGTGAATTCTAATGAAGCTAAAGTAGCTAGTAAAGCTAATTTAAAGTCATTACAGATGACTAAAGCATTCATACAGCCTAAAATATTATATATTAATATTAAACCACAAAACCATTTTATTATCAACATGATTGAACTGTATTGTCAGTTGGGCCTTTCCGATAAATAACCATAAATTAAAAAACAAACCAGCCTTTGTGCTTAATTATAACTATTTTTTTTAGCAATTTGTGACTATTATAGCTGTTATTGTAACAATAAAATTGTATAAAATCAAATAAAAAAATAAGATCAAAAACAAAATGAATATACTGTATCAACCATTTCCCCCTTTTAGAATGTTTTACTTTGTTTACTATTGTTTTTTTTTTTTTTAAGTGCGTAAATGAATTAAGAGCTATACATCTAAATAAAGGACAATTTAATGTTTTACTGCAAAAAAAAAGTTGTCCAAATTAAAATATATACATGACTTATTTCTCCCAAAAGAAAGACTTAGTTTTTTAATATTTGATTTTAAATTATTTTATTGCTACAAAAGCAGCACTACTTTTACTTTAATAATTACTTCGATATGTGTGTTGCTATAAATAATTAAACAAAAAAGCAAAACACCTCAGTATTAATGATGTAAAGATAATTAAGCACAAAGGAGGTTTGTGTTATTTCCTTTTATTTTGTTGGTTTAAAAATATACACAGAACCCAAAGTCCCTGTATTTAAAGCCAAGCTGTTACTGCAGCAAAAGGGGGACGTATTCATTCCATTAATTTCAGATTAATGTTGGATTAGCGGGTGTCTACAAACATTTAGACATAAATCCACCATCTTATCCGCTTCTTCCTGGTCAGGGTCACAGTGGGTCCAGATCCTTCTCGGAGTCACTGGGTGCAGGAAGCAGGAATACCCCTGGACAGGGCACAGCATATACTCATTCACTCACATACACTCACACCTAGGGGCAATTTAGCATAGCCAACTCATCTACCATGTATGTCTTAGAAACTTTGAAGGAAACTAGAGAACCCAGAGGTGACCAGAGTGAGCCTTTTACCCACAGTTCCTGGTCCCTACAGCACACACACAACCTGCTGCTAACATTTGGAGACGCAGTGTACTTTTCTTTTTTCTTAAAATGGGAGGAATGAAGTTTACTGACACTACTATAAAGTCACCTTTAAGCCACAGCCAGAGGCTTGCAGGAAATCGCAGCTTAGGTTCTTCCAGGGGTCAGGCTGTCATCCTGACACAAAGTCTTATTCAGGAAGCATAATAAAAGAGCAGCAGTGGGATTATTTATGAGAATGCATGGCACAGAGTCAGTACTGATTTAAACCTAGATGGCCCTTTTAGATCAAACTCTGTATCTGAGAATGGCATTAATATTTTAGGCTGTGTTTGTTTAGTACCACTGAATAATTCTGCAGCGTGCGAAGCTGCAGTGTCTCAGTCCTCTAGAGCTCCTGATCTGTGATCTTTTTTTAACCTGAGGTTACCCTTACACTAAAGCCACATCCACCAGTTTCTCAACAGGTTTTAGAATAGTAGCAGCATGCATTACTGAGTGGGAAATAAAGGTATTGTTAGTTTTATATTGTATTGTGAATGTGTGAGGTCATATGCAATACATAAATATTGCTCTGTAGTGTCAGTTATGGGAGAAATAAAAAATCTCAATTTATATAGTCGCTGTCTGTGAAAAAAAAATGGCCAAGAATGGAAAATGCTTCAATGAAATCATTATGTAAAAAGATTTATTTCATATGATTTGTGAGCTTTTAATTGCAATTGGGATATTCATCATAAAAACACACCTGCCTCTTTTGCCAAAAAGTGAAAGACAGCAAAAATGGAGATACAATATTTTTGCATTACAGTATGTTTGAGTAGGTGTTGTAATGTTCAAATTTCTTAGGCTCCTGAAAATATGTTTGTAAAAAAAATACATATATTTACATGGGCAGTGGCCCCTTATCTGGCTACAAATAATACGAACAATATTAATACACTTTAACTGAGCACTTACAACTGTTTTTGTGACACCGGCTTTACTAATGAAATATATAGATACCTCTGCTCTGATTGGCCACATGCCTTTTGCCTAAAACAGTTCAATGTGGATACAGAGACAGCCATGGCAGAAAAGTAAAAAAATTGAGTTTGAGACTGCAACACAGTTGGTTCAGTCCCCTGGACCCTGGACTAACAGGAAGTGGGTTGGGAGGATTAAATGAATATTTTGCTGTGTGATTAACCCCTGCTAAACTATCTGCTCACTGCTCTGTGTGTGTGCTCACTATCACTAGTCTGTATTTGTGTGTTTACTGCCATTTAAACCGCTGGTTTAAATATGGAGGCTAAATTCGGGTTTTACATTGTGTTGCTGCACAATGGTTAAAAAGGATGACCCTTATCTCACTGTTTAGAACAAACTGTTAAATGTACAAGACTTGTAAAAGACATGACTTTAATGCAGATTGCCTCAAATTTTAATCACCCCTTGAGAACTGCTATAGTGGGGAACTGCCATGAAAGGCCTGCTTAAATTCCCTATCTGTATATAATTTGTAGACCAGTTAAATTAACAGTGGTGTAAATATATTTTAGTAAAACAAAGGATACTTAGTTTCCTTGTGTTATGGTTCTTTTAAATTTGTTCTTGTTTTAGCATTGTGCAGATTGCACACACTACCTAATTATCCTGGTGATGCTATAATGCATCAAAGTGGCATTAACAGACATGTTAAAGTCTAAAGCATGATGTCTTTGTTGAAGTTATGTTCAAACAATAGACCACTGAAGTCGTGTCGTCATTTTGTAGTCAGCGCCATGTTGTTTATGCCCATATTTGGGGTTCCGTGTCTAAGCGGTTCTGGTCAATGGAAAAAAATAATGGGCTTTTCAAAACTCACCTCTATCACATTCTGTGGTAAATAAATATGTTCAGACCCCTGTATGTTTTATTTAATTTTACTTCTAAATATCACTGAATCCTTTGAATTGCGAGATCATTTAAGAGTCGCAATAAGAAAGATGCTAGCTTTTTCACCGCTTAGACACGGAAGCCATACGAGGACTACAGAACGACGCAGGACGTCAGTGTTCTATTGTTCCTTAATTAATTAATTTATTCAAATGTGAATATTTTATGTTTTTGTGTCTATGGAATGTGAAAACATCAACATGATAATTCTAGCTGAAAAAGGAATGCTTTCACAAGCTGATCTGTGTCTCTGTGTAACTTCAGAAAAGCATCAAATGGCAAATCAATGATTCTGGTTGAAATGCAAGCTCCTGGGTGTGGCAGAGAGCCCAGACTGCAGCCCCCCTTAGGCCTGTTCTATAGACATGCTAAACTGTATTCTACTGGAATTGCGGGAGTCATGGGGAAAGTCTATTGTAAACTTTAGTTACTGACTAACTACTGTTGCTTTATTCATATTTATATTTAGATATTGTTTTTACATTTTATTGCATGAGTATGCTGGTTGCTTGTAAAATACCACTAGTATATGCTATATTATAGTATATCGTTGCTGTCCTATGAAAAACACTTATCTCCATTTTTGTTGATTTTTAGTTTACTACATAATTTGAACAGACAAACTGTCCCTTACACTGTGCCAAAATGTCTTGATAAACAGACCAATAGAAACTCTACCAATAGAAAATTACCTGAAATAAACTCTTTTTACATTGACTTCCATTGAAAGCTTACAAGGTTTTGTCTCTCTCCTGTAAAGTTGCTGTTTTGGAGGTAAGTGTTATTCATTTGACAGCGACGATATGCTAGTACATAATGTCACTAAAATAGCAATTTCACAGTAAATGGAAAAATCCTAAATTTACTCAAGTACAAATAAAAGCCTTTTATTTCAAGGTATTTTGGATAATTTTTTATCCATCTACTAAAACACTTTTTTGCAAAAGAATAAAAAAACAACTGCCAGGTTCACACAATGTCTAAAAGGTTAAATACAGCTAAAAAATAGTTTTTTTGAGAAGGTTTTTGTGCATCACAGACAATATATATACTACAATATGTCTATTCATCTGATAAGCGGCAATGCCGTTCTTTGGCCCTGTTCACATCCACGCAGTTAGTGTAAAAATCTATGTAAGAAAATGTTTAAAATTCAAAAGAACTGAAAGCTACTGGCGTGAAAGCTCTGTACACCAGTTTCTATTTTCTTATACACTGAATATTTAGGTTTAAATATTGTTTAAAGCACACTGTTTAAAGTTACAATGTCAGTAATGTCACAACCATGATGGATTTAAATTTGACTGATTTTGCTGCTTACTTTCCATGTATGGAGTTGTTAGACTCAAAAATCTTGCTTTTACATTTGAATACACTGAACAGAACCTTTATTATTATAATTATTATTAATTATTAAACTAATCTGAACAGTTAACAGACCTTTTACAGTACATTCTGTAAATAGTACTTCTACTATAATTTCACAGTGAGACATCAGCACTTCACAGCAGTCTGACATTTACTGCATACAGTGTGAATGGGCTTAATGTATAATGAGCTTGTGTATTGAATGCTATGTGTCATATTGTTTTTTTTTTCTAAACAGTTGTAATAATAGTATCACTTTGTCAGAATACAGAGCTGTAACAGTATTCAAAATTCTATTAATCATGGTAATGATTTTACATTTTAAAATAATGTCTTAAATACAAATCCTGTACAAACTGAATACACTGCATAAACTGCCTTTGATTATTATGAAAAAAAAATAAAAAAAATAGTACAAAATCAGCTTTGACTTTATCATCAGACGATCGTGAGATTGATCCCTGGTGATGCCACAGCCATCTGGTGCTGGGAGCCTAAAACAGCATAACTGGCCTCTCTGAGTGGGTAGCATGGCCCTCCCTCTTCCCCTCATCAATCAGCAAGACACTGACGGATAACCAGCGTTTGCTCTCAAAAGAGAACTGGCAGTTAATGTTCTCCTCCAAGCGTGTTGAGTCTTCCCATTATGTTGTTGCAGCACGGAAATTGTGGTTGGATGACATCAGCGAGTAGGTGGGATTTGATAACAAGAGAACTGGGATCCCTCTCAAATACAGCTCTGGAAAAAAAATAAGAGACCACTTAAAAATGATGAGTTTTATATTTTATTGTACCAAATTAAAATACTTTGAAATATAATCAAGAGGAAGATGGATGATCACAAGCCATCAAACCAAGCTGAACTGCTTGAATCCTTGCACCAGGAGTAAAAGCATAAGGTTATCCAAAAGCAGTGTGTAAGACTGGTGGAGGAGGACATGCCAGGGATATTCCAACAAATACTGATTTCTGAACTCCTAAAGCTTTATGAATATGAACTTGTTTTCTTTGTATTACTTGAGGTCTGAAAGCTCTGCATCATTTTTGTTATTTCAGCCATTTCTCATTTTCTGCAAATAAATGCTCTTAATAACAATATTTTTATTTGGAATTTGGTAGAAATGTTGTCTGTAGTTTATAGAATAAAACAGCAATGTTCATTTTACTCAAACATATACCTATAAATAGCAAAATCCAGAGCTGCATGTAATATAATATTTCACTCTCTTTTTGTATTGTTTGCAATACTGCTTTAGTTATTTAATTTAATCATTTAAAAATAACATTACACAATTAGTTTTGACATGTACTATTAAAATATAAGACTTACACTGCAGTTAACTTAGCTTTGCTTTCTTGTAATCTTTCAGTACCACTACAGCAGTTACCAGTATAGCAGTATATCATACCGTATCGTACAGTTTTGCTGCCCAGAATTACATGCAGGTCTGACCCTAGCTGCCTCTGCTGGATTAGCAGAAGTTCTCTCTTGCAAACACTTTCTTCCCCTTCAAACCACTCTCAGCCCTCCACCCTGACTGCATGAGCACCCTCATTCTCCTGGGTCATGTTTCTCTGCCTCCCCTCCCCTCTCAAAACAGCATGACCTAAAACCAAAGCCTCCCATCACCCCCTTCACTCCCCTCCTCAAAAGGCCCAGACCAAAACACAGATAAGCCTGGCTTTCTGCTACTTCCTGCTGAGCCTATAGTCTGATAAGAGTGCACAGGGCTGTTGTTGCTAGTGGAGCACTAACCCACAGAGGAAACTCTTATTGCCTTTATTGACTGAAGGCATCAATGCCAATCACCCGTAACCAGCAGTGCTCTCCTTTAGGCCTGCTTCTGCCCCAGTGTGGGCTTTTACTTATAACTGTAGCTTACAGCTGAGAAAGACTAGATGTTGTCAATCTGCAGCTAGGCACTGCTCTTCCTGGACTTCCTCCAGTACAGCTGACCTAATTTAGGCTTCTGACTGACAGGAAGTGATCAGTATTATACAACAGATTTGGACCATAGCGGTGCTGAGATTAAGCTACGCTAGATCCCTGCGCACACATGGCTATACTACAGTGTATAAACTCCAGACTAAATCCATTCCTGGAAGACTCCAGAGTCAATCTCACAACAGGAGCCAATAAAATGAGCCTCTTTGCTGCTTTTCTTTATTTTTTTTCTACACGGTTGTTAAATATGAATACTCGCCCGAAGGTTCTGCTCAGACAGTCTCCAGCACAAAAGCTTTTTTCCCCCTCTGTTTTTCGCTCTATCTGGTGTTCTGTTTTGTCGTGCAAGTCATACAGATGATAATGGCCGAATCCGCTTTAATTAGTACATGTATTATCCAGCTAACATTTTCAAGCACTTATGCTCCCAGGTTATTTGTTATCTCCGCTCCCTTATCTGACAACATAATTGAACAATCTATAATTCTTTTAGTTTCCACTGCAGGAGAACCATTTTGGTCTGGAGCATTGATTAGATTGATTCAGCTGGGTTGCAGACTACTTTCTCATTCAGTAAAAACTTTCCCTCGCTTCTTTATTCTGGTGAGGAGCCAAAGCACCAGACACTTTATGGTTTTACAGCCTCTATATTGGAAATATACACAGTTGCATGGTTTGCAAGGTTTGTGGACCCATAGTCATTTTTTTTTCCATTCAGCTAATAGGAGAAGATGAGACCTTCAAAAGCCATGAAGTTAAAAATGAATTGTTATTTATAACAGTTACCTGAAAGCACATGTATAATCATAATTAATCACATGTAAAATGCCTTTACTTCCTTGTATTTTAAATATTATTAAATTAAATAAATGTGTATAGTGATATGCATTACAAATAGGTTAGATTTAACAAATTTTATAATAGTATTTTAGTGTACTGTTAAACACTACTTTAACTTTAGGTAAAAGTAGGGAGGCATTAAGCAGGTTGTAAAGAAAATGTATGCTTCACAGGAGCAGTGAAATGTGTGTGTGGGTAAGAGAGAGAGAGAGAGAGTGAAGTGTAAAGAATAGGGTGACCTCAAGCTCAGGCATACTTGGGTTCTGCAGCAGGACAATGATCCAAAGTACACAAACAAGTCCACCTCTAAATGGCTTTAAAACTAAACGAAATTAAGGTTTTGGAGTAGCCAAGTCTAAGTCTGATTGATGCTGTGGCATGATCTTAAACAGACTGTTTATGTTTAGAAACAATTTATTGTTTATGTTTAAATTAAAACAATTCTGCAAAGAAGAGAGGCCCAAAATTGTTCTGCAAAGATGTTAAAATCTCATTACCAGTTATCAGTAAAGCTTGATTGGTTTGGATGTTTTTTTTCCTTTGATAAATAAAATCATGATTTAAAAAGTGTTCTTTATATTTACTCAGGTTATCTTTGTCTGATTTTAAAGTTTGTTTGATAATTGAAAAAATATCAGTATGACAACAAAGCAAAAACTAAAGAAATCTGTAGGGGGGCCCATACATTTGTACACCACTGTATATGTAGCACTGGCGACAGCAGGCATGAAAATATTCCTATACATCTAAATTCTTTATTTTTTTCATGCATTGTTTGCTCTCATTAATATGGAAGTATAGCAGTGGAGGACAGCTTTTTTTGTTTTGGCAAACTGTGACAGGGTGTCAGAGATTTAGCACTAATTATGTCTGGAGAAGCACATAGACACACACACACACACACACACACACACACACACACACTAAACTGTGCTTGTGCCCACACAGCATCTTCCAAAACCTGAGATGCTTTTCCAGCTGTACAGACCTGTTCTGACTGAACACTTTAAAAAGGAATCTGATTGTTAAAATATGTAAATCTCAATAAGTTGGCTTAAATACATTACATGGCCAAAGTACGTGGAACATTCATTTATTATGTCTACTAAAAACTCAGAGATATTAAAAAAAGTTTATTTTGCTTTTTGTTAAGTACCTGTCTCTACTGTCCATGTGATGCTTTCTTTAAGAAATGCTGAAAAGATTTGATTAAACCAGAAGATTGTAAATATCATTAGACTGCATTCAGACTATGCAAATCATCAGAAAATTATTGAATGGAGCAGCATCATTTGAGAGAACACAGTTTCACTGCTCCATGGACCAAAATTAGGGAGTTTATACCCTTCTAGCCCTCTTAATGTTTTTCTGCTCCTTAGAGTCTTATTCTATTAGGACTAAACAATCTGTGTGAGAAATGGGTGCAGCTTAAAGGAGAACTCTGGTGTGAAATGGGCTTGGGTTGTAGTGAAACATGATAACGAGTATAATTTTTTTGTCAAATTGCCCACCTCTATTCTCCACCAGCATTCCGAAAAACAATGCTTTTTTGCTGATGCTCCTAACCGGCTTACAATGCTAGTGATAGGGGCATAGTGTTTCCCATTCAAAGAAATCACTATTTCTACTCCATTATCAAGCTCAAAGTAGCTCCACACTTCACTGGTAAAATTCTGAGGGCCCTGACATTTAAAACGAGGCACTGAGAACTTTTAAATTGCATAGGTAGTTCATTAAAAATATTTTATACACACAGTACCTTGAGGTAGTTCTATGGGAGTCACCATCTTGAACTTAAAAGTCACGATAAGTCATCACAAATAAGAATTCTCTGGAATTCCAACTGTTGCTGAAAATATTTCTTTAATATTTATGCATTTCCACAGAATTGATTATTGCAATCTGTTTCCCTATCCTTCCAATTCATTCATGTTTAACCACAAGGTACTGTGTGTATAAACAGTCTTTTTTAATAAAATACCTGTGCACAATGCTATGCCCCTATCGTTGGCATTGTAAGTTTGTTGGGAGCATCAGCTTAAAGCAATAGAAGGGTATAAACCACCCAGCATTGAACTGTGGAGCACTGAAACTGAGTGTGTTCATTAGAAGGAGTATTCAATACATTTGAACATATTCAGTATTGCAGTATTTGTTAAAGTGTGTTGTGTGAATTTGGCAAAATGACAATGACATATGACATATAATGACACTGTGACAATGGCTGGCTACTGGTAAAAATATTTTTTATTTGTTTATTAGTATGTTTTTCATTTTGAAGTTGGCATTTGAAAATTATGTTTTTATCCAAAAGTGACAAATTCTTAGGATCCAGAGATTTGGGCATTCTCTGGTACCACATGCATTTGCTTGTGTAATTTTTTGTTTATGATACATAAAAAAAAAAAAAAACGTATTTTGTGGTGTACCACTTTGATGTGCTTCAGGTACCACAGTTTGAGAACCACTAGATTAAAGGAATACTCCAGCATGTTTCTCAACTCAATCTCTATCTGCTCTGTCTGTAACATACAGCTTCTTACTCTAATGTACATTAATTTAGATCAATTTTCCTAACTTCTAGTGCAGGACACTTTTAGTGCAACCTAAGTGTGTGGGTGTAGGTGTATAAATGTGTGGATTGGCACTCTGCGCTGGGTCAGCTCCTCAGTGGCCGATTTAGTCCTCCAGGTGGACGGTTGTTTCTGGTTGAGAGTATGCTGTGCGTGATTTTGTGGTGTGTACTGTGTGTGTTGAGTGCTGAGTGTAAATGTTTGTCTGTAGAATGTAATTCTGAGCATCTATGGGTGCCTAGATATGGAGTGAATTTTGTACCAAACGTTTTACACAAAAAAAATCTAAGCCCTGCCCACCTGTGAAAACTGTGCCAAAACTCAGAAGCAAAAAGACTGAAGCAGAAGCAAACGTGAGATTCTAGAAGCAAAAGTCTTTAACAGAAAATAAAAAAAATGCAAAAAAATAAAAAAAATCCAAACTAAGTGCAAAGGATAAAGTAACCAAGAATATTTAAAAATATATATTTTCTATAGATTTTTTTCTCTCTCTTTGAATTTGCAACATACAATTTTTTTCTTTTGATTCCTAAAACTTTGATTGCGGATTTTATTTTTTGTGTAAAACATTTGGCACAAGATTCTCTCTATACCTAGAAAGGCAAAAAGGCATTATATAAGTGTAATGGTGAGTAAATAGTAAATTACAGAAAATCTATTGACCCTAATTTCACTTTTAATAGAAGCTAATAGGAAGCTATAAGCATGTCTTTTACTTCTGTAACATCCACACTGTGAACTTTACTCTACATAAGCAGCAGATAAAGCTTAAGTAGCTGTTTAAAATGCTGTTGTTGTTTTAAGCTCTTTAGGAAACCAAAAGTGCTTTTTCTATGGCACAGATCCAGAGAACCCTTTTGGCACCTTTATTTTAGGAGAGTGGGCCGTCTGCTCATCAGGCCAGAAGAGAACGGTTTGAAGGTAAAGTAGAGGAGGCTGCTGGGACTGTTTTGTTTATGTGTATGATAGACAGAGAGAGAGGAATGGGGGAGGAAAGGTAAAGGACCCCTTGTATCTAAGGATAGCAGGGTTATCTAGCTTTGCTATAATTAAAGCAGAAGAGCACCGCTCTCCCTCTCTGTCTCGCTTTCTCTCTCTTTCTCTCTCTCCCGCTTTCTACACATCACTGACTTCTACTTTTCCTGCTCATTTCTCAAATTAATGTGCGACCTGCGCAGCGCTCTCGGTGTGTGAGACGACTAATTGGCTGGTTTAAAGTCCGATCTCGCGAAAGGAGCTGTCTGGAGCACCCCAACACCCCCACCACCCCCCCCCCCCCCCAACCTTACTCTGTAACTCCCTCCTCTCCCTTCACTACAAATCATAACGTGCAAGCATGCTAATAGCTGAAGCTTTCCAGAGGTCTACTGCTAAGTACCTTAGCTCCTCTCCTCCTGTCCTCCTCTCCTGTGCGAGCTGAGCTACAGTATGTTTCTGATGGAGACTGTTTTCTTAAAGTCAAGCTCAGGAAAGGAAAGCATGCCCGTGCCAAAAAAGGTGTACCTCACATGGAAAACATTAGAAATGAAATAAAACACATAAAACACAACAGACTTTTAGACATTTGGAATGCATTTTTTACACGCACTGAAGATAAGAAGGGAGGTTTTACCCCAACAATTAGCATCATGTAATCAGCACACCTAAATCCAGATTGGAAACAACAGAGCAAGACACTGTAACAAGTGTTTCAGTGTCAGAAACAGGATAAACAGGATGAGGGCACATTTGCGCACAGAGGTTACAGCTGGGCCTGTGGATCCTGCACAGGATAGTGTAGGTTGCTGAATCTGGCATCCCAGCTGGACTGATACATGCTTAAATTGAAGTAAATCTAGAAATCACAATAAACTATTTTTTAATAACCTTTGATGTCAGAGAAAACAATGAATTTGCAGGTGTCCCGATACTTTTGCCCATATAGTGTATTAAAACACCTTTATAATACAGCTCTGGCAAAATGAAGAGTCCACTTCAGTTTCTGAATCAGTTTCTCTGATTTTGCTATTTATATGTTTGAGTAAAATGAACAGCATTGTTTTATTCTATAAACTATGGATATTTCTCCTACATTCCAAATATAAAATTGTCATTTAGAGCATTTATTTGCAGAAAATGAGAAATGGCTGAAATAATGAAAAGGATACAGAGTTTCAGACCTTAAATAATGCGAAGAAATCAAGTTTATATTATGACGTTTTAGGAGTTCAGAAATCAATATTTGGTGGAATAACCCTGTTTTTCTTAAATAACAGTTTTCATGCATCTTGGCATGTTCTTCTCCGCCAGTCTTACACCTTGCTTTTGGATAACTTTATGCCTTTACTCCTGGTGCAAACATTCAAGCAGTTCAGCTTGGTTTGATGGCTTGTGATCATCCATCTTCCTCTTGATTATATTCCAGAGGTTTTCAATTTGGTAAAATCAAATAAACTCATCATTTGTAAGTGGTCTGTTATTTTTTTTCCAGAGCTGAATATCTTACGAGACTGCTTGTCTCAAATTGCTGCTCATTGTTGTTTGTTTTTGGGTGTTGTCAGCCTAGAACAGTACTGCCAAATGATCTGAATTCCTGCATTAAAGCAATCTAATGAAAGCTGAGGAAAGCAGCGTTGTTTTCATGCTAGGCACTGTATTTATGCCAGTGGCAGCAGAACGCTTTGAATATCATTAAATGACACAGTTAATCCATCATTCCTCATGTTAGTCACCTGCACCAAACAGAGGCTGAATGAGCGATTGATTGTGTACCTGGACCCTCCAGTGGCTGTCAGCTTATATCAGCAGAGCACTCGATACGTGTGCGTGCATGCCAGCGAGCGGCCGGTCGCCGGGTTGACGTCAGCTTCCTCCGCACGCACGCACCGCTCCATCCTGACTGCTCGTCCCTCTATCTTTCACGATCGTCCAATTAGTAAGCATGAGGAAGAAAAACAATAAACACCAGTCAGCGAGAAGAGATTACGCAGGCCTGATGTTTTGGTTTAGCGGCGAATGACTGCTGAACGAAACATCCCGAGAACAGATGTAGGCCTTCCTCTATCCTTTTACAGTAATTCCATCCCATTATGACACTATCCCAGTCCATATCAAAACCAGCAGACATGTTAGAACCAAGAAGCTTGATGGCAAAATAAGATACTTCACCAGCATTAAGCTGAGGGAAAGAAAAAAGAAAACATGAAGAGAACGCATTCCACGTTTGATCAGCTAGCTGAGATGACCTTGGTGAACTAGTAGTACCGTGCCTCCAAACAAACACGGTGTCTCATGTCTCTCAGCTCTCGAGCATTCCTTTTCATGTCTGTGTCTGAGCCTCGGCGCTTCTCAGCCAAACTGTTTTTCAAAAGCTGTTTAGGTCTTTAAGGCCAAACAGGAATTCCTGAGGCTGGTGTTTTGCTAAGCGAGCATGCGTGCATTATTTTTCATGAGTCCTGTTCTGTTGCAGCATCTGCACCGGGGAAATTTGATCCAAATGAAAAACTTAGCTGCAGGCTGGTACTCACTGCCTGAGCCCAACCCACAAGAGAAAAGAACAGGAGAGACAAACGGAGGCAAAAACAGAGGAGAGCGGAGAGAAGCACGGTGACCTGTGCGCTCCTTTGTCCGAGGTTTCTGTAGAGCTCTTGCCTTAAACAGAGCAGCGCTTTTAAAACACCAAGCAGCTTCTCATGTTCCCCAGTGCCTTTCTGCTGCAGAGGAACATCAACACCTGAGAATGTCTGAGGGGCCGCATTCTTTACAAAAGCTGTTACAGATATTGAAAAACAAGTACGATTAACTCCCATGAGGACTTTACTGCACATTCACAATAAAATGTACAGCACTTCCAAAAGCATCCAGACACTTACTAAGCATAATATTCAGAGTTTCTTCAATGATTCTTAAGTAAAGTCAGCAGGTCAATAAGGAATCATGACAAGTTAAAGAACCATCTGTATCCTTAAATGGTTCTTTGCCCGGTTAAAGGTTTCTTTACATTTTTTAACAGCCTTGCCATCTAACAACCATATGTTGTTAGGAGCTAGTATATATATATATATGCTTAATTATACCGTCAAAAGAATTAGACCTGTAAACGTATCTTACCATGTCTTACAATCAGGGTAACACAGCCAGACACAGGGGACAAAAACAGGGTATTACAGGCCAAAACAGGGTAATACAGAAAAACACAGAGTAGTACTGGCAAACAAAGGGTAGTACAGTCAAACACAAGGTAGTACAGGCAAACACAGGGTAGTACATGAAAACACAGGGTAATACAGGTAAACACAGGGTAAAACAGACAAACACAAAGTAGTCCAGGCAAACACAAGGTAGTACAGGAAAACACAAGGTAGTACAGGCAAACACAGGGTAGTACAGGCACACACAGGGTAGTACAGGCAAACACAGGGTAAAGCAGGCAAACACAGGATAAAACAGGAAAACACAAGGTAGTACAGGCAAACACAGGGTAAAACAGGCAAACATAGGGTAATACAGGTAAACACAGGGTAGTACAGACAAACACAGGGTAATATAGACAAACACAAGGTAGTACAGGAAAACACAAGGTAATATAGGCAAACACAGGGTAATACAGGTATGGGTAGTGGATTTTATATACCATGCATTACAACCCTCTGGCACTGACTTGCGGAACAACACTAAACTGTAAAGTAATAGATCTACTAAGTAAAAGAAGAGACCAATCAGGATGTAAATATTTAATATGCCTACACACATATTATGAATATGTAGATGATAATTTTTCAAACTGTATTGATTCCTCAACCAAAAAACATTGTAAGTTTGAATGCGATAGCTGTGAGGCTACCAGGGACAGTAGCAGCTAACACAGTAATAGAGATCTGCAAGCATCCTAAAAGCTGGGCTCAGCAGAGCTGGATCTGCAGTGCTAACAGACACAGCAGCCAGGCTCAGCAGGGTTGGAGCATTTTAGCCGCAGTGCTAATAGCTGGCCTCAACAAGGTCTGATCCACAATGCTAACAGACACAGTAGCTGAGCTTGGAATGGTTAGAGTGGATGAATGGATGAGGAGGGAGCCATGGCTGAATACTAAATGAATACTAAGCATTCGTTGAGATCTGTGATCACAGATGGGCAATTATTTAATCTCAAGGATAATAGATGCTGCTTCATTACAGTAGATAACATGCTGTATGTAAAGCTTTACTTGGGCTTCACATCTCTTTAGCTGAATCTTAGCATTGCACATGGTGACCCTAAGATTTGTCTACAGTACTTTCATCAATGCAATTCTGTGAAAAACTTTATGTGATGAGAATGGGTGTACTTTAATGACTACTAGTTACAAATTTGCAAAATTGTGAACATTGTGATATGATGTGAGATAATTTTGTATTTAAATTTGTCTATTTGTTCAATAAAAAGCTCATTTGCATTTCAGTCTAGTGTGCAGTAAAAGCCTCCATGCTGCCGGGTAAGGAAAAATGCACTACTTCTCATTCTTGAACATTTAGACTTGTGAAGGCTTTAATGCATGGGCCAGTAATACAGTACACACCGTATGTTTAGAATCATTGTCCAAATCTTTGTCAGATTTTCTGCTGCTCTTTGATCTTTCCAGCACCTGTGGTCTGACTTCCACCCACGCAAACACACACACACACACACACACACACACACACACACACACTTACAGAGAAAACCACCAAGGAACTTGGTTCAGTGATTACAGTGAATAATTTTCTTTCTTTTTTTTTTTTTTTCATACATGGTGCCCGTTAACATACGGCACGTCTGCGTGTGAGCGATGCCCCCTGATTCTGGCATGCCTTTCATCTGCTGATTCATGTGGTTGGAGTGTTTGTGTTTGGGGAAAAATGGCCTGTCATGCCAGGGCTGTACTTATCTGTGAGCGTCTGTGAGCTTGTGGTTTCTTCAGACATGTCAGGATCCTGGGATCAGCTGTGCTGGAATGGAATGAAATTAAAACAGACATAAATCGACAATTTCTTGCAACAAAAAGAAGAAATACAGAATGATAAATGAAAGAAAGAATGGAAAGAAGAAAGACAGGTAAGTAGGAAAAGCTGAAACACTCATGGACACTCAGTGTGGCGTCTGTTTACGGACAAAATCTTGCAGTTTAACAAAAGCTAATCAGGTTGCTAGTTATGCTGCAAACATAGATAGGGTGAAAATATTAATTATGACGCTAGTGGGGAAGCCCTCTTTTGATGTAGAGATCTGTGCAAGCTTAGTAGCCAGAACAAACCAAAAATCATATTTTTTTTGTGCTTTATTGAGCAAAATGCTGCAAACTATTCATGATTTTCTTTATTTTTAGAATACTTTATTTAAAATACAATTTTAAAATGCAGTTGCAATTATTAAATGCAATTATTTGGTCTCTCCCCATTCATACACAAGAGAGCATGGTCTTTTGGGGCTAGAAATAACTGCTTGACGTTAGAGCAAAAATTGTCTTCCAAAAAAAAAACAAGTTGCCTATAAAGAGTTTTGGTATTCCTCACTATTTACTCTATGAAATTATCAACCTTTCGTTCATGACATAACTAGCAAGAAAGATCTATCCAGTGAGACTTGCGTTTGAATTATGTTGCACAGGTCAAGCCCAGTCTTGGATTTTAATCCTAAACTTCTACGGGTTATCCACTATTACTCACCAACGGCTTTACATTATTTACTGTATATCTTGACAACTGACAAGCATATCAGTTAGTAAAGCCTTTCATCTAAACTATTAGGAGCAGGAATTGAACATAGTCTTGGGCCCAATCCCATGTCACCTCTTGTCCCGATTCTCGTTAGGCTGGAGGGGTAGGTTAGGGGAAGGGATAGGGCTTGTTAGTCCTTCAAACTGACATTTTTTTTAGAGGCACACTTTAAACCGAGGTATATGAAAATCACTGGCAAGATGGTTTAACAAGCAACCCAAGGAACCCACACATTTCAGTATTTTAGTAACTATATTACCAGTTTAGTTTAATGTGTAGTTTTAATGTTTTATGGCTGAATTCTTCATAATAAGCATAAAATATTGCTAGTAGTTTATCTCAGTATCTAGCTAGCTAGCTAGCTAACTTTCCCATTCCACCTTAAATGGTGCAAGAGACTGCAGGGGCTGCAGCGTTTAAGGCGGACCAGAAAAATAAAATAAAATAAAAGCTAATCAAAGCTACCATTTCAGCTACCAATCACAATGGATTTAAGGAATTTAGGACATTAATAATTCATTTCTGAACCATCTCCACGTCCAAGGCATACAATAAAGCCCTACAATAAAGTTATCTAGTTAACCAGAACCTGAACTTTATTTAGCGCTCCTGATGATGTATCGGGTGCTTGAACTCTGTTCCGAGGGGAAGGGTTACACTTAAAAAGAAGGGATGGAGTAAGTGGTAGGGCCAAGGGGTGAAATGGGATTGGGCCTTGGACTATACAACATTTTAAATTTGGGATTTTGCATTGAAAGAAAGACACAGTGTATGACTAGGCTCAATTCCTGCCTGTATAAGCATGACCATGTGAAAAGGTTTAGGCTAATATTATTATCGCTTTGATCAAATTTAACTCCTCACATTCAGCACCACATCAGTCGAGTCCCACTAAAGAATCGGCCTGTTTGTGCTTATAGACCACAGAGTCCCCCCGTGTCTTACATAAGCTTTACGTAAAACCCTGACACCCACGCAGCCCAAACCCAGGCTGGCACCTCTAGAGGCCGCTGAAGCGGGGCCTAGGGGTAGGTGGCGGAGACAGCTGATTGGCAGTGGGCCTAATTTGCCAGGCTCTGTGCCCGGCCTCTCTCCGTGTGTGTCTCGCCTGCATGCCAGAGTCATCCAGCTGTGTGTGGGCCAGCGAGCCAGCAGCACTAACATCCGCAGAGAGCAGTCAGCACAGGGCCGGCTGTACTGTTCCCACTGTATACTGTACTAAAAAAGAAGCACTTCAGGCTCTAGCAGCCTTCATCCTGCTCACTGCTCTACGAGCCACAGCACAAACTGCTGTTAGGTGAATTATAGGCGCGGGAGTAAAGGGGAGGCCCACAGAGAAACAAGGAGAAAGAGAGAGAGAGAAAGGGTGTGTTTTGCTCATGGCAGGAAGCCCTGTAGTCCACCTCAGTGACATATAAGACTGTAAGGAGACCCAGTGATTATAGACCACCAGTAAAGAAACCATTGTTTAAAAGCATGTTACAATTACAGCACAAGGCTTAAACACACTTAGAGCTGACCACGGCTAATTCCAAGGCCCAGCTTAACCAGACTGTTATTATCCTGCTTAATGACTCATCTAAACAATGACTTGTTTTTACTGAAAAAACTCCAGTATCTTTCCACTGGGATTCTTCTCCTTGGGTAACATTTATGACCTGACCTGATATAACTTTATATTTATTTCTTTCGAGAGACTGTATAACACTGCAGCACTGTACTGTACTCTTTATATAAACTTTTACAACAGTATGTTTGCACTCTAATTTTAGAAACTATTTCAAATCATAACACACGTTCTATAACTTCTCCTTAATTTATATTAGTACATGCTCTGATCAAGAATAACATTATGATCACCAACTTGTTTTTAAACACCTCAGAATTGTACAAAAACAGTGTCCTGGGGCAGTGTCCTGTGGGCAGTGTCTTTTAGATAGTGTTCTGTACAGAGTGTCTTATGGAAAGCATTCTGTGGGAAGTGTCCTGTGGGCAGCGTCTTGTTTGCAGTGTCCTGTAGACAGCAGGCTGTGGGCAGTGTTCTGTGAACAGTGTCTTTTGAGAAGCATCCTGTGTGCAGTGTCCTATAGACAGTGAGCTGTGAGCAGTGTCTTGTGGGAAGCATCCTGTGGGCAGTGTCCTGTGGGCAGCATCCATTGGGCAGTGTCTTATGGGAAGCATCCTGTAAGCAGTGTCTTTTGGGAAGCGTCCTGTGGGCAGTGTCCTGTAGAAAGTGTCCTGTGGGCAGCATCCATTGGGCAGTGTCTTATGGGAAGCATCCTGTAAGCAGTGTCTTTTGGGAAGCGTCCTGTGGGCATTGTCCTGTTGGAAGTGTCCTGTGGGTAGCATCCTGTGGGCAGTGTCCTGTAGACAGTGTCCTGTGGGCAACGCCCTGTGGGCAGTGTCCTGTGGGCAGAGTCCTTTAGACAGCGTCCTGTGGGCAGTGTCCTGTGGGCAACGTCCTGTGTGCAACCTCCTGTGGGCATTGTCCTGTGGGCAGCATCCTGTGGGCAGAGTCCTGTAGACATCGTCCTGTGGGCAGTGTCCTGTGGGCATTGTCCTGTGGGCAGTGTCCTGGAGGCAGCGTCCTGTGGGCCTTGTCCTGTGGGCAGTGTCCTGTGGGCATTGTCCTGTGGGCAGTGTCCTGGGGGCAGTGTCTTGTTGATGACTAGCACAAACTGTTCATTGAAGAACTGAAGAACAGGGTGAAAGGAGGATAATAAATTATGCACTAAAGGACTACAGTATGTAATTACAGAACTACAAAGTGCTCCTGTGTGCTCAGTGAAGCTAAAATGTATAAAGGGTGGAGGTGAAGGTGGTCACAGTGTTATGCTTGATCTGTGTTTTCTATACAGAAAAGTTTGTGAAACCTTTAGAATACCTCTAGAACATCAATCAAATGGATTTGAGACACACTGTAATATTTTGTCTCATTGTATTGAATTGTTTTTTTCTGACTCAGTCCACAGATTTGCACTATACAAAACCTTGCATCTCCAAAATGGCAATGTTACAGGATAAGGAAAAAGAATCAACTGAAGCTAAAAGGAAAATATTTTATTCCAAGTCATTTTGTAGTATTTATGTGGGTCCAACTACCAAATTTACATTTGCATGCTTTTAGTGCTTTTTCAAAATTGGAAACTGCATTCATACCATAATATGAATTGTTCCAGTATAAAACTCTGTTCTCATAATAATCTCCATGCAGATTGTAAAAATGTAGGTTACATCTATCCATACTTTATTCTACACCTCACCAGAATATTATCATATGAAGCACATTCCAGACATGCTCTATAACGTGTATGTATAAACCTCTCTATAAATAGACCCACCATTCCCTGCTTCCTATTAAAAGATGCCAAATCCTGCTGCCATTCTTCCTGTTGTTGCAATAGAAAAGACAATAGTTGTTTGTCTCCTATATCAGATGATTGTACAGCAGTGAGGAATTTGTTTTATTTATTTTTCCAGGCAGTTACTAGGCCCTGTCTACGCTTGGCATAAGAATGTGCCATCTGTGACTGTGCTTCCTAGCAGAAATAATAGCATTACATTATCTGTCTAGCATACACACCATCAACTTCATGTTAAGAGCAAGTAGAAATATCTGTTTCTCCTCTTTCTAATCTGTGCGTGTGTGTGTGTGTGTGTGTAATGTGATGTGCTGGGGTAGAGCGGTGGGTGCGTGCTCGAGGTGGGAGGTCAGGGAGGCTGAGCCGTGAGAGTGTGTTTGTTCAACTGTTGGGTATTTGTGCCTGGAGCCTGGGCTTTCTGGAGCCCAAACATACAATCTAATGACCAATTACTCTCCTACTGCCACAGCAACTTATCTTCACGTCCGAAGCCTTTTGGTGCTGCAAATTAAGTGCTGATTCTTTTTAGATTAAAGGAGTTTATCGTGGTTTTCATTAAAATATGCAAAATGTGCTTACACAGCAGGAACTCAAATTATTTCCTAAATCTAATATTTTATCTGCTATAAGAATGTGTGAGAAAAACACTTTACCTTTTACATAATTCTATTTTGACACTGACGTTTTTTTCCCCTTTTTCTTTTTCTGCTGTGCATGTCTTTCAGTTTTGAGTCATATTATTAGCCTGTTCAAAAAAAGATGCACTAAACGTTTTAGTTCATCATTAGCATTGACTGCTAGGCAGGCAGCTAACATAAGCATTAACCTTATATTTAGTTTCTGCTACTAAAATCACACCATTTTACACAAGAAATGTAGGCCTAATTTATCCAGTCAATGTAAATTATCACTTTACTGCATTCTTGTTTTTTTCTTTTCTGGCTTTCTAATGGATAACTCTGCATCATGATTGCTGAAGTTTCATATTTTGCCGGCTGCAGGAATCACAAACTTAGCAGGCTGGCTTCTGTCAGCAACTATAGCAAGGGCAATCAATTCATAGCCAGTCATTGTCTAGGGGCCCCAGGCCGGCACTGGGCCCTGGGCAATTGATTGGTTTGCTTGCGTTGTTGCAACGGTTTTAAGTATTTGCATTTCCTTTTAGACCAAAATTA
This sequence comes from Astyanax mexicanus, assembly GCF_023375975.1. NCBI lineage: Eukaryota > Metazoa > Chordata > Actinopteri > Characiformes > Acestrorhamphidae > Astyanax > Astyanax mexicanus. The sequence continues at coordinate 75,514,770 of NC_064408.1, forward strand.
CACATAAATATAAAAAAGGGAATATAAAAGAACTTCTTGTACCCATAGATGTCCAAAAAATATTCTACTGTAATTCTTTAGAGAACTCTCTAGAGAACTCTAGAGTACCTTTTAAGCTATTTTTTGTTAGGCTACTTTTCTGTATATATTTTAGAAATATTTATGTATTTAATTAATAAAATTTTCTTTGATTTGAGAATAAGAAAAGCACTAAACACACTAAGAAAGGTAAGTACAGATTTGTTTTTAAAAGAGTAGAAAGCTTGTGGCTGGGGCTGTACCTTATATTGAGCTCCAAAAAAAGTACCTTTCAGTGGACCCATGTTATTTTGTGCCAGTAAAGATTGTAAAGATTATAAACATTATCATCAACTGAATATGTGTCAAGAAATGACGATCCATAATTGTCTGGCTTTCAGTTAAAAAATGTGCAATTAAAATATATATTGTTTATCAGTGCAGTGATAAAGAATACAGAATGTGCATTTTGGTTGGTTAAATGGTACAAATCTGTACTTATTGCTGTTAGGAATGACTACAGTTATGAAGAGTGTACCTTTTGAGTACAAAAAAGTACTTATATTGTACCTCTGTTTTTTAGAGTCTACATTTTACTGACTTTGTTCTGTTGTTTTTTGTATTATTTTTTTTGTAGAAAACTAATATATATTCAGCAGTTCCGTTCACTTTTCAGTTTTGAATATTTGCATTTAATCTAAGCTCTATATACAGCTAAAAAGAGAACAACAGAGACAGAAAGAACATCTTGTGCTCCTGCTGGATGTGCAAAGATTTCCCACTGTAATTCTATAGGGAACTCCAGTACTTGAGGAGCAGGGTTTTTTTTTACCCTTTTACTTCTACTCAAGTTATTTTCTTTTTTATGCTACTTTCACTTTGACATAAGTTAGAGCACATTAGAGCACAGTAATGTGAATGTTCAGGCTACTTTGCTTGTACAGCAAATGAATAATCTTATGAAATTAACCTAAATCTAGTCTGTATACAGGATCTAGTACAAAGGTTTTAGACGAGGCAACTATATTCACCAAACTTGGAATGTGGCCTCTGATTTTAACTCATCCATGCACAGTGAATACACACACACACACACACAGAGTAAGCACATGTCCCAGAGCAGTGGGTAGCATGAGGAGCAGTGAGGGTTAAGATCCTCACTCAAGGTCGAACCTGGGTATTGAATAAACAACCCCAACATCTACTGTTGCTCAATGCTCTGAGGCACCACTGCCCTTTTTATGGTTTTATAAAAAAAACTAAGATGGGTATTCCTACAAGAATCTCATAATAAGACACACTATATTTATTTTATTATATTTAAGTTGACTACAGTGTTGTGTACATGTTATATACTATTCTTACAGATGTGTGTCTCAGCTGTCTTCTCTGCATGAATGGAGGTCATGGCTCACTGTGCTCTGCTGGTACAGCGTCATGGTTGTTGATGGTTGTGTGCATGTGGTCTGACTGTAAAACACAGTCTTAAAGGTCAATTGTGAGCAAAGGCATTAGTGCCAGTTTAAAGGGATCAGGGTGATTCTGCGTGTAATGTATGACCAAAACACAGAGAGAGAGCGAGAGAGAGCGAGAGAGAGAGAGAGAGACTCTCCTTAGTGCATTAGAAGTGATGTCATCATAGCCCAGGCATTTTTCAGACCCACAGATTTTTCAGTATTCAGCTTTCAGACAAATGTTTAATTTTGTTTGTACACAATTATATGAGTTGGCATGTAAATATAGCTCTTTCGGGGAGATAAATCTGTATGTAAAAATATATGATATGTTTTATATAGGATATGTTTTTGGCAGATATAACATCTTGCAAATGCATTTGTCTAATAAGTATATGAAGGCCTAATGAGTTAATTACATGTAGGATTTTAAAGCTGAGACAGTGTTTCTATTTATTATGCCACAGTTACTATTTGTTGTAGCTAGAAATGCCACTGCAGTTCCAGGGCAGAATTCAGGACAGTATTTTTTGACCTGGTATTTATTTTAATTGAACTCAAGTTGTTTACTTAAAGAACGTGTTTACTTTTATTTTAATAATTGCTTTTAGAGGTACTCTAAATTGTGTTCATATATGTTTCTAGATAAGCCCATCTGCCATAAAAATGTACACAAAAAATATGTGATAGTTTTACTTATATAAAAAAAAACGGCAACATTTTTACAATCCTATTTTTAAAGAGAGGCACTATACCTTAAGCCATATTTTTTTTCATTAATAGCTGAAATGTGTTCCTCTGAAGTAATGAAACATACCAGTCCTGCTTAAAATGTTTATGAACCTTTCCTTACCTTAAAAAAATGCTTTTATTCTGGTCATTTCTGGCTCTGCAGCGCCCTCTCAGGTTTAAATATGTTATAGGCAAGGATGGAATGTCTGTGTAATTACACTGATTTGCGTATTGTGAGTGTCTGCGTAGCTATCAATAATACCACCCCCCTGCTTAAGTCCAACCTGCACACAGCTCAGCCCAATCAGCTTTCCCCTCCTGCCCTGCCCCTAAACCCATACATCACCCAGTGCCCCTCAAAAAACTACCCTTCCCATTTTTTTGCTTTTTTTTTTTATTTGAGCTGAGGGTGGAGTCAGCTAACTGACATTTTTTTTAATATAATTTTTACTAAAAATCATAAAAAAGTCTAAGTTTCACTAAATGCCTTTACTTTCCGGTAAATAAAATAAGGCATGTTTTTATTATTACATGAATAAGAGTAAGAATTTACATTACTACTACTACAACTATTACTAAATAGGTTCTGTAGCTGATTATAGTTCATTATGTACATTAAAAAACATTTATAAATACACAAACAAATCTTAGATCATTTTAAATCAACTTCTTTTTTTCTTTTTAAAGTATGTAAAACCATGCCAGTGTCACTGCAGTGCTGAGACCCACCACCCAAAACATACCTGCTTTAAGTGTGCACAAAGTGGTATTAGCAACACGCTAGCTTCATCATTAGCCACACCATCGACCAGGTTTGGACAGTCGGGCTAAATGTATTAGCAATGCTGGCTACCGGGCTTAGCGGGCAAAGCTAAAGCTTCACGCTCTAGCTAGCTAATCTGGCACAACCTAGCTCGGACAAATGAGCCATTTTACCTTGTGAAAAGCTACACTTTCAGCTAGCTAGGTAAACTAGATATTTGCCTGATAAATTCACCAATATGCTATAGCTAGCTAGCTAACTAGCCACCAGCTTAAGTTATTGTATTGGCAGTTTCATACTTGCCTTCTTCTAAAAAACAGTTGTAAGCTGTTTTGCAAATGTAATTCCCTGCAGCGCTGTGTCTCCAAAACCAACTCAAACTACACAGATGCTTCACACACTTAAAATACACCGAGCTCTTACCGTGTAATCCTTCTGTAAGACTTCTTGTGTGATGGCTTCTATACACCAGTGTCTTGAAACATCTGGGGTCCAAAACAGTCTTAAAATACATTGTTAGGCATGCTCAAATCTGTCATGCTGATTTTACTTCAATTTATATGCAATTATCTGCAAAATTCTAAACAAAATACACACACACAATATTGAAATGTGTTAATGAGTTTAGTTAAGCAAAATTAAGCTTGTTATAATATGCAAAGATTTAGAAATTTGTAGAAACATTGCATATAAATTTGAACATAGTTAACAAAGATTTCTTAACTATATTCAAATTTATATGCAATGTTTCTACAAATTTCTAAACAAAATAAATACACACAATATTGTGCTGTTCTTACTGTCTTAATGACTTACCTTTATGTGCAATGTTCCTGCAAAATTCTAAACATAATACACCAACAAAATATTGTTTAATTAAGAAAGTTCATATTTAATATTTAAGGTAAAATCTTTAATTCACTGGGCTCAGGAATATATATATATATTTACAGTGTATATGTATAATTTAAACTTTAGTTCTGGAATATTTAGAATATATACTGCATGAATGATATTTTCTCTTGTTCAGATCTATGTAACACTGGGATGGGCGTTTTAGACCAGAAAAAAAAATATTAACATAACCTCCTGACTGCCTCTGGAAGTCTCGAGTGTGCGTAAGGGAACAGTCACACTGTTGTGATATTAGCACATGCTTACTCATACTGACATCATTACACAGCCATACAGAAAGACGTGTAGAGACACGTAGAGTTTCAGTGGAACATTACCTGCCCAGACTTACAGTCTTTTCCTCCCAAAAAAAAAAAAAAAAACACAGCTCATAGCCGTGTGCATACACAATATATGCGTAAGTTACACACTGAATGAATACAAGTGTGTGTGTGTTTGTGTGAAGTATAAGAGTGTTGATCTGTAAGATAACAGATTCCATCCAGTCTGCACTTCCAGGTATTTCAGGACTGGGAAGTGTGTGTTGACTCATCAGCAGAGATTGTGCAGCAGTTTTTATAGTCTGGTTTCTGCACACTCACCATGGCCTCCAGGCAGGGGGATCCGTGATGCATCATGGGTGCCCTACTTTCTAATTCCCTTTGATTCATCAAATCCCCTTTTCCTTTTATCGTCCAAACTGGCTACTACAGTTTAGTGAACTGCTGAGGTTTTTCTCTAAAATAGTGCAGAACTGAAGTAGAGCAATTCACTATACGCTTATATAGCCTACTGTATTTATTTTTAACTCCACATGATTTATTCTACACATGATCTCTGAAGGTGTCCTGTGGTATCTGGCACCAGGACTAATGTTAGCAGTAAATCCTATAGGTCCTGTAAGTTGTGCAGTGGGATCTCCACAAGCATTAATGAGCCTTGACCCTCTGATCCTGTGGCCGGTTCACTTGTTCTATCTTGGAAGACTTTTTTTTAGGTACTGACCACTGCATACAGGAAACAGCCCATAATACCTTCCTAATGTTTTGGTAATATTCTGACCCAGTAGACTTTTTCACTTTAAAGAACAATAAGCTGCTCTATATTGTCTGTAGTCTTTATTCAAATTATATTTTTACATTATTTTATATTTTACATAATTGCATTTTTTTTTGTATTGTCTGTTATGTGTGAGGACAATAGGCCACCCATCTCTTGTCACAATGGCTCATATGCTTATGCTTAACAATTTTTGTCACATATTGAAATACAACTTATTTGAAATTAGCAATCTTTAAATACGATGCAAAAATTCCAGCCATATATTAATATTTACAAACATGTTAGATTGTCTAACAATTATGTTTATAAATATGTACACATATATGTTTACTAAGTAGTAAACATATATGTTTACTAAGTGTGTGAACCCTGAAATCTTGATAACACTATAATTTTGATTTAACAATGGCACCAAGTATTAAATAAATAAATAAAATAATTTAAAATAATAAATAAAAGCCACCACTTTTATTTAAATAATATATATGCAATAAATATATATGTGCAATAAAAACACAATAAAGAACTGCAACAGTACAAAGTATTCCAATATTATGTCTAGCCTAGTATTTAGGTAAGAAAAGAAGAAGTACAAATAACTGCACAATAGAATTTATTCAACAGAAAACTGTCGGCTTTGTTACAGCGGGCATAAACACAGGTAACCGCATGGCCTCCACAGCCTGTCCAAAGTTGTGCACCTCAGTTTTGCACAGCTTTTTTTTATTACAGCCGGAATCATGCCTTTAATTCCAGTAGAAAGCTTATATTTACCTCTTAAAAGGCCATTTAAATTCCTGATTATTGTTGTTTTGCTGTTTTCCTCGGGTTTGAGTGCTTGACTGACTCTAAAGGACTCACTTAGCTCTCGGTCGGTCCGGATCTCTGTTGAGAGACAGCACATGGGTGGGGCGGGGCTGGTGCTGTCACGGGTCCTGCATTGTTTAATATCACAATATATATTTTGCTAAAAAAAAAACACAATGCAATGTCAAATTTTTCCAGTACTGTGCAGCCCTACTTCTGAGCTCTATAAAAAAAAAAATTGACGCCCCAGAGGCCCAGGCCAGATGTCACCCCTGATTATGACTTCTATTATTATGATAATTTTTCATGAGCATGATTTTTGGTGCCTCCCCCCACCAGGCATGTAGTGCCCTATGCCCAGGGCATGATCCGTGTGGGCAAAGTGCCGCCACTGGTTTTAAAGTATTTGTGAATTTTGGAATTTGAGGTCGGTACTATGTTTAACGTAAACAGTCTCAGCCCCCACAGGCTGAGAAATATCACCATAGACTCCATGAGTCCATGAGTGACGTCTCCAATATATGCTTTCTCTCTCTCTCTCTCTCTCTCTCTCCCCTTTTCCCTATGTCTCTCCTGCTCACTCACTCTGCTATGATGTGACCTTTTCTACACTCCGGGAGGCTGCAGTGACAGCCGCTTCACTCTGAAGCTTATTGCTGGTGTGACAGTCTGGGTAAAAAAAAAATAGAATAAAAAAGAATGTATGTAGGTTCTGTGGTAACATCACAGGTTAGCAACTTGACATTTCTGGTTAACAGAGCTGGTCAGAGCATTATGTACTGCACATAAGGCTGTGAACACAGAAAGATGTTGAAAAAAAGTGGTTTATTTGGAGTCCTGCCAGTTTTGGTCAGGATTAGTTTCAGTTCCCTAAAGTCCCCTTTTTTTTTGAAGACCTATTTACTGATATATTTTAGAGAAACAGTTTTCCCATGGTGCGGCTTCAACTTTTTCTTGTATCTTTACTATCAAGAGAGCTTGTTACTGGTGTACCAGCAGCTCTCCGGATTATGCAAGAGGACAAGAGCAAGCAATTACAAAAAAGGCAAAAATGACACTTTATCTAATTTGATTCGAAGGACATAACAACATTTGGACACTCAACCAATTTTCTGAGAACAATTAAGATGATCTAGAAATTGCTGATGCATCTTAACACACGTTAGAGGCCAGATGTAAAGTAACATAATAATCTAACAGAGCACAAATGTAGTTTTGAATATTGATACAAAATTCAACATTGTAGTTGTTTAAATGTTTTTAAGAGACCTGTAGAAAAAAAACAATCAACCTTTAAAACAAGATTGTTTTATATCTCAAGCAGGAGATATATATCACAGGATCACATACTCACAAATCACATCCTGGATGCTTTCAGGATGTTCAACATATGGCTTTGTTCACGTTACAAGCCACATTGCTCAAATCAGATTGGATCAGATTGGTTCACGTTCACAAATGTAAGAGACCTGTATCTGTGTGTAATGTGAACAAATCTGTCCCTGAAACGCCTCACATGCGCACATTGACGTTGCATGCACATGGATTAGATATGTATTTGATTTAGAACCACATACGAAAATGAGACAAATCTGATTCGAAAAAATCTGATTTGGCATGTTCACACAGTCGTGAAAAAAAATCTGATCTGAACTACATTGAGAAAAAAATCAGATTTGAGTCACTTCAGCCTGGTAATGTGAATGTAGCCAAAGTCTCGTAGGGACTTCATGAGTTAAAGTGAAGAGAGCTGTGAGTAATTTTTCACTTCCTGTGTGGTCTGTCACACACACGTTACCATGGGCTCTTTGGGGTTAGTACAGTAAGTTTTAGTTTTTGACCAGCTCTTTCTAAATGAATGCTTTTTTTTTTTTTTTTGTCTTCATTGACAAACCGAAAAATATCTGTCACACAATTGGTTGATTTTGCAATGAACAGAAAGGTATAATTCCGTATAAAAAAAAAATGTGGTTGCATGTTTTTCTATAATATTATCTTGAGGCAATGTGTACAAAGAGAACAGGCTCTTAAGGCCATATGATCTATCCTTGAAGAACCCCACAAGAAATACTGTACTATAAATAATATGTTTAGATCAATGATATTCTTCTGAGATTAACACTAATATTTTCAATAAAATATACTTAGGGTGAGCGCAGTTTCCACATGTATATATTTAGTCATGTACAGGAAGCATGTTGAGTTTAGTGACCTTGCCTAGACTGTGGCACGTTTTTGATAAGCGCAGTAATTAGTCATTATTCAGTGAATCATTGCTGTCTTTGATTCACTGTGTGCTTCTTCTTTGATGCCTCCTCCATGACACTACAATAGGTAAAAAATGCAATTTATTTATTTATCTATTTTTCGTACACACAGCCTATAGAATGTGTTTTTAGGCGTGTGCAGCACTTTAATAAAAAAAAAATTTAAAAAGTGCAAAATGCATCCCATTTGAGAAGGAAACTGGCAAATAAGCCTCTGTACATCAGTCCTGTTCTTTTTTTAAAGATGGGAACCACTGTCTTCACGTGAAAAGACAAAAATAACTGTTTCCATACCCATTCGTTTCCCCCCTAAAACTGGAATGAATTATGCAGCACACCCTCCAGGCAGGTTCGGCTGCATTGATAATTGTGCAGAGCTCCTTATGATGTTACCAGCAGAAATACAGAACAATCTCCTTTGATAGCCGCTGTGAAAGCTATGATCCAATCCCAACTATTATTTTATTCATCACAAAGCCAGCTATTTAAGATTGCTCATAAAAAAAGTCCTGTGTTTATAACAGTTTGAAGCAAGATCACCACTCGAGTTTTCTTCGGTTTCCTTGGAACACACAGGAGTATGACTATCCCAAGGCTTTTTCTTAATGCAATCCCAGAGTCCTTCTAGTCAAAGCTGGGAAAACAGATACACTGGCCTCCCGTGGGGGTTTGCTTTGCTGTTGGGATTGAGCTGTGCGAGGCTGATTCTGCTAAGGTGGTGTGTGTAAGCAGAGTTAGCGGTGTTGTAAGACACCATAGTGTGAAAATGAAAACTACACCCAGCATTTCCTCCCTTTTATGTCCACTTCTTTCATTTCTTTTGAGAGAACAGCTCATATCCTCTTGCTGGCAGAAAAATACAAACTCAAGAATATAAAGTTTCACCATGGATATGGTGAAGATTTAAATATATTAATGAGAAAAGAAAATCACCAACTCTTTCTTTTGGAAAAGGAAGAAAACATTGAGCAATAATGCATTTGAAGAAATAAGTTAAAGTGACAGTACATAGGTGAGAATGTGTAATTGCACAGAGCACGAGTAAAGTATTTTTAAAACGTGCATTGTGGTTTAGTCTTCTTTTAGAACTCTAAAGGAGTGCTCTCCTTTAGCTTGCCAGCACTATTTAGTTCTAATTATGTAATTCTTTAGTTTAATTGTGTGTAAATTAGTAATTTAAGACTGAGTGTGCCACTGTTTTCTCCATGTTTGCAATAATTATTGTGTCAGCATCATTAGAAGCCCCACACTGGCTTAGGTAACCAAAAAAGCTGTGGTGGTCAGAAAAACTACCAAGAGGACCTACCAGACCAGTGTTTTTGTTTTTTTTTTAGCTTTGCACACTGATGCATTTTATTATAATATTTTGTTTTCTCCCCACTCAGAAATAATGCTGCTCTTAATTAAAAAAGAAAAACTATTAAGGATTGCAGCTTTAATATAATGTAAAAGCAGAGATGATTGATAGAATGTCAACTTACAACTAAAAGATTAGTGAATTTAGAATTTCAGAGCAGACAAGTTGCTTGTTTTGAAAGTCAAAACAATATGTCAGTTTAAATTTCACATTTATATAGTGCTGTATAGAGCAGACATCATAAAGCCCTAAAGAAAAAAAGAGAGAGAGAGAAATAGAGAGAGAGGAAGGAGCAGACGTGGCTCTGGCTAGAGGAGGAAATTGAGAAACATAAAGTTGGAGAGGAAAAGGAGGCCGAACTGGCGTTTGATTCTTCCTGCTAAGAGCATGTGGTGCCACAGGCTGGCAGGCAAGCAATTAATGAGATTTTGATTTAAGAACTGCTCTCAGATCAGCCATCTCCGGCACAGGCCCAGCCTTTGGTGTGGTCGTGGTAGTAGACATGTTAATGATGGCTACAGATGAGTCTGCCATACACTTTCAGCAAGGCTGCAGTCTGTGCACTGCTCGGCCCATTAATAACCTCAGATGGGCTCCTGCTTTGGGCTGGGCTGCAGCAGAGGTCTTCAGCTGCCACGTGAACAGCTTTTACCGTGGCCATGCACGGATGGTTAACTCCATAACTACTTTTTTATATATCTGTGCAAAAGCAGAACCATTAGACAACTATAATATTTTTCATATGATCATTTCTTGTGCTGGTCCTGGAGTTCCCCTATACTGCACACTCGTGTCATCCCTGTTCAAACTCAGGAAGTGCTTGTTGGTTGGTTAGATTGTGTGTGTGTATATGTGTGAGTTGGGGCAGGAAAAGCATTCAACTTACCAGTGTTGTACTCCTTACTGTGTGTTTTTTTTTTATTATTATTATTTTGCTGTTTCTAATTGAAACTCATACTGTAGAATATGTAAAACTAGCATGGCTTATGGAGGATAGATAAAGACTTTTAACACCACTAACCGGAAACCCCTCTAAAGAGCTCAAATAGTGAGTAGCTATTAACACAGCAACCATACCACACTATATCACATTATACATAATATCACATATCACATACTATCACTATATCACATACACACAATATCACATTATTCAAATTATTCTAGTTTTTAGAGATGAATTAGCAGAACTTTTCTGAGATGTTTACACTCGGGTCTCCACAGAAATCTTTTTGAACCTAAGTCACAATGTAACAATACTTTTGAGGAAAAAGGGAAAAAAAACACAATAAATAAATATTGCAGCATTCATGTAGGAAACATATCATTTAATATTATAATGGAGTGAGTTGAGCTGAGTTCATAAACTGCTGTATATTAAGACCAACTGTAAAACTTGTAGGACAATGTTTAAAAGATGAAGTTAAGCTATGAGTTGAATTTTGTGTTCTGGCTGTGTTTTGAAGGGGTTTAAATTTGTTTTAGGTTTATATGGTGTGGTGTGCTCCAGCCACTAAACAGAAATCGTAAGCCCCAAAATGTTTGTTCTGACCACACCAAGTAACTCAAATCCAATTTTTTGCTCAGATCTGATTTTTTCATGGCTATGTGAAAATTCCAAATCCGATTTTTTCAAATCGGATTTGAGTCACTTTCATATGTGGTCATAAATTGAATATGTTACCAATCCAAAGACATGCGACATGAATGTAAATGTAAACGTCTTTTTACTTCAACTTATGTGCTACGTGCTTATCTCTCATACTCCCACACATCTCTTGGTGCAGCTGTGCAGCTATAGCTGCAAAAACAGCAAAAGCAAACCGCCTGGCCTTTTTTCTCCTCCTCGACCTGAGCATGTACCTCAGACCAGCTGTTTGCTCTCCACTCCAGCAAAAGATGCTCCACATATGAGCTGCTAACACATTCCATTTCCCTTTATAAAGCTACGAGCCGTCTCTCAAATCTGATGTTTTTTGTTGTTTGTGAAGAATGCGACTTTTATACACATATCAGTGTGCACATGTGAGGCGTTTCAGGGACAGATTAGTTCAAACTACACACAGATACAGGTCACTTACAGGGGTTGGACAATGAAACTGAAACACCTGGAACTTAAACACCTTTAGACCACAGTAATTTATTGTCCTGACGGACAGTTCTGGTGGAAACAGGAGAGTTGAGGTGCACATTGAATTCTGCTGTGATTTGGGCAGCCGTGGTTTTATGTATTTTTGGATACAATCCAGGTTAGCACCCGAACATCCCTTTCAGACAGCTTCCTCCTGCATCCACAGTTAATCCTGTTGGATGTGGTTCGTCCTTCTTGGTGGTATGCTGACATTACCCTGGATACCTTAACTCTTGATACATCACAAAGACTTGCTCTCTTGGTCACAGATGCGCCAGCAAGACGTGCACCAACAATTTATCCTCTTTTGAACTCTGGTATGTCCCCATAATGTTGTGTGCATTTCAATATTTTGAGCAAAACTGTGATCTTACTCTGATAATTGAACCTTCACACTCTGCTCTTACTGGTGCAATAATGTGCAATTAATGAAGATTGACCACCAGCCTGCTCCAATTTAGCCATGAAACCTCCCACAGTAAAATGACAGGTGTTTTAGTTTCATTGTCCAACCCCTGTACATTTTGGAGTGTGAACCGTCAAGACAGCTTAATCCAATCTCAACAAAAAAATCGGATTTTAGCAATGTGGCTTGTAATGTGAACGTAGGTTATAATTCAATCCCTAATCATGTTATAATGCCAATTAACCTATTTATTTAGTTTTTCTCTTAATAATGCAAGCATGAAATACTGTATACCTTGCTGAACAACAACAGAACCTGGAGTCTGTTGTCTCAGTTTCTATAGTTATTCATAGTTACTCATAGTCATTTGTAACTCACGGCCGTGCAGATTGCAGAAATGAGACTTTTAAAGCAGCAGCTCTGAGAACAGAGCCAGTGATATTGGAGAAAGTGGCTAAGTGGAGTTCCTCTCGCGCTCATGGTAGAGAGAACTCAGGTCACCTAGCACCTCATCAGGGCTGGAGTGCAGAGGAGGTAAGCTTCTCAGAAGAGAAAAACATACAGCGAGGGTGGAAATCAGCTGAGGTCAGACAGGGCCAAGCGCCTGCTTCCTGTCCCCCTTCCCCTGCGAACCACCACCAGCTCCTCTCCGCTCACCTACCCGGCTCTGCATTCAGCTTTCTGATGGCTGACCTCCCAAGAGAGCGCCGGGGGTCAGCGGGGTCACCCTGACCATCCTGGACAGGCCTTCATAAATGATGCTGTGTGAACTGCAGCGGCCCTGGGGAGCCCATTCTCCAAACACGGCCCACAACAGCACAAATAGCCCTGTGTGACAAGGCCATTCAAATGGTTTCCAGCCGTTGAGTACCGCGGACCACGTCCACCAATTGATGTGATTAATGCAGTGAAGCCGGGATTTGTTGTGATTCAGCAAAGAAGGACGGCCAGGGTGGGTGATGACGCCCTGTGGTCTTCATGATCTGAACATCCTGTGAGAAACGGAAGAGCACATTTTCTTAAAATATTATTACAAGCATTCGCAAATAAAACACATTTAAAGGACCAGAATCATGTAGTACATTACAATTTTTTTTTATTAAAAAACAAACAAATTCACAGTCTATACGTAGAAGCTATGTTGTAAAAACAGCATTTTTTGTGATGTCACAAAGACCAATGTGTATACATACAGTTGAGCTGTATCTGCTCATTTCATCTAAAGCAGTTTAGCCCCACCCATTTACATGGAAATTATAAGATTATTTTTGCCTGAACTCATTTTGAATTAAAATACAATACTGGACAACCAATCATAACTGACTAATGGTTATGTACATATACGGTACCTGTAAAAAGATTTTACATTGTAAATTAACCTATATAATAAGTCATCCAGACTATGAAGGAACACATAAGGAATCATGTAATAACTAAAAAGTGTTCAACAAACCAAAATACTCTGTGGTGCTCTTGTCTGGGGTGTTGTTAACTTACAGTTTCTGAAGCTGGCAACCCTAATGGTAACTACCTTATTCTGTGCAACAGAGGTTGCACAGGTCTTCCTATTCCTGTGGTGGTCCATGTGAGAGCAAGTTTTATCATAACATTTTTTAATAGTCTTTTTGACTGCACTTCAGAACACTTTCAAAGTTCTTGAATTTTGTTTTTGTTTGGCTTACCATTATTTCTTAAAGCCATTTTTTTCTTTGTTTAGTTGAGTAGTTCTTGCCATAATATGGATTAGAACATTATCCTAATAGGGCTATTTTACTGTATACCAACTCTACCTCTTCACAACTTTACAACTAATGCTCTCAAACACATTAAGAGGAGAAGGAAGGTTAAGGTTATTCGGCACAGCACAGCTGTTAACTGAAAGCCTGAATTCGAGGTGACTGTACCTCATAAAGCTGACTAAGTAAATTCAGCCAAGATTTGCAAATCTGTCATCTCAGCAAGAAATTCCTATTTTGTGGTATCTAAAATATAAAACACTTTTTTGTTTACACAATAATTTTATATGTTTTTCTCTATAGTCCAAAAGTCTAGTATTCATTTACAGAAAAAAATAAATAGTAAAAAAAAAAACACTGAATTCAAGGTTTGTACAAACTTTTGACTGGAACTGTATCTTCCTAAAAATTCTGTTTAATTCTACAGGATGAAGAGAGGCCGGAATGGACCACAAAATGAAACTGGAACATGAATTCAAACTCGGATGTCTGAGCTGGACTTTGGTCTTTGGTGCAGCTTAGTGATGCCATACAAAGCTGAGCCATACTCACCCCGTCCCTCAACTGTTTACATTATTTTTGTAGTACTGTCATAGTCATTACACAAAAGTCACTATGCAAACTTTCACCCACTAAATAGATGTATTTTTTTCTTTGTATGGGGGGATGGACTGTTCCCTGGTCCAAACCTCCTGCACACTGCATACCATCCTCTAATCCCTGACTGTTTTGATATTTTTATGGGCTGTTTACTTTCTCTGATTTATTGCTATTCATGGTCGTTAATTTCAGTTTTTCTCATATACTCCAAGTGTCACCTTTCAGTGCATCATTCACTACTTGGCATTGTCTTTAACATACAGTTAAAAGTGCAGTCAAAATTATTGCTATAATAATAATTTAAATATAAATATTTACAGCTTGACAATATATATATATATATTTTTTTTTTTATAATTTTATAATTTTACCATTTTCTCCCCAAATTACACGGCCAATTACCCAACCCACTCATTAGGACTCCCCCTATCACTAGTAATGTCCCAACACACCAGGAGGGTGAAGACTAACACATGCTTCCTTCCTACATGTGAATTCAGACACCGCTTCTTTTCGAGCTGCTGCTGATGCAGCATTGCCGAGTAGCATCACAGCGCGCTTGAAGGAAAGCGCAGCGACTCGGCTCCGGTACATCAGCTCACAGACAACCTGAGCTGCAGACATCACCGTAGGAGTGATGTGGGGAGAGAGCGCCATCTACCCACCCGGAGGGAGCAGGGCCAATTTTGCTCCCTCTGAGCACCGGCAGCTTGATCTATTTTAAACAAAATACTATTTAAGAATTATTAAAGAAGTATAGTTTTTTGGCTATTGAAAATGCTTCTTCTTTTTCTAGCAACCTCTCTGACTGTCATATACACTAAATGTAGTAGCATTATCCCTTGGGAGAGTCACACATGTGAGTGTGTTACAAATGAGGAAGTGAGGAAGGCACTGTTTTTTCTACATAGACATTTTTCCTACCCCTTTGTTTTTGCACAGTAGATCGCATCTGTTAACCAGTGGTCTCTATACTGTACAAGGGCTTTTTTTTCTCAGACTGAGGGTGGGACTGCCCACCAAGAGACCTAAAATTCCCCCTATATGTGCCATAGGAGGAAAGACATTGGCAGCTTGGGTAAAATTACTTGCTAAAGTACAATATATACAATATATGTGCAAAAGTATTCAGTCACACCATTATTTAGTGAATTCTGCACCTATTGCTGACAGATATTAATGAACTAGTTATATAATCTCCATAGACAAACAAAGACAACCACCGAAAGCTAAATTCTTAAGGTCAGTTTAAGGTCACTATGCCCAGTACCAATAGTGGGGTACAGGAGTGTAAAGACCCCCAGGATTGCACTTTATGCAGTGTTCTCTGACATGAAACCACATTTAATCTAGTACCTCTGGAATGAACTAAAGTGTTGTTTGTTATCCAGAATTAATTTTAACAGGCATTGTAAATACATAGTACATGATATTCACAATTAAAATAATGTAAAAAATATATATATATAAAAAATCTGTCTGTTCAACCTTATTCCACTCATTACAATGTTATAAATTTATGTAATTTTCTCAAACTTAAGAAACAATAGTAAGTGAATCTTTAGACTTTTACAGTACTTCACAGAAGCTACAGGCGAAAAACATATCAACGCCAATCCGAACATTTCTTTTGTTTAATGCAAATGAGTAATTTTTCCAGTTTTGGTCCCAACAGTGTGCCGTATCTCACTCTTTACAGAGCCTGTGGTATGTAGCAATGTAAACACAGTGTCACTGCTGCTCAGAAGTGTTTTTATTTATCTTGAAATATTGATTAAATTCCCATAACTAACTATCAGTCCCTTATACCTTTCTCCTCTCCTGCTCTCTATCTATCTATCTATCTATCTATCTATCTATCTATCTATCTATCTATCTATCTATCTATCTATCTATCTATCTATCTATCTATCTATCTATCTCTTTCTCTCTCACACACACACACACACACACACACTGTGGTTTATTTCCTCAGTAATAGGCTGAATGTGAAGGAGGAAGACTCTGAATCCTTACGACAGAGAGAATAAGATTTAATAACCTAAACCTTCATTTTCTTTTTACTTTTTCATATTTTGCATTGATGTTGTAAACTTCTAATAAAATGAACTGCTATTTAAATATGATTTATAAAAGACAATCTGTTTTCAAAGCTAAAAATATACAATTAAACAAGAAAACATTAACAATTCCTTTGTGATAATCATAGACTGATACATTGATTAATTGTTAAAATTAGTTGATAGTTAACAGAATGTATTGATTAATCAGATTTTTTAATCAATAAAAAACACTAGTATAAACCTCTTGTAGACCCTGATATTAAAGTCTACAGACAGATTACACACATAACTGCGCCTGGTAAAGTCTGGTCTAAAACGAAAGCCATTGCTCGCGCTCCACCCCAGCCTTACTTCATGGCAGTGTGGCTAATGAAGGGGTATGAAAGAGCTCACTCAGCCCTATGTTGCCCACACAGCCTGGAGGCTAACAGCTGACAAATGCTGCTGTTTACTGTCTCTGAGATTCTGCAGCTCATTTCCTGAGCTACAGAAAGCCTTGTAATTGTTGCTGGTTATGGAGACTGATCTATTGCCTGGAAGCTGCGTTGCTTTCAGCAACAGATTTCAACTTTTTTTCCACCCGCATTCGACTAATTGCATGCACTTGTTTGACATGGCTGCAGCTGACAGCATGCATCTATTAAGCTCTATTTCAGCAATTATTTTCTCAGATTAAAAAATAAATAAATATATATTATTAATATAGTGTAATGCACTTTAAAGGCTCAATTCAAATCATATTTACTTAAATAACAAGTAAATAATTCTAATTCTCATAAATAAAACATTTTCAACAATAAATTATACTTTGCCCTTCCATAATGTCAGGATTAGCCAGGCAGGGAGTCGAGGAGGCGGACGCAAGTGCAGGTAAGGGCGTAATGAATAATTTATTAAATAAATAACTAAGATAAACAAATAACAAGGAACACGGAACAAAAGAAGTAAACCAAAACAAACGAGGGGTAACGATGATAAAGAAATAAACAAGGAACAAATGTGAGATAAAACTAACATAAACAAACCGGGAGAGATAATCAAAGAAACAAACGAGGAACAGAAATAAACTAAACTAAACAGGGCTGGGATAAATACAAGGAAATAAACTGGATATAAACAATGACTAGGTAAAGCAGGAAACTAGAAAACACAGATAGACAAACAACACTGGAAGATGCAAAGACCGACGAACACAGACTGAAACACTATAGCTATATAACACACACGGGAAGTAGAAACACCTGGGGCTAGGGGGCGGAGCTACAAATAGACACAGGTGGAAAAGTACTGGGAGAGAACACAGGGGCACAGGTCACGTGGGACACACACAGGCACGAGGACAGACAGGAAACAGGGCCAGGACATGACACATAACAGATTGTTTGTACTTCAAAAACAAAATAGAGTCTAATACACTTTTAAAAGCTTAAAACTTGCCAACAACATATTTTTATATAAATGTATAACATAACATTAAATATACATATATCCTAAAATATGCTTATCTATTTTATGTCTATGTAGAGAGAAATATATTGCACTTGGCAAATAACGATTCGAATAATAATCTCTATTTTTTTGGACCCCACTAAAAGACAAATTGTTTGGACACCAGTATTTTACTAACTTTTTATCTAAAATAAACATACAAATTTAAAAATATCAGAGTAATAAGCAGATTATTTTTCTCAAAAAATAATTATTAGCAGATGTAAAAAAAAAAATACCAGAATGTTCTTAGTTTATGCTGGATTCTGTACTACACAGCAAATTTGTCACGTGGTCCCTGGCTGTTCTCATGATTCTGTGTTTATTTACGTTTTCTGTGCCTGTCGTCTGCTTGTGCCTGTGAGTGTGTCTCCCATGTGACCCTGGTTCCTTAGTGTTTCTTTGCCCTCACCTGTGTTCAGTTTGTAACTCCGCCCCTTAGTCCCAGGTGTTTCCTGTTTTCCGTGTGTGTGCTCCTCTATTTATAGTCCGTGTTGCCTTTCTCCTGGTCGATCCTTTTACGTTCTACGTCTGTTAGTGGTCCTTGTGTTTTCCGTTGCTCCTCAGTCCTGGTCTGTATTAACTTTGTTTATTTTGTGTTTGTTTTCGTTATTAAATTCCTTATTTGTTTGCATTTGCGTCCGCCTCCTCGTCCTTCCCGCACCCCACCTGACAAAATTTAAAGAAATATGAGATTCTATCAGAATCTTCAATGTTTTAGGACCATGCTTTTTAAGAATGCTCTTCAGTTCTTCATGTTTTCAGTGCAGCTCACTGAACTACTCTATACTGTATTTGTGTATGAACTGGGATCATCATTTTGCTGGAAACTCAAGTCTTGAGCAAATCTTAGGCTCCGAAGGCCACGGGCCTATGAACACAACACAGCCTTACAGCACCATGCAGATCCAGCGCATGTACTGTATATACCATACATGATCAGTAAAGAAGCCTATAATCCACTGCTGACACATTCTTTATAAAAAGTCAAGAAGCCAAAAACCTGGTGCCCTTCTGTGCATGTTTATAGAGTTGATTACTACCAGTACTACACAGACATCCAGTTCACGTCATTTAATGCAATTACCGGGACTACTAAATACATTTAAATGAAGAGACCCTGTGCCCTTATTAGACACGCCTGTGTCATCAAGGTTAGACCGCAATAGATTAGTAGGCAAGTTCATTTCAATAGCTATTAATTAGACAATGGTGCTAATTAGTTCATTGTTCATTTAAATTCACCGCTGATCTGAAGCACACGCACCACATGATCACGTAAACAAGCATTCCTGCTGCACCGCTTATTGTAGGGTATAGATCATTAAACCGCAGAAGCAGTCGCCTTCTATATCTATATTTACAGGACTGGAAACAGTAATACTGCAGATGAAATGTGTCCAGAAGTTGTTCACTAAGGCATGCACTTGTTCCACATGGCCACAGATGACATCAGGCATCATATGTAGAAATGTACTGTAATTAGATTCACTCCATTACCAGCGATGAGTGAAAGCTGGCTTTATAGCACATGTACGGCACGCCGCGCTTTGAAGTGCATGTAGGCCCTAATTCTATTTATCTTAAGAATGTACAGTGTAGGGGCAAACAGATAAACAAATATTTAAAAGTGATTTGAAACACAGTGGAGAGAGCCAGTCCCCCGAGAGAGATTGCCGATGCTGCTTTAAGTTATGCCTATTTATTCTGCTCAATTTGCCTTTTCCCAATAAAACCCGTGATTAAAAAAAAATGCCAGAGCGCAGCTCTCATCTTGTTTAGTTTGTAATAGATGCACGCTATAATTGCGCCGCATTCATCTGAGAGGCACCAAGTTAAATGAAGCATTTATTTGCACAATCAACAGGGAGAGTCGGAATGACTCGCGTGTTTTCAATAGCAAAGCTGATTACATTATACTGCGGCCTTAATTTACCGTTGTCTTTGCAAACTGTTCACTCTCCCTCTTCCTAATTGAGAGTGAATGACTCACGTGGACTGGAGGAGAGGGTGATGACTCCTCTTTTCCCCTAGAGGTTAAGAAGGAGATATGAATTGAACATGCTAATGACAAACAAATCCCTCTCACTGAGGAAAAGCCAGGCTCTGCTACTTCAACTCTATTTATAACCCCCCTCCTCCCTTAAAGCGTCTGGTTAAAAAGGATATATTGGTATCGACTATTTAAAAATGATCCATGGAAAATTACTCGGTTAGTCATCAGAGTAAAAAACGCTACATTTAGCATACTATGAGTTTAAATTGGGTTGAATTCGGCAAAATAATAAAAACAATGATTATTATTATTTTTATTACATCTATGCATCTGTTTAGCTTTATGTCAGGACGTAATCTTTGTATGTAATTACCCCTATATTTGTATAAATGAGATAAGAAAAATAATAAGAAACACAAAATAGAAATAGAAAATCATAACTCTATATTTTTCTGGTTTGTTTGTTTTGTGTAACAGAAATGTCTTGTACTCTGGTTAATAATTCCTTGTTTTTTTTAGTAGTATAGTCTTCAAAAATATAAAGTATCGAGTAAAAAGCAAAGATCCAAAATATCCTTAGCAGAAGTAAACACAGTATCATTTGAAAATTCATTTGTTTACCAAAATGTTCTCAGTATATTCTGGGTTCAACAGGACAGAGCACAAACTGATAAATGTGGCCACTATAAATAATATATCAGGCAACAGCATTCTTTGGTTTGAGTTCATAGTTCAACAAAACGCTTGGGTGTCAAACTATAATGTTGACAGAGTGTTGCTATGATAGGTCAGATAGTTGCTATGGTGTTTCTAGGTGGTTACTTTGATATCCCAAAATCATTGTTATGGTAGTGTCACTATAGGTGTTTTCTATGTTGTTAAATGGTTAATATGGTGTTGCTAGGTGGCTGCTAAATTGTTAATACTGCTACTGTGTTTTCTTTGTGATGGTATTGGTTGTTGCTATGGTCAAAATTGGTGGTTCCTATGGTGCTTCAGGTGGTTGCTATGGTGCTGCCAATGCCTATGAGTCCTTTAACCTGATTTGAATGTTTGTTTACATTGACTGTAGATGTAGAAGAAATGAATATTTTCCAGGTTATAGATGGATTAAATATCAGTCTCTTGAATAACAAAGTCCAGGATGCTTTTAAAAATTATAATGAATATTTTCATTAATGTGTTACACAATGCTTATGCATCTTTTATGTACTTTATATATAAGTAATGTCAAATAAATAAAAAAAATTAAAAACATCTGTTGCAAAACTTGTGTGTCATATTTAACATTATATCCAAAATTAATGATTTACTCCATTAAAACATGGTTTTGAATAACCCGAGTATTCTGATAAAAATTTACTCAATACGTTCAAAAGTCAGTTTCTACTCTACTAAAGGTAATGTAATGTAGAGGAAGCGCAGTTGATGTAGTTCTGCTGTAGATTATAGCCGTAGCATGTCACAGTCTTAGCGCAGATCTAACCAAGCACATTTTCTGAACTCATTTTATTCCTCACTCCGGCTGAACAGATAGATAGAGCAATTGGTCGGTGGTGCAGACTTGCTGTGGACATGAATAATTTATTTGGCTGGCTGGATCAGGCCCTGTTTTGGCTCCACTCTGTGTGATAATGAAAGGGACCCTCTGGGACCCCCAGCCTCTGCTGGCCAGTGAATCACACAACAGCCAGCAGACAGATAACCCGCCCTGTGATTTTTTTTATACATACAGATTTATATATTTTCTGCACTCTATTAAATATTAATCAGAGGCAGTAGTTTGGAATTGTGTGTTGTGGTCTTTGCTGAGGCTGGTCATTTTTTCTGGAGAGGTCAGGAAAAAGGTTGCGTTTGTGGCTTATGGCGGCGAAGGCGCTTGTTTAGATTTTTCCCAACATTTGGCCACGGGCTACACTTTAGTTTTTATTCAGTGCTGGTTGTGGTTGGTAAGGTGTCTCATGTCAGTGCACCCGGTAATTCCCCTTCTCATGCCCTGGAGCACTTCAATCACTAACACACTGAACCTGCACTCAGGAGATATGCTTCTGACAGCACTGCTCTCTCTCTCTCTCTCTCTCTCTCTCTCTCGCTCTCTCCTTTTTTCTCTATCTCCTCTTAGTTCCTCTTTCTCTATTTCTGTTTCTCTCTATATATCTCTCTTTCTCTCTATCTGTTTCTTTCTCTCTCTTTTTTCGTTTGCTATCTCTCACTCTATCTTTTCCTGTTTCTCTCCATATATCTCTGATTCATTCTCTGTTTCGCTGTATATATCTATGATTCTCCACTGTTTCTCCCTCTCTATCTGTTTCTTTCTCTCTCTTTTTTCTTTCGCTATCTCTCAGGTCTACTTTATATCTCTCTCTTTTTCTCTCCACATATCTGATTCTCTCTCACAGTTTCTAACTGTGTATCTCTGATTCTCTCTTTCTCTCCCCCTATTTCTGTTTTTCACTCTGTTTTTCACTCTTTTACACATACACACAGATCCCATTCACTCTCTTGCTCACCTGTCTCTTCCTTTCACCTCTATGTTTTTTCTCACTCTTTTATTTCTCTTTTCATTTTTTTCTGTATCTCTCTCTTTCTCTTGCTCTCTTGCTCTGTTTTATACTCGCTCCCTCTCTCTCATTCACTCTCTCTCCTTCACTTTCTCTGTTTCTCGCTCTTACTCTCTCTTTCTCACAGACTTTAGAAATACTCACTCAACCATGTATCTTTCTCTCACCTCAGTTTTTTTATCAATATACCTCTGCCTTGTTCTGTCTTTATATCTCTCTCTCTCACTGTTTTTTCACTCTTTCTCTATCTTTTTTCTTTCTCTCACACACATCATCCTCTTGCTTACCTCATCTCTGTCTTTCTCCTTTTTTATGAGACTCTTTTCCTTTTTTCTGTCTCTCTGTATATTTCTTTTAAACACTCTCTTTCTCTCTCTGTCTTTCATACTCTCTCTCTCTCTGTTTCTCTCTCTTTTTCTCACTCACTCATAGCCTAGAAACGACTTGAACATCCAGGACAGGATAACTCCACATCTCCACATCTTATCGTGCCCAGAGCTCTTCGCTGGAGGTGCCTGTGTGTTCTGGCCGAGCTGCACCACTGAGTCCGTGGCCACAGAAATAGATTGCCAAAGGACTTTATTTCACAAGCCAGCAGTTTACATTCAGCCTTTGATTTGAAGCCACAGCAAAGCTACTCCTTCTTGAAGTCTGGTTTCTGGTCAGGCTGATGTAGTCCAGCGTCCCACAGGATAAGAGGAAAACGTATTTGTTGTTCCGTGGGGTTTGTTTGTTTACTTGTTTGTTTCTTTGCATTAGTTTGTCACGCTTTAACAGGAGCGTGGAGGCTGCACTGTTAGAGCTAATGGTGAGAGATTAAAAGAAGCAGGGTGTTTCTGTGCAGACCCTGCAGGTCTGCGTGTTTGCGTCTTGGTGAGGCTCAGCAGGAAGGGCCTCCTGTCCCCATATGGCATCTCCACACTAGGCTGCCCCCAGTAATTAAACCACCAGGGCAGCAGGAGGTGGGCTATGGCTCAAATCTACACTTTGTGTACACCACTGACCCCCTAGCCTTTCATGCACCACTGCCACCGCTGACCCCAGGATGCCAGCACCCCACAGAGCTGTGGGAATTCTGCTCAGTCACACTCCACTAGCCGCGCAAACAAACCGCAGCACTCAGACCAGATAGGAGAAGGAGATAGAAGAGTAATGGTGGACAGAGTCTTGTAAACATCTTCACAAATCAGTGAAATGGCCGTGCAAGACCCGGAGAGTAAAGTCAGGCAACCTGCTCATACAACTCATACAATCTCACAACAGAGATTAACATCCATTACACAGAATGAGAGGCAAACCATGTGTGTTCGGGTCATTCTACAGAACCTCCACTAATGAAACACAAAATGTCTTACATTTTAAATATTTCACACATTTAAACTAGACTGTTATTACATCATGTATTAGCTGGATCTACTGTATATGCTCATATGACAGTTTTATTTAGTTTATCCTATTTTTTGTGCATGTTTTTGTATATAAGTTTTTGTGGGTACCAAAGTAAGGTAACGCCGGTATTAGTAACACCAGTGATATTTATAATGGAAAATGTACTTTTTATACACAAGTTAGAATAGATCTATAGGCTATACAAAACATGTTCTAACATAAAAGAGAACTCACCAGCTCTGTTCTTGCCTGTTTCAGTCCCTTTAAAAGAATGAGCCATTTAATGGCTCTGTCTCTTTTATCCAAAAAAGCACAGCAATTGTTTCCCAGTTTTTTTTCCTCTAGATTCATTGGCCTGCCTGGTTGCCAGATTTTTTGACAATTGAGTATTTGTAGGAGCAACTGGGAGGTCAGCTTTGGCAACCTATGGGTGTGCAGAGTCTACAGACACATCTGCAACATTTGGGCTGCAGGATGAAAAATCCATCCGTCCGTTTTCTGTGAATTATTTAAAAGAGTTTGGTGTCAGGGATCATATGCTTCTATGAACCATTTGGATGATCCAAACCAGCTGGCCAACAGTGTCAATAGGCATTAATATCAGGTTAAATGTTAGTTATTTCGTCAGATGACAAAAATTGTACGTCAGGATAACGTCTAATACTGTTATGTGCCTGCAGGGAATTATTGTGACGTCACAATAGGGAAACCTGCATTGAACCACTCTGGCACAACCCCTCAACCATCAACCCCCACTAGAGACCCATCTACTACATCAGTTAAAGATATGCCATTTTGATCTGTTTAAGAGTACTGTGCTTCATCTGAAGGAGGGATCTGTACCTTCTGATCAGGGCAAGTAAGCAAATGAGGGAGATATAAGTACTTTCCAAAAATGAGAAGCAATAATAGAGTTCTCAATGATCTTTTTCAAGAGGTACACTACCCAAAAGTATTCCTTATTTTAATATATTATATTTTTATTATTTTTCCCTGCTTTTTTATAGTGCAGCAGGAAAAGTACTTTTATACCCACACCAGTTAACATTTACATATCTGAATGAGCCATGAGACAACTGCAATTATTTTCTCATATCAATATCTGTTAATATCTGTATTAAAATTGTTATCAATGATTCATAATTACACTAATAGCTCAATCCTAAAGGTCTAGTTTTTAGTTTTTAAATCCTGAAGAACCTCTGCCTCATTGACATTTACTCTCTGCTCTGTAGCTCAGAGCACACTGACCCAGACATTTTGGTTGTATCATGTCAGGTTGGTTGTATCATAGCAGTGTATATCTGTTTGAAGTCTACTAGAATCTACTGCCCAGTTCTGTCTGTTCTTTATTGTTCACAAGGATAATTCCATCATCAGAATAGATTTATATTAATAAAATAAATTAATTAGACCAGACAGAACATGACATATCTTGGGCTCATACTGTCTGCAATCAAATAAAAGAAAATCCATATGACAATATCTAGACAAAATTATACTGATGTGAAAAGAGTAGAGTGACTGAAATCAAGCAAAAATCACTGATATATTTGGCTTAAATTTGGACACAGAATCACTTGACTGGTGACTTTTTGTGTGTGTTTTTTAGTGATTTTTTAAATGATTTAATGGCGAAAATTCTAAGTGAGACTGATTTCAGAATATTTTCAACATTATTGTACTACATTAGAATAGATGTACTACAGAACACTAAGATGTTGAGTTTATTTCCAGGTAATTAGACTGCTGAGCAATTTTCCTGCTCTAATTAACTATAAAATGGAAAACATAAAAAAACATGCAGGGTGGGAAAGAGTGGCTCAGGACCAGGGTTGGCAACCATTACCGTATACTAATTCACTGGGGTAGTAATATTGTGCCTTTAATATCTCTCCACCATAAACACATTAAACCCATTCAACATTGGTTTACATTTTTCCATTAGAATGAACTTGACAATGAGTTGATAGCATGGCGTGTTGTACCGTGTTTAATATGATTATTGAGCGCTGAGGAGAAACGCACAGGCAGCAGCTATGTGCTAATGGAATTAATAACCCCCTTTTCCAGCAGCAGATAAGAACATTTGAAACATTTAGAGACAGCCTTGCACAAAAAAAATGAATGAATGAATGAGCTGCAGAGAGAAGGACTACGCAGTCAGTTCTAATGACCGAGGGGTTGTGTAAGGTAAACCAATTGAGATCAGATGTCTCCAAAATCTAATAATCACCTCAAAGAGACCTTTTTGTGGGTCACTTTCAATGATGAAGACACACATTTGTCACGGTTTTGCCCATTACACTGAAATTTTCTCTAAAGAGAAAGAGGCAAAGTGCCCTTCGGACTGCTGGCTAATCTGAACCTTTAGCTTTAAGCCCCTGAACTCCTGAGAATTTTTTTTAATGGTCTGGAAATACTAACCTCGGTCATTCCCTGACTGGAACATCTGTAAAATTAAGATGATGTCCCGCACAGCAGATTTTACGTTCTGTGTACCTTAAAATATGGCTGTAAATGTGTGTTTTTTACAATCTTGTTTCAAGCATCGCTGCTCTTATTTCCTGTCTGACTGTGTTTGTAATGGGAGCGGGAGGTCATGCTGCTTCAGGGGCACGCTGCTTCCAGTGACTGGACTATACTAGTGGGTCTCTCATAAAACTGAATGATAAAGTGCAGCACAATGGATTATTTATCAACTAGGGCAGAATTAACTGCTCTTATCCAGTAATATCAAGCTCAAGCAAAAGTATAAGAAAATGTTGGGACAGTATGGAAAATGCAAATTAAAAATAATCTGAGTTTCTTACATTTACTTTAACTTTTATTTTATTGCAGACAGTATGAGCCCAATGTATTATGGACCCTATCTAAGACTACATTCACATTACAAGCCACATTGCTCAAATACAATTTTTCTTGACGGTTCACATTGACAAATATAAGTGACCTGTATCTGTGTGTAATGTGAACGAATCTGTCGCTGAAAAACATCATATTATGGACGACTCGTAGCTTTATAAAGGGAAATAGATGCATTAGCAGCTCATATGTGGAGCATCTTTTGCTGGAGTGTAGAGTAAACAGCTGGTCTGAAGTTCATGCTCAGGTCGAGGAGGTAAAAAAAAAAGGCCAGGCGTCTTGCTTTTGCTGTTTTTGCAGCTATAGAGAGAGAGAGAAGAGAAAGAAGCATGTAGCGCATGCGTAAAAGCATAAAGACGCATGAATTACAAATTGAATGTTCACATTCATGTTGCATGTCAATGAATCAGTTACGTATCTGATTTCACAATGCATGTCACATTATGCAATGGAGCTTACAAATATATTAATATCTATTTATTGGTGGTCTAGAAGTGAGGTGTTTTCATGAACATTTCTACCGTATTGTTATCTTGGCTTACCACTTAAAGGAACAATTAGTACTAAATGAAAACTAATGTGTGAAGTGGCTACAGTAGCCCAATTTCCAAAAACTGGAGAGAGTTGCGAAGATCTTAAGGGTTGCCAGATTAAGACAGAGTGGCAAACAATTATGAGTTCTGCTCTGTAAGCTGATCAGCAAATGTATATGTTAGCAATGTTTTGCTCTGTTAACTTGATACACCCCTGAACTGTGTTAGCCAAAGCTTAGTCCATTTATTCCAAAAACATCCACTGCTCTGAAAATACACACTCTGAAGTCAGAGTTTTACTCAATATAGATGGAAACTTTTGGCTTCTTTCATACATTTCTGTCACACACGTTCTCTTCTGTTGTGACTGATATCAGTTCACGTTGGCATATTGTAGCATGATGACATTAACAGGCATAGTTAAGTTTACTTTAGCTACCTATGCTAGGGTGTACTGACACTAGGCATGGTTTGGTTGAATCTTGCAGGAGCACAATTTTGCCCCCTCCCCACTCCAACTCTGGCCTGCACTCACACTGCGTTTAAACAATCTGTGCCTAAGCACACCTACTTCACTCACCGCTTAGTGGGCTTGCTGCAATGCTGCATTCAGCACCCTTGCCGTGAAAAGCACCCTCTCTCGAGAATGCATACGCACTGTCTACTTGATCAAAGAAGATATAATCTGTATTAACTTAGTGGTGGTAATAAGTTACCACTAGATACGGTTATTCCTTACCATATCTTTCTGAAACTCAGTGATTACCTGTTTAGGAAAAACATTCGTCCATTTCCATGGCTGTTGTGTTTATACTTGGCAACCCAGGGTGTGGAAATGGAAATAGGGAAGGGTGGTAGGCAAGTTCAAACCACACAGATTTACGTGACGTACCAAACATTTTAAATAAGAAAATACTGTCTTAAGCTGTTCTGACAGACATACTTGATACAACCTTGATCATGTTATGAGTTAATACAGAAATTATAAACCTTAATGGTACTTTAAAACTTACTGTGCAAAACAGAAGCCTTATGTTAACCATGTCCACAAGTGTCGATTTCTCAGTGCTCAAAGGCATCTAGTATAGGCCATCACTCAGTGGAAATTATGTGTATTATGGTCATAGACATAGCAGTGTTCCAGAGCTTTAAAAGGAGAAATGGTTTCTGAATTGCAGGATTTAAAGTATTTTTATAAATTTAATTATTTTGACCAGACAAAACATGAAATATCTTGGTTTTATTCTGTCTGCAATCATATATAACCCCATTTATTTTCTTCACTTGTATCTGATTTGGGGATTTACAACAGGTATGGTTAAGGACAGTACAGTGTTATTTTAAGCGATTTTAATGTGAGTACCAACACTTTAAGTGGACTTTAATGTTTCCCTTAGTAGTTGTCTAATGTGCTTCCAATTCTGGGGTTTTGTTTGAGGAAGTGTGTCTACACTGCAGAAAATCCATTGACAAAAACTAGAAAAATACGTATAATATGTAAATTGAGACGTATATACTTATATTAAACCAAAAGTATCTGTCAATTGTATAAGCTAATTTTTCTAAGTAGGATTGCTGAAAAATAAGCAATAGTAAAATGTATCAAATTGAGTGAAGAAAGACCTGCATCAAGCAAAAATTACAGATTTTTTGGCCTAGTTTGGACACACAAATCAGAATAACTCGACGGGTGACTTTTTGTGCTTATTTTGAGTTAAAATAATTTTAAATAAGGTTAAAATTCTAAGGAATAGTGATAAAGACCATCATCATTAGTCCTAAAATAAGCAAAATAAAGTCACACATTTCATTTTATATGCTTAATAAAACAAAAATTCTTTTAGAGAAAATGAGAAAGATTGCCTTGAAATGAAATCATTTCACTTGCTCAGGTTTAGTTTATTTGCAGTGTATATATGTCACTTGTATTGTTTCATCTGTTGTCAGTTTGTCATTGCTCTCTGTTGTCGTTAATAATCCCTAAAATAAGAGAAAAATGAAGCTACAATAAGAAGTTTTTCGGGAGATTATGAGACATTACGGAAGGATATGACAGTGAGCAACACATTTTTTGCTGTGAGTGCCCACCCACCTCTCTGCTCTCTTCCTCTCCCCTCCTCGAGCCCTGTGTCCCAAACTGTCCTGCCTCCTTGCTGTCTCCTCCGAGAGCAGGCCTTTCAAATCCAGCTCGGCCACCAGTCTGCACACTTCAGAGCGCCTCTCTCAGTTGGCAGCGAGCCCAAGCGCCTCCAATGCCAACACCCCCCACCAATCCCGAATCTGCCTCACAGCTACCCTGTACTTTCCACACAGACGCAGAAATCACGTAGACGTGCTGAAAGTTTGAAGCTGATCCCGTGCCAAAGGAATTTTTTAAGCAGAGCACCCCTGCTACCCCTTCTGTATTTTTCATTCTTCTTTCATGCTGGTAAATTTACAATAGCTCTCACAAGTAGAAACATTCATGAGGGTCTTAGAGGAGCCCATCAGCTGCATCTCTTTGTCTCAGGATTGCATCACAGCTCCAATCAATATTCCGCAGCTGCATTTCCAAGGCTGGAATAAATACCCTAAGATCATTTCTTATGAAAGAGCGTGTCAGTTAAAGAAACAGCAGTAAATAATTCAATAACTTACACACTTTCTCCCTTTTCTCAAATGCTGTCAATCAGGCAACTGCATATGTGCTGTCTGATACTGTAGGATCACAGATGTGTGTCACAGTCAGTCAAGACCACTAGAACAGGTTAAGACCAAGACCAGAAGTAGCCAAAACCTAAAAAAAACACAGAGACAAGACTGAGATAAGATTAAAAATGTAATTGTAAAATGTCATTGTACATCCCACATCATTAATTATGATTAATTAATTAATTATGAAATATATAAATAATAATATTTTCCATCAAATATTTTTTCAAATATAAAAGAAGACAACACGCAGCCTAAAACTATCATTGACCCCTTAAAATGCATTGTCTCATATACAGACTACAGGCTTATTCTCTGTAAGTTAATTACAGTCTGAAAATCTGAGAGTTTGAAATCTCCTACAGGACACTTGGAGAATCTGCCTGTTTTCTCTCTACTCCACTTAATAATTTTAGATCAGTACCAAGAATCAAGCTCAAATTCTGCAGCTTTAAAAATAGACATAAACAACTGCACAACCATAATGAAACTAAAGGTTTGGAGGGCATGAACTGTTTGATTTGTATTCAGAAAAATATTGATTTTAAATTTTAAATGTGTTAATTGTAAGTACGTTAAAGTCAAACAAAGGCAGTAAGTAACAAAAAATAATAGCAACTAAGCAACAGAAAATTAAGACAACATCCAATTCATCAATTGTATTATTAAATGTGAAAACATGGTAGGAACATTTCTGACCACAAACTATCCAGTTTAATCATCGTAAATAGGAACAGATTCTCTACAAGTGCTGATATACCTTTTAAAAACATGTATGTATGGATGTAAGTTAAGAAAATTATCACAAATGTTTTATAAATGTTTACCAGTGTTTTACAGTTTGTGTATGGATTCTTACAAACATTAAAAATGTATTTTTATTTTCATACAATATAGGCAATATTTAAGATTAATGTGACCAGTATATCTCAGATGTCTCAAACAACCAGCAGAATTAGAGGTAGAACTGGACTTACACTTAATAAACCTATAGCTCTTAATTTGAGAGATTTTCAGAAAAGTCCTCTCTTATTGGGACATGCCCAAACAGTGTACAGCTGTCATTATGGAAGAGTGGAAGAGGATTCTGGTGGGGACCTGTGAGGCTCTTGTGAACTACGTGTCCATGTGAGTTAAGGCAGTGCTGGAAAATGATGGTGGACACATGAAATAGTAAAACTTTGGTCACAATTTGGCCATTTTCACTTACAGTAGCTTGAAGGGGGATGAAAATTTCAGACATTAATGCCTCTGTGTTCAGTTATTTTGAGGGAATAGCAAATTTACACTGTGATACAAGCTGTGTCCTCACTTTTGTGTGATACTGCATATGGAAATAGAAAAGGAAGCATGTCAAAAACAACTTTGCAGTGAATCGATGCAATGTGTTGTCTATTGCAATAGAAATATTTTTAGTTAACCAAAAGTATAATTATTGCCATTTTAAAATTAAGCTCTGCGATATTTTAAACAGAATTTGTAAGTAGAAAAACAGTTTGTTAGCAGGTCTAGAACCATGTAACATCTTTGAGATTATGTATCTACTTGACATGGTGTGAGTCAAGTGCACAATGATTTAGTCTTTAGATAAAATGAGGAAGCAGAATTGGACCTATTTGTTTTGGTTAAACTGGGGGAATCTGAAAACAGAGTAAATTTGATTTATTACTGTAATCTTTAATCTCTTTAGGTCTCTCTTTATCATTGTCTGAACAAATGGTGTATTTTTGCTTTTCTTGGTCTTTTTATCAAATTTTCAATCTAGAAATTGAAATGGAAATGAACACGTTGAGCTCCTCCCTTCATTTAATTGTATGAGTGTTTGACTTTTTTCAGCACGTCGGTAAAGAGATTATCCGCAGGCCGGCGTTCAGTCCCGCCACTGGCTGAGGAGCCGGGTGTGGTTTAAGCTGCATTGACTTGCTAATATGGGCAGGAAGCAGCCCGGCTCTCTGAGGCCCAGGTCCGGTGCCGCAGCAGATGGGAGGCAGCAGCAGAAGGAGCCCTGCTGGGGCTCAGAGACAGAGGGACAGAGGCCATGGGGATGCGGAGGTAGAGGAGATTGGGGGAAGGAAAAGGGCCCCATGCTTGAGAATGACCTCGGGGCCAGGGGCCCTGCTGGCCAGGTGCTGTTCAGAAGTACAGGGGTTAGGGCTTTGACGAGGGCCAGCCCCACGCTGGAGACCAGGGTGATATTGGCTTGCCTGGATCAATAGGGGCCATGCTGAGGGAGGAAAGGCTACTTCATGGCTTGCTCTGTAGCCTCGGGGCTGTGGGATTGGGAGGCTTGCTGGAGGTTTATTGTGCAGTTAAGTATATTGGGTATTCTCACAATAACGTTGTTAAAGGGAGAAAAAA
The DNA here is from genome assembly GCF_023375975.1 of Astyanax mexicanus. Taxonomy (NCBI): domain Eukaryota; kingdom Metazoa; phylum Chordata; class Actinopteri; order Characiformes; family Acestrorhamphidae; genus Astyanax; species Astyanax mexicanus. The sequence continues at coordinate 75,546,941 of NC_064408.1, forward strand.
ATAGAAAATCCGAGGCTTATCCTCTTACCAATTTGATAACAGCATGTGTGGAAGGGAATACTGTCTTATTTCGGAGTTAAGTAAAGACCACCTGCTACAGTTACTGTTTAGAATTAAACAGTTTGTGCTGAAAATAATAAATAAAATAAATAGAATAATGAACATTTAATCATTATGTTGGTCTGACCCCCATCTATTATCAATTTAAATTATGGTTCATAAATGGTTGAAAAACATATTTGCTTTAATACGTTTCGTAACGTTTTGTTCAGCATGTTTGCATGATGTATTCACTTCTCCCCTTTCACACCCTTGTAGATAACAATTATTGAACTCCACCAATCAAACACAAAAAAGCAGTTAAGTGTAAGCATAAGCCATTACACCCGCTCAGAAGGAGCAGTTAGATTGATCTAGACAATTGCTCAAGCACATCTAAGCAGGCCTTCTTTTTTAAGTGACTCATTGCAGTCATCATGTTCCAATGACCCGAACATAGAAAATAAACAGCATCGTAAATTGCAAGCACAGCCAATTACTGCTCGGAACGAAGAACATAAAAGTAATCTCATTTCCATAACACAATCACAGCGGTCTCACAGACGGCACTTTGAGCTCCTAGGCTTTGGAGGGGGGCTTGCAAGCTGAGATTATGCAGAAAGGACGGATGTAGAAGCTTCAGTAGCTTGCTTCTATGGCAAGTTGCACCTTCTCCACTGGCTTTCTCACTCCTTTTATCCTTCTGCTTGACACTGATAGAGCCCAGGCCGCAAGTTCTGGGTACATGTGGGACCCTGCTAACCTTCCACCATTACCCGGTCCAGCATCCCAGATGTGAGCTGACCCTGAGCTACCTGCCAAAGGTCTACAATGCACAGAGCATTGGTGAATAAATGCATTCATAAGCTACGCCTGCAACCCTTTAGGCTGCGCCTCACCCCACCCCACCGCTGCCCCCTCTGCTCTAAACGCAGCCGGCTTTCAGCCTTTGAAGAACACAAACCTCCGCTCTCTCTTTCTCATTATTTCCCTCCTCTATGTGCATGTTAAAAAGCCTGGTGATAATATTGTATATTTTGCTATTTTACATCCAATCAGGCAGGGATGAAAGAAGAAGCCATATTTTGTTTAATTGGCTCAGACAGCCTTTATTAGGCTATAGGAGAGTGCTTTCTTGATTTATTGGGGAGGGGGGGGGGGGTTGGGGGGGTGGTTTGAGCCGGGTCGTCATTGCTCTTGTCCTCATAAGTCACGCGAGGATCACAGCTGCTGCCATAAAAGGAACACAGGACAAGAAGAGTGAAACCTTGCAAATTGAGTGTCATTTTTCTCCAAACAAAATCCGACTAGCAGCCGCCGCCTTGTCAATAACCTTGTGACAGCTATTAAAATTTGTTGACCTTATGAATCAGTCAGTCACTGGCAATTTATTTGCACCGCGGTGCCGCCGACTGCCGAGACACCTCTCATGTTTGATCTGTCTGCCCCACTGTAAAGGATGAACCATTCGCCAGACAAGGCTGCCCTCGTTCCCGCAGGCCATAAGTAGGAAAAAGTGCAGAGGAACTGAAGCTTCAGAAATCCAGCAATAGCCCATTCATTTTCAGGAGGACATGGCTTTGTTTCAATGAGTTTGAGAGGCATTGATCAATCAAACGCTCCTCAGTCCCCCTCATAACTCAGGGAGGGCAGCTCATGCTGAGTGAAGATCACGTAGTGAGAGGGACCATGCAGCTCCTTGACCCGCTCCAGCTCCAGTTTCTATTATAAGTTCTTGATAAATTTTAAATTTGGGATTTTTTTTTTTTACTTTTTAACAGGATAACAGTCAGTTAAAAGATTAGTTTGCCAAATAACCTACAGCACAGTTCTTCCAAAATGTTGTGTAGTTATGAAAATGCTATGCGTATCATTTTCTTCAAATAAAATAACAAAAGCAAATGCTTAGACATGCAGTAGTTTAAATAACAGTAATCTTATTATGTAATACACAAAATATAAGCAAAGGAATTAAGGTGTATTACACATTGCACCTACAAGAGCTATTATGACACCTCCATTTTAAATACATGGAGATAGTAAACACTTCTTTTTGTAATACTACTCACAACTGGATATTGAATATTTACTAATGCAGTATTTATTTAAAGCTGCTTTATTTTTATACAACTGTGGCAATGAGATTGAATGAAACACCAGAAATCTTAATTCAAATGAACATGTGTTAACAAAATGCTTTTGTCCATATTTGTCTGTATTACAGATTCTGACTATATATTTGTCTTTAAGAAAGGAGACCTAGTATTCCTTTAAATACTGCTGATTAGCAAAAACACATTTGCTGTGTGAAGATTGTGTATTTACTGTAGTAAATAAGGTAATAACATCCGGTTAGCATCCCAGCTAACAGAGAATGCTATAACATTTTGAAAAGGTTCCAGAAATGTTAGCCTGTAACATTACAAAAATAATGTTCCAAGAATATTCTTAAAACTTGTAATATAGTAATAGTTTTCTTTACAACGTTATTAGAAAGTTTCTTACATAATGTTCCTAGCTAGACAAACACTAAGATTATGGAAATGTTAAAAGTAACATTCCCAGGCGCCGAGTGGTCCGACAGGCTAAGCGCTGCCACTATGCTCAGGAGATTGCTGGTTTGAATCCTGGTCATGCAGCTTGCCATAACTGCTGGAGCCCTGAGTGAGCACAATTGGTGGATAAATGGTGGTCTTTCCCGTCAGCACTCCTAGGGTGATGTCAATTAGCACAACGCATCTGTGAGCTGATGTATCAAGTTCTAACAACATCCAAAAAAATGTGGGATCATACAAACTACATGCCCAAATCAACATACAGTTTCTTCAAGTTATATCAAATGATGAATTCAAATAGGCTTGCTAATTTTTTTAACAGTTTCTAATACTGTATGTCATACTTTTATCTAATAACTGTGAACAAAGTGTGGATGCTACTATTTTTGGCCAAAATAAATGCTTTTGTCCACTTTCTGTCTAGTACAAAGCTTAAAAACAGATATATTGACCCCATGTTATATATTCACTCAATTGGATATATATTTTTGTACTTTTGTTGAAATGCAGAGCCAAAATGCTTAATTCTGAACACAGCCCCCAATCAGTTCACCAATCAGGACCCATGTGGCAGCAGAAGAAGCATGTCCATTTCCATTGGGCTGATGTCCATTTGGCTGATGAGGCAGGCTTCCTCCGTATAATTAGGCGGTCGTCCCATCCATGTCCCCTTCTGACTGTCTGTCTGTTAGCACTGAGGGCAGTAATTATGTTCCAGGGGGTCAAGGGTCAAAGTGGAGCAAGGTCAAGTCTGGATTCTTCTCTGGTGCCTAACATTCAGTATACTGAATGCCTTTTCAAATGGAGATGTATGGGAGTGGCTGTGTGATGCCCGAAGAATGTTGAGTGAACATGGCAATAAATTGAACCCCAGGGCTGACAGGGCTGGGAAGGAAATGTAGCGTGTGACTACTAAACATCGAACAAAAGCACATTTTAATGTTTTGCAGATTCATTGCTTTAGGATTTAGCATGCAAAATTAAATCTTTTATACGATCGAATAGGCGATACACGAAGCAAAACATATTTCTGATTAAGTCTGATTTAAGCAGCCCGTTTCTCTGTTCCATATCTGAAACCCATCACTGGATCGCGGTTAAAAGGTGAGCAGATTGTGGTGATTTGCTCCATGTGTCTTGTATCAAAGCTAGCTCAACAGAAACGTGGACCGTGAAGAAGATATCCTGTTGCGTTCTCAGCAAACAGCTTACATGAGTTGTGCTTTGTTTACTCAGCTGTGTCTTAACTCCAAGATCACCATGATTATCATCATTAGCATCACTTACCTTCAGGTTTCTTTCCAAACCCAGGACCATGTGGTTCTCAAGAACATCGCGTTCTTCTTGGTCGTTGTACCCGGACCAATTCATTCTAATCCAACGTGGCCTCTGGACCAAGCCCTGGTCACTGTTTTATTTTCCTCTGATATGCACACAATCATCAGGATCATGGTGTTACTGCCAATAGCAGAGGCTTAATCAGCTTTGCCCGTCTGCATTGGACGTGAACCTTGAGATTGAAGCAGGGTTCGTGGAGGTTGGCCAGTCTTCCTGATACTCTCTTCACATCATTCAGAAGGAGTAAATTAGATTTACTGACACATGCAACATTTATAGAGTGTAAAAGTTCACACTGGGAGGCCCGGGATCTGCATAGCGGTCAGCATATCAGCAGATGCATTATGGTAATGTATTTGCTCTTTATGTCAGAGTGCATAAAGTGGCAGAAGTGCGTTGCATACGACCTCCATCCAACCCCATCCATCCGTTCACTGCTGTCAGTTTCCGCGCGGCATCATTCTTATTACCTTGCCAATCCAAACCCAATCTGGGCCTTCCCTCCTTGTGGGAGGAACGTTTCCAATTGCCACCATACCACCTTAAATGAAAGCTGACACAGCTGATTACAGTGTTTCTGCTTTCCACTGAGCACCGTCGTCAGGATGAGGTGAGCGCCGGGGAGCCGCAATGACAACACAGCGGGCTGGTGCATGCCGTTAACTCTTGTGCTAGGGAGACTGTGAGAGAGGGAGAAAGAAAGAAAGAAAGAAAGAAAGAAAGAAAGAAAGAAAGAAAGAAAGAAAGAAAGAAAGAAAGAAAGAGAGACACGGAAACACCTTTACAATTTACAATATAATCAGTGAAACAGAAAACTCTCCCCCCAATAAGCGCACTTCCAGCATGCAGCTAGCTCACCAGATGCTTACTAGCAGTAGACGTTCTTCCGAGTTGTGCTTTTTCTTCCCCTCTTTAATCAGCATGTAGCACCACTTGTTGGGTTGTAACTGTCCTAATTACTGTGCTTACAGATGCAGGAGAGACTGCACCAAAACAAGACACAGTCAAGGGTGTCAAAAGTATTCAATTTCAGCTGTTAGCCAGTTCAAGCGTTTCAGTACAAATATGCAAATATATTAAGGGGGAAGCTCAGTTGAGACATTTCGTTTGAGTTCTCTTGAGTCTCTTGAGCCACGGATCATCTTCATACTAGGCTACATACGTCTGCTATGTTCTCCTTGCTGGAGGGTGACGGCGTAATGTGTGCAGACGTGATAGATCACGTATAAACCAATAAAGTGTCAGAATGGAATATGTTTATACTTCTCATCCAATCACAATCAGATTCACTTTATCCGTATTGAGAGATTTATTCCGTTTAAATTAAACAAAGTATTGATGCTCTATTTAAAATGAAAGGAGTAGAAAGTTCCTTTTAGCTGAGTGAAAATGTAAAGAGTAGAAGAAAAATATGTCTGAAAAATAATATAGATAACCAAAATTTCTACTCAACCCTTTCAGACCTGAATTATGTTCCAGTGCCGAAAAAATATATGAATGCTGTTTTCTGTCTGTAATGCACGCCAAAAATACATATTTTATTTGTATTTCTATATTAATTGCAGTGTAATCATTTGTTCGTAGTAGGCGGGGCTAAGCTACTGTTTGGTTGGCTAATAAATGTCAATTCTGTTAAACTCAATCTAGGTAAAATGCAAGAATACACAAGAAATAAAAAAAAACAGGTGTTGTCTGTTGCTATGGATGCAGGGTCTGAAAGGGTTAAATAAGTTAGTGGAATATTTGTACTTTATTACTTAACACCTCTGGATATAGTGATGTTTTTCATGTAGTAAAATTAAATACAGCCTAAATAAATCCACTTTTCTACTTTCGATCTTGACAAATTTGCTCCTCATGATTTCTGAATGAATTTTCTTATTGGTGGAATATGTTAAAATAGCATACTCCGAATTCTTAGAGGTCTTAAAATCAGATCTAATATCTAATCTAATAAAGAGAACTGGACTTTAACACATAAAACTTTTGAAGAGAAACTGAAGGATTTAGAATAGAATAGAATAGAATGCCTTTATTGTCATTATACACATGTAAAATGAGATTAAAAGCCACTCCCTTTTTTTCCAGTGCAAACATACATATAATATAAGCATAAAGTGACGAGTGCAAAAAAGGATCAGTGCATGTGTGAGTTCAGTAAAGTGATGGCTTTTGGGTAAAAACTCAAAGCTCGGATGGGTGCTGTCCTTAATCGTGTTCCTTGCTCTGCTGAGGCAGCGCGATGTGTAGATGTCCATCAGGGAGGGAAGAGGGCAGCCAATAATCCTCTGTTTATTAAATCATTTAAATAATCATCATCTTCTAGCTGATGTTTATATTGCTGTTTAATGTGTCAAAAAAAACACAGTGTGAAGTTTAGGTTTTACATGAGGTTCATGTCACATTCATGTCTTATTCTGTAAGTTTAATGCCTGGTTGCAATGCAAAAATCCACTCAGAGTTTTCCCCATCATATTTCATATGATTAATATAAGTAAATTCATCTAAACTTGTTGGTCAGAAACTCCAGACATCTACAGTAATCAGATAATGTATGTGCATGTAAACACACTCAGTGTTTTTTTTTTACTTGGTCTGTATCTTCCTAATCTGTAGCATGTAATTATTAGCACATCAAAAACCAAAACTTTTTTTGGAATTGTTTGAGACCTCATATTTCACTATATAATACATACATAATAGGTAAAATTGTTCCCCATTTTCTAGCTTTCAAAAGCAGCTGCATTCAGAGGTTAAACTGGGCCAGAGTTTAACATCTAAATGTAACCCAGCACCGTTGGATTGTGCAAAGTAAATTGAGTAAATGGAGCTCTGGTGTAATAATTTGATTAAAATGTAAACTCTTTTTCAATAAAATTGAAACAATAAAAATGTTTTCATCCACGTCCAGAGCGTTCCCAGAACTACTGGGCAAAAGACACCAAAAACCCTGGAATGAGCTCCTCCTCTCAATTTGATTGGATCATGTTTTTTTATTGTTGTTGCTTTTTTGTTTGTTTTTTAAGTGGCAGTATTCCTTCCATCTTTCTACTGATTTTTATAACCGTATAAGAACATATTTAATTTATCCTCCTTGCATAGTGCACAGAGGTCACCAACTGTCTGCACTCAATCTCTACAGACCTCCAAACTTTATGCGGCCTTCAGATTAACTCAAGAACTGTACAGCGTAGAGAACTTTATGGAATGTGTTTTCATGGCTGAGCAGCTGAAGCCAAGCCTTAAATTACCAAACACAAAGCAGGTGAGTGGATACTTTTGGTATTATAGTTTATATGAAGCAATTACTCACTTTACTGTCATTTTCACACGCAATACTAAACTACACTGACCGGTAGGGGGTTAAACAGTAGAGTTCTTATCTAACTACGTCCTACACATAACAGATGCTGTAGGGTTGTCTATGAGGAAAATCTTAAAAATATCATTCCATCGTTTGTTCATTCATTTTAAAGTTGTGGTCTCTAGTATGAATGAATAATATTTAAGCTGTTTTTTAGTAAAAAAAAAAAAAAAAAGTATTTGGGTGATCCAGTATAATGGTGCTTTAGTCCTGTGGAGGAGTGGGCAGGGAGAAACGACAGGATTTCAGCTCTTGCTCATGATATGCAAACATTTCTCCTCTGATTGGCTAACAGTACTATGAGGCAGTGAGAAAAAAAACAGTTACAAACATTATAAAATCTAGACATTTTGACACTAATAACAGTATTTGCAATGCAATGTGTTACTTTGCAACATGTGTAATGCCCTGCTAAGTGCAGTTCAGCCACTGACCTAATCTTAAAACTCTGTAAAACGCGAAATCCACCGGAGATCCTATGTAAACACACAGAGGTGGGTAGTCCAGGTCCAGAATGTGGATTTTTACTTTTAACTAGTGTAAAAAGAACTGTTTAAAAATACACCTACTGTACCTATCTCAACTTCGCTGGTGGTGTTCCATAGACCAATTCTAACCATTTGTTCCTTAGCTCTGAATTACTGGGCAAAGCATATAAACACTGATGTGATATTTGCACAATTAACACAGCTCTGTCTGTGGGCGGTCGCAAGCCAAGGTGGGCGGGCCATGAATACTAATTCATGGGTTGTCATAGACACGGTGCTTTTCCTAAGCGACTCGTTTTTGATCGACAATGGAGGCTGAGGAGGAGTTTCATGTGCAGCACTGCAACCCAGAGAGTATTATTGCTGTATTTTACAAAGAACAAAATTGGATTTTAGTGGAAGGAGACCTTTTAAGAGTACTTTATATTGATGGAAGTGGTGTAAAAGCAAAATACATCCCCCACTAGTAGGGGGAGCCATAGAGCAAATAATACCAGCTCTACCATAATGCTCCTTTAATTTGTCTGAAAGTCCTGTTGTGTCAGTGCAGTGCATTATCAATCCATTAGTAATTGCTTTGTTATTGTGATATAATGCTGATTTGTGAATTATGAACACACAAATACAAGTGTGTGTGTGTGTGTGTGATGATCAATAATACAGATTTATCAGATTTAATCTTCATTGGAAAGTAGAGATAGTTATTAGTATTCATCAAATAGAAAGTATGTATTCTTTTTCAGATTGCTAGATTACCTATTAGTCTATTTCCCTTAAATATCAATTTAATAAGATAAGATAAGATAATTCTTTATTAATCCCACAATGGGGAAATTTACAAGGGTACAGCAGCACAGAGGAAAGGAAAAAATATAAACAAATAATAACAAAACTATGTATACAAAAAAACAATTACAGGAAATATATACAGATACTTAAACAATTATATATATAGTAAAGGAAAAAAATATATAGGTCTAGTGCATAGAGATATGATTATGGTAGGGTGTGACCAGTATTATTCCACAAAAAGTAACAGTAAATAAATACCAAATAGATAAAAAAGGTGAGAAAAAATTGCACGTTAAACATATTGCACAAATGGTGATAATGGTAAGTAATGTCTAAATACCTAATGGAGTTAGGTTTCTCTCACTTGTGCTGGTGGGGGCATCTCAGAGCAGGTGACTTGGGATTTAATTAGCAGAAGTATTGGAGATGTGTGACAGGAGCTAGTGCTAACTAAGCGCAGCAGGGCTCCAGAGTTTCGTCACCTACCCCAGAGCGCTCTTGCAACAGGTAACGACCACAAAGAGAGAGGAGGAGAGAGAGAGAGAAAGAGGGAGAGAGGGGGAGAGAGAAAGGTATGGAGTTGGCTGTGCTACACTGTGTGAGTCAGCAGTAATCCCATCTGGCTGTGTGCCATAATGCTGGAGTGCAGACCTAATGGCTTCTAGTAAGTGCCCAGATCCACTAACCCCTATCAAACCAGCACACCCTCTACTCACTCTTTACAGCATCACACCTCACCTCAAATTCCTCACACAGCCCACACCACCTCTCCACACTCTTATAAATAAAGGTGCCAACATGTGTTGCTGGGAGAGATTCCACAAAACAACCTCTTAAGTGCACTATAGCAGTAGTTTTCTGTCTTTTATTCTTTTTTTTTTTGTAAATAAAATGAATGAGTGTAAGTTAGGCCTCTTACATTACACAGTTTCAGCTGGATGATATATTGTCACAGAAATAATTGTGATAAACAATATTATTGTGGGCTACTCAGATCATGCTGCTTGCCATTGGCTAAAAATGCTCTTTCCGGGTGGGCAGGTGGCACACTTTCCCCTCATCACCCCTAGTGTGAAGTTGGTCAGTGCAGGTAGGGCCGTGCAGAGACCTTTGGAGGGGCAGGTGCTCAAAGTCAAAAGGGGGCACATTGAGCACGAATTTGAAACACTTTACAGAAACATACCTTCCCCACTCACACTGACACTCCTCTGCGCACTGCAAATATAGCAACCTGATTGGCTGTTTCTCCTGAAAGGCGGGACTTTATCCTTGAACCGGCTCCATGATTGGTTGACAGATTTTGCTTTCACACAGTGGTCAGTTCCCTGGCTCCCAATTAATACTGTTTTTTTTTTGGTTTGTTTTTTAATATAATACGGGAAATTTACAGGAAAAGGTAAATACAGTTTCACATGTATTTAACATATAATTATTAAGAATGGTCATACTGAAATATTATATCAATACTTAAATAAACCCTTACTTAACTAAAACTGTTTTATCATTCTGCAAAAAAAAAAAACAGTATAGCAATAACTTGAATCCCGGAAAAATTATTGAGGTCATGTCCATATATTGTATGATAAGTCAAAAACATAATTAGTATGAAAGGCTTAGAGTGAGATATGCATTTTTTTGTATATATAATTTTGTTTGCTCCTGATTAAAAGTTTGATGCCGTGTGGAAGTGACACTCGGCTCATAGTGAATCAGAGTATGGGCTCTTTAGCATTCCAGGCACAGCTCGTCTGGCAGTAGAGAATTGTGGGGATATGTATGGAGCAGCGATGTGTGATGCATGAAGCTTTTTCAATGTACTTGATTAGAAAATTGGCAAGGGTGCAATTTTCTTTTTCCAAAAAGAGCAGATATGCCCTACTTTCTAAACTTTGTTGCCTGGATACGTTTCATGAAGTAAGCAAATGTTCTGTCCTCACAGCAGGAGAAGCAGCACTACTCTGAATGTAGTGTAATTAATGTAAACACACCAGCAGTCCCAGCACATCACTGGGTGAGGTCAGTGCACAGTTCTGCAGTGTGCTTCATACCCAGCACTTTTGTTCTTTCTCACACTCGGCCCATACACACCAAAACGCGTGCAGCGTGGTCAGTACTGAGAACATACTGAGTAATCAGTACAGTATGAGCTCTCGCCCACAATAGCCATGCTCTCCTCTCAGATCTTCATGTGACTCATATATACAAAGCCTTTTATTCCTATTGTTCCTCGCATGTGCAGAACCTGATGTAACTCTTTTCCATCTGTGCTGGGTGTCTCAGTGTTGTTATATGTGGATCAGTGTGGAACTCTCAGAACTTTGTAGGCCTTCATCATTTCTGGAGATTGCAGACTAGAGCCAAGTCAACTCTTTTAGTGGTTATGCCTTCAGAGTTAGAACTGAAGGCTTAAATCTGCCCAGATTATCCATCAACACAATTACAAACGTACCTCAGAGTTAATGGTTAATTCCAGTGTCACACTGGGCTTTCTTGGAGATACACAGGGGTTGAGTAGTTTAGCAATTTTGAAATTCAAAGGAAATTCCCCATGAACTTGTCACATTCTGGTCCTGTTCTGTGTCTTTCCTAGTCTGTCGCTGTCGTTTCGGCCCTCCTGTCTATTGTCCCTTGTGTTTTCTCCCTGTGTCTCTGTCTCTGAGTGTTCTCACCTGTGTTGTCACCTGTGTGACTGTTATCTGTAGCTCCGCCCCCTCGTACTTGTTTCCTTTTCCGTTTCCCTCCATGTGTATTTATACCTCAGCGTTTCCTGTTTTCTTGGTTGGTTATTGTACGTTTATCGTCTGTTAAGGTTGCATGTGTTTTTCTATGTTCTATGTTCTATTATTCTTCGGTTTATTCAGTTCTTTGTTTGTTTATTTTTGTATTTTGTTATTTTCTTTAATAAATTTCCACCTAAATTTCCACCTTAATTGGTGCAGCAGTTACTTAAAAATGATGTCTCATTAAAGGTGGACTGGAAAACTTCAAATAACATTACATCATAATCCTGAGCTTTAACATGACAAGCTCGTTGTTCCTAAATAGATGTACAGTATGACTGCAGAGGGGTGCGGTTTAGCGATGAAATCATATGTCTTTTATGTGCCATATGTCTGTCATATGCCTGTGAGCTATTTTTGTAGAGGAAATTTGCTAACTTTAGGTTAATGAGAGTCAGCGATTTTACAAAACTCCAGATACAGTGACAGTGTAAACGATGCACAAACAGAGTCAAAGACATGTGAATAGCTATTAATAGCATTTTTAGGTATCAGGTTATAGACTGTGTGCTAAAACCTGTAGGATCAGCAGACTGTCTAAGTCTTTCGAGAGAGCACTGCATCAACTTTAGCTACTTTAGTAACTCTGACTATAATTGTCTATGCAAAAACCAAATGACTCAGAAGTCACAAATGATGCAGAAATCAAATCCACATTTTATCACAGCAACATATCTCACAGGCCAGTGCAGCTTCTTTAGTTGTTACAGGTCATTGCAAATATAGACGTGATAAGACATGATACTAGTGCCTGTCCCATGACATCTGACATTTCTGTGTAATTCCAAAACTTGTTTTTCTGCATCCCATTACCATTCTGTGACACACCAAGTAATATACATGTTGATATCTGTATTTTATGCCTCAAATATTCATGCTTATTCAAAATTAGGCAGCAATTGTTCAAGGATATTGTTGTTAGTTCGGTAATAACATACTGACAGAATTCTTCAATAAAATTAAGAGAATTCTGTATTGTTTGTGTTCTGAACTAAAGGTCTAATACACAATTTTCTATTAATGTAGGCCATACTTGTTCTTCCATAAATGGGAAAAGGCTAATTTTCTGAGTTTATTCTGAATTGAATTGAGAATTTCTGAATTACAATTAAATTCTTGATCTTTTGAATTTGAATTGAGATTGCAAACTGGAAGCAAAATTGCAATTCAAATTCGAAAAGCAGAAATTAGAATTGGAATTCCATGAAATTTAAAGAAATATATAATTAAGATGTACTTAACAATGAAGCTTTACAGCATATAATACATATGATTACAACATATATTCCATACAGATATTATTGTATGTACTACAAATTAACATTAAAATCATATTCTATTAAGCAGATCATTAAAATTCTAACAATTGTCAATGTGGAAAGTTATAGGACAGCTCTTAATTTCCCTAAATATCTTGCTTTATCCAGTTCTTCAAAATGGTTGTTTTAGGCCATTTGAAGAACTGTTGACCATTAGATGCAACAATGTTACCCTGTAAACAGTGGCGATTGCTCTAAGACTGCAATGTAAAAATGTAAAAAAATAAGTGATTAAATATATACTGTTGTGTGTACATGTCGCTGATTAAATATGCGCTACAACGCGCTGAACTTAGTTCAGAATCAGCTTCTTATCACTGGTAACGCCGCGGCTTTCCTCTCACTCATTCCTGCAGCTTCACAGCGCTGCTTTAAACAGTGCGGAGGCTGAGCGTCCACAGACTTCAATAGCGGAGCAAAGCGCTCGGCGAAACGAGACGAGTCATTGGATAAATGCTGGGCTTTGTCCCGCCAATCGGACGCTCAGCGTCTCTGGGGGTCTATGGAGCAGTGGGCTGGCCTCAGCCGGCCCGGACGCTCAGCTTCTGCATGATGATTGGATGATCTGTCTGAGGCGGAGTCCCTTTTTGATTGACAGCGAAATGAGCGAATCAGCGATCTTTTAGTGTAAAACTCGGACACACTTCACACTAGCCTTGCGCCAGTGCAAGCTGCACATAATGTCAGACAGTTTTAATGTTGTGGACGGATTTTGGAGAAGCCATTTCATAGTCTTCCTTACAAAGAAAAACTTAAGAGTTAAACAGCAGGGCAGATCAACTGCTCAGATTAATTTGGTGCAAAATGTGGGGAAAAGTAACAGGTATTTTCAGCTGTTCTGGTATGATAAAGTCAGCTGGCTGACTGGAAGTGGTGTAACAAATAAAATGTACTGCTGGCCATTCCTCTTGATGAAACTATCTCAGGACATATATTAACAGGGGCCAGTAGTAAGTATTGTGTTATCATTAAAAATAATTTAAATAATTTAAATTAATAAAGGGATTATTTAAGGAAATTAAAACTGTCCAAAAAGGAACTAAATTTACCTGCATTTTTTTCCTTTACCAACTTTAAAGATTTTGCGTAATGTTTTTTTTTACTGATCATTTTATGTTTATTCATGTCATAGCGTCTTTTTTACGTAATTGTTCAATGTAAAGAATGGGTACCTTTTTTTGTGTAGTGAAAACTTGAAAATAATGCCTTTTGTTTACAAAAAAAAACATCTCAGCAAGAGTAGAATTTTTGTATAAATAAAACTACCTATGTTAAGATGTAGGCCGAAATTGAGCTTCCCCTCCTTGAAAGACCAGCATCCGCCACTGCCTGTAAAGTATTTGATAATAAATTATAATTGCATTTACATTTAACATTGTTTCATTTGATTACTTTGAAATTAAGATTTTCTTAATGATTCAACATAAAGGGTATTTCTGTGTTATTTAAGTGTCTGTACTTCCATTTGGAAGAAAAATGTGTGTTAAAAGTATCACATTCTAACTCATATGTGATAAGAATGAATTTAGTTAGTATTGAGTTCAATTTAACTTCCTGTAATTCCAATTTAATGAACTTATTGAATATTCTGAATTTTGCACAACACTGATTAACATCACTTTAGGTTTACTTTTTTAGTTTTATCTAATATACAGGGCACATCATCTGGAAATGCAGCAGACCAACAAAACTTTGAAATAAAGTGCCTAAAAGTGATTTGAGTCGAAAGTCTCTGAGTGAAGACAAATGTCTAAATAAAATGCATTTGGAATGATGAAGATGTAGTGACCCCCATTTAAGTCATTGTCACTTAGTCAGTCTGAATTAAATTGCTTCTCTGTGCAGAGCTGTGATAAAACCCTGACATTTCCACCATAATTATCTCTATATTACTGCCGAATGTTTGCTAAAAGGATTATTTTTCCTCTCCTAAGTCGCCCTGAGCTGCAGCTCTCTCTCTCTCTTTCTCTCTCTCCTCCTCGCTCTCGCTCTGTCGTTTCCTGCGTGTTGATGCCGAGTTTGACATTGTCGTGTGCGCTGAGTTTGCCCTGCATGCAAATGCCTCCTCCTGCCTGTCTGACGATCCTTACGGAGGACCCTGCTCCTCATCCAGGTCATTTAAAATGTTAATGCTTCATTTCCTGACAGTGAAGATCGGTGCTTGTTCTACATTTAATTGTGGAGGGTGAGAGACCAGGGGACAGCGCTATTCAGCTGACTGCCTCCCAACCCTCACCTTCCATCTCCAAGTCCTAATTAGGATGGAGGAATGGGTTCTTGCTGCTGCTGCATACTTTATCAGTTACATTTAAAGACAAGCACTTTAAAGCGCTAAAAGATGTTAGAAAGGATTTTTTCTGCTGCTGTTATTAATTGAGTTGGTGCATTTCTTAGTCCAAAGGGATGACTGTTACAATCACCCAACCCCCCTTATACTCACACACACACACACACACACACTCTCCACCACCCTTCATAACCTCTTTAAGCGCTGTTGCATCCACTTACTCAGTAGGTAGAACACCTGCATGCTTATTATCACTCATTAGCCTGGGAGCCCCTCCTGTGAGCACTTCCCTGAAAACTAACCACACACCTGCACATCTTCTTCACTCCTCTGTTCATTTCCCACAGGCTAAATAGGATGCTACGAGTCTATGCACTAATCGTAATCATGCACAAATAGCAAGATAGCGGCGAGTCAATACGCCAGAGGACAGAATAACATTTAGCCTAATTAGAACCGCTAGTCTCAAGCAGATCCTTGTAAAGCGGCATCTGTAAAGTGGATGCAAGGTGAGAGAGCGCACTGTGCTTTTCTTTTTTTCTTTTTTTTCTTTCCAACGGTGCTACACAATCGTTTTTTTCATTTTAATCAGCTCAGCTACAAGAGGAGACGTTACTTGCGGCACAGCTGCACTGACATGTTTCTCATTTGTCTCGCCGAGGTCATCCGAGATGCTCAGATTTGGCGGCGGATTTTGCACTGACATGAGCGTTTGCCATGCAAGGACTTTCCTCCGCAGCTGTGATTAAGAACAGATCGAGCCTGCAGGCCTCAGGAATCCGGCTCAGAAACAGCCCCGGCCAACATCAACAGGGGGGATCTAGAGCGTTAGCTGCAACTGTACAAGTAAGTCTGTGCTTATCCTCCCTTGATCCCAAAATGAAGCCGAGCAACTCCTTGATTAGTCCGCAGCTTCCCATCCAACCGACTTTGATTGCGGCCTTCGCTTGGGAGCGCGGAGGCTGTGGCGTGAGTGCTGTCATTTAAACCAAACTGCTTTACCAAACTAGCGGAACAAGTTCAGCCTTCAATCAGCAAGCATTTGGTCATGTCCCCACGTTGCATCCTCTGGATATCTGAAGATGTAGGTCAAGCACTGAAGAGCAGGTATGGAAGGAGGTACAGGGCAGGAAGTGAGCTAATGCAGGGCACATGTTCTTCAAACTGAGGTGGACCAACCCTTTTATGACCATAATACAGCAAAGTAGTCCTATTTCTATTTCTTTGCTCAGATGTTCTTTTTAACAGAAGAATTCAAATCCACTGTATTTAAATGCAGCTCTGTGTGTCTCTTAGCACACGGTATGAGCTTTAGACTCAAATAAGACTCAAATAAGTCCCTCCCCCAGAGCTGTCATAGGCCATTCAAACACAACAGAGGAAATACTGTAAAATCCATTGAGGAGCCCACATCTGTACATAATCCTTCTCTTTTTATTGCTTCTTATAATAGAGCAGTGTGGCTGGAGTGTTTCAGCGCTTGGCTCGGTGGCTGCCTCTCCGGCTGCTCTGTGGTGGGAAACGAGTGTCTCTGAGATTTTTCTTTTCATTTCTTTTCTTTTTTTTCACTCTCAGGCGTGTGAAGTGATATTTTTGCCCTCATGTTTCTCTTGCTTCGACGTCTCTTGTCTTGCCAAGATATGATAACAGAAGGTTGGCCATACAAGCCGAACATACTTCATCCTGCTAATGCTGCTAATCGAGACCATGTCCGCGTAGGTCTCGGATCGAGTGGACACGCTTTAAAGGACTGCTTAAGGATGAAATCTCTTTCATGTTCAGCCGGCCGCATATGGTAGGTAGGCTGCTCATGTAGGTCAACCCTGTTTGATGCTTTCTGATTACATAAACACTGAGTATCACACAGAAATCTGACCTGTGACTACAGAGCCTGTCACTGCACAAATGAACCAGTTTGATATTTAAGTCCATTAAATGATTACCTGAGAGCTGGGAAGACAGATCAAATCAAATCAAATTCTGTCAAATCAATTCTGTCAATAAATACTGGAGATACCCCACCTAATTGATCCAGTATAAATTTCCTCACAGATTTTATATCACCCTATTTAGCATATTACAAATTAAATTGGCTTCTGATCAGTTATGCCATAAATGCTCCCTGGGTATTACTGGTATGTTTATACATGTTTTCTGGCATTGTAAACCAGTTTACAATGATTTGTAATATTTATGTTATTTTCTCTGCTTGGTCAGGACTTTCCTGGGCATACTTTTAAAATCTGTGTTTTTGTACCTGTTTAGATGTTCATATACTGGATAATCTAGTATACTGACAGATTAGATCACACAAGGGCCACCACTATTTAACAGGGGACTGGAGCTACTTATTTTTTTTAAGGGCATGACTAACTAAATATGGATTGGGATAAAAGTGAAAAAAGCTATCTGCTAACTGTTGATTTAGTTACATAAATTCCACATGAGCTTTATATATATATGAGGTTTAAAATGTTGCTTACCATGGTAGAAGTGGTTGAACTCATCTTACACATCCGTATAGGTTCAGTTTACTCATGCTGGCAACCTGAGTGAGCTGCGAGTCTCTCTGGTATTTTGAAATTGGACTGCTAAAGCCATTTCACACATTCGCTTTCATTTCCTACTAATTGCTCCTTTAGTTTTTTGCTAATTGCTCCTTTTGTTGTTGTATTTTATGCATCTTTTTACTTATTTATTAAAGGTGGTGCCTTCAGTACATTGGCATTTGTGTTTGTCCTCCTTTTTAAAAAAATCTGAAAATAAATAATGGTAACTCTAACTTTACAATAAGGGTACATTAATTAACAATACGTACCATAGTAACAAAACATTACTACAGGTTTAAGTACTCAACTAATTTGTTTATAGACATTCGTTAAAACATTTTTAAGCATGACATAATTTTAATGTTTTATATAATTTTTCCAGAATTAATTGAAACAATAATAAAAAATTAGCGTCAGTTAATAAGCAGTTTGGATATTCTGTCATAAGTACTTTTAATTAATATTATCTTATTGTAAACTGTTACTGAAATATAGATACTGGAGACACTATATGTCCAAATGTTTGTGAACAAATGAATGCATTCAGCTACTTTAATTTGTGGCCATTGTTGACACGGATGTGCAAATGCACACACACACACACACACACACACACACACACACAGCTTATCTTGTCCTTTTATAAAGGTACAAAAAAAACAAATATAACTTTCTGGAGCAGATAAACATGAACATATTGGCACCATGTCTAATGCCAGGTGTGGGCTATAGCGGTATACAAACTACCAGTATATATTTGAGGAGCCTTGAAACTGTGTTCTCTGGAATGATCAGCTATCAGATCCTCACAGCAATGCTCCAAAATGTGTACAGTAGAGACGGTTACACCAACAAAAGCAGGATAATGTCTATTTTTTTATAATTAATACCCTTAATAATAAAATAAGCAATGAATAAGCAGGTGTCCCACTACTTTTGTCCATATGATGTAGATGAGCTGCAGAGAGGCCGGTGTATCATCATATGAATCACAGGCTTGAATAATAATCTATTCTTCCTCATTTTACACACCAGTGAACAAAGCCAAAGGCCAAGTGATTGGCTGGCTAAGTAATCAGATCACCCCATGATGCGCTGAGACAGCGTCACCCTGAGCTCACTCTGCGGCGTCATATCCCACATGAGTCCCTGCCTCCATATGGGGCCCTGTTTGAGCCTTGCTGAGCATGTATTTATGTGTGTCATGACGCGAGTGTGTGTGTGTGTGTGTGTGTGTATCACACTTGCTACATTACGTCATGATGACATATCCCTCATTTCTTCCTCATTTCCTCCAATGCAGAAGACATTCTTGAGCATATCTAGAGCACTGAAATCAGTTCTTTTGAAATGGACACACTTCCCAGACAAAAGTTGTAGGTGCTTTTTAAGAGAGATGACACATGCTGGATTAGCTGATGTGGTCTCAGTCTAAAAAGGCAAGACCTGTAAAGCTAAGCTAAGTAAACAAAACTGTATTTCCTAAAAAAATAAAACATTTTCAGTTGAGTTAGACAAGTCAAGTCAGCGCTGGATGTTAATCTACACAGATTTCTCTCCTGAAAACTGTTTATTTGGGTGAGTAAAGCACTTCTGTTTATTTACAGTAAGCTTAGAAATCCTGATTTCCGCTAAGGCTGGAGGATTAGCTTTAGCAGCTAACCGCTAATGCCACCTAATTGCCGCCTGACAGCGCTACACTGAGGAACCCTGAGTGTTCCAGTAAAACAGGGCGATATAAGCAAGCGGTTCATCCCACTTAGCTTGTTTTAACACAGTAAATGTGCAGGCTATAGTCCGATAATACTTACCTCTGAAGGGCCAAATGGCTAGCATGGTTAGCAAGTAATGCTAATGCTGCTCCAGCAGTGCTAGCCAGGCTTAGCAGCAGACTACAGGTCGATGATACTCAACTCTGAACTGCCAAATGGCTAGTGCTTAGCACACTTAGCGGGTAATGCTAATACTGCTGGAGAAACTAAACTAGGGTTGTATAACTCCTGTATAACTTTAGCAGAGTGGCTTTACTGCTCCTTACAACTTGATCAGTAAATGCATACATAAAGTGCACTGGATTAAAAGGAGCACTGACGATTTTTGAGAAAATTTTAATATTTGAAGGGTGCCTTATAGTAAAAACAAAATGTGGTATACAGATGCATTACACACAGAGTGATCTATTTTAAGTGCTTATTTCTTTTATTGTTGATGATTACGGCTAACAGCCAATGGAAACTTAAAAATTAGTGTCTTAGAAAATTTCAATAATATTTAGGACCAATTGGTACTTTCTGCAGTGTGGGCAGTGTGCCAAGTCCTGCTGGAAAATGAAATCCTCATCTCCATAAAAGTTGTCAGCAGAGGGAAGCATGAAGTGCTGTAAGATTTTCTGGAGAAAAAAAACACTGCACTGACTTTAGACTTGATAATAAAACACAGTGGACCAACACCAGCAGATGACATGTCTCTCCAAACCATCACTGATTGTGGAAACTTCACACTAGACCTCGAGCAGCTCGGACTGTGTGTCTCTCCACTCTTCCTCCAGACTCTTCCTCCAGACTATGCTCCCTTGATTTACAAATAAAATGCTAAGTTTACTGATGATCAGTGATGATTTGGAGAGTCATGTCGTCTGTTGGTGATGGTCCACTGTATTATATCAAGTCTAAAGTCATGAGGTTGTCTTGGGGTGTTTGTGTCAAATGCCAACAAGACAAGCATAACAAGTATTCAAACGTTCAAATTTTAATTAAAAGTAAACACTAATTTATAAAATGTAATACATCAGACCATGTTTGTTATTGAGGTGACCTTTTAGCTAAATTATATTTTAATGTGGAGTAAATGTAAACAGTTTAGTTCAAGCAAATACGATTTTCATCACTTGTTCATTCACAGTTACCATGTGCTTAGCATGTGCCAATTCAACACTACAATGCTTGCAGAGTTTTAATCATGAACTTTTAAAAAATAATTAAATAAAATTGGCTCTTGGACGTGATTTGAGTAGTAGTGTTAAAAGAATGTCATTTTCCAAGGCATTAAATTAACAGGAGTCCATCAAATTATAATACAATGAATTGTTCTTTTTCAAGTCCTGTGGGATTTCCCTCACCATAATAAATAAAAAATGAACAAAACATCCTTTGTACTTAAATTAGACATATCCCACAGTAAGTATTTTGAGTGGAACTTTTCTTCTGAGAAACAAATAAAATAACATTATGCACTAAACCTTCAGATCCGAGGGGTCAGGCTTTACTAACTAACAGCAACAGGATATTAATTAATTGTCTATATTTATTCCCAAAAAGTATGTGTGACCAGTTATTGCAAACAGAATTGTATTCTAATATTAGGTCAGCAAAAACACTGCACCAGTTTTCTTACTATTGTTGGAATGGGGTGGGGATGAGGTTGGGTATGATGTAAGGTGTTGATCAACCAACATCCTAAAAGCCTTCCTTAGACAGTTAACAAAAGCAGAAACTATTTTAATACCCTTTATTTCAGAAGAAAGAATTTAAGAGTAATCATGTGTTCCAATACTTTTGTCAATATGGTGTATTTATCCATGTTTTATTTAACATATTGAATGTACAGTATATCAGGACAGTAACAGAGGGAGAATTCCTCTGCATTAGCGATTCTGTGGACAGTGTGTCGCTGTTGGCTGAAGGGAAATAGACGTGGGGTGGGGAAGTCCTTAGTGAAGGTGGAGGTGATTCATGGCCTGGAGTCTCAGAGTAACAAATGTGATTTTCTGCCCAGGTGCACCAGATCTGTCTCAGCCAAAGCCCCTCTTTTTCCCCTCGTCATCCATAAGTCAGGCCTCTACCGGTGATACATGGCTTGTTAGCGTTACCTAGCCGCCTGATTAATTATGGTGTGGGACAGAGCTATCTGTACCTGCCTGTGCGTGGGGATTGTCTACGCTTTCCAGACCCTGCTCTCCTCCCCTCTGCCAGACTGCCACCATCATGCCAGCAGTTTCCTTTCTGTGTGAGATCTTTCTCTGTAACCATTTGCTGCATTCTGTATCTTGTTCTTGTGACAGAATGGCTTTACTTGACAATTAAGATATTTTCATGCTAGCCTCATGTTAGAGTTGTTTGCTCCACAGGTTTGGTATATTTGGTCAAATGTGAAAGCTGTTTTCTAGCCCCAGAGCAGTCCAGAGTACTGATCTCTGGTCCTCCTGAAATCAAACTCTGGTGTAGTCGACCTTGTATGGAAGCTATCCACTCCCAGTGCTGCGTGTGGGGTTGCATGATTGGATGATTGGATTGGATTTCGTGATGAGCTTGCTTCCTATTATCATGTTACTTCCCTGTCCATCTGTATATGCCTAATAAAACCACACACTTAGAGTGTTTTCACACTTGTCCCACATAAACGAATCCCTACCAAGAAGCAATTATTGGCCAAGCTTATTGTTGCTGTTTTTTTTTTACACACAATATCTCTATCCGAACTTTGCATTATTTAATTAAGCAGTTCTGTGCATCAATTTTCTGTGTATGATCGCAAATGCTTCTGCCGTTTGCTGATTTATCTAATAGAATCTTTTGTGATTCACGGCATTTTATCATGCAGGAACTCCAAACTAACTCCAAACAAGCAGCCGTGCTTGTATGATTTGATTTTTATCCATGAGAAGCGTTGTTCAACATGGTATCAATATACTCACTCACTCTACAAAGGTGAAATTATTGCAATAATCGGGGGCAAGTGTGTTTTTTCATGAATATACTGAAAGAAAGGGGAGATAACATGTCAAAACAATTACTTTACAAAATCTAGCATCACATAACCCCACACTAGGTCCCAAAAATCCAGACTGACCCTACCCAAGCCCATGCACGTTCTGTCAGACACCGACCTGGTCCGCCCCATAAACTGTCATTATGAGCCTGAGCCCAATTTAAACCCACCATTTTTTTGACTAAGTAGAGCATTTTAACCTTTCAACTACAATTCTAATGTTTATATGAGCGAAATTACTTCAGAATGGTGGTATTTAAAAAAAGCAAAGGCCTGTTATTTAAGAAAACTGTTTATTAAGTGTGGAACTCCAAATGATTAAAACACGAACAGTGTGAACAATGATCCACAGGCCTTAACTTCAGCAAAATATGCTACAAGAATGATGTAATTAGACTGTGTGTAGCCTATTAGTAGCTACACACAGCACTACAGGTCAAGTGTAATGCATATCAATCAAATTTAGTTTTAAGATCATGGTGTGATTTGTTACTTTTCTATATTGTGGGTATCACACCATAGCTTCAATAAAATAAAAAATTGTATGTAAAATGTAGGCCACAGTGGTCACACAATGTTGACAGACCATTTTGTTTCTTTTTGAGTTTGGGTTGGACGTTAGATCAGGTAGAGAATCTAAACTCTATGAAACACACAAACCTGGGAGTGGAAATCTTCCACACCTGCAGTGGACCACACTAGAGACCAGTTGAAGCGAGCCTTAGACCCCTGTTTCCAGGAGGACAAGAGATTCTGAACTACTCCCAATCTTGAAATCAGCTTTCAAACCTGACAGAAAAACACCATTATGAAACTGGAGAGATGTAACTGTGGTAAGCTCCACAATTTGGAGTTCAGAGTTTTTATGTGAGAGGCCTGGAATCAGTCCTAGTGCACCAGCTGTGTGGATAACTGGAGGGCACCTTCTTAAAAGCTGGTCCTTGAGAGATTTGAAAACCCTCAATTTCTTCCTCTACATTCAGGAGATGACATTTGGCTCAGAAGAAAAGCATGTCACTCACTTTTCCACTCATTTTGCAGGCAACTACTCTGGCAACTACTCCTTCAGACTTTGACAGACCATCTGAGGAAGTCTCTCTTTTATGGCACCTCATCACAGGCCTTTGATGTGAATCTGAAAGAGTCAAAGGTTGCTAGAACTTCATACAAAAAACAAGATATCTCCCCGTACAGACTAGACGAACATAAAAGCAAAGCGTTCTACACAAACACCACTGCAGCCAAAACGAACGGCCCTGACCAAGGAAAGAAGCAGAGAGTATTTTTTTTTTCTGAACCGTCCAAGGCTGAAACATGTTGATCTCACCCTCTAGCAGTTAGTCCACTTCTCTTATATCCTTCCTCCAGTGCTCTCTTTGATCTGACTAAGACAGACCTTTCCTAAAGACTCAAGATTCTCCCAAATCTGTCTGCCCCAAGAATGCAATGCCTGCTTCGGTTGGGATCACACACACACACACACACACACACACACACACACACACACACACACAAAGACTCACACTCTTCTTCCAAGCCACTTCCCTGAAGGAGTGTTTCTTCTTGCTGTGGAGAATTTGATGAGAGAGTGAAGGAAGGAGACAGAGTAAAGGGAAAATGTAGGCAGAGAGAGAGAGAGAGAGAGAGAGCACAGCCCAGAGACCTGGATCCCACATGGTAAATGTTAAAAAGTAAAGGCACCAGAAAGAGCTTCTTGGAGAGATGCCATACAAGAAATACATTTGGTTTTCTTAAGAACTTTTTAGTGAATGGTTCTGTAAGAGAACTTTGTAGAAACAATTTAAAATACAACCTCAAATCAGAACAAATTGTGACAGTATGGACATTGGAAGAAAAAACGCACAGTGTTTCCTTCCATTTCATGTTTATCTGGTCAACTTTATTTAATTCTCAAATATTCATCCAATCCTGCATTTCAGGCCTGCAGTGTGATTATCTGTTCATGAACATTGGTTCATACTGTATAACACACAGTTTCCATCCATTAAATAGGCACTTCCTATTTAAGCAGAAGTTCGGTCAGCATTTTAAAGATACAATAAATGTGTGCAGAAGCATTACATGAATTCAAATATTAAACGTCTAAACATGGCTCTAGACCTGGCTAATATATCAGGTTAAACTGCACCTGAACAGCCGTTTTGTTTAAATAAAAGGAAAATTGAATAAGAGTGGGTACTCTGGGTGTGCTGGCTTGGTATGTCTTAGAAACAGGAGGATACAGTAAGAGAGCATGTCTCAGAGAGGTTCATCAAACAGATCTTTAATAGTCACTTTGGTGTTGAGTACACAGCACTGGGACATTAACTTGGTACTAGATAGTATGGGGTGTGTAAGTAGATACGTAAGTAGATATATGAGTAGTAGATATAAGTAGATATTTAAGTAGATATATGTCTGCCTAGTACATATAAACAGCATCTGAGATTCATATTTCTTACATTCACTATAATTATTATTTACATAAAGAAGTTACTCTACTAATAAAACATACATTAACAGATTTAGAGAGTCCTCAGGTAGTCAAATAGGAATAACAAATACACAATATCAATATCATATCACTTCAACTCTGCAGTTTGCTCTGCTAATTACTTGTGTTTGGTGCTAGCATTTAACATAGAGAAAGTGAATAAAATATCTAACCTACCATAAACATATGAACCCAACTACAAAAATATGACTCCACAAACTTGCTTTGGTCAAATTAACGCACACAAACTGTGAATTTTAGTACATTTGCCACCAAACAAACAGCGTATCTGCTTCCAGCTCTGTTTACTGCACAAGGGAACTACGGTAAACCGTCAGGGACAAAACACTAGCTACTTATAGAAAATAATATTCATCTATGGGGCTTCGCCATCTAGTGGGTGTTCTATGAACTACACCTTACTGAATGAACTGAAACATAACCCAAAAAAATGAAGACTTTCCTACAAGTGCTTGTAGTTGACTGAAATCATGGCCAGATCATGTTTTCACCACAAACAAACCGCTCCAAAGTTTGGAGATTGGAATCAGGCTGAGACTTCCTCCTCTCACGGGTCTCGGCACGGTTGTTTTGGTCCGTACACAAGTGTGTTTACTGTTTTTACACCTGCCCAAATGAACCAGACCACATTGTGCTGGTGTGAAAACATCAGATAAACAGTAAGCGCAAGCAGTTATCCAGTTCTGAACAATCATCAACCACATTAAAATTAATTAATTTAATGATACCATAATCTACAAGCAATTTCTACAATTACAATTTAGTGCCTAAATAAAAAAATCATCACATTCCACACTCCAAAGTTAAATTAGTCTCAATAACATTTGGAGTTTCTTTTGTAAATTCATCGCTGACTGATGTGTAACATGACTGATTCAGAAATGATTCTAAATATTATGAAATAACTTTTTGACAGCTAAACCAAAAGTAACTGGGCTGATTGTAAAATGAAAAATATAGTTGTCACAGGGCTGATACTGAATAAGGATTCCCTTCCCTGTTCTGTTTTTATGTGTTTATCTGCTATTGTGTAGTTTTATGTTTTTTTATGTGTCTCAAGAAATTCTGTCTCTAGCCAGGCTGCCATTTTAAATAAAAAAATTTTTTCTATTGCATGGAAAACAAGGTTAAATAAAAATACAAAAAAATATTTCATTGCTGTTATAGACATCACCAGTCGTGATCCCTCATTTTCTCATTACAGTTTTAATGTCAAACCCAGTCATAACCTTTGAACCACCGCACAGTACATCAGAGACCTGTCCTATACATGTTTTTCTTCTTTTGAAGTTCTCATTTCTCACTAGCCTATCAGCTCCCTGCCTCAGACCATTCTGACACACCTACACACCACATACTACGTACATAGGAACCATAAGAATATGGTGGAGCCACATTATCATGGAGCACTTATGACCTTCTTAGCAGACTCAGAATTATATGGTCTGTCCTGCTTATTCCATCTAGGTGCATCTAGGAGTACAGCAGGATGTAGTCGTCCGTCCACGGCTGGACACCTGTTGTCTGCGGCGGGCGCTTAGCTGTCCCCTGACGTCTTGTGGCTCTCTTGGGCCTGTTTAGCATATCACATCTCGCCATTCCAGTGAAATAAAGCGCACATAAAGACTGCACCTGACTCTGTGCGCTAAAGAGCCGGACGTTCTCAGAGCTAATCCGGCCATTAACAAGTTGCCGATGCTCTGGGACGGCTGACATGAGCAGAGGGGGAAAATGGCATTGAATTACACGGCCATCTGTGAACGTGGCACCATTACATCAGCTCTGGGCACAGACCTGTAATGCTGCAAGAGCGTTCTCTGGCAGGGAGGAGAGGCAGCTCATCACTGGGCTTGGCGTTAACCTCGTGCTTTTGGTTGAGATGGGCTTTTGGAGCATGTACTGGTTTTGGCACTCCGCGGCTGATGCACTGTACTGTGTGTCCCTGTTATTCTGCCACCTTGGAGAAAGAAAAAAAAAGCCTTGCCTGAGGGTGAAGTGCAATGTCTGCTTCACTTACTGTATATTGAATCAGTTACTTTTGCAGAGGATGAGGTAATATTCCATACAACCCTGGTGCCAAGTGGCATATATATAAAAAAAGGCATAAAAATGATACAAAATAATATCAAAAATAAGAGACCACCCGATTTCACCGAATTGAAAACCTCCGAAATGTAATCGAGAGGAAGATGGATGATCACAAGCCATCAAACCAAGCTGACCTGCTTGATTTTTTGCACCAGGAGCCACATCAATTTATCAAAAAGCAGTGTGTAAGACAGGTGGAGGAGATAATGCCAAGATGCATGAAAACTGTGGTTAAAAAAACAGAGTTATTCCATCAAATATTGATTTCTGAAGTCTTTATAAAACTTTATGAATATGAATTTGTTTTCTTTGCATTATTTGAGGTCTGAAAGCTCTGCATCTTTTTTTTGCTATTTCATGCATTTCTCATTGTCTGTAAATAAATGCTCTAAATGACAATATTTTTATTTAGAAAATTTGGGAGAAATGTTGTCCGTAGTTTATAGAATAAACTAATATTGTGTTCATTTTACTCAGACATTATAAATAGACCTATAAATAGCTAAATCAGGGAAACTGATTCAGAAACTGAAGTGGTCTCTACATTTTTTAAGAGCTGTATATGTGGGTGTTTATGTTCTCTTTCCTCTTTCTTTCTCTCCTGCTCTCTTTAACACACATGCACACAAACACAGCTCTTTTTTAAGCTGTTGAGTGTGGAATATGGAGCTACACTAGTGTTTATTTCCTTTATTAAAACTCTCATTTAAACTCAGTTACTCACTTTCTTACCTTATTCTAGTTTTTGTTTTTATTCTAAAAATATGCACATTATAGTACAATATTATGAGTTTCTACCATACAATGCAGTGCAGAAACATGTTGGACTGTTGGAGTCCGGATCTCGTAATATGGCACAGTGTCTAAACTCAGTGTTCCATATAACAGTGATGGTTACGCTACAGTGGTCTGGGGAAATGCAGAGAGGATACTAGCGGACTGGATGCTAGTGAGATAGATGTATTGGTTGATAACGCTCTTGGATGAAAGTGCTCCTGTCCTCGGGCTGTGTTTCAGAGTTCGGGAAGGGGGATCCCTCCTGAGACTGCAGAGGAACAGATTGTGGAATTACTATTAGGCTACAGGAGTACTGGACCTCCAGGCTTCTGGCAAGGGAAGAATCGCTTGAGCATATGTCGCCAGCATGATTCATTCATTTAAATTTATGGTGTGGAAGTGGGCCAGGTAACGCGCTGTGATGGCTGTCAACAGCACCTCCTCTCTCACACACATCACAGCACCATCACACCATATGTCCCCAACAACACAGCTTCTGATGGGCCTGGAGAAATGCACCAGGTCAGGGCTGTTACCCTGTTACACACATACACACACACACACATACACATACACACACAAACACAAATGGGAATCTGGGTGTGGAAATTAATTAGGCAGGTGTGAACACCTACAAGCTCTCACGTAGTATCTCCAACACATGCTGACACAGGTCTCTCAGAGGAGATCTTCCATTCACTCCTTTTCATTTACTATCCAAACACATTTATAGACAGTGTAGATGACCTCACACACGGATATATAGTGTTTAATCCCTGAGTTTGATCTTAAAAAACTGAAACCCCTTCCTTATATAACTTCCTACAATTCATACTGCCCTTTTGGCTCATTTAATTTTTTTCTTCTTTAAGTACAGATGCTTTTCATTCAGAGACTCCCACAACCCATCTTGCCACACATTAAACTGTGCTGCAACTAGTCATTCCACTCAAGCAACCAATTTCTCTTTATGAGTATAGCTACCTGTATAACAGACTGTGGTGTACCTTTACGGCATTTTTATACCTGAAAGTCTGGACCCGTGTCTGTACCAAGGCTTGTGTGTTGTTACAATGTACACATGTGGT
Source organism: Astyanax mexicanus (assembly GCF_023375975.1). Classification (NCBI taxonomy): domain Eukaryota; kingdom Metazoa; phylum Chordata; class Actinopteri; order Characiformes; family Acestrorhamphidae; genus Astyanax; species Astyanax mexicanus. The sequence continues at coordinate 75,575,687 of NC_064408.1, forward strand.
CCAGTTAGGTTTGGTTGCAGTTTAGTTTGCACCGGACCATGGTTCAGTAGATCTGGACCAAGACCTCCTCTTTTGATTGGACCAAACTCTGGTCCTTTGGTCAGACCCTGGTTCATGGCACCTTTAAACCTGCTACTTTGTTCGGGCCAGACATCGCAGGTGTGAAAGCCCCATTAGAAAGGTCTGAGGAACTAAATGAGCTCAAGGACTACAGCTGTTTTACCACTGTACATAAATCTGCACTAGTCCAGAACACAGGACCTTCTTTCTGCCAGGCCTGACCAATAAGCCTCACATGGTTTGTTGAGAATAATTTTGGTAAACTTGGAGTTTTTGATGCACTTTGGCAAAAACAAACCTAACCAATAATAAAAGCCCTGTGGCTATTCTGAATAAAATAAATACATGGTGATGTAAATCTCACTTGACAGTAACTTTCAGTGCTTTTGGGAGTTTATGGATTGATCCTGACCACCCAAACCCTCTCTGCTGGGGGTAACAGTTTGGGTCTTCTTCCAGACCTTGGCAAAGTGAATACAACACCCAACAACCTGAAGGTCAGTTTGCAACAACCTGTGTTTAAACTAATGGTCTTGATAGTTGCAGATGTTTAGAAATGTCTCTTAAAGGCCTTCAGGATTCAGGAAAATCTACAGTCATCCTTCTCAGGTTTACTCTGAGCTCCTTGAACTTTCCCAGTGCTGTCAAACAAGCCCTACTAGCTACCAGCTGTTGTCATCCATAATCACTAATAGGAAGTTAAGAGTCCGTGGCCTCTGTGACAATATTGATGCTTCAGCACAACTAATATTATAATCTTAACGGGATGTGTATTTTTTACACTAAACTGTATAAATCCCCCCAAAATTAAAAAACCTGTTCACAAATGCTTGTTTTTACCTATATTACATTGTATGGATATTGTATGTACAATTTGGCCAAAGAAAAGGGACAGTTTGACAACTGAAGGTCCTGTGCTGCCATGACAGCACTCTGCATCCCTCAGAACCATGTCACTGTTACCTCTGTGTTTGACCTTTTTCATAAATATAGCACACTTAAGTGCACTTCTCTGATCTTTTCTTTGTGGGTTTGTGCTTTGCTCGCATGATTGCCTGGCAGAGGTTTAAAAAAATAAATAGTTCTGATGCACAGGTAACAACAAATAGAATACATTCACCAAATACATTCATTCAGAAGTGTCTGATTTAAATGCTATTCGAAGGGGCAGAATAAGGGTACCACTAAAAAAAGGGCTTAAAGGTATAGACTAATATGGACAATATTAAATATTTATTGAGAATCTCCTCGCTATATTTACTTTCTTGCTCACGTACAGGACACCTCTGACCAATCAGAGGAGACAACATACTCTTATTATTATTGGTGAGCATTTTGGTGCGTTTAGGTTTATGCCTGTGTGAAATCAAACCAAACAGAGGGAGAAAACACTCCAAGTAAACGAATCATAGAAACCAACTACAGGTTTAAAAACACGAGACATGTCATGACCAACAGCATCGCCAGACATATCTGTGCTGTATGTGTGGGATGATATTTGATGTGCTGTTAACACTTCACTCCTACCACAAATCCACAAGAAAATTAAAGCTGCATGGATTATCTAGATTACTACAGGATAGCATTAGGACACACTACATACAGTGGCTTGAGAAAGTATTCATAACCCATGAACTTTTCCCACATTTTGACACCTTACAACCACAAACTTGTATTTTACAAAAATGTATTTTATTGAGATTTTAAGTGATAGACAAACACAAAGTATCACATAGTTGTGAATTGGAACAAAAATGATACATAGTTTTCAGTATTCAGACGTCTCTTTTATTGTTCTTGGTAATATTTATTTTCTTACCGAAATCTATCCTACTACAGTCTAGCCATTCTTTTCTTATTCTTCAACTATTCTGCAACTATTTTAATTGTCATACTTTTCGTACTTGTCAGTGCATTCATTATCATTACATAAACTCTTTCCCTGGTTTGATCAAGGCTTCTGCTTCATCTCTTTTAATCTGTGTTCATTCCAAGTAAATTCTCTTGTTCTCTGCCAGCCCGATGGATGACATTGTTTGGAGTGCGAGTGTGTGGGATTAGTGTTATTGGTCCCCTGCTGCTGCTGATGTGGGGAGTTCTTAGACTGCTCTCTGCTGAATCACCTTCTAGCTTCAAAGTCATCCCAGATGCATCAGTGGACGTGCAATCACACAGTTAGCCATGCTGGAGTGCTCTTCAGTTTCAACTAGTGCTGTCTAAATCAGACACCCCTGTATTGCTGTTTCAGCAGACCCTGATGTTTGAAGAGGCCCACTGAACTGAGATCAGATTCTAGAGGAATATTAACTAGGGGTGGAAAATGTCGAATGATGTGGTCTAGATCAGTGCTTCTCAAACTGTGGTATGTGCACCACTGGTGGTATGCAAAGCATTCCAGGGTGGTGCACCAGATGACTTCAGAACTTTCCGCATACACTAAAATATTTAAGAATTTAAATGTATCACGTTTTTACCTGAGATACCTGTCATAACCATTGATGTACCAGTGTTGTGCCATTTGAAATGAATGTGTTTAAAGTTCAGTTCATACTAATTTAAAATTTAATTTTCTTCACACTTCCAAAAATAAACTAGTTTAAATTTGTTTAACTTGAATTTGTTTCTTTTTCTTTCCAGATTCTACCCACCATCACCAGCCCCAAATCACTGCTACTACCAAAATAAATACATTATCATATTCCATGCTGATTTATATGCTGAAACTTGCATTCATTTCTTCAACACAGAACAATATCAAATGTTTCAGTACAGACAGACTATTTTAAAGATTTTAAACTCCAGAATCCTTTAAACTCTGCTGGAGTGCTCTGACTGTAACTCCAGCATCAGCTCACCAGCCAAAAAAACATCATTCTACTTTCTAAAATGAAAAGAATATACTGGAAATTAGCTTTATTTTATTTTATATATGTATTTTTAGCCATTTGCCTCCATTCACCACCATTCATTTTGGACTCATCCTCTAGTGGTTTTCTGATATAACAGGGAGTTAGCAAGCGGGTAGGCTCTCAATAAACTGGCTCCGGCTTGACTGTGCATTCAGATGCGCGAGAGGGAACAACACGAGTCATTCAGTTCAGCATCCACCACACTGGTCATAACATTACATTTGCTTGTGTTTAGTGTTTAACCTGTTAGACTATGTACTGTAAGCTCACCTCTAATTCTTCACTCTCATACAATATTATAATAGAAAATCAAGTACACTCAATAATATATTATAATACTATATTATACCTGTTAGACTCGTTAAATAAGCCCACATCTAATTCTTCACTCTCATAATAGTATATTCTTCACTCTCTTACTACAATAGTTTTTATTAGTTTGATTGGTCATATATTAGAACCACATCATACTGGTTACCAAATAAGATTTTTTGCATTAAAAGTGATGCAGACGATCTCACAGGGTTTGTACATCATGAAAAACCTGGAAAAGTCATGGAATTTGAAAAAAGCTATTTCCAGATAAGTTTTGGAAAACAAATACCCAAAAAGTTTTGAAAATGTGATGGAAATTTGGTCTACAAATTTTGTGTTGTAGTTTATCGAATACAAATACATGAGCATAGAGTAAATTCAGTAATTTAGCCCTACACAATGGAGGTCTTAGTACCTAATAACCATTTTATTATTATTATTATTATTATTATTATTATTATTATTATTTTATCTTATTCATTTTAGACCTACTATAATTATTTTTTATTACAGGTATAGTTGGCTTTTTGGTTTTATTGTCCATGTCTGCACTGATGTTTTAAAAATCATATGGCCATTTGCCTTAAAGGCATGAAAAAGTAATGAAAAAATAATGGAAATATATTGGTTAAAATATGTATGAACCCTGATCATAGTTCACAACACTGCAATCCTGTTTTTTTCTCTTTTACAGTTTTATGAGATCAAAGCATACTGCATTGACCAGAAACATTTATCAAACATACCATACTAGCTTGCAAAATCCAAAAGTGGGCAAGCTTCACACAATTGGTGAAGAACCATAGACAAAATAACATATTACATCTTATATGTAATATGTGTGAAGACCACATCTTCCCTACTGTGTGTACAGTAAGTTTGTGTGGCACATGCATTCCTGTGAAACTACTTATTGGTGGTTCCTGGAAGTTTTATTTTGCTCAGTTGCAGTACGTGATCTAACAATATTAGGAACAACTGGTCTTGCCTGAAATACTATTTCAGTGTTTTCTCCCAACAATGCCGGGCATTATTCATGTAACAAAGGAGATTGTGGTAGAATTTGATTTCATCAGGTTGTCACTGAGGTATGTCCTGGCCCACTGGCTCTGGCTTGGGCATGTTTCCAGAAAGTCATGTGAGAGGACTATTTGATACGGCCTCTGCTGTTTGGTCTAGACCAGAGAGCGATACTTCAACACAAGCCCATTATTCTTTAAGAACTTAATAGACCTAAACTTTTGACTTTGCACAGCCAGTGAAATGAGCGACTGCACATTAACCAAAGAGGCTGTTGTGGAGGGGCTTTATTGATTTATCTTTTATGGTGCATTTATTTAGATTAAATAGCACGGTATGGAATTCGGTTGTTGTGTTTTTCTTTGCGGCTGGAAAGGATTGCTTATGTTAATTCAAGACGCATCTCATCTCACCGTAAACATATTTCATTTCAGTTTAGCCTCTGCATGGGAGGTAATGTTTTTGTCTGTGCTCAGTCGGACCGTTATACACCAGCGTCGTGTTGAGTCTACTGGTCTAGTGCTTGAGTGAACAGGCCCATGCAAGAGGACTCCCGCTGATCCCCAATCAGCCTCAGTGAGTCAGGCCTGCCAGCCGTCCTCTGAGGATTACATCACCCCGAGTACAGCCTGACCTGTCAACAGTCTTCCAGCCCAGCAGGGTTGTACTGCAGAGAGAGAGAGAGAGAGAGAGAGAGAGAGATGTGTTTCTATTGCCATTATATGTAGAGGTGTGTGGGAGTGTGAGAGTGTGAGCATGCATGTTCTCTACTGTGCTGGAGCATGTGAACAGAGAACGATCCATTCTCGATCAGGACAGTAGTCATAACAGCCTTAAGCTCCATAACCTTAGTTTTACCTGATCAGTGAAGATCAAATATTATTGTATTTTTTGTTTTTGAAAAGATTTTTTTAGTGGTATGTTTTATGTTTATTTTATGTTTAAATACTCTAGTAAAAGTGATCTTTTATAAATGTTTAATAAACTCTTAAGAGTATCAGAGTATCAAGTATCAGTAACACATTAACAACACATCATTGAAGCAGCAGAAGCAAAGCAGCTAGAGGTAAATATCTCTTCAGATACACTGTTGATGCATCCCTTACAGTTAACTGATTAAATTAACAGCCGTACCCAAAACCTATCTCTAACCCTGATCCTAATCCTCAACCGTAATCCAGAACCTTCATCCTGGTCCTAGTTCTAACCTTAACCTTTAACCTAGTCCTAACCATATGTCTAGTCCTAGTCCTACCCTTAACCTTAACTCAAGACTTAATCCTAACCTCAACCTCAATGCAAAACCTAATCCTAACTGTCATCCAGGCCCTATCCCTTGCCCTTAACTTAATCAAAAACCTAACCTTAACCTCAAACTCAATCCAAAACCTAATCCTAACCTCAACCTTAATCCAAAAACTAATCGTAACCGTCATCCAGGCCCTATTCCTTATCTTAACCTCACTCCAAAACCTAATCCTGACCTTAATCTAACTCCAAAACCTAATCCTAACCTGAACTCTACTCCAAAACCTATTCCTTATTTTAACCTTAATCCCAAACCTAATCCTAACCTCAATCTTACTCCAAAAACTAATCCTAACTGTCACCCAGGTCCCATTGCTTACATTAACCTTAATCAAAAACCTAATCTTATCCCTAACCTCACTCCAAAACCCTAATCATAACCTCAGCCTCTATCCATCTCACTCCAAAACCCAATCCTAACCATCATTCTGTCCCTGGTCCTAACCTCAACCTCAATCCACCTCAATTAAAAACCTCACCTCAGTTAAAATTCAGTTACAGCATGTCTGTAGCGGTGTGTACTGAGTATGTTCAGCTGCTCTGTAATAGATGAATTACATGATGTGTAATTTCTCAGGGTTAATATCTACAGATAAATATTTGGACAATACAAATTCAAGTAAAAACACCTAAAATTCAGTTTTAGACTTTAATACTTTAAAAATGAGCACTCCAAATAAAATATGACCTTGTTTTTTTATTGTTGTTCACTGATTTACTGACATCAATAAATTTGATGCCAATGTCAGTGTTTACTGAATATGTAATAAAAATATTGAGACATTGAATGCAAGCCCTCTAGACATCATTTGACATGCTGTTAATAATTTTTTCTTGGTAATGTATCACTGATGTATCTGACTGTGGCACACACACACAGACATACACACGCACTGGCATAACCATTTATTTGGGCATTACGCAGATAGATACACACTGACGCTCAGCACTGATGTGTGTGTGTGTGTGTGAGGGCAGCAGCTGAAGTCATTAGGAGTAGGAGTGGAGCTGTAAGCTGGGAGAAAATGAGGGCGATCTGTCCTCGGCCACTCTGCACAGCGAGTTCTGAACCCATGCGTTATCAGAAAATGAAGTCTAATCAGCCTGCGCTGCTTTAATTTCTCACTTTCTGTGAGACAGTGTGCTACCCAGCCAGGGTCATCTCAACACACCAGTTAGCTCCAGTTAGCTTTCACAGGCAGCAAAGCAAAGGACTTAGAAAAACATTCATTTTAACTTGTGTTTCAAATGAGTCATGTGACTCACAAAATAGCCACCCTTTGCTCTGATTACTGCTTTGCACACTCTTGGCATTCTCTCAATGAGATTCAAGAGGTGGTCACCTGAAATGGTTTTCCAACAGTCTTGAAGGAGTTCCCAGAGGTGTTTAGCACTTGTTGCCCCTTTGCCTTCACTCTGTGGTCCAGCTCACCCCAAACCATTGGGTTGGGTTCAGGTCTGTGGAGGCCAGGTAATTTTTTGTTAAGTACATAAAACTCCACATGTGAGAATCTACAGTGTAAATAGTCATGACAATAAAGAAAACGAATTGAATGAGAAGGTGTGTATATATATATATATATATATATATATATATATATATATATATATATATATATATATATATATATATATATATATATATATATATATATATATATATTAAAACAGCAATATTGTGAAAAAAACTTTTTTTTTTCACATGTAGCCTTTTTTTTTACATTAGACCATTTGAATGCCTTTTTAGCAACACACTGTACAGTTTATACCAGTGAAGTCCTATTCATATACACATAACCAATAATATGTGTTATATTTACTGTGATATGTAAAGAATATAGCCAAAACCAAAAATCTGTTTTATTGTGACTTTTATTGTAACAAACCAATTATGTGCCATTAGCAACTGTGTTTTGAATGCACTACATAGCCCTCATAGTGCATCCCATAATAAAGGAGACATGATTCTTCTTTTATGCAGTGTTAGAAATGCTAAAGCAAACCAAAAGCTTTAATACCATATGCTGATACATTTTAACACAGATATGAACATGACAAAGCTGGTTATTGTTAAAGGCCCGAGCCGTCAACCACAAACCATGCAGCTTGATTCAGGGCGTGTCAGTGTGTCTTTGCTATCATAACGACAGGAAAAGTACACCTGGCACGTCTCAAAATGCACAAAAGGCATGTACTAATTCTCTTAATTAATCATGGATGTGTTCTGAGCGTAAAGTAAAATAAACCAAACAGCGTGCCACTTACCATTCCCTTTACGAGCTAAGTGCCCTCTGACTTTGGTGCAGTGCTATTTCAGGGGTGCAGCTACCTGGACATATCTAACGTTTCTTAGCAGAGAAAATGGAGCTGCTTATTTCGCTCGTTCATTTTGTTTATTGTACATGTAAAAGTTTGCATATTTGCCAACAGGCATGTGCTATGGGTTTGTGCACTGCTGTGTGTCCATGTTTGTGTAACAAGTGGGAGTGTGGGCATGTTGATGATATGAATGGGTTGACAATTTATTGCCAAGGTAACAATGAACGCCTGACTGTTGACGTCTGTCTAGTTGTATTCATTCAGTGGCGCACCTGTGTTTTCCGTTTCCAAGATAGCATTCCAAGAACTCATTTCAAGACGACCAAACCCATTGGCATACATATACTCACAAGCAGCAACACAGGTGTATGGTGTGAAAATACACTGTTGGAGGGGTGTAATATAACAACAAGCATCGTGATACACCTTGCGCAGGGTGTAAGATAGAGCCCCTAATGTTTAATAACTATTAAATATAAATATACAATGATCAAGCACAATATTAAGATCAGCCGTGTCACTGCTGGACTGAGTCCAACAACTTTGTCCTGTAGGCAGCATCCCGGGAGCACTATCATCAACATAGTGAAAGACCAAGATTGGAAGGTCTAATAGAGTGGATAGTAGGTAAACACAGTGTTTAAAAACTCCAGCAGCACTGCTGTGTCTGATCCACTCATATTAGAACTATCCATCCAAGACTCAATTAACACCTGTGGTGTCCTGACCATTGAAGAACAGGGTGAAAGGAGGATAATAATGTATACAGAGAATCAGAAGGACTACAGTCTGTAATTATAAAACTTCAAACTTCAGCTGCTGATTACAGTAACTGCAACTGTGATCTCTCCCTGCAAGTGCCCTCATGCCTGTGGTTATTATTTAGTGTTGTACACTGACCCTGCAGTTACCGGCCGTCACCCTGTGTGCCACCTTCTTCTTCCAGCCATTGAGAGAATCATCATCATGTTCCAGTCATGACCTCTGCAAACATAACAAGTGATAAGGAGGATTTGTGTTTGTAGTAAACAGATATTGCATTTTCACTATCCATAGTAGCTCCTTAAACAGAGAAAATGTGCAGTTTGGATTTTGGTTCATCATTCTAATATTAATACAGTATACACCATCAAGTAAACCTATAAATACATAATCTATATAAATTACAGACAAAAAAATCTTTTCATTTCAGAAAAGGGCTGAAAACATACAGTATTTCCAAAAAATATTCACAAATGCATCAATAACTAATATCCATTTTCTTTGATCAGGAGATTGCTGTTTCAAATCCTGTTCATATAGTTTGCCATTGGCTATCGGAGCCCTAAGAGAGAACAATTGGTCTTGCTCTCTTTGGGTGGGTAGATGGCGCTCTCTCCCCACATCACTCCAAAGGGTGATGTCGATCAGCACAAGGTGTCTGTGAGCTGATGTATCAGAACCGAGTCGGTGCACTTTCCTTCGAGCACGCTGTGATGCTACCCGGCAATGATGCATCAGCAGCAGTTCAAAAATAGGTGGTGGATGACTTAATATGTATCGGAGGAATCATGTGTTAGTCTTCACTCTCCTGGTGTTGGGACATCACTAGGGATGGGGGGAGTCCTAATGTGTAGGTTGGGTAATTGGATGGGTAGAATGGGGAGAAAATGGGGAAATAAATAGAAATAAAATTAAAGAATAACTAACATCCATTTCACATTTGTCAGTATTCAGTCCATATATACCTTTATTACAGCTATTCTTCTTTTTTAGAAGTTGGAGTCTTTTCTGTTTCTCACTATTCAAGTCATGACGTCTGGATTCTGATTTACTGTTCTTTTATGATTTTTAGATAAAAAATAAGATCAGAAAATACACAGATGTCGTTAACACAATTAAAGAGCATTGTTTGTATTGGCTGGTTTACAGAACTGTATTGGCTTACAATCTTTTAAATCAGAGCAGAAGTATTCCAGTACCACTTTCGTCAGCTTTCATTCATTCTCTTGTAAACTTAACTAAGTTAAGTAAAGATAAGCCAACTAAACAAAACTGTAATTCTTACATTCTTAAAAATAACACCTTTGTTTAAAGTCGAATGAGTGCTGGATATTAATCTATACAGATTTCTGTCCTGAAAATTGTAAATTTGGATGAGTAAAGCGCTTCCGTTTATTTACAGTAAGCTTAGGCTTCCAGATTTCCATTGAGGCTGGGTGCAGCAGCATTAGCATTTAGCATGGTTAGCGGCTAATGCAAATGCTACTTCAGCAGTGCTAACCGGGGTTAGCATCATACTACAGACCGATAATTCTCACTTCTGAACGGTGAAAGCACACCGACGATTATTGGGGAAAAATCAAGTATTTTAAGTACACCATAGTGCAAAAAAATATGGTACTTAAATATTAGGAGTTCATTGTTATACAGTAATAGTGCATAGTATATAACAAAGTTTTAATATGTTTTGGTTATGCTGGAATGTTTGAGGTTTTCTGTTTGTCACTTCCATGTGCTGAAATTGTTTGGACTTTTAAGTCACCTTAAACTAAAAAATTGAATTGCACTTTAGTAAATGAATTGCTTCAACTAACATTTTGAAATTCCTTGTTAAAAGTTGGTCAAACTAAATAATCTGTGTTGGTCAAATTTACAAATTGTAGTTTAGCCCTAGTTGAGGTCAAGCCAACTACTCTACATATCATCTGAGGACGTCTGACACTCCACCAATGCATTGCATTGTGGTATATTTTGAAAATTGTAGCGTACACTGTCTGTACACTACATTTTGCAATGCATTATGTTTTTTTTATTGTAAACTATATAGAGAATAACATATACTTTGTAGATTTTGAACAGCACTACAAAATGACTGAAACACCATATAGCACTGTTTCTGTAATAGGTAGTGATGCCAAACACAGCTATAGTTTTCCAGTCTAGGTTACCTTTAAAACTGTCTGTGTGATGTAGCAGGCATATTGACTTATTACAGTTTCACCCATCAAACTTCTCATTTATTGTTAATTATAATGGTACAACAAAACAATAGCTATGATTTTAGCTAATCGTCAACATGCAACTTTTTTATCGTTCTCTGGAGTCAAACTATTACATACTGGAGTTAGAATTTAAACCAAGACACCTGTGTAAAGAGAACATAGTTCACATTTAACAAAACAGAAGTGTTTGTGTATTGTTAAAACATGGGAAATAATTGCTGGTGCTGAGTGTAGATGCAGAGCAGCAGCTTGCTACCTTCCTCAGTACAGTCAGCCTGCTTCTAAAACTGTGACCCTGCAGGCACACACCCACACATGCTCTTGCATTTGGAGCCTAGACACACACACACACATGCACACACACACACACATATGGTGTTGTTGAGATTGCATTGTAAACCATTTTTCAGTGGCCTTTGATCTTTGATATTTATTTCAATATTGGTCTCATCGATTCCACTATAGTGCCTGATCAATATGATGTGGCATAATTCTTCAGGCATTTACACAAGTAGCTCATGGTTTATTCATGTGCCACTAATGAGAATTTCTCAATTCCTCGTCCTGTGTGTGTGCGAGCATGTGTGTGTGTGTGCCCTCAAACCACCATCGAGAAAGTTATTAAACTGAGTCCAACTTGAAAGCCCCAGAATTACATAATTGTGAACAAATGTGGTTTGAGCCAGTGAGTCCAAGATCAGAAAATGTTAAAATATTTAAGCATCATCAGCAAAGTTCCAGGCCAGGAGCAGATCACCAGCCTTCTGATTTTTAGTTTCTGATGGTCTGTATTGTTATTCTTTGAGTGGGTCACTCAATTGTTCTTCTTTTCTTTTTTTTATGTTTAAATTATTATTTATTAAAGCTTCAGAAGGGGAGGCTTTTTCAAGCTGTGGTTGGTAATCACTGTGATTTGTTGCTGGAATCCTAAATAAAGGTTGCTCAGATCTTTAAATGCTCTGATTCTAAAGGAGGTCAGTAGCCAGTGTGCTGACACTGTGGTAACAAGTTGGAGAAAGCCTGTAGCCAGCGTGCTAACACTGCTGTAGTGATGTGGGATAAGGCCTGTAGCCAGTGTGCTAACACTGCTGTAGTGATGTGGGATAAGGCCTGTAGCCAGCGTGCTAACACTGCTGTAGTGATGTGGGATAAGGCCTGTAGCCAGCATGCTAACACTGCTGTAGTGATGTGGGATAAGACCTGTAGCCAGTATGCTAACACTGCTGTAGTTATATGGGACAAAACCAGAAGCCAGTATGCTAACACTGCTGTAGTTATGTGGGACTAAACCAGTTGCCAGTATGCTAACACTGCTATATTGATATTGGCCACAACCAGAAGCCAGTATGCTAACACTGCTGTAGTGATATGGGACAAAATCAGAAGCCAGTATGCAAACACTGCTCTACTTATATGGGACAAAACCAGAAGCCAGTATGCTAATACTGCTGTAGTTATGTGGGACTAAACCAGAAGCCAGTATGCTAACACTGCTGTAGTTATATGGGACAAAACCAAAAGCCAATATGCTAACACTGCTCTAGTGATGTGGGACACAATCAGAAACCAGTATGTTAACACTACTGTAGTGATATGGGCCACAACCAGAAGCCAGTATGCTAACACTGCTGTAGTTATGTGGGACAAATCCAGAAGCCAGTATGCTAACACTGCTGTAGTTATGTGGGACAAATCCAGAAGCCAGTATGCTAACACTGCTGTAGTGATGTGGGACGATGTAGTTAATATGCTCCTTTCACAAGTTAGTATGCTAACTTGCTATCTTTGAAATCAGATGGGCAAATTAAGACTGTGAAACATCAGATTACAGCAACAGAAGCTTAATTTTAATAATTATGCATCACTGTGCACTTCCAGGTCTTGATTTAGCAACATGGCAAATTTTTAAAAAAGGAACCGTAACTGGTTTATAACTGGTCTAACTGGTTCATATCAGCACAGAACAATAAGGCATGGCCTCAGTAACCATTTGGCCCTGCAGTGGAAAAGAGGTCTGTTTCTCTGTCTTTCTTCCTCTCTTACTTTCTCTCTCTCTCTCTCTCTCTCTCTCTCTCTCTGTCTCTCTCTCTGTCCGTCTGACCCACTTATAACTGTGGATCAATACTCAGCCGGTCTCTGAGGTGTTCCAGTGAAGGCTGTGTGTGAAGCCTGAGCTGTGTGAAATGGCTCTTATCAAATTACTGAGATGGACACAACCCTAAGCACCTAGAAAGAGAGAAAGAGAGAAAAGAGGGGAGAGAGGGAGAGAGACTGTAGTCCATTTTAAAGCAGATACTTCATTCTATGGTATGAATGAATCTGAAGTATTCAGAGCATCGCCACTACTAAGCCATTTAAGCTCACCAGGTTTAGTTAATGCTTCCTCCCTGTAATCACCCCTCTCAGTGTACTGCTGCATGAGTAACCAGTGAAGGGAGGAGGATCATAATAGTGCGCACATTATAAACACTGCTTTTCCCACAGCAGGAACTGTACCGGCTTCCATTTGCATTTGCCCTACTTCCCCCACAGAATGATAATCCAATCTCAACCTGTGCCCATGCCTAATGCAATAAACGCAAGTGCCGTGATGTCCCACGCCGCCTCTTTGAGCTGTAAGCGGTTGAGGTTATGCTGTCTGTGTACGCTAGCTACCTTGTGCATTATTTAGCCTTGTCTGGGGAGTCAGCAAGCTCGTCGTCATACTGTAGCACCCCAAAGGAGGCCGCCTCTGATTTCACAGCTGGGTGGGCACGGTGGGCCGCTACCTCTAAGCAACGATGTGTACAGAGCCCAGGGTCACATCGCCACCCAAGGTTTACTGAAAAGAAGCTAAATGAGCTATTTTGGACTCATTTTTCCTACCTGAGATGCTAAAATGCTAGAAAAACACAGTTGATAGACTGAAGTCCAGGTGGCACAAATAGTGTAGGAGAACTTGCTGAAAAAGATGAGTTATTGCGATTATAAAAGCATAAAAATAAGCTCGCAGACATAAAATTAGGCATAGTATTTGGTCATGTTTCCAAAAGATATAAACTTAGAAATGACTATAATTCACTAATTGTAAACAAAAAAATTGCAATTGGATTGCAATCCAGAAGAAATATAAAGGTTTACGACAAACAATAAATGACAATAAAGTTTAGATTGATATTGACAAATGTATTGTCATTATTGTCATATTTATTGTCAATATTATTGTCATATTTATTAAGCTATACATACAGAAATAGTAATGTGGCTGGCTATAGTATAGCAAGGCAAGCTCTTGTATGCAGCAAATGTATGCAGACTAGCATTGTCCTGTTGGAATAGTGCATCAGAGTGTGTGTTTTAGACCATGACACCAGGTCAAGTAGACTTGTTACACATTTCAACAAACAATGATCTTGGCACTCAACAAGCACCTGAACACGCAGATTTGTTGGTTGTCTCCACCAGGACAAGTTATCCAATAGCAGTGTGTAAGACTGGTGGAGGAGAACATGCCAAGACACATAAAACACTGTAAATAAAAACCAGGGTACCAGATATTGATTTCTGAGCTCTTAAAACTTTATGAATATGAACTTGTTTTCTTTGCATTATTTGAGGTCTGAAAGCTCTGCATCTTTTTTGTTATTTCAGCTATTTCTCATTTTCTGCAAATAAATGCTCTAAATGACAACACTTTTTTGGAATTTTGGAGAAATGTTGTCTGTATTTTATAGAATAAAACAACAGTGTTAACTTTACTCAATATAAAATTATACCTAAAATTATACCTATAAATATCAAAATCAGATAAACTGATTCAGAAACTGAAGTGGTCTTTTAATATTTTCCAGAGCTGTAGATGCTTTATAGATGCTCAACTGACATTCATCTGCATGTCTATTAAATGCAATTGAGCTCTAAGGTGAGAGTAAATGATTCTCTATTGAATGTAACTCAACACCCATCTCTAACCAAACTTTTATCTTTACTGTTTTAACATTTTAAGGCTAGATTTGGGGTCAGATTTAAGGCTTTAATTAAGGTTGGATTTAAGGATAGGTTTTAGGGTTGATTTATGGTTAAAGTTAGGCTTAGGGATAGTGTTAAGCACAGGGTGAGGTTCTATAGAGAATCATAGATTCATTCGACTTATCGAACTATTAATTTAACTAAGAGTTCAGTTACATTTAGGAGATCCAAATATAGCGAAACTGTTAATGTTATTATACTATAATTACAGAAAAATATGTTTTTACCTGTTTAACATTGCAGACCCTAGCAAACCCACTAATTCATTTCTAATGAATTAATTAATATATTTAAAGCATAATGTCTATGGGATATCTTAAAGTGTATGTAAAATAAAAGCAGAGTCTGTCTCCTCTCAGCCTTTCTATTTGCAATATAAGTTCAAAATATAACACATGAGTTGAGTGAGTGTCTTATGTATGCAGATAAAATGAAATAATAGGAGTCTTGTACAATGCAGTAAGTAGACTGTAATGTTTTAATTTAAGAAGAACAAATTAAAGAAGAAGAACAGCTGCTCTTCTTTGCAGTCTTCTAAAACAGCATAGCCATATTTATTATTCTCATATACAATGAATGTAAACTATGTAAAAAGTTCACAGGATGTTCATTTCTGTGAGAGAAAGGCTCAGGAGAACTACAATGCAATATCTGTGTTTCCCTACAGTGTTCTGAAACCCATGGACAAGTTTCCTTCCTCTCTTTCTTCTTCTTTTTTATTTTTTTCCTCCTTTTTTATATGCAATCATAGATCATCTTCGTCTTTCATGGACATTCAGTGTTTGATCACTGTTCTTCATCCTGACCCTGCTAACCTCTTCTCTCTGATCAGCAGCCCTCAGAGGTGTGTACACACGGCCATCAAAGCTGCACACTCCAAGATCTGAGAGGCAGGATGACCTCCGTTCGGCTTACGAGAGCGTGGCCCGGTCATTCCTGCTGACACAGGTCTCGGGAAATGAAGGCTTTCCAGCGCTAGGAGTGATTAGTGATGACTAATCAGTCATGGCTAATGACAGAACTTTAATTACAGCACGGTGCTGGTGGAGACTCCCCTTGTGGCCCCTATCTGTGATCACAAGAAGTTTGCATATTTGCAGTGTACCTGAAAAAGGCCAGCAGAAGTGTGTCTTATCTCGGCCTGCCTGGCATACAAAAGCTCCGCTGCATCTAAAAGAAGATCTGTGTGCGGGTATATGTATGGAATAAGAAGGAAGCGTTTAATCCAAACAGGAATTTCAGCAATCCTAAATTAAAGGCTTGTAACTACGTACATGATTTTTATGTTATTCAAGAGATTTTACAACACAAGTTGTGTGAAGGTTTTGTGACCAGGGGAATAAAGGAATGGTTCCAGATCAGTAATGTATACTGTACTAGAAGGACCCTCAGCACACCTTTATTCAAAAGAATTATGCTTGTATTATGTTCTTTTCATCCTTGAAAGTTCCAATCAGAGTCTATACTAATATTCATGTGTTTGTTACATTGTTTACATGTGATCTGGTTAGTTTTTAGTTTTACTCTACAGTTTAGTGAGTAAAATAATAAACCTTCCAACATCCTGTCATTCCTCACCACTTAAATGGACTCTCTCTATATGTTTCACACTGATTATTTTGTTGGTGTGTTGTCAGTTCCACCTCCATGGTTGCTCTGTGCTCAAATCTGACTCTTCGTAGCTTGCATGAATGTCATGCAGCAGTATGACATAACAGATAATGCTTGTTAGTCTTGTGTATCTACTGTTGCTGTAGACTAACCCTTATTTCTAAAGAGAAATAATTGAAATTGTGTTCTTTAATGGGTGATGATAGCCTGCTTTAACTTCCTGTTACTGTTCCAAACCAAATAGATAGTGATTCAGTTGATTTGAGGCCACCTCTTTTGATTGGGGCAAATACTGGTTCATTTCCCACACAGTCTTTCTTTCTGTGGTATTTAGTTTTTATTATTTATTTAGCAAAGTAATTCTTCCATTATTTGGGACTTCACAGCAGAGATGAAGGCTGAACACAACAGTTTAACCACTAGCACAGGAAATGACTGATAAATCAACTAATCAAACTAAATTAGATGTCCAGTGGGTCCAGTGACCTTTTTCCTGAGAAAAAAATAATTTACTCCTTTGGGCCTTTGTCACGCCTGGCACCATAGGTGCTCCTGTCTCTCCCACACTCAGCTCTACCTGTGATCTCCAGTCTCCGGACTACGATACCCAGAATGCACTACACAATAACATCATGCACTCACATGATCACTTTAGACTGCACACAGTACAACCAGGAAGTTAATCACCAGAATATTTATCATCTGTTCACCTTCCTATGTTTGTACACCCTCACGCCGTTCACTCCTAATAGTAATGAAGGTTTTCCTGTTTACAAAGCGTTATTTCATTGCCTGTTTGCCTATTCTGTTACAACCTTTTTTTTTTGTTCCTTTCAATTTGCCTGCGCTTCATTGTTGCTTACTTGTGTATGACCCTTGCACTGTTACGCGTCTTGTCTTACAAGTCTAGTCCAGCCATGACAGCCTTCTGAAAGGTCTACATACAATATTTTTAACATCACACCACTAAGGTGCAGTACATGTTACATTATTATAGTTGAATTTGATTAAAAACTTTTTGGCAAGGTCAACATTATGAGTTTTTTAAATCTTTAAATCTTTATTCATGGATGGTTACTGAGGTGTACACAAATCCACGGTCAACTTATTTATGTCAGCCAGAGTCTTAATGAATATTAATACGTCAAAATCAAATCATGTTGAACTCAGTGTTCTTGCCAAAAGATACTACATTTTTTCATTGACCAAGCCTGGACAAGGTTATATTTTGATTGAGCTTATGATATGAGCTCAAGTTTATTTTTCAGGCCAGCTTGAGGCCTGAAAACTGTAAACATACTGTAAACATACTGAAAACATACTGTATCTAAATGTATACATTTACAATGTAGATACCCTTCTATTAGAGGCTTCACAAAACTGTATTTGTACTCATTGTTTTGTGGAATTCACCTTATTTCCCAAAGGAAGAAGCCCAAAGCATGATTTTATCATCATTGGTGTTACACTTTCTGGCTGTTGGGTGAGCCCAGGAGCAAAAGTACAAATGAATAATAATAATACATTTTTGTGTGATGAGACACTGATATTATTGTTGTTTAACATTTTTAAATGATTCTCAAATTAGACTAGATCAGATCACTCTCCTTTCGGTTTAATTAGGTTTCAGGGTCTTGAGCAAAGCAGATAAAAGAAAGAACAGACTGAACAAAATGAGAAGTAATGACTAAGTCTGGTCTGATCAACAGGACTAACCTATCTGTAGTCATAGTGCTTGCTGATTTAGCAGGAGGGAGGGAGAGAGAGAGAGAAAGCGGGAGAAATGAGCCAGACAGGGAGGGAGGTAGAGAGAGAGAGCGAGAGAGAGAGAGAGCAAGGCTGTTCTGTTCATGCTGTCCTCACTGTTGCTTCAGAGAGTACATCAGGTCCTCTCCTGAAAAGGACGGTTAATGGTATAACAGCATGTGGGTGGGCTGCTGGGTCGAACACTCTTAACAGTCAGACCCTCTCAGTTCAATCAGAGCACTCTTCAGTTTATTTAGGCTTACATAACGATGATGTGATGAAGGTACTGCTTATTAAACCGGTTGCAGAACCGACATGAACAGACTGACCTGACGAAAATACTTGACAGGTTTTCTAAGTTGGAGACATCATGACTGCAACATGTTGACAGTTCATGAAATTGAACAAAACTTTATATGCATGGATGAAATTACCATATTGAAGTGTATAATAGAGCTGTTAGTGTCCTTCCTATCAATACAAGGGGCGGCTGAGTGAGGCATGCAATAGCTCCTCAAATAATCAAACCAGTAGTTGGGTCAGTGTACACCCCACAGTAAAAGATAAAATTTAAGGCCTACAAACAAAAGACAATAAAGTTCCCGTTCATGGCAGTCCAGGTTTCTTGTTCACAACACCATTAAAAAAGTGGTAGTGGCTGAGTGACTTTATCGAAACATAAATATTGCTTCTCGCAGTCTGATGATGTACCAAGAGCTACAATACCCAAAAGTAGCATCTAAGAGCTATTTTTGATTGAACATTAGGGGGAAGCACTTTTATGTCTTCTTTTGGCAAGACCTCAAGTCTAATAAGACCACACCCACATGCCAAATTTTGTTTGAGTGTGATGAACCTTTAAAATAGTAAAGAACCTCTACATCAGGGGTCGGCAATTAGGTTTGGCCGTGGGCCAGATATTTTTCAAGTCATTACAGGGTGAGCCACAGAAAAAAAATTCTGTTTTAGAAAATGAAGTGTAATAGGATGGAGTGCTACAGCCCAGAGGGTTGTTAAACCCAATTGCAGAACAGTTGATCTCAAAGCAGGTAAACCCAAGAAGGATGGAGTAAATAAATAAAAACACGCAGGATTGAACCCACGTCGTCAGAGTCATGGTCCAATACACTATCGCTGCCCCGTTCAAACAAGCTCACGGGCCAGAATGCGGACCCCTGCAAATGGAAATTCCTTATACTTTTAAAAGGTTCTATACAATACACAAATACATATCAAATACAAACATGGTTCTTAATGGAATCAAAATAAGAGTCTTAAATTTCCCTCAAATCTTCTCTTACCCAACATGGTCTTCCCTGCTTGCAAAGCATTTCACACGTTCACTTGGAAGTCATTTGCATATCTATATTGAGGTGGAGATATGCAAATTCCATTGTAATGAACCCAAGGATCTACGTCACTGGAGTTCGCTTTGATGTCATCTGATAAGTCACCTCTAAGTTCCTCACGTAAAAAACTGTTTACATCTTATAACACCAACCTATATTATAACATATATGAAGCTTCAAAGGTCGATTGGCTCCACAATTTATGCAACATGATGGCAGCCTCTGGTTACGTGATCTCAGTGATAATGCCACAGTTTATCAGCTTGTTTTGATTTGGCGGACGTTATTTAGGCCCGATGATTCACCTGTTCTTGAGAACAGTCTGTATCATTTTTTGTTATTTATTTATTTAGTGGGCTTTTTTCTTTTTTTTCCGTGAAGCTGACAGACTTGAGATAGAGCATGAATCATGGGCCGCCTGCTCCCGAACTGAGCCGATTATATCAGCGTGTTCATGCAAAGTGCCCAGCAGAGCACACAGCACTTTCGCACCATCCGTCACGTACCCGTGGCAACATGATAACAGCGGCATAACATTACATAAACAATGCTGGAACAGGGTGCTGCTGTGGGAGGCCGGCGGCTATAAAAAGGCCCCGCGAGTGGTCCACCTTTCAGCGCATCTTTTTTTCTGGGGCCATTGATTAAGCATGGGAACTGTACAAATTGTATTATGACTACTTTTTGATTTATGCAATGTACTGTACACTTGTTGTTGCTGTGATTCTTATAATTGATCACATACAGCTCAATGAATGATTCATATCCATGTGCAGCTTGACAATAACAGGCTTCCTGTTCAGTACAATACTGTAAACAAATGCAATTTGCATGTAATTTGTTGAAATTACCATGCTTGTTCTTCTAGTGCTTTAAAGAGGCAAGACTAGCAGTCAATGATCTCTCACCAAGAAGTACACTACCCCAAAGTATTGTCTGAGGGCCTTTTATGGTGTATCAGGGAAATATTTTCATAATGTCTTCTTGTGTCAAGACACAGAGTCCAATCAGACTGCAGCTGTAATCATATACATCATTATCATGCAGTAATGTAATATAGTCTTGTTGTTGCAGTTCTTATGATTGATCATTTATAGTGATTACTGTCTATGTGCAGTAATGACACTGATAATGATAATTAACAATAACAGGTTTCTCATTCACTACACTAATGCAAAGTAAGGCAATTTGCAGGCAATTTGTTTTGCAGGTAATCCTGTAAACTTAGAAAATGTCTTTTGGCGCATTATAGTGTCATATCTAGCAGAGGCAACAATCTCTCACCAAGTGGTACACTACCCAAAAATATCCTCTGAGAGGCTTATTTTATGTGGTATAAGGGAAACATTTTTGTGGCAAGACCAAGGGGCAGGTTTCTCATTTAGTACATTAATGCAAACAGAGGCAATTTTCAGGCAATTTAATGAAACGGCCATCCCATGCATTTCAGTCCAAAGATGCACCCCCTCTAAAAGTCTGTCAATTTAGCAAAATATTTTCTTATGCATCATAGTGGTATGTTTAGCAGGCAATGATCTCTCACCAAGAGGTACACTACCCAAAAGTATAATAATGCCTTCATGTTGTCCAATCAGACCACACCTGTAATCATTTACATCATCATCATCATCATCATGCAGTTATGTAATGTAGACTTGTAGTTGTTGCAGTTCTTATGATTGATCACTTGTAGTTAATCAAATCTCAGTTTAACAGCCTAGATGTTAGGCAATTCACTGAAACAGCCATCCTGCAGCTTCCAGTACAATTATGCGCCACCTCTCAAAGTTTGTCAATTTAGCAAAATGTTTTTTTTTTGTGCATCATAGTGGCTTGTCTAGCAGGCAATGATCTCTCACCAAGAGGTACACTACTTAAAAGTATCCTCTGAGCACCTTTTATAGGATATCAGGGAAATATTTTTATAATGTCTTCTTGTGGCAAGACCCAGAGTCCAATCAGACAACAGCTGTAATCATTTTCATCATTATCATCATGCAGTAATGTAATGTAGACTTGCAGTTGTTGCAGTTTTTATGATTGATCACATATAGTTGATCAAAGATTACTATCCATTTGTAGCTTTACACTGATAGCAAACACAGTAATAACATTCTCATCACTAAAACCAACAAATGGAATAGCTGGTACAGAGAATCGGGGGGCGGGGCCGGGTGTCTGTATGGTGCCTGTGTGTGTATATGTCAGGCTGATGCTTGTGAGGGATGTAGAGAGAACAGGGGGAACAGGGAAGAGGTCTAGCTCCCTCCTGGCGCCTGTGGCCAAGCAAACGAGAGAAGTAGGTTACTTTCCAGACGCTGGAACTCGAACCACTTGGCTAACTGCCTCCAGAGCAGCAGCACAGCCACAGGAGAACTGGACTACTTTACTGCCCCCTGCTGGTTAAGAATTCATGTCTATGACAGCAACAGATGGTTTTAAAAAAACATGATTTATTAATTTTATTTTAATTGATTGAATAAAAATTTTATTAAAAATAATGTATTTGTTTATTTTGCCTTTTGTCCTTTGATTTTATTCATAAACTCATATATTTCCAGAATATTAAACACAGTGGGTTTTTTTTTTGTATTTATGTACAATCCCTTTCTCAGCGCAGCAGCAGTTATACAAACTCATTAGCTTTTCTCCAGACTTTCTAACTAACCTCTTGTGAGTGGGCCGAGAAAGGCCAGTTTCCCAGATACAGAACAAACTAAATATGTAATCAAAATGTTCCAATTTTTTCTAATGAAGAAAAAATTAAAGTTTACATGATAGTGAAGATTACACAATCATGTGAATGCTAAACAATGCTATTCGTTTTTGCCCATGTAGCCTCTAAGATAGCATTATGTTTCTTTTTTTATTTATTTTCCCTGCCCTGTCACACTTGATCATGTATACACCTTAGCTGGCACTTTCACAGACTACAGATGTATTTAAATTGTGTTAGAGCAAAAAAAAACTGTGCAAAATAGTCCAGTGCAGCAGTTTATCCAGAACTGAAGCTGGGAATCAGCATATACAGTATAAAAGAAGCTAATTATGCTAAGCTATGCTAATAACCGGCCAGATATAGTCATTTGTCATAGCATGTCCTTTCATTTCACTCCAGAAAGTGTTATAGCAATACCTAATGACAAGAACTTTTTTTTGACATACAGTAGGACTAATTAATAGTGCTGCATTAACACCTACATTCCTCCTATTAACTACCAAGGAGTACTGAGTAATTACTCAGTAGGTAGAAGTGAACTAAAGATTATAACTTAACATTAATTACTGAGACAAATCTCCTACAGAAATACTTACCGTATTTTTTGCACTGTAAGGTGCACTATCAATAAACATATATTTTTTTTGTCTATTTTATACATAAGGCGCACCGGATTATAAGGCGCATTTTATGGTGTTGCAATGTTTTCCTTCTAATTCAGCAAGTCTCGCCGCTGGGTTAGCTAAGCTAAGTAAACAAACTTTAATTCTTAAAAAAAATAATTCAGACAAGTCAAACAAGCGCTGGCTGTTAATCTACACCGACTTATCTCCTTAAAAATATTTATTTGGGTGAGTAAAGCACTTTCCATTCCAAGCTGGAGCATTAGCAGTGCTAGCCGGGGTAGGCAGCAGACTACAGTCCAATAATACTCACCTCTGGGCGGCCAAAGAGCTAGCACAGTTAGCGGCTAATGCTAATACTGCTGGAGAACTAAACTGAAACTCCTGTATAATGCTTCAGTACAACGGAGTGGCTTTACTGTTCCCTACAACCTGACTGGTAAAATTCATACATAAGGTGCACTGATTACAGAAGTCTCTGATTTAGGACGCAGGCATGGATTTCTCTGAGGAACAAGCTGCAAAAAAGGTCAACCACAGAAACTGAAGTATAAGAGTCCTCAAACAGTGGTGCTCTTTTTTCCTCATCCCTCATCCTTGTTTCCTCACTAGCAAAACATTCCATGCATTCATTTGGCAGCCATACACATCCATGCAAGGTGGAGATATGCAAATAACAGCTTAGAGATAATTGGTTCATCAGAATAAAAGCAAGATTTTGCGTCACACTGGAGGCCATTCTGAAGCTCTTCTAAAACACTGCATGATTTCTCCAGCGCTTACCACGAGGAAGCGGCACATGGCATGCTCTTCACATTTTAACAGTGTTTGCTTGGGTTTTCAGGGAACAAAAACAGAGGAAACTCATTCTGATCCAGTTTTCCATGATAGGATGCCTTTAAGTGTTGGCGGCACACTGCAGGATATTTCTGCCACCAGTGCATTACGCTTTATCATTGTGTGACAGAAGCCAGCACCCTGGGGTGAGCGCACATAAGCATCCCACAGGTAACCCATCTTTCTTTTTCTGCCTTTTGCATTCATTTCCTCTCAGTCTAGCAGGTTATATCTCAGTGCCACACATGCCCATGTAGGTTATGTTCAGTACTGATGTCACTGACATTATATCTTTGCTTACTGTTTTACTAATAGCACATTATGACAATGCATTTGTATAATATCATGCTACAAATTTAAATGCTACAAAATGACTTTGAGCCTACCACCAGATTTAAACAAGATGTAAAAGGCTGAACATATGTTAAACATTCCTAGTCATGAGTAGATTCATATTTTGTGCTTCAAATGGCATTGTGTCTCAAAAATTGACTGACTCTCTCCATATAACATATATAAGTAAAGATTTATATTGTGGTATGCATGGTAGCTACACACTTCTACTTAACCTCTATGTTACTGTTAAAAATGTGTTCAGTAGTGTATTCCATTAAAATGTACATCAAAGTAAATATATTTGGAATCTAGAGTATATCTAGTAAAGCCAATTAGAAAAAAACACAGCTGTTGTCACTTTAGGCTTTTTTACAATGTCTTTAAAATATACACTGACATGCCAAAAGTTATGGGCCAGGAACTAGTGTTGCGTACAATGATTTTGCCACGTCTCATGAAAGACAATGTAGGCTGTACTGAACTGTGCAGTAGGGGCTTCTACATTGAATCTGTATTAAATTTCTTTCAGACTCACTTGTCTAGCCATAAGGACAATTCTAGTCTAGACTTTGCCATTCATAATCAATAACATCCATTCCACTGTGGTTGGATTTTTCTGGTACAATCGTAACACTGTGGATCTGGCCCCCACTATTAGGCCTCACTCAAACTAACTCACAAGATAACACCTTACAACATATACAGGTGAGGGCATTCCTGATCTGTTGACTAAGGTAACACTTCCTGATCATTTCACATACTGCTATTATGTGACATTTTGCTTGTCAGTAACATTTCTGTTAACTAATGGAAGTAAATGGAAATATTTTATAAAATTAAAAAATATAAAATTAAGTCATTTTGGGAGCAACTACAGGATTAGAATCATGTCAAAACATGATATTTTTGGCATAATAATAATTAGCAAAAAGATTAAATGATAATTTGAAATTCCTCTACATTTGCCCATAATTAAAGTTTAAAGGCTTCTGTCACACAGACCATTTGTTTTGTGAGTTATAAGACTTCTAAAGGTGAAACACATCAAATACAATACCAAAACTTTATTTGTTTATTTAAGGCAAACATATCCTGTTCACTCTTAAATACAAGTTCTGCAAATAGTTAGTTGAGCAATGCCAATTGCCAATGTTCAATAAGGAACAGTTAATGTATAAGAGTCTTTACAATGAATGAACGTTTCATGTTTTTGACCAAGAATTATGTTTTATTATTTATACAATTGATTACAACTGATTTTGCCCATTAAAATGTTAATATTACGATACTCAATATGTTGCAGGACAATTCTCCATGAAACCGCACAGCATAATAAAATACTCCCAAATTAGCAAATAGCAGGAAATATGTATTTACTGGTTTTCAAATTCGCAGAATTTGACATCCAATATTCTTTACAGCAGGTTTACCCAATTCATTTGATTAGCAGCACCACATGGAGCAATAAAACAGTAACTTTACTAAGTCTAATGTAGCGGCTCAGTGGTTTAATACCTGGTGCTAATTGAGATGTTGAAATATTTTTAATTGGGCGCCAGTTATTAAATTAATTTAATTAGATTAATTAATTAATTAATTAATTAATTAATCAAATTAATTAATAACACAAGACATCTCAGGGTGTGGTTTCTACAGGTGACAGAAATTTTCATAACCAAGTTATCCAGAAAAACACACTGAAATGACAGGTTTTGTAAAATAAAAGTATTTATTAAATCACACAGATATGAGTAAATAATTCATTAAAAAGTCATAATGTAGCCATTATATATCAAATCATAGTGTAGAATAATAAATGAGAAATAAAAGAACAAACACGTTATAATGCTGACATGAAAGGAATAGAGATTAATAGAACTATTAAGTGAATATTTCTAAATAAGGGTCTAAGGCATTTTAAGTCTACGAAACCAATTCTTATTTCCAACCAAGCCACTCAAAATGAGTCATCTATACTAAAGACGCTCTATTAAAGACCCGACCAAACCATGACCAACAGACACCATCTGCCGAAAGATTAAACCCAGCTCTGCCTTACTCTGAGTTGTTGAAGTGGGCCTTGGTGAGTCCGCCTGGGTTGGTCGTCTGATGCTTCACCCCGAAAAAGGATCACGTGAGCCGGTCTGCAGGGTGGCTTGACTTCCTGTGTCAGCACGGAGCCCCATGAGAACCCACAGGGAAATCCCTTCGCTCTCAGCTGGCTTGCTGGTGGCCTCCGGACCGCAGGTTTCTGGGTTGGATCTGGCGGATCTCCTTTTCAGCTGTACTTTAGCTAAACTTAGATGGAATAATGCTTGGCTTCGTAGATTGTAAAATAACCTTAGATATTTTAACTAGGATAGCTAATATTAATATACTTGAAGATTAAATGCACTAGTCTAAGAAAACTAACTTAAGATGACTAAACTAACAGTCTATCCTTTATCCATCTCTGGGCTCCCTAACCTCTCTCCTCTAACTGTTTTCCTCAACTCATCTTCTCCAACTCCTTCTCTAACTGCTCTGACCTGAACTCCCAAAACTCAACTGGCAACTAAACTGTGTCTGCCCAGTTTACTATTAGTCTCTGTGGCCTGTTTGGCCCCTGAGCTATGATTGGCCCTGTGGCCCAAATGTCTGTGTTTTGATTGGTCTAGGAGCAATTTCAAACTTTGGTGGGGATTCACAAAGGGCCATAAACCCCCCCTCCTCACATGGTCAACATGCTTCAGCATTTTTCTAATAGATCAAACCAAAAGAAAACTCAATTAAACAGTGGATCAAAATACCTTTTTCAGCATATCAGTTTGGGAGGATAAATTCAGGAAACAAACAATCTTACAATTGAATCACAATAAATGTAATATATATATATTTTGCCCACAAACAGTTTTGTAATACTCAAGATAATCTTAGGAATACAATGATGGATGGTACTCTGTCAGAAAGAGATCAAGAGTCATGTTATTATTTAAACCCAATTAAATCACTTAAAAGATAATACATGGTTAAACCACTGATAACCAAATAAAGCTAAATTATCAAATGCTAGTTAAACCTTGTTGATTCAGACTTGAATGTGTAGGAGAATTTAATCAGGACACATCCAAACACATATACCATATACCAGACACATATACCATTATCTAGTAAACATTCTATAAAACACCTTTTTTTATATAGTCAATATATATGTATTTTAAGCAAAATCTTCTCAGTGAGAAATTCCTCCCCTTTGCTGTGTTTAGATAAGCGGCTGTCGTCGGAATTTACGACCGTGGGGGAAGTTGGTGAAGTTGGTGTTGGGAATGTAATTTCCAAGCTAAGAGCATTCATTTTAACTTCATGAATCTTATTTCTAAGTGGTTGCAGAAAGCACAAACCCCTAAATTGGTATAATATATTTGGTGAATTTACAATTTCCAAGGCATTCATTAAGTTTTGAACCCTCTCTCAAGTCCCGTAGTCCCGTCCTAGTGATGCAAATGTTGCAAATGTGTTGCAAATGTTCCAAATGTTTACATTAACTCCGAGGTTTATGACTTGGAGGAATGTAAACAGAATTTTACCCTAAACTCGCATTTAGGGCTCTCGGGCGAGGCTGAGTGAAGAAATAGTCAGTAAATGTCATTTTGAAATTTAAGGTTGTTTGAAAAAAAGATTACTCCAAGGTTTTTTTAGAGTGTTCTGGGTTCGAAGTTTCCTTATAGGCCGTAAAGTGGGGGTAGTGTGTGTTTGTGTCCAAGCAATGAAGAAATCCTCTGGTTAATCCACTACATTCCCCCCCCATCGAT
This sequence comes from Astyanax mexicanus, assembly GCF_023375975.1. Classification (NCBI taxonomy): domain Eukaryota; kingdom Metazoa; phylum Chordata; class Actinopteri; order Characiformes; family Acestrorhamphidae; genus Astyanax; species Astyanax mexicanus. The sequence goes on from NC_064408.1 coordinate 75,603,625, forward strand.
CGATGGGCCACTGGACGTTGGGTCATCGGTCGATGTCAACGTGGATTTCTGTAGACAGAGCACGTTAGGGTACATCTTTCATGCAATTGGTGTCCTGTTGGTCATGCTTTCTTAAGACAATCTACTACAAGGTCGCTGACAGAGTTTTTGGTCTAATGGATATACAATTTCTCTGATGATCAGTTTTTTTTTTTTTTGTTGTAGCTATTGGCTTTTGGTTCTGAATAAAATAGTTAATTTAATGTGATAGGGTGGCAACAAGCATATGAAAGGGTCACAAATAGTTTGCTAGCTATTTGTTCCTTTATAACTTTATCAAGACAACCTACCCATAAGGTATGCTTCAATAATTAGCCACTACTTAGTCAACAATTGAGAACAATATAGCGGAACAAACGTAGTCAGAAGGGAAACAAAATATGTTTTGGGCACCTGAAGAGAAGAGAAAAAAAAAATTGGCACCCCCCTTTCTCCATGTATTTATTATACTGCTATGCTAATGGTTTGAAATGGTGATTCAAACACTAGGTTTAACAAAATATCCAATTTGTTGTGAGTTATGCTACTTGGATAGGTGAGTTCCAGACAGTGAATGTGTGGTACGTTCTCAATTTAACAATTGCGTCAGGCCAGAAAATGGTGGACAATGAACACTCAGTGTGTCTAAGTATTTGGCCCAGTATTATGATTTAACCTAGGGCATTATTGGTCCCGACTTGTCCCATGGGGCTTTTGCATAGTTTAATTGGGTTACAGTGAACTTGTTTGAGAATCGGTTTAATAAAACACTGACGATGCGGGATTTGGTTCCAGATGCGAGGCAGTTTGTCTGCCCCTGCATGAGGACCAAACCAATGAGACCTGAGCTCGCGAATTGTTTTGCCAGTGCTGTGCTGGGACCTCACCAGTAGCTTGTCAGCAGTGTAGCACAATGGTTGGTATCCAAGCGTGCTTTTTCCCAGTTTTGGGTGTTTCCGCAGTTCTCCGCTAGAACGGTGAGATATACCAACACCTGAGAAAGTGTGGTTCAGCGAAAAAGTTGTGGCCTGAGCCATTTCAATAGGGTCTGGGGGACGTCCCCTCCATCTGGCAAATGCACCTGCCACAGTGATGAGATGTTTGTTCCTTCGAACAAATTTCATGAGTCTTTCGACCCAATCCATTTGTGGAATTGGCCATATACCCCACAGATCTTCTGAAGATTGGGGCTGAAAACACACTAGCCTTTTTCCAACAAGTGGCAGATATGTCAATTGTGGGAATGCTTGGTGTGTTTCCCCCATCATTTTGTGGTCCACCCATGGGTGATCGAGGGCCTGGGCCAGGCTCTCCCCCCCATGACGCTGAGGCACCACGAATGAAGATGAAGCGTGTGTATCTGGGGCATAAACAAACAGGCCCTTGAGCATCCTGAAAGACGCACAGTAAGTGGCAAGTGGATCAAGTTGAAATGCCAGTGTTCTGAAAGAAGTGTTGTCACGTGCATCAATTGTCATGTTAACTTTCCATTTGATTTGAGCATTCTGAAAAGCACATCCATCTGTGTAGATAGTGGGAATGTTTTTACATTCATAAGAATCCAAGGGACTGTGTTTGTCTGGAACCACTGGTGCAGGAACAAGAAGAGAACAATCCTTTTGGTGCACGAACAGAGGATCACAGTTAGTCCGTGGCAAGGAACCTGCAGGTGTTCTGTGAACAGCTGACTTGTCAGCCCATGGAACAAAGATTTCACCGTTGACCGTTGTGTTAAGAGTGAATGACTTTCCAGCTTTTGGGTTGTACTCATCTACAGCCGTAGAGGGAGTCAATGCCCATGAACAGGTGTTTTGTTTTAGAATCATGGTAGGGGATTCTGAGGATGGTGGTTTCAGAACCCTGACAGTGAGCTTCTCATTGATTCCTGTGGAATTTGAAGGTTCAATGAGCTTGTGTGGCTCAATGTTGCTAGCAACATGATAGCATTGAACTCTATCCTGTGCCTTAGGACAGGGCAGGGGTTCGCAAACCTGTGCCCAGATCCTACGATGCTGAAAGTCAATCAATGGTTTGAACCGGTCAAGGAGGTCTTTGCCAAAGAGCAATGGGACGTTCTCCAACGGAGAAATGTGAATTGGATGGGTGAGACTCATTGGACCGATGGCAACGTGCACCAGGGCTGCTGAATGCAGAGTGATACCAGTGTGCGAATATGGTTGAAGGTGAAGAGCACACTTTTTCAGAGGTATCTCTTTGTTGTTTCGGCGGGCTGTCGCCCTCACCTGGTCAAAAAGTGAATTTGACATTAAAGAAATGTCTGACCCCGTGTCCAAAAGAGCTTCATACCCGAACACATCTTCCAGCCAGGTGGCTAGGTAGAATTTTGTTGTTGAACCTTTCTCGGTTAAGAAACCCAAGAATTGTTTAGGTGGTGGATCCTCCCGGCTGAGGGAAGAAGCTTCCTCAGTGTGGTTGTTTTCAGCGTCTGGCTGTACAACCAAGGCTACATTGGGGTGGATGGATTTCGCACCCCCCCAAGCAGGTTGATCTGGAGCATGGACAATTGGCAAGAATTCAGATTCAGCATTGTCCTGCTTGCATATTTCATTACGAAATTGTCTGAGCAGACTGCCGTCTTTAGTGCTCAGGTTAGTTGGATATCTCTCATGCTTGTGCCCTTTAGGTGGACACCAACGTTTGTGGTGCTTTGGGCTCTTTCTCCTGAGCGGAGATTGAAGTTTGCTGGAGCTCTGTGCTCGAGCCTGGTGCTGTGAGTGTTTGCCATTCCAACTGCGTTTTATCCTACCTTTCCTTCGATAGGAGGGCTTTTGGTCACTTTGCTTGGCCCAATGTAGGGACGAGCGACGCCAAGAGTGGAACACTCTCTGGTTCTTGTGGTTTAACTGGGTCTTAGGTGGCATTGGAGCCTTGTGTGCCCCTTTTTGCTTGACGTGGGAGGACTGCTCATTAATTATCAGGACGTCATTTGACTCTGATTTTTTATTAATGTTTTGTTGGAACTTAGCAAATCCTCTGAGAGCCAAATCACGCAGCTGCCGGCTTGTTAGCGTACGAGGGCAGGCTGCGACTCCAAAAGAGTGACTGGTGGAGGGATGGAGGTTTCTCACGAACAATGTTTTGAAAACTTCCTCTTCCTCCATTCCAGGCTCATTTCTATAGCCGAAATAAGCTAGCCTGAGGCGGTGATAGTACTGTAGGGGTGTTTCCTGGCGGCTCTGCTTAATTGCAAGAGCTGCAGCAAGGCCGGTTTGAACAAGGTGGTTGGAGAACTCATTCTCCAAAGCCTTGCAAAGAGCAGGATAATCTCTCTTAACCTGGGGTGGTTGGCGCTCAATGAAACATCCAACTTCCCGACTAGAGGACACCTTAATGAGGTAGATTTTATCATCTACCGTGGCCTTGGGGAAACGGCGTAAGAAGAAGTCAATGTCGCGAAGATACTGGTGGACATCATTAGAACCGTCCGGTTCTGGTTCAAAGCGTGGGATGTTACGCGCAATTTTGTCCAAATCTCTATCAGAGGGTGCTTGAGGTTGCACCGAGGTCCCATGTGGCTGGGAACGCTGAGTGAACCTTGGTTCTACTGGCGCTTCAGCACCTTTAAGGGAGACTAGAGGGATTGTATTTGTGGATGGTTGTTGCTTAGGATCCGGAACCCCAGGGGTTCCTGATTTACCAGCTGGATTGATGGGGGAGTCTCCCTCCATCATCAGCTCAAATGTTAACTCTGTTTGGTCTCGAGTTAATTTGACTGCATTGTTAGCATGTGCTAATTCAGTTTGTAGCTCAACCTGTCTTGCAATAGCATGTTTTAGTTTTTCCTGTGACTGAGCTGCAAGTTGGGTAGCTATGTTGGCTTCCTTTTGAAGCAGCTGCACTTCGGTTTTGAGGTCTCTTTGGTTAATTTCAGACTGTACAGTTTTGTTCTCTAGGTCTGCAACTCTATCATTTAAAGTCACAATCTCTGCTTGGAGATTTTGAATGGTTTTGGAGGAAGCAGCAAGTTGATCCTGTGACAACAGCAGTTGTTTCCACAGTATTAGGGAAATCGGATCCACTTGTTGCTTGCCCTCAAGGATTTTAGATACACACTCATTGAGGCTTTTGGCAATTAGTGCATGGAGACCCCCACTGTCCATTTGTTGGACTGGGATGGTAAGTCCTGGGGGTAGACCAGCTGTAAGCTCTAAAAGAGCTTTTTCGGTGGCACACATTTTGATTTACGTAAAGCACGTGGAATCAAACAATTTTGATGACAAACAAGTTTATTTTATGTTCGAGTCAATTAGCATTGTGCCTTTTCTAAGAAGAAAATCTGTTAAAAGGGAGTGACCTAAGGTTACAATTAGCAGATTAATTTTAAAAGGATAGTTAGATTTGTTGTCAGTGGTGCTAGTGAACAGTTTAATAACTGTAGGCCACTATACGCAGTATGTCTAAATATGGGTATAGGTATTAACTATGTACAGGATGGGAGAAATTTAACTATGTATTAAGCACATGTATGCTGGGTATATGGTTGAGTAACTGATAACTGGATAGGTTTTTTTTTTTTTTTTTTTTTTTTTTTTTTTAATGGTTAATTAATTAATTAATTTCAATCAGTTATTAATAATTGATCTTAATCGATCAATAATTAAGCTTAATTTATTTGAAGATGGTTGAATTAAATTGAAAATAATTAATTAACAAAAATTTAATTAACTTTACTTAATCAAATTGATTAAAATGACCAGTTAATTATTTTATGTTGTGATTAGTTACTCAATGGAGATAGCTATTTAGCTTGGTTCAATGTAACATAAAGAGTAATGTTTGAGAGAGCAGACCTGAAACTTAAATTTAACTATTTAATATTAACCGATTAAATGAATGCAGTTATTTGTTTACTTATTTACAAACCATTTAACCCCACCACAATGCAAATTCCCTTTATTAACTTAACAAAAAGTTTGTTTGAAATTGGCACCCTCTGGCGACAGAAACTCTAAATGCGCTCTACAGGATGATAGCAATTACACAAGTACAACACCAGGTGGCGACACAGCTATATGGCTAAGTGGCTCCCTCTGGTGGTCAAACAAATGAAATGCACCTTTCTGCACTGTATGCAGTTAACCAAATCAAACACCAGATGGCGATGTGGCAGTGTACCCCCCCTAGTGGTGAGGGGTAGTAAAACACCCTTTGAGTTTGAGTGTAAATAGTCAGGCTGTCCACCAGATGGTGGCAGAGGCCGACTGGTGGGAGTGGTCACGCCCACTGATGATGCCACGTTAAGGACCGCCCCTTGGGTCTGGGACCTGGTCAGCAGATTTGACTGACTCAGTCGACTGTGAATAGCAGAGGAGAAGGGCACGGCTGTCCGAAAGTTTAACACAGCAGCAACACACTTCACAAGATGAGCAAAGAGGATTTACATCCTGGCGTGGTTAGTTTAATCACGCACACAATAAACTTCCTGCCACTCAGGGTGGTGTTACGTAAAAGTTAGCTACTCTTTTACGCACGTGGAAGTGTCCAGTACTGCAGGATTTTACGGATTTCGCGCAAAAACCGGCAGTTTTAACTGGAGCGCGGAGTCGATGAGCCGGAGATCCGCGACTCAGGGCTGCGCGAAGGCCTTAGATCAACACTGGCAAAATATGTCTATTTTACCGGAAACAGTTCGAACTTTATGTAAGTACACACGTATATACACGTATATACACCCGGGTTTAAGGTTACCCACACACGGCGGTGTGTCAACCAAGCTTATTTTACAAATAAGCGTAATGTTTTCAAGAGCGCTCGCATACCACACACACACACAGGGGACTGGCCAGTCCTGAATTGTAAACAAAAACACGTGTAGAACATGTGCGTGTGTTTCTAACACGCTGGGTTTATGCAGTTAACTCCAGCTAGGCCAGCTAGCCAGCAGCTAACGCATTTAATAATAACAACAAAATACACTTTATTCTGCAACTTACAGCGCTATTTTCTGGAACTGGTTATGAAATGTGTATATATTCTGGTCTCGCGGCGGAGAACCAATAAGAATATAATCCTGCCCCACGTTGGCGAGCCAATTATGTAGCGGCTCAGTGGTTTAATACCTGGTGCTAATTGAGATGTTGAAATATTTTTAATTGGGCGCCAGTTATTAAATTAATTTAATTAGATTAATTAATTAATTAATTAATTAATTAATCAAATTAATTAATAACACAAGACATCTCAGGGTGTGGTTTCTACAGGTGACAGAAATTTTCATAACCAAGTTATCCAGAAAAACACACTGAAATGACAGGTTTTGTAAAATAAAAGTATTTATTAAATCACACAGATATGAGTAAATAATTCATTAAAAAGTCATAATGTAGCCATTATATATCAAATCATAGTGTAGAATAATAAATGAGAAATAAAAGAACAAACACGTTATAATGCTGACATGAAAGGAATAGAGATTAATAGAACTATTAAGTGAATATTTCTAAATAAGGGTCTAAGGCATTTTAAGTCTACGAAACCAATTCTTATTTCCAACCAAGCCACTCAAAATGAGTCATCTATACTAAAGACGCTCTATTAAAGACCCGACCAAACCATGACCAACAGACACCATCTGCCGAAAGATTAAACCCAGCTCTGCCTTACTCTGAGTTGTTGAAGTGGGCCTTGGTGAGTCCGCCTGGGTTGGTCGTCTGATGCTTCACCCCGAAAAAGGATCACGTGAGCCGGTCTGCAGGGTGGCTTGACTTCCTGTGTCAGCACGGAGCCCCATGAGAACCCACAGGGAAATCCCTTCGCTCTCAGCTGGCTTGCTGGTGGCCTCCGGACCGCAGGTTTCTGGGTTGGATCTGGCGGATCTCCTTTTCAGCTGTACTTTAGCTAAACTTAGATGGAATAATGCTTGGCTTCGTAGATTGTAAAATAACCTTAGATATTTTAACTAGGATAGCTAATATTAATATACTTGAAGATTAAATGCACTAGTCTAAGAAAACTAACTTAAGATGACTAAACTAACAGTCTATCCTTTATCCATCTCTGGGCTCCCTAACCTCTCTCCTCTAACTGTTTTCCTCAACTCATCTTCTCCAACTCCTTCTCTAACTGCTCTGACCTGAACTCCCAAAACTCAACTGGCAACTAAACTGTGTCTGCCCAGTTTACTATTAGTCTCTGTGGCCTGTTTGGCCCCTGAGCTATGATTGGCCCTGTGGCCCAAATGTCTGTGTTTTGATTGGTCTAGGAGCAATTTCAAACTTTGGTGGGGATTCACAAAGGGCCATAAACCCCCCCTCCTCACATGGTCAACATGCTTCAGCATTTTTCTAATAGATCAAACCAAAAGAAAACTCAATTAAACAGTGGATCAAAATACCTTTTTCAGCATATCAGTTTGGGAGGATAAATTCAGGAAACAAACAATCTTACAATTGAATCACAATAAATGTAATATATATATATTTTGCCCACAAACAGTTTTGTAATACTCAAGATAATCTTAGGAATACAATGATGGATGGTACTCTGTCAGAAAGAGATCAAGAGTCATGTTATTATTTAAACCCAATTAAATCACTTAAAAGATAATACATGGTTAAACCACTGATAACCAAATAAAGCTAAATTATCAAATGCTAGTTAAACCTTGTTGATTCAGACTTGAATGTGTAGGAGAATTTAATCAGGACACATCCAAACACATATACCATATACCAGACACATATACCATTATCTAGTAAACATTCTATAAAACACCTTTTTTTATATAGTCAATATATATGTATTTTAAGCAAAATCTTCTCAGTGAGAAATTCCTCCCCTTTGCTGTGTTTAGATAAGCGGCTGTCGTCGGAATTTACGACCGTGGGGGAAGTTGGTGAAGTTGGTGTTGGGAATGTAATTTCCAAGCTAAGAGCATTCATTTTAACTTCATGAATCTTATTTCTAAGTGGTTGCAGAAAGCACAAACCCCTAAATTGGTATAATATATTTGGTGAATTTACAATTTCCAAGGCATTCATTAAGTTTTGAACCCTCTCTCAAGTCCCGTAGTCCCGTCCTAGTGATGCAAATGTTGCAAATGTGTTGCAAATGTTCCAAATGTTTACATTAACTCCGAGGTTTATGACTTGGAGGAATGTAAACAGAATTTTACCCTAAACTCGCATTTAGGGCTCTCGGGCGAGGCTGAGTGAAGAAATAGTCAGTAAATGTCATTTTGAAATTTAAGGTTGTTTGAAAAAAAGATTACTCCAAGGTTTTTTTAGAGTGTTCTGGGTTCGAAGTTTCCTTATAGGCCGTAAAGTGGGGGTAGTGTGTGTTTGTGTCCAAGCAATGAAGAAATCCTCTGGTTAATCCACTACACTAATTAGGGGATGAGTCTCAGAGAGTGTATGTTTCAATAAAAATATTGATATTTGATGCCACATATTAATACAAAATTATACGATCAAAAAAATACAGTATATATTGCGATATCATTAAACTGTCCCACCCCTAATGTTTATGATCACTTGTATTTGTACGGGACTTTCCCATGCTCAAGGCGTGTTACATTTGTAAATCCAGAGTATCTCAGTGTTTCCACTCGTTATCCCTGCTGTAGCGTGTATGCAGGCTGCATATGGGCACGAAAGCTCAGTGGTAATTATCTCTCTCTCACAGGCCTCCGCCATGCAGCACTCCTCTTTCCTCCTGCTCGCCCTCCGCCTCCTCTGGAGCCAACCTTTCCCGTCACACCCTTAATCCAAACAGCACCTCTGCTTATCTGGGGCCCCTGTGCTGCCTGGCGCTGGAAGACTCTGGAGGGTCCTCCAACCTCTTGGTCCAAGCCCACCTCTCCAGTGTACAGGCTTTCAGCCTGGACTTATCTTCTCACCGCTGAGGCCTCAGACAGCCTGTGCCCATCCACTCTGCTCTTCTTCATTAATGGCTGTATTCACAATCTCAGAAACAAATGGTACAAAACTGTCACTGAGGTGGTGCCTCTCTTGTCACTGGGGTGGTACCCTTATGTGAATGTCAACAGGACCAGTACCAAAAGTGTGAACACACCTTATATTCAGTGTTTTTTTTTTTTTATTAAAACATTTTTTTCATTGTAGATTAGTACTAGAGTCATCCAAATTAAAAAAAAATATATGGAATTATATTTTACATTCTTCAAAGTAGCACCTCTTTGCTTAGATGACAGCTTTGCACATCTTGGCATTTTCTGGGGCAGCTTTATAAGAAAGAGTCACCTGAAAACAGCTGTGCTTAACTTGTCAAGAGCTAATTACATGAATTTCTTGACTCTTAATGTGTTTGTGAACATCAGTTGTGTTGTAAAGAGGTAGCGTTGGTATATAGGGAATAGCTCTGTTTGAATCCATATTATGGCAAGAGTATATCAACTAAGTAAAGAAAAAATACTTTATGAAATGAAGGTCATTTAATTTGAAAAATTTCAAGAATTTTTAAAGCATTCTCAAGTGCAGTTGCAAAAAGATCTACCTAAATGCTTCAAAGAGTTTTTTGAATTGATTAAGACACACTCTCAATCTTTAAATCTAGACTCAAAACATTTCTATTTGCTCAAGCGTTTGAGTAATGTCTCATTACAATTCTTCCTCTTACAGCTTATCCAGCAAATATAAACCCTGTCCTAATCATCTGCTTTCTCTTTCTCTCCCCATGTCCTGAGCTGCTGCTACCAGTGCCCATCCCACTCCAGCAGAGTTTTATAAAACCATTCTAACCCCTTTTTCTTCCCTCCCCTCTCTGTTCTCTCTCTCTATCTTTCTCACATGTGCTGAGATGCCCGGCCGGTCTGCCTGGATGTGTCCGTTTGTGGTTCCAGCTTTCAGGAATCAGCCCTGTCCTTCTACTCACCACAATTATTACACAACCTTTCTAACTCCTGCTTTCTGTTTCTCTTTCTTTCCTTTCTGTTTTCTCTAACTATCTCTTTTACATGTATGGAGATGCCCTGTTCCCGATGTTCCCAGCCTGGCTCTCCACTGCCCGCTGTGTTGTACTCCGGCTCTGCAGCCCTGCACTGATTAAAATTAGCACACTCAGTATCTGTTTCTGTATTAGCCATAGCTCTATAGTTTGTGCCCATCACATTTTTATATTCATAAATTAGTACCTGTTATATTAGCCATAGTTCACATTAATTCTCTGTACTGTTTTTGTTCTGTTATTTGTTTGTTGTTCGTTATTTGTTTGTACAGAGCAGGTCAACCCGAGTAGGATGGGTTCCTCGGACTGAGTCTTGGTTCCTTCCAAGGTTTCTTCCTCTTAAAGGGAGTTTTTCCTTGCCACTGTGTCACCATAAAATTGGCATCTCTGTGGTGCTGCTCATAAGAGGCGTGGACCTGTTTTTCCTGTAAAGCGGCTTTGTGACAACCTTTGTTGTAAAAAGCGCTATATAAATAAAATTGAATTGAATGAACACTTTTAAGTAACTACATAATTCCTTATGTGTTCCTTCAGTCTGGACTTAAGTATTCATTTACAATGTAGGGGGAAAAATGTCCTTTTGCCTGGGGCTGAACAATATTTGTACAATGTTCCTTTGAAGTTGTTTTCCCTACTTTTAATGTACACAGCTAGATTGAATGAAGGGATCATGCTGTACCCTTAAGTGTGCATTTTCACTGTTTGTCCTTTTGTGAGCAAAATGTACCTGTACTGTACCTTTTTTGACAGTAGAGGCTGAAAGGCGATTTTCATGCGTCTCTGTGATTGTAAAGCATTGTAAGACTATCTTATGCAGTCATTTGTAAATGACAAACTCTTATTCTTTATACATTTTCTACAATAACCTGATGCTATTTTGTTAAATGAAGATTTATTCAGCAGAGTCATGTTTATTCTTTAGCCCTACGTCTGACCCTAATCCTGACCCTGACCTTAACCTTAATCCAAAACCTTATGCTAACCATCACCCTGCCCCTAATCCTGATCATGGCCTCAACTCAACTCAGTCCAGTTAAATCCAGTTTTATTCTGTTGTCTGCAGCATGTGACCAACTGCTAGTATGTTTATGGTCTGGTCTGGACCATTCAGAATTTGTGCAATTTGCAATAAATACAGTTCAACCCTCTTGTATATGTATGAATTAGTGACACAGTTCAGAAAAGCAAACGTGTAAAAAAGCTGCTAAATGTTAACAGATATTTTACTACAATCATATAATTGATACATGTACAGTTGTGGTCAAAAGTTTACATACACTTGTAAAAAAACATAATGTTATGGCTGTCTTGAGTTTTCAATAAGTTCTACAACTCTTATTTTTCTGTGATAGAGTGATCGGAACACATACATGTTTGTCACAAAAAACAGTCATAAAATTTGGTTCTTTCATAAATTTATTATGGGTCTGCTGAAAATGTCACCAAATCTGCTGGGTCAAAAATATACATACAGCAACATTAGTATTTGGTTACATGTCCCTTGGCCATTTTCACGTCAACTAGGCGCTTTTGGTAGCCATCCACAAGCTCCTGGCAAGCTTCAGGTCGAATGTTTGACCACTCTTCTTGACAGAATTGGTGCAGTTCAGCTAAATGTGATGGTTTTCTTGCATGAACCCGTTTCTTTAGCACTGTCCACATGTTCTCAATGGGGTTTAAGTCAGGACTTTGGGAAGGCCATTCTAAAACCTTAATTCTAGCCTGGTTTAGCCATTCCTTTACCACTTTTGATGTGTGTTTTGGGTCATTGTCTTGTTGGAACACCCAACTGCGCCCAAGACCCAACCTTCGGGCTGATGGTTTTAAGTTTTCCTGCAGAATTTGGAGGTAATCCTCCTTCTTCATTATCCCATTTACTTTCTGCAAAGAACCAGTTCCACTGGCAGCAAAACATCCCCAGAGCATAATACTACCACCACCATGCTTGACAGTAGGCATGGTGTTCCTGGGATTAAAGGCCTCACCTTTTCTCCTCCAAACATATTGCTGGGTGTTGTGGCCAAACAGCTCAATTTTTGTTTCGTCTGACCAGAGAACTTTCCTCCAGAAGGTTTTATCTTTGTCCATGTGATCAGCAGCAAACTTCAGCCGAGTCTTAAGGTGCCTTTTCTGGAGCAAGGGCTTCTTTCTTGCACGGCAGCCTCTCAGTCCATGGCGATGTAAAACATGCTTGACTGTGGAGACTGACACCTGTGTTCCATCAGCTTCCAAATCCTTGCAGACCTGCTTCTTGGTGATTCTTGGTTGACTCTTGACCATCCTGACCAATCTCCTCTCGGCAGCATGTGATAGCTTGCGTTTTCTTCCTGATCGTGGCAGTGACACAACTGTTCCATGCACTTTATACTTGCGTATAATTGTCTGCACAGTTGCTCTTGGGACCTGTAGCTGCTTTGAAATGGCTCCAAGTGACTTCCCTGACTTGTTCAAGTCAATAATTCGCTTTTTCAGATCCACACTGAGTTCCTTTGACTTTCCCATTGTAGCTTTTGTAGCTGAGTCTAGTCACTGGGTCAAATGAGCCCTATTTAAATGGGCTCATGAGAAGTCAACAGCTGTAGTCAATCAGAATCACTTACAAGAAGTGAAGAGGCCATGACATGAAGCTAATTTGATTGACACAACTCGCTACATCACCAAAATTGACAAATTTTGTTGCTGTATGTATATTTTTGACCCAGCAGATTTGGTGACATTTTCAGCAGACCCATAATAAATTTATGAAAGAACCAAATTTTATGACTGTTTTTTGTGACAAACATGTATGTGTTCCGATCACTCTATCACAGAAAAATAAGAGTTGTAGAACTTATTGAAAACTCAAGACAGCCATAACATTATGTTTTTTTACAAGTGTATGTAAACTTTTGACCACAACTGTATATATTTGTGAAATGTATCTGAGAAAGTGTTTATCCAAATGCATAATCATCATGACGGAGCTCGACCATATTGATCATCCAGCATTACAAGCAAGGCCTAGATGAATAACCAGCATGATTGGCATGACCACACTGGTCAACCAGGATGACCACACATGACCAAAATCAGATGCAGGACACTGTGCTGTGCAAGAATAGATTAACCAGATTGTTTACCAGTATAGAGTATGTTTACATCTGGATGACCAACTTTTCATTCATCTTCACTATGAAAGACCAGCTAAAATCACCTGAAGTCAGATAGATTGTAAATAGAGCTGAAAATGTTAAACTCAGACCAAGTATTTGTATAAAAATATATTTGGTTGTATTTGTTTATTTTAGTTTATTTAGTTATTAACTGAAAATTTATGCAATATAAGAAGAATAATTTTTTTTTTTTCATTATTTTATATTGTAAGACATAAAGCTCAAGATCAGCTAAAAAAAAGGCACTTTTTATTTACTTTTTGTAATATATTATTTGGATTTTTTTTCATCAGACCTTTTTTTTTGCAAAAAAAAAAAAAGAAACAGTCTGTCATAGGGATTTATTCTATTCTCTTTCGTGTTTGGAATATTAATTAAATGTATATCCATTGTTAATAATTGTGTTTTCTTTTCTTTTTTTTAGGAAAATCTACTTCATGGAACTCTACAAACTTAATTTACTAATTTAATTACATCATAAAATGTAACTCAAATTTACACATTGTCACAGAGATGTTTTGCTGAAATCCACGAGCAAAGTGACTTTTTAGCAAGAAAAAGACAACACTGGCAAGAAAACCTTCCTTAGAGAAAGAGGAAAAAACCTTAGGAAAGACCCCAAACTCATAGGACTAGAGCTTTATCACTCCAGAGAATGCAATGCCACTTCTCCACTGTCAAGTGCTGTAGGTTTTCACCCTGCATGAGGGCCTTAGTCTTATGTGTGGATACTCCAAGGTACCCCAGTCTACTGCCATTGCTTTCCTATAGATATTATACTAAATTGTGTGTACAAAACTGTCAGCAAAACTTTAAAATATCTAAATTGAGTATACATTTGGACATGCAGTGTGTCATTTAGTCTTCTATAGAGTTAATTTGGGTAGGTTGAAAACAGAAACGGGGTCTGTTGAGGATATGAGGAAATGACCTCATCCGAGCTGCGCAGAAGCGCTTCCTAATCAGCGGATGCTTTTTCTCCGAGCCCCTGGGCTGCTCTTGCATCAGTGCCATTTCAAACTTGGAGTGCATATCAGTCTTTCTTTCTTAATAGGTTGTAGTTTTATTGCCATTATTCAGACGATAATCATCTGTCTAGATCCTCAAACAGATGTTATCCCACTCCTATTCGCTCAAAGATGAGTTAAAAAATGAGAAATATTAGTCTCAGCAATAATGGAAACATCCCAAAGCAGGGATTTTCCATCCAACACTCCAAGATGATTAAAAAGCACTTGACCCTCATTTCAGCCGTATGCACACAAACAGCGCATCAGCACTCTGAGGGTTCAAACTGCAGCATGCTAATGGTTTGGTCCCAGCTGCAGACGCCCATAAAATGCACTTGGATAATGGACATGGGCTCATATTAGAGTGATCATTAGTGTGTCCAGTGCTCATTAGGACACACACATTAATGTGGGCACGAAGTGACAGACCAAGATCCCCTAACCTTTCACATATGACTGCACAGGTGTTCCATACAACTGAGGCGTGATCTTGCAAGATGCCAGTCAGTGCCTAGCATTGAAATTAGTTTAAGCTTCTCAAAGGGTTTTCAGCTCATTGCTCATTGTGTTCTCTGTGGACCTCTACCTCACTCTACCTCCAGTTTAGTTACATCAAGTAAGCAGTCTACAGCGTGAAGAGCTTCCTCTGCTGCTGCACTTTTGGTGTTATTTACAATGTTATTGTGATATCACAGTAACTATAAAAATTAATGTGTAGTACAGCCCTAGCATCACTGTAAGGTTATGGACACACTGTGGTCTGCTTCCATTTGCAAAGACCTTATGTTTGGAAAAAAAGTTGAAAGCTTCAAACCCATCACCGGCAAATACATTAGTAAACATTATTATTTGCAACCATTATAATTATAATCAGTGTTTGCATGTATATTTTTTACTTCTTTTTTGCACCTAGTACCACACTACTCTTCAATCTTAAAGTTCTCCTCCCGCTAAAATCCACTTTTTCTGATTCTTTGTGAAATACTATAGGTCTCTCTGGGTTGTATATGCATGCTACATATGAAACTCTTCCTCAGCCTCCTTCATCTGCAGTAGATAGTAACCATGTCTACATAAACTTGTGAAATAGTATTCATGGCCTCGCCCACCTTGGCTCAGGACCGGCCACAGACAGAGCTGAACCTGGGCTGTAGCAGAGCTGACACTGTCTTGTCAGCTAAAGAGCTTACAGCTCTGTTTACAGCAGCTAGTTAATGTTAGCTATCTTGTGTAAGTAACTATAAGTTTAAATCGAATCTCCGGTGGATTCCAAGTTTTACAAGTTTTTTTTTCAGACTCTCACCACTGCTCGGCCCCCGCGGCCAATAGAAATGTTATCAATGCTCATGGCCAAACGACGCTAAGAGTCTGATGTTAAGGGAAGTTTAAATAGTTTAAAGGGTTAACTTTACCTAGCACTTAGTGCTATATCTTTATAACTGGCTGTATCTCTGAAAAATGTTGTCCTTCCAGTTTTAGAGCTGTAAAATTGACTGTAGCAGGAAGGCAGGTAGCCAATCAGAGACGATATATTTGCATGTATGAATATTCATAAGCAAGAGCCAAAATCCTGTCTATTTTTAAAGACATCTATTTCAGTAAAGCAGGGCTAAATAGAAACTTTTTTTTTTTACAAAAAACAGCTCCCATGGCATTTATTCATGCTAGAGCCCATAACATTTTAAAATTAATATAAAAAAAATTGATGGAATGAGGTCTTTAAGTTTTTGTTGAAAAAAGGGTTACACACCACACTGAAGAATTTAAAGGTCAGATTAGTAGGATCATATGGAGAAAGTGACAATTAAATCAATCACATTTTTTATTTCTGGTGAAGCTACTCTACTGACTGTGAGTACGAGAGGTAGTGTAACAAGGACTACATTCACAGAGTAGGTAAAGTGGCTCAAATTCTAATTTCTCTGAAAGTCAGATGATTGTTTCTCATGGCAGGGATTCCATCTGGCAACTTCCAGCAGGATAATGCTCACCCATACACAGCAAGGGTTTCCCAGAAATGTCCCGAATAGACAAATACATTTGCCCAACAATTGTAATCACTTATGTAGCCCCCATGTTTTCACCATTATGTAGACATATGTGCAATGTTCAAATACAACTGAGCAATACATATTGACCAAACTCAGGTCTATGCCCAGGGCACTTTCAGCAATTCCTTGGACTCTGTGTGTGAAACCTAACACAGTTGTAATATTGAAAAACAGTATGTTTAAACGTTTACATGATTATTAGATATTGTACATATTGTGAGTTTGCTATGCTGTGCTATGAACACTGGACAGACTTCTGTTTGAGAGCTAGAATCGTTTCTAATATATTCTAAATATAGTGCAATTACACAGGCTAAATATACTCATGTATAATATAACAGTGATCCGGTTGCAACAGTAATCGCATCTGTTGGTATATTTGTGTGTGTGTGTCTACTAAGTTAATTAACTGAAGGGGAATATTCCTGCGCATATGTAGCACGTATGTCAGCATGCTGAATGTCCTCTCCTCATTAAGGCAGTGCTGGAGAAATAAGCAGCATGAAGATGAATGTGACTCTCATTACCGCCTCTAAGCGCACCGCTCCCTGGCCCGCCGCACAGTCCGGATTTTGATGACAAATTGTTTTAAATTGTCTGTGTGCCATTAAGTATGCCAAGCCTGTGAAAAAAAATGGACACTTGTTTCCTGGAAGGTGAAAGGGCCATATAGTAGCAGTACGATGCCCATCAGCTGCAGCCCTCCCACTGCAAGATTATTAAAGTGAGGCTGGAGCTATTTATCTCCCACAATCGAGACCTTCAGGCAAGAAAGCAGGCCAGCGCATGCATCAAATCAGTGCAGTGCCAGAGAGGGACTTATTGTAATATGCCGGTAGTCAACAGGCAACATATTGCCCCAAATAACCTGGCACTGGCTAGGAGAAAAAAATGTCCATTTCACGAGAGATTAAGGATACCTTACGTTTCAGAGCCAGTCATTTGCAGTATTTATAACATGTTTGTCAGTATTTTCTAATAGAACCAAGATCATTTGGCCACAGATGTTAGCACATATCATTCCTGATTGTCCTTCGTCTTACCGAGACAGCAGACATGTTCTGTGCCATGCTAAAGTATGTATGAGCTCACAGTGCCTAATGCAGTCTCAGCACTGCAGGAGGCACGCTGTGTTATTTCTCTTTCCGTCTGTTTCTGTACAGCCAGAGAACTCAGTCTGCCTTTAGTGAACACAGCTGAAGGACATCTCCAGTGATAAGAGTGTACAAACATTGTTTTGCATATCTGGCAAATTAAACTAAAAAGGCACTTTAACTGTTTAAGTTTATGCATTGTGACCTGACATTATTATAATCTTGTTTAAAAAGTCCCCCTAAAAAGAAACCTCTCCTTTGATTAAAAGTTCAGTTAGTTTGCATACACAGTTTTTTTTGTTTGTTTGTTTTTAACTCAAAAGTTTTTGATTGGATTACTCTTTGTGGATCAAAATAGAGTAAAAGAGTTTTCTAAGAACCATGTGTTTTGAGTTATATTTAATTTAATTTAAGTGCTCTAAAGCGCTCAGTTTCAAATGTAATATCTTTATCTATTTCTGCTTTTAGGATCCAGCATAAATGTATTGTTGACTGTCAAATAAAGACCAATATTGTTTTTTATTAAGATATTTTTGCACTTTTTTGATGCATGTGGATTTGTTTAGGTGTATATGTACCATATATTGAAAGATGTTGATGTCACCTGATTACGCAAACCAATCAGGATTAAGAAAGGTGGCCCAGCCTCAGCCCCATTCCCACAGAGTCCCACCTCTCATAAACCTCTTTTTCTGAGGGTGCTTTCTCACCTACATTGTATGGTCCAACCTTTAATTTTTTTTTTTTTTTCAGATTGATCTGAACCAAATAGCAAGTCTGGATCATAGGACCAAAACAGGTGTTCTCAGGGCAGATCTGCTGAACCATGGTCCGGTTTGTCTGCAGTATGAAGGCACTTTTCTAGATGGTTTGTACTTTCAGACCAGTTACAGTAAGTTAAGACATTTTTTAAACAATCTAGAGGAAAAAGAATAGGTGTTGTGCCAAAATCAGACTCCCCTTGGTGTGCAGGTGCGTCACACAGCATGTATGAACACAAACGTTTAGACTGGAAATTCATCTACGTATTTACTGAAACTGTAAATTAACCCTTATTTCTAAACATAAATAAAAGGAATCTGAGGATAATCTTTTACACTCATTCTGCTCTGTCCTTGATGGGGAGTCAGATTCTGACAAGTTTTTTTGTCACAACACCCGCCAAAGCAGCTCGCCGAACTCATAACTAACATTCTACACACCAATTAATATGAAGTGTAGTGAAAGTAGTGTGTGTTCACTCACCAAAATAGCTGAAACCAAAACTATCCATACCAAATGTACACCATGTAACAAAGACGCAAACCTTGGTGCAGACCCAGGTTATTGATATGCGGTAGACTCCCACAACTTCCGGGAGACTTGGGACGTCTGCTAACAGTGGATGTTTGAGAACACTGAACATGGTGGTTATTCGAGTCACTACTTCTGGTCAAATGCAATGTTACCTCTGTAATTCATTTCTTACCCAAAGTACACAAAGTAAAAAAAAAAGTTAAAAGCCTGATTCAGTGGGATTGTTTAGATTATGGTTATATCATGGTCTAAAATACCACATAGTGCTAGATTCTTGCTTTGTTGATCAATTGCAATTGAGTTGACTGCCCCAGTAGAGTGAAATCAACTGTAAATGTAATTGTTTCCACAGTATTTTCCATGTAAAGCGTACTAGAGCAACAGTGCAACAACAAACTTGCCTTCCTCACAGTGCTCTCACTGTTTAAAGTGTCTTTTTGTCTGTAACTGAACTCCAAAGTGCTGAAACTCTGGGTTTTGGCCAGGTTTGCTGTCTGCGATGAAGTTGTCAGAGCTCTCTGGTTTCGCTGATCAATAGGTAAGCAAGCAGTTCCCCGAAGCTGGGCCCTGACTTCCCAACTAGCATCCAAAACAAAGCAGCAACAGACAGACGGATACAGTTCTATTTCTGGGAGGATGATATTAGCTTGTCTGGGCTTCCAGGTATCCCTGCCTCATTAAGAGAAGCAGACTGAAAGAAATGTACAGTCATCTGCATAATAATTCTTCATCTGCTGCACTAGTCGAGTTCCAAATATGGAAACCATTCAGAGCACAACACGTAGTGGAATCAATAAGTGTCCTCCCGGTGTCTATAAGGTGTTTTTGGTAAGACTATTTGCATTCTGAGCACGTGGAGTGAATAGATGAGCACTGTAAAGCAACACTGACGTGCACCGCATCAGAACAGCAGGAGTGTAAATTCAACTTAACAACATTAAAGGAAATGAGGAAAAGCACACTGCTCTGAGACACAGAGCCTGCGGACACAGGCTTTGAGATGAGTAATATTTTATTACCCAGACACAGCTTGCTCTGCCTGGCTTATGCACAAGCAGTTCACATGTGCTTGCTGATCCGTACTGCATTATCTATTCTTTAATTCTAGGTGACATTTCCAGAGAAGGTACTGAATGTGCAAAGCAGTGTGGACAACAGATTTATGGAGTGAATATCATGATGCAGTCTCTCAAAATACATATGTGGAGCATGTCCTTATTCTTCATAACATCCTCTTATATACAAAACATTACAATAAAGGAGAAGTAAAGGGTTTCTAATAATCATTTTTTGGTATTTTTTACTTCTTACTTAAATATGTATTTTAATATTTTCTACCAATTATTTGATTAATTGATAAATATTCACATTTTAAAGGACCATTATTATATATTAGGATTTTATTTTCTGTAGTAAATCATAACATGATCAGGATGTATCATCAGATATTATGTAAACATGCTGAATTTAAGCCTTGGCAGCTGGTGTCAGCAGATCTTTAGAAAGTATGTTCTTATATAAAGTATGT
This sequence comes from Astyanax mexicanus, assembly GCF_023375975.1. Lineage (NCBI taxonomy): Eukaryota > Metazoa > Chordata > Actinopteri > Characiformes > Acestrorhamphidae > Astyanax > Astyanax mexicanus. Next base: position 75,623,698 of record NC_064408.1, read on the forward strand.
CCTTATGCAAAGGGTGAGCTGCAGCCATAAAAGGGGGAAGCTATTTTTCTGTTGAACAGGTAATCGCTGAGCTTCAGTAAGGTTGCTAACCTTAGCTGGGTAATTTACCCCCACCACTAGCATAGTAGAGTAATTTTGGACATTATAACATTTATATTCACTAATCAGCTACAGAGTAAGGTTCATCGTTGTTTGCCATTGTGTGTCTGGCAACCTGCGTGAGTGTCATGTCTGGGGAAGAGCAGGTGAAGCAGAACTCCTGTAGCCATTTCACACACTCGCTCTCATTTATTACTGATTATAAAGTGTTTATACTAATTTTGTCAGCCTGTATGTCTTAAGATTTGACCACAACTTTCTAAACACAAGGCATTCTACGTATTCATTGTATATTAATTTAATTCTTGATGTAAGCAGTGCTGTTATTTTCTATTAGCTAACCCCACAAGTTGCATAGGGACCCCGCAGCAGTATTTATTACATTAGTCTATTATAATTATCTAGTAAGTGCTAGGTTCCCCAGAAGGCCTACATAATTACATTACATTACATTACATTTGGCAGACGCTTTTGTCCAAAGCGACTTACAATAATGAAGTACAAAAGTAATAGGAATTTAGATAACCCATTTTTAGATAGGGCTTAAAGGAGGTCAAAAGGAAATAATGGGATAGAGAAGTGAAGGAGGGGAAGAAGGAAATGGGGTTAGAAGTAGTTAGTGTGTTAGAGGTGTTAGGAGAGTAAGTGCTCTTTGAAGAGCTCTGTCTTCAGGAGTCTCTTAAAGATAGCGAGAGATTCTCCTGATCTGGTAGTGGAAGGTAGTTTGTTCCACCATTGGGGAACTCTGTATGAGAACAGTCTGGATTGCTTTGTGTGAGTGTTTGGCAAAGCGAGGCGACGTTCATTGGAGGAGCGCAGCGGCCGGGAGGTAGCGTAAGCCTTCAGGAGCGAGTGCAGGTAGGAAGGAGCCTGTTCTGTCATCACCTTGTAGGCGATTGTAAGAGTTTTGAATTTGATGCGAGCAGCAACTGGTAGCCAGTGGAGCTCAATGAGCAGCGGGGTGACATGTGCCCGTTTTGGTTGGTTGAAGACCAGACGTGCTGCTGCATTCTGGATCATTTGGAGTGGTTTTACTACGCAGGCCGGGAGGCCAGTTAGTACGGCATTGCAGTAGTCGAGGCGTGAGATGACCACTGCTTATACCAGGAGTTGGGTGGCCTGTTGCGTCAGAAACTGTCTAATTTTCCTGATGTTATAAAGCGCGAAGCGGCAGGATCGAGCAACCGAGGCCACATGGTGCGTGAAGGAGAGCTGGTCATCAACCATAACACCCAGGTTCCTAGCAACCTTTGTCGGTGAGAGAGAGAGAGAGAGAGTCGATGCTTATAGAGAGGTTGTGTTGAAAAGATGGTTTTGCTGGTATGACCAGAAGTTCAGTCTTTGAGAGATTTAATTGAAGGTGATGCTCCTTCATCCAAGAGGATATGTCAGAGAGACACGACGATATCCATGCAGAGATTGAGTTATCTTCAGGTGAGAATGACAGGTATAGTTGGGTGTCATCAGCAAAGCAATGGTAGGAAAAGCCATGTGAGTGGATAACCTAAACCAAGAGAGGCAGTGTATATTGAGAAGAGAAGAGGACCCAGTACCGAACCCTGGGGAACCCCAGTGGATAGGGAGTCGGCTGAGGACAGCTGTCCTTGCCACGACACCTTGAACGAGCGCCCAGTGAGGTATGATCTAAACCATGACAGCACATTGTCTGAGATCCCCATGTTTGAGAGTATAGTTAGGAGGAAGTCGTGGTTGACCGTGTCGAAGGCGGCCGAGAGGTCCAGCAGAATGAGCACTGAGGACTGTCCTGCAGCTCTAGCAGTTTTCAACGCTTCAGTCACAGACAACAGAGCCGTCTCGGTAGAGTGTCCTTTTTTGAATCCAGATTGGTTCTGGTCCAGGAGGTCATTCTGGGAGAGGAAGCCAGAGACCTGATTTAAAACTGCTCTCTCGAGTGTTTTAGAGAGAAAGGGTAGTAGTGAGACCGGTCTGTAGTAATCAACCTGGGCGGGGTTGAGAGAAGGCTTTTTAAGCAGTGGTGTCACATGTGCTTGTTTGAAAGCAGTTGGAAAAACACCAGAAGTTAAAGAGGCATTGATGGTGTGAGTGATAGCCGGAATGATTGCAGGTGCGATGGTTTGTAGTAAGTTTGAGGGAATTGGGTCAAGCGGACACGTAGTAGGACGGCTACGTGTTAGGAGAGCCAGTGTCTCGTTCTCAGTGAGAGAAGTGAACGAGGAGAGCGCAACGCCTTCGGTGGAGGGACACCGGGCTGCAGAGCATGTAGTAGGACTGCTACATGTTACATCAGTAAACTTGAATTACATCAGTAATTCATGAATTTCACATGAAATTGTTATATATACACCTTTACAGAAATAGAAGTGGCCTAATCTGAAGAGTGGAAAAATGGAACAGTGAGCATGCTGACAGTGAGATTAGACATGGTACTTTGATTACATGGTATATTGCTCATATTTATCATTATGGTCTAGGGAAGAGTCCTAGTTTGATACCAGTCCCACTTTGATATTTGACATCTCATGTGACATGTCAGTGCGATCCACTGTTTGCATATTGGTATTGTTAGCATGTGTGTTGTGTTCTTCTGTAACTCTTTATAAATAAAGTGTACAAAAAACACTCCAACTCCCAGCATGCACTCACACCGGACCTTCTGGACTTGCTGATCATGTGACGCTACAGCATTCACTCTCTCCCAGCTTCTGATTGGCCACACCTGGTCTGTCTTAGTATAAATACTATATTTCGTTTGCTCCATTTGCCAAGTATTGAATCTAGTTTGCTAGCTCTTCTACGACTAATTTCTTTTTTTTTATATGTTTCTTTTGTTATCGACCCGTTTTTTGTGTTTTTTGAAAACTCACTTTGCCCTCTGTATTGTTTTTTTATACGTTGCCAACCTATTTTGTGTATTTAGACTACTCTTTTTGCCTATGTCTTTTACCTTCTGGATTTGCCATGTATGACCCCATTTTGCCTTCTACACTCTGGTATGTTGTTTATTATTGCTACCCTGTCTGTCTTTAACTACCCCTGTAAGCCTAATCTCTTTGATAATAAAAATAATTTTTTTGATTGGTATCTGCATGTGTCTGTCTTTGATTTGGCCTGCGTGACAACTAAATAATAATGGTTTGTATCACAATGTTATTATAATGTTGGTCACATAGAGTTGCGTTGTAACCAGAACATTTAAAAAACGGTAAATAAAAATATTCTAAGATCATCCAGAAAACTTAATATATTTAACATTCTACTAACCAAAGTTTGTAAGCTAAGCAGTAGGTGTGGCATGGGAGGCACTTCATAGCAGCATCATTTTCATAGATTAAGACTCATTATCTCATTGGGACGCATTATCATACATTAATTGCAAGATGAGACACCTTAGAGGGCACTCAAGATGGCACTTTGTATCTTTTTTGTGACTGTAGAGGACACTTTTACGTTACAATGTTGAAACCTTCCCAACCTAGTCTTCCAGTGCTACTAGGATAAAATGATTAAAAACAGTATTTTTAAGGTGAATGTAAGAGTGTATGAAAGCTTAAAGTTTTACTAATCTACTAGTAAAATATATATGTTGGCTAGGGTTAGTGGGCCTTATAAGGCTCTGGGAAGAGCACTGGACTTGACTGGCACTGAGTTGTAATACAGCTTTCCCAGTCATATCAGAACGATACAATACCATTCATCATTCTAGACACATCTAATATTTTATATTCTCAGTTTCCTTCAAAAGCTGTGAAGGAGTTCACAACTCACATATTAGAATCATTTTATACATTTACCTGCAAACAAATGGGATTTTTTTTTATTAAAAACACAGATTCCAAACTTTTTACTGGCAGTGTAAGTTAATGTAACAAGATTTTATTCTAAGCCATTGTCGACCATTTCTATTGGGCCATTTATCATGAAATGTTCATGCCATACACAGCAGCTAGTGATGTTTTTAATAGAGTAAATAAATAAAATAAAAATAAAATGAAAAAACAGCATTTTAAGGTTTTGATACTGTATGACAGGGGAATTGTGTGTTTTGCTGATGATTTGAGTGAAATGGAACAAACTACATACTCGTAATTGCACTCACAATAGTGGATGTCATTTTCATTAGGTGTAGGTCTGTTGCCCTCTGCCTCACAGTATCAGAACTTCTAGAAAGATGGTGGTGAGCAATCAGGTTAATGTTTCCCTCACATAACTGGGTCTAATGGAACTGGTGGATACTGCATTAATATTTCAGCATGGAGATTGGTGCATACACTTGTCCAGTAGTTTCAGAGCTCGCTCTCTCTCTCTCTCTCTCCCCTGGGGTGGTGTTCTGGGACGATGTAGGGACTGGAGTACACTTGCAATGTGCTCCACACCTCTTCTCCCTGCTGGGCTCGCAGGCACGCCACGTCTGCCTCAGTAATTCTGCTCGACATGGTGAAGTCACTGGCCTGAATGGCTGTTGTCATAAACTAGAAGAAGCTGGAGCGGATTGCGTGTGTGTGGCCTCCATCCTTACCTGAGGGTGTGGGGTGAGATGGAATGGTTCAGCGCTCTGTGGCGTTTGCTTTGCCACAGGCATAGACAGAGGATCCACACTGACAGGGTCACGCAACCAGACTGGCCTGGGTCACCTTCCCCACTCGCACACACACTCACACACACACATACAGCATTTCAGTCTAGCTACAGTAACAGCTGGTGGGAGACTGCACCACAGTGGTCTGAGAGTGTGTGCAACATATGCTATTTGTATAAACACAAAATGCCTACTCAAAAATTTATTTACCTTGTTTCAATATTACCGTATATTTCACACTATAAGGCGCACTGGATTATAAGACACAAAATCAATAAACGTCTATTTTCTGGTCTATTTTTATACATAAGGCGCATTTCATGACACAGGGGTGTCACAATGTTTTCCTTCTAATTCACCAGAGACCTGTAAAGCTAAGCTATTAACAAAACTTTAATTCTTAGAAAGAAAAAAAAACATTTTAGACGAGTCAGACAAGTCAAACGACCACTGGATGTTAATCTACACAGATTTCTCTCCTGAAAACAGTTTATTTGGGTGAGTAAAATGCTTCTGTTTATTTACAGTAAGCTTAGCTTTCCAGATTTCCACTAAGGCTGGAGCATTAGCATTAGCCGCTAACTGCTAATGCTAATGCTGCCTCAGCAGTGCTAGCCAGAGTTAGAAGCAGGCTACAGACCGATAATACTGGCCTCTGAATGGCGAAAGAGATAGCGCTTAGCGGGGTTAGCAGCTAAGGCTAATAGTGCTGGAGAACTAAACTGAAACTCCTGTATAATTCTGTACTTGAGCAGAGTGGCATTACTGCTCCTTAATACCTGACTGGTAAAATTTATACATAAGATGCCCTGGATTTTAAAAGGTGCACTGACGACTTTTGGGAAAATTAAAAGATTTTAAGTGTGCCTTACTGTGCAAAAAATACAATGTTCAGTAAATGTTCACTTTCTATTTTAAACTGCGTAAAAATATAGAACAATGTATTTTATTGTATTTGCCATATCAGGGTCCCAGCTAGCGGTTATTTTTGGTTAGTAAAACATTTTTCTAAACATTACAGTTAACGTTTTTAGAATGTTCCAAATGTCAAGTTTTCTAGGTGTTCTTTGAACCTTTTTATTTAATGTTTTTAAATGTTCTGGTAACATAACCGCAACATCCCTGAAGTCAATGTTTTAATTTTTGGTTTTAGCAATGTTATTTTTAACGTTTCTGTAATCTTACTATTTACCTAGCTGGAAATGACCATTATGTAAGAAACATTCTAAACATTTTAAAGCAAACCATTATTTTGTTACACATTTTTAGAATGTTCCTGGAACTTTTATTATATTATTATATATTAAAAAATATGATAAATATTATTTTTTTATCATATTGTCCCACCTTAATCACTTCATATTTTCACATTTTATTCAGTCTCTTAAATTAAATAGTGTGAAGGTTATGATGATAATGAAACCAACTTATTTAAACCAACGGGCTGTTTATCTCAAAATGACAGGGTGGACAGGAAATTGTTAGATGTGTGTAAATAGTTTGAAAATAGCTAAATAAATGATTGAAATGCCTAATTATTTAAAAACATCTTTAAGACTTTAAAAAGTAACCACTTAAAATAACCACTTAAAAATAATTTTAAATAAATCAGCTTAAACAGGCAGCACTGTGAACATGACAATAATCCATCCCTTCCAAATCAATGTGACTGAAACTGAATAAACTGTATTTTTTTTACGGTAGGTTAGCATTACTCTATGTTCGTTACAATACGTTAATTTAGAGTATATCTTGAGAAATGGAGTATTGTTACACAGTGTTTGTATGAAATTTAAACAACCATGTTGCAGATCCTAGATGTCTACTACCTGATTACATATGTGTTCCTTCATAGTTTCTTCAAAGTATTTAATATTAATTGATAATGTAGTAAATAATACAAGTAAAGAACAAGCATTAATGAGAATATGTGTCCAAAGTTTGGCTGGTATATAGATTAGTTAGTGACATTAACATTGTCCCATTAGACCATGTGGGTCGGTTTCCCAGACAGGGATTAAGCCTAGTCTTGGACTACATTGTATTTTGAATGGAAAATTCCCTTTGAAAGGGAAATTTAGTCTAGGTCTATGCATAATCCCTTTTGGGTAAACTGTCCCTATATCTGATTCAGTTTTTACTCTTTTCTTCACACTACTGTCATAATTAACATCAGTTTAATATGCCCTGTGGGTCTCTGTGAGATACAGTAAAGCAACCAGTGACCAAATAATTCACTACAAAATCTTCATTAGGATTAATAACTTAACAATACAAAAGTTCAAGTTTAATAAACTAATACTAATACTATAAATGGGTTATGCTGAGTAAAAGCAGCCAGTCACAGTCACTTGCTTATTTGGAGGCACATCCAGTTGCATAGTGCACAGTGTATAATAAGCACAGTGTTTTGAAGCGGGCACAGTCTGAGGGTAAACCTGTCTGAAACACATTTGTCTTAGGCAGCATCTCCTGCTAGAGGAAGTCACAGCAGATTTCAGGCTGATATCTCCCCACTGGTGTTTGGGTGGCGGTTGGTGCCTGTTCGCTGGAGTGTGCCAACAGTATGTGAGTGGCACCTGCCTGAGGGTAAGGAGGCTGTCTGCTGTACCAAATCTGCCCTTTACACATTTCATGCTGGAGCTGGCATGCAATTGAACACATACACACACACAGCCCCCCTCCTCCTTCTCTTTCTGTCTTTATTTCTTCCTTTCTTTCTGTTACCTTCATGTGAACCTTTTTCTTTTCTGTGAATATATAAACAAAAAGGATACTCCTGGTCTGAATTGTTACAGTAAGCCAGTCAACGATGAGTATTAAAGATTTAAAGATCAATTCATTAATTAATTATTTATATATATATATATTTTTATAATTATATATATATATATATATATATATATATATATATATATATATATATATATATATATATATATATATATATATATATTTAATATGTTACACTCCTTTGTCCAGGGTCATCTTGTAGATATGTTTTGTTTTTAATGTATGTTTTTTTGGGGAATCCATGTTTAGGTCAAGGGACTGTGAGGACCATGGCCTGCATCTCTTAAGGTAATCTGTTTCTAATTATTTAGAATTTAGAATTTATTTAATATTATTATCCTACTCTAGAAACCATTGTTTTTTATATTTTCGGCTTCTGCTTTTTTTTTTACAGATAGTATGATTGCAGAATTACAAAGTATGGAATTAAATTGAATCCATTTCTAGAGAAATGTTTCTTATGCCATTGGCTGCAACACAACCCCAGAACATTATCAATCCACACCCATGCTCAACAGTTGAATAGGTGTTATTTTCATAAATTCAGTATTTATTTTACTCACTGCAGCAAAAATGTTATATTTTATTATTTTCAAAAAAGACCAGGCTTGTTTAGATGTTCCTGTGCCGCTGCACAGTAGAATAGTGGACCACCACTATTAAGAGCTACACCCTACTGAAGCGCTTGTGTATACTGTATTATAAATGGAACAATGGAAATAAAAACTCTAATGTTACCTCAAATATAATCTTGTTACTTTCAGTTTCATTAAAGTTAATGTGAGAGTCCCTAGTTCTGCTATAAAGATTTTGTTGTCCCAAGCTATCATAATAAGTTATTATAAATATATTATACTGTGCACATTCATAACAAATGTATTAAATTGCTGCACCCAGTGTAACAATTCTCTACATAATTTGCCTCACTGACATGCTTGTTGCTGAATGCAAACTAATCCTCATAGTGTAGCAAGGTTCGAACATTCAGAGTAAACTTCCTAAAAATGTTGAAGCTGTGACTAAAGTAGTTATTGGTCTCTAATTAGTAAAAATAAAAATAGATGCAGATATGTATTTGTGTTCCCCTCTTTTTCTATCCCTTTTGACCTTAAGCCTATAATTTAATGTTAGCCTTTAACATAAGACATGAATTAAAATACTGATAAAAAATATATATGTGAAGTCTCATTTGTAGGCCACAGCATGTAGATATCTTTCAATGTGGATGATTACATTTGCAAAGCATTATGATTAATATATTAAACATGTCTTTTTTTAACAAAAAGGGCTGCACGGCTGTGTACAGTATCCTATTATGAAAACTCAGCCAGCTGTATAGCTTTGCGCTTCATTACTTACCTTCGGCCTAAAGCTTTTCACACTGACAATTATGCTCATGAGAGCACATGTGGTTTCTTTCTACTCTTTCCTTTTTGCTTTCTGCCACACAGTTGGATCACGTTGCTGACTTTAATGGACTGAGCCCCAGAGTGACTAGACATTGTAAAGAGAGAGAGAGGGAGAGAGAGAGAGAGAGGGAGAGAGAGATGAACGCGTTGACTCCCTTCCCTTTGAACACTCTGGCTCTCCAATCTGTGGAAACAGTATCCAGCATGACCCTGCCCAGGCTTTGAAGAGATGACTTGCTGCTGTAAATGCCAGCTCTGGCCAGGGGCGCTGCGTTAATAATTGAATAGAGGGAACTCGACAATGCCACACTTCCGTTTTCTGAAAGAGCATGGTGGGGCTTCTCAGTTACAGGTTATGAGTGGAAAAAATGGAGCTCGGGCGCAGAGCTTCCATCACTTTGGTTGAGCTAAGAGTGGAGGTAAGGTAACAAAGGAGGCTCAGCGCTAGGTGCTTGCCCCAGGGTCTGTTCAGACAGCCACTGGGGGGGTTGTGCTTTACAGGGCAGTGACCCGTACCTGGGGCAGACTGCATGGTAGGCCATTGTCTGCCACTGTTTTCATCGATCAGTCTCAGAATTCCACACTCTCCTTGTCATTACCTGACTCATCCATTTTCCTTTGCTTTTGACCATGAGCCAAACCACAGGACCACCCCTCAACGCACGCCCAAAGAGCAATGGCCTATTACTTGTCCAGTGACCTTCAAAAGAGTGCGACACTAGTAGGGCCTCACAGCTCTGAGTAATGAAAATGTTTCCGGCGGCCTCCGATAGCTGATGTACTGCGTTGTTTTTTTACGAGGGGGAATGTTTTCATTTTCTCCACCCTCATATTTTCTCTCCTCGTTCTGGCCCTCTGCCTCTTGCGAGGGCTCGTGGGTCACAGCTGCTATGATAAGCCGTGTGAAGCCATTGAATAAAAGTGACTGAATGATATAATCTCCTTTGACATTGTGGCATGACAGATGTCAGACAACGTGAGAAGTGGTTACAAGACACCAGCTGAATTAAATGTGATGGACTCGGCTCGGCACAGCCGGGCCTAGCCACGAGGTCTCTCGTGCTTGACTCGTTGCAGATTTTGATGGAGAACTACATGAAAAGTGATGGATGTGCGCAATGAACTTGTCGTATGTGAAGATCCTGAGACAGATAGAAGATCTTGATAGACAGATCTGTCCGAGCTTCCTGTAATGAAGGCAGGTTGCACTTCGTTCCAGTTACTTAAGAGAGTGGGAAACTAAGGCCCATTAACTAACAGAGATGTTAAAGCTGGAGTACGTTAAAGGGATACTACATCATTTTCTGTCTGTGTCTATCTGCTACATCACTATTGTACTGCATGATCCATTTCCATGGATAACACAATAGAAAAAAAAAAGTAGGTTAATTTAAAAATACTAATACAAAAGCCATTAGGCAGATGCTGAAGTAACTGTTTATTGGCTTCTATTATATGTAAGCGTGTTTTAGGTCAACATTTTTTCTGTTATTTTACAAAATACTGGTGAAAAAGTACCTATTGTAGGAATTGTTGTGGAGCCGTGTCATGCTGCATTGCATTTAGAAAAAGAAGAGTACAGTTTGTAGAATAAACAGATTTAGTTCTGTTCTGTTTTACCTCCTTCACCACTATATGGACCTTTGCTTTTGTTATGAATTCAAATTCATGGCACAGAAACGATTATCATGTTCTATGACTTTTGCCATGTTCCATGGAAGCTACAGAATGTTGCACTGACCTGTGGGATATGCTTATGGTTTCTCCAGTGTTAAATACGGATGTTGCCTGTCTGATTCAATTCAGCCAGTCATCATCATTAGGACCCATTCTGCACACTGTCCACTATGGGTGGTAATGCCTTCAATATCGCACTTGGACACACTGTGGATTAAGAAATGTTAAATGATCTTACAACTTTCAAACTGAAGCGTCCCATCCATCTGCCACACACTATCAAGCCTCATTCTGATCTGATAATTTACTTCATCTTGCCATGAGCACACTGACATGTGTTCAACATCCCTCACAAGATAATACCTCACAACTTTAGCAGGTGTATTCATATGTGTTTCTAAGCTAAGCAGTCCTGTGGCAGCTTAGAACACCTTGGTGTCAACACTGGCCCTAAGATTGCTGCACTAGCAAACCATTACAATATTAAAATGAGAACATCAACAGAGGGGCTCCTTCTGAAACACTGGGATTAGTCTTAACAAGATGACACAATGGTCTTGACTTCAGCACAGTGTGACATCAGCTCCACAGTCCCCATTGTCCAGGCTAATTGACGGAATGCTAATACTGTATGCTACTTATGCTAATGACAAAGATTAATTAAATATTTCTGGCGGATTCTTTTTAAAAGCTCTGGTTCACAAAGGGAAGCTTAAGAGCCAACAAGTGGTACAATTAGTAGCTTAATTCAATCTAAAGATGATGATATTATGACCTTTACAGTGGGAGAGGATTTAAATGACAATGTCTATCAAGCAATCTTTTCACTTGGCAACGTACCAAGAAGAGAAAGAGAGAGAGTGTGAAAGAGAGAGAGAAAAAGAGAGAGAGAGAGAGAGAGAGAGAGAGAGAGAGAGACCTAAGATAACCCATGCAGATCCATCTCCCGATTCCTCCACTGTCTCTAAAACGGACAGCCAGCCTGCGATGCGAAGCCAAAGTGACGCTGGTATCAGTCCACATTTGCATTAGGAGCCTACAGTGCATGACAGGAGCTTGCCTGCAGTGATGTTTCTGTTCCACAAAGCTCTGCGTTTAAAGAGAGCCGTCTGGGCTGCTCAACGTCATGCTGCTGCCTCTCTGACACAGCCTTATTAATAGGCCAGCCTGCCAGTCTCCAAAGCCCACTTTCCCTTCTTTCTCACAGTCTCACACACACACACAAACACTGTATCCTCAAAACACAATATACTGTATTTTTGTTCTATGATGTCACTTGCATTTACAGCATGTAAACAAGCCTATGTCTAATGGGGGAAGGATTGTGCTCATACACACTCATTCACATACACATGTCCAGTCCAAAAGCTTTTTTTAACTCTCCCTTTTTACCACTAGTGTCTCTCTAGCAATTTCCGAGCTTATGAAACAGCTGTTTGCGGTGTTTATTTGCAAAGCGTTTGACATTTAGATTCTTTTTTACCACAACACATCATTAGGAGCAGTCAAGTTCCTAAAGTGGCAGACTGTCAAATTAAGTGTCAATTAAAAGAACACAATTTTAGTCAGCCAAAACGGGTGTTTAATATTTAATTGGATTTTTCACTAGAAGAATTTCGATGTAGCTCACAAGTATTTCACCTAAATCATAACTTAGTAACAATATGTCAAGTTTTTAAGCAATCTTAATGCACGAGTAAATTTTTTCTCATTAGAAAACTAAAATGTGCTTTTTTCCGACTTAAGTACAATAGTATCTTGATATCTCCCAAAAGAAAGAAATGGTCAGACACAAAGAAATAATCAGACACATTATCTTTGTAGACTTTTGTGAAAAACAAGTGATTTGTGACAAGTGACTATAACCACTTTTTAAAATTATTTTGCTTTTCCAAAACTGGCTAGTCAGATAATTATGTTCTACTGCTTTTATATAAGGCTGCCTCAATTGATAATAAAACATAGAATACTTTACCCTCTATGGCGTAGTGAAGGGCAGCAAAATTCTGAATGTTGGTGCACCCATTGGTACTTATGAAAGCAGAAATACCCCTGATTGGCTGCTTCTATTTTGCCAGGCCTGTTGCAATAAGCAAACAAGCAATCCAATCAATTGCCTAGAGCACCGAGCTGGCCTGGGGCCTCCATACAAGGACTGGTTATAAATTGAATGTAACAACAAATTATGTGAGTGCCCCTTTAAATTTTGTGATGGTCAGTACAGCAAAATACAACACTGTTATCATATGCCCCCTTATGGAAGCTCCTACCACTAATTGCTGACAGAAGCCAGTCAGGTTAGTGATTCCTGCAGCCGGCAAAATATAAAACTTCAGCAATGATGAAGTGAAAAAAGGAAGAGGAAGAAAAGACAAAACAAGACAGCACTAAGTGATAGTTTACATTGAATAAATTAGGCCTGTGTGTGCAAATGGTCTAATTTAGCAGAAAGTAATCTAGCAACAAAAAAATTGGCTAATGTTTCTACATGCTACATGCCTGTCAGTCAATGCTAATGACAAACAAGAAAGGTTACTTAAGCTTTTTGTCAACGGGCTGATAACATGGCTACACATTATAATATGTTATATTAACAGGACAAGGAAAATCCATTTTTCTTGGGACCCGAAATGCCTTGACACGGCTCTGACTTTGCGAATATATCATACTCATTATGCAGCCCCTAATGTGCATTTTTGAAATGTGTTGGGAGGACAAGAGACCTACTGAGGGTAGATGTTGACTTCATCTAGACTTATGTTGTGTTTGACACTGTAAACACTATTTTACACAGAGGTGTCTAAAAAAGTAGACCAATACAGGGACACACTATAGGGACATGCAGTCTAATGAAGCTTCTGCTAATGGAATAGCTACACATACCTTAAAGAACGAAAAGTCTAAAAATTTTCTATTTGGCATTTCAAGAAATTACACTAAATTAATAATTTTCAGATATGTACTTTTAGCTCGCAGTAAACTTGAGTCCCTATTTAAAGGTTTCAAATACCCTGAGGATTCTCTAACTGTATGTAAGGTTCACACTCAGGTCCTACTTCTCTGTTAGAAACCGAAATTGAGTCAAACATGGCAGTCGGGTCTTAATTCAGACCTGAGACTGTGACTAGGGGTCTTACAGCCTTCACACGTCTTTTCTCACAGCTACAGCCTTCCAGCTGCTCGGAGTACCATTTCCAGCTCTGGTGATAGAGGCACTCTGGCCACTGTCTTGAGGGGGAGGGCCAGTAGCTGGGCCGAGGAGAGCAAGGGTGTTCCAGTAAGGAAGAAATTCGCACACAGCCCTCTCATTCTCTCGCCGGGGGTCTGTCGCAACCCCTGAACCAGTTCACTTCATCAGGCAAAATAACTAGGCTGGAAAGCCCTGCTGCCACAGCTGCTGCTGAAGTCATTAATTACTCCAGGCCAGAGTGGAGAGCTCTGGGTGTAGAACTCAGTTCCACTGGAAGGCCTATCAAACTGAATGAGGTCATGTCAGGGAGCTGGCCGATCTCTAATAACATTGATGATGGTAGCAGTGATGATGAGGTAATGGCCCCCATTGTAATCAAGGTGTGTAGAGACTGCAGAGGCTGACTGGAGTACAATCCCACGCATGAGTGAGGAGAGAAAGACGCTAGGTGAGGGGTGAAGGTAAAGGGAGCGATTTAAGGGTCATCTGGACATTGTCTGGCTGTCGGCAGGGACTGCAACCTAACTTTTGACCCTAGGGGTTCATTAGTCTAAGCTTGGAGCAACAGAGGTAATGCTGTGAGGTCAGCGTTCGGCAGGGGTAATCAATTCTTGTCCTGGAGGGTCAGAGTCCAGCACAGTTTGGTGATCTCCTCGCTATAAGAAACCTCATAAGGCCTTGTAGACACTAATATAGATACATTGAAAAATGCCTAGGTTATGTCTGTTTTGGCCTTGCAGCTACATTGAATGACATATTACTGAAAATGCTCTCCAGAACCAGATTGTTTTGAAACTGCTGGAGAAATTTGGAGTTTTGAACATACCTGGGATTGTCATATGATCTTAGCTCCAATGCATTCAACTAGACAGTGACTTTATTAGAACATTACTTAAAGCTTTGTTGGGGGTTATAGGAAGGAGGGGTTATGTTGTGTGGTGGGACTAGTAAAGATCTTCACCAGTGGGCCACTGTTTTGAGAGACTAGACACCTAAACTAACCTAAACTTGCCAGATGGGACTATGGTCTGGCTTTGGTACTGCACCCCTGGTGGTGCTATAATGTCAATGTCCTTAAATCTATAGGGACAGACAAGTTGAAACTTAAAAAAAAGGAAACAGCATAAAATTATGTTAGTATGGTAAACATATAGGCATTCACAAGCTACCAGAAAAGATCCGGGAGCCCCTGGAAATCCCTGAAACTATACTAGAGGGATATAACACTTTTTTATTGATTTAAAAGAAATCTTAGTCTTAGAAACAATGCTCCAACATCTTCCATAGGTGTTCTCTGGTTCAGATCTGGTAACTGTGAAGGTCATGGGTCATGATTTACAGTATATTACACTATATAGTATTTTATACTAATCTAACCATTAAGTGCCCTGATGATAAGAGCACTGTTATCCTGGTAGAGGCCACACCCATTTGGTTAAAATGTTTAATTATAGGATAAAAGTTACTAATCAGCATAACTTTGCATTAAATTGCAGTAATATGTGGGCTCAGTTGATGCCCTCCAAATGGTATCCACAGCATAATAGATCCACCAGATCAGGTTTTACCTTTAATTTTTAAACTTGTGTAGAAGATCATAGAAAATGGTTGGCTTAGTTTTGGTTCTTTTTTTTTAGGTGTAAACCACAACAAACTGCTGATTCACACAAATACTTTCCTGTTTCAGTGTGGACAGAAAGCTGATCAGGTTAAATCAAGTATGTTTGTACAGGAAGGCTGTGTTTGCCCTATAGTACCAGAACTAATTATGCCTTTTTCAGGGATACAGCAGTCCCAGGCCTGAAGTGACCCGCGGTGCTCCACTGTCAGGCTAAATGTAATCAATGGCCGAGCAACGTTTCCGGGTACCCAGCTGCCGAGGGTCTGTAATCAGGCTGCCTCAAATGAGAGGCGGCTCCGGCTCTGCGGACTTGGTGTCAGATTTGGAACTCAGTACGCCCCCAGGGGTCTGAGGCACTTCCTCAGAGTTGAAAAGTTAGCATAAGCTGCCAGGGACAAGCTAAGCATTGTGTGAGCGAAAAGCTGCTGGGTTTTCTCCTTTTGGTCTGCGACTCAAAGAGGTCACAAGGCCTCACTGTCTTTCATGTAATTCAATTAATGTCAAAGGGGCTCAGTGGACACAGTGTCAAGCCAGCTGCTGTGTGAGAGCAAGAAAGCATTTTTTTTTTCTCAGTCTCTCTTTTTTAGACCTTTACCGTCTAGGTCCAGAGGTTAAAGTAGAGGCACAGAGGACATCTGCCTGGATAGGCATCTCCTGTCAAGTCAACCATGAAGAATCAATCTGGATTTTAAGAAACATGTATTGATTGAAGGTAATGAAATTGGAATGGGAATGGTGTTGACACAGACAGAGTAAAGTCTCAGCAGGTAAAGCACACAGCCGAAGAACTGCTGGGAGCTTCTAGAAAGGTCTTGCAGTGGCTGAGGGATCTCATCAGATCCAGGGAAGTAAGTTAATCTGATCTTTTAACCCCTTATAAAGGTACAGATTTGCTACAGATAACTGAAATACACAACCGTCCATTAATGCCCCTTTTTTGTTTCTATTTGTCACATATTTTTTCTTTTATATTATTTGTATTGTTGTCTTGACAACAAAAAACAGCACTTACTTTAATTCGGCTATTAAACAAATAAAAAAACTGTACTTAAAACAAAAATTCTGAAGCTCACATTGAAACCTGTATATAGAATGTAAATTAAATGTAAATGTAATTCACCTAGCATATAATTTCTCATATAATTATGTAAATACATATAAATAGCATTGGGTAGCAGCAATAATAACTATCGGCTTCTAAGGGTTAAATAGCTGGGCACAGTGTTACGAGGTGTAGTAAATTGTTGGAAGCAGCCTGAATGAACCTGGTTGAACCTAGTAAGTCCCCATTTGTATAATATGTTTTAAATGTGTTTTAAATGACAGTTTATATAATGCTGTGCAGGCCATGGTCTCACTTTACTAAGAGAGCTTGGTGTTTGGAGTATTCTGGAACTACACTGTTTTTTTTTTTTTTTTCAGCAGTTTAACTTTATGTGCCACTTTCTTTCCTTAACTCAATTTCAAGTGACTTGGTTTTATTGCCACCATAAATATTATCATGAGCTATAAAAGTACATTTACGAAAAAATAAAGCAATAAACGGCACAGTGGGTTTGTTGTGTGACCAATAATGTTACTGAACAATGTAAAGATATTAGAATTCTCTAACACTCTCTCTGGTCCTCATTTCATCTCGTAAAAAACGCCCGCTGCCTCCTCATTCCCCAGAGCACTGGAGGCTTTCAAGGAACCCTGCCAGGCTTCTGAGAACATTCTTCACAAGCCTGATTATAGAACAGAATAATATTCCATTGCATTAAGTTCTGGGAGGTTTGATCATTTTATCTTTTCAGTAATGAGACTTTTGCTATAGCAGATGCTGTCCAACATGCTGAACACAAAGACTCAGAGCAGGTGCTGCAGTTAATTCTGTAATGAGTTGGAGGCGGAACACAACAGCAAGAGTGATTTTAAGTTGTGTTTGAACATATCCAGTTAAACATTATGCATATTTTATTGTCTCAAAAAATAACTAGTGACTTTTGTTGAAACTGTTGAAAGCCGTGTTCATTATGAAGGACCTCTAACTGCCCACAGGATGTTTTTTTAGAGATCCTCCTTTAGAGAGTCCTTCTTTGAATTAAAAAAATAATTAATGAACATTACACTTATTATGTGCCTATCTTGAACCAAAGGATGCTTTACAATCAACATCTACACTTTTGTACACTCTGCAGTCAACAAATACACACCAGCACTAGAAGTCACAGCCAATCTCACTCAAAAAACACTTAACTGGAAACATCTGCCCACCTAGAGAACTGCATGAAACACTAGAAAGCATTGACCCAGGACTGTACTTGGCTAGTATTAATTTTTATCTGGACCTGTAGACATGCATGCATTCATATACACTTACATATATATAAACACGCATACACACATATACATACTCATATTCCCTTTAAAAGCCAGGTGTACTGTGACTTTGGCAGAATGGTATTTTAGTGGCGCAGCACTTCTGCACTTCTGATCAGAGGACATTGGCCTGAGCATTTACGCTGTAAAGGTGTGCGAGCAGGTAATTTACGGGAACAGCAATGTAATTTTGTTTGGTATTCTGTTTATTGTTGATGCACAGTGCCACATGTATGTGTAACAAGCATGCGTGTAATGAGCTGGGGTGTACGTGCGCTGAAAGTGCGCTGAGCATATCTGCATTGCCAAGATAGGAATGAATGTCTGATTGTTGACTTTTGTTGAGGTTATAATCAGTCAGTGACACACCTGTGTTTTTCATTGCCATAAGAGAAACACACCAGAAATTACCCGCAGAGGTACAAGGTGTAAAAAAACAGACTGTTTACGGGGTATAAGATAGCAATAAACATTGCACAGGGTGTGAGGAAGGGCCCAAAAAGATTTTAGAGTAATCAATTCCAGGCTGATTTAGCATAACCAATTAACTTGATCTCTATGCGTTTTGGACTGTGGAAGGAAACCCATGCAGACACGCAGAGAACATGGAAACTCCACCCAGATAGCAACATGAAAGAGCAGGGCTATTTACTCCTTATCCTAAAGTACTACAGTACGGCACACTTTGCTTAAGCAGACTGATAAGTTAATGATTATTGAAGAAACACATATAAACTATTAAACTATTTTTTTCTTTTTTTTCAACAACCAAAAACTATTTACTATAGACTATATACTATCAAAAAAAACACTTAACCAACACCTTTCAAATGTTAAAGTTTAATACATATTTTCTTTTCCCCAAACTGTCATCAAACAATGTCTCTGGAATTATGCCACATTTATGTTACCATTTTGTGCAACAGCTTTTTGTACCAGGGCTTTTATATTCTGATCAGCAGATCATGTGGACCAGGTGGGTTTAAAGCAGGGAAAGCCCTAAACTACGCCAGGCTTTCGCCTTCCAAAAGAGTGGGAGTGAATATCCTTGTTCTACAGCATTGTCCATCCTGTTTTTAGCAGCTTTATTTTTTAAGAATGCACAATATGTGCCACTGCATTGTGATTGGTTCCCTGCTGTTGAATGGAAACTAAGCTTGGCCCAAGGCCATTTACAACAGTGGCACACGAATGACACTTCTGAAGTGTAAGAAAATACCTCAGTGGGCCCACTCTTCAGTATTTTAACCAAGAGAATGTTTTTCAGTCTGTTCAGCCTTCACAGCAAGCCTCACCCAGGCCTGATTGTTCTTCGGCTGAAGCACTCCTGGGGCCTACAGGAAAGGCTATTTGCAGCAGGGGGAGGGCTGAAAGACAGGGGTAATGTGATCTTGAACATGCAGGGATTTGTGGGTGAGGGTGGAAAGAGCAAAGCAGGACAGGGAGTGTAGAATGAAGTGTTAGATGAGTCTGGCAGATGCTGTTAGCATTTCGAAAAAGGTGACTGTAAAATCATTTCAGACAGAATAAAGCATAGTACGGCCCATACAGCTATACGACATTAAAACATTAAACAATAAGGGAGTTTACATGCACTCAAAATCTGTTTAAATTCAGATTATTGTGTGTAGTTCATGTAGTCATGTAAACAGCATACTCCAATTTCTTTGATTAGACTAGAATTAAAAATCAAGCTATATTTAAAAGTGAGCTATATTTTCAGCCCATGTTTACTCTTATGGTACAAGTCAACTACCATGCCAAATGTCTTGGCTTAAGATATGCATCTCTGTGAAATTTCTGAGTTTTGAATGAAGCAACAAAACTTAAAGTAGGTTATCGTAATTTAAAGATTTGTAATTTTTAATCAACTTCATTTTTAATTATAGTCCAGTAGCTTCTATTCCCTGTTTAAAATGTACCTGTTCTGTAGTCTTGTCTTCCCTGATTAGCCGGACGCAGCGCAGCAATCACACTCATTTGCATAAAGTAGAGCTCTGCTGAAGTTTTTCGCCATACAGGAAGGCTGCATTCAATGCAACGCAATACATCATGCACCTCATCATGCATGGGGCACCTCTGTCCATTAAAATAAAAAGGATGAGTTAAAGCTATAGGTTTAGTGGACGCTGTTACTGGATTGTACTGTATAGAATATTTTTAATTTTTCAGTCTGTGCATGCAAGAAAACAGACCATGGTACTAATAATCTTTATCTTATAGTTTACATGTGTTCAAATTGCTGCTCCGTGTGTTAAAGGAGTTGCAGCTTAAAGTTTGTGTTTTACATGTCACATCAATAAATCCACATCTATGGTTTTATTGGCAGGATGCAAAACAAAAATCCTGCCTGAAATATGTAAACTCTTGAGTTTTTCCACCATCTGATTATGATACTTAAGTTCATGTAAACCTGTTGATTATATTACTGACCAACTTCAGTGTTGTGCAGTAATCATATTATGAAGTGCATCTAAACACACTCAATGTCTTTGGGACAGTTTGCTACTGGCTCTCAATCTTGGCGAACTCTACTTGAGAGCTGAACCTGGGAAAAGGTTTATGATCATGGAACATTAATGCTGTCTATGCACTTAAACCCAAATTAGTTTGTACACAGCTACTTTTATCTGTGCTGCACATTCTGTTCAAAGAACACTTGTAGCTAAAACTATTGTGTACTTTATTTGATAAGAGAACATTAAACATCGTATCTTTACCACAACTAGGCCCACAAAGATACGACAACCAAAATATGTAATATCTGTAATATACTGCACTGTTCAAGCTTTTCAGATATGTTTAAAAGTAGCCACTGCGTTTTCCTCTGATCCATCATATTAGATAGAATGACAGATATGATGGAGAACAACATGTCACAACTTGCCCCAACATGTTCTGTAACGTGTCTACTCCTGAACTCCTGAAGTCCAATTTTCAGCACAGAATGAATGGGGTCATTCATGCAACTACCCCACTCCTCTGGCACATTAACAGCACATTTTATGGGTTTTACTGACATCTGCTGGAAGCCACAGGCACTGCAGATAGTGGAGAGGCTCCACAGTTCAGCAGAAGCCAAGCTGAACCAAAATAAAATTATGGGAACAAATGATACACTAGGACTGGGGTTGAGAACCTGTGGTGTAGGTTCAAGAATCTATTATAAAAATCTATTATAAAACAAATAAAAACAAATTGGGAATGCTACTCCACATATACAAAATGGTTTACTTTTTTTACCGTACTCTTTAAAACTCCATGAAGATAAGGACATCATGAAGTTACAACAAAAGGAATATAAATGGTGCTGTTATATTTTAAAAGATTTTTAAAGCTCACATCTTAGTAGGCATCAAGACTTAATTAAGCTTTAATTATATCAAATGTATTGGTTTAGCTCTTTTTTAACGAAAAATCAAAGGCAACAGAGGAAAAGAAAAATTTCCACAAAACTAGAGAGGAAATCTTGTGAGGAATCAACACTCACAAGAGGGCCCATCATACTCTTAATAAATTATTGGCAAAATTTAATTTACCATCACATGAAGTATGCTATGTTCAGGTGTACTGATATAATCATAATAGGCGTGGTATCATTGAATATGTGGGCCCTGTATGAGTTGCCCAACTGGGAGCAGAAACTTTTGTCCATGTTGGCCCCAGGTATGGATGTCAGTAATGGGACAAGGTTAAACATTTGAGATTAAGTTGGGCTGTAACTATGGGGCCCATTTAGGAAGTCCAAATGGGTCCCAGTAAACACCTGCACAAACCCTCTAAGAGCCCAACTAAAACCCACCTGTCCTAAATTTCACCCATATGTGCCACACAGGAGCATGTTGGCTGGGCTATTTCCATCTTCACTTCTCTAACTCTCTGATATTTGAAAAGCCGAGATTGATTCCCCTTTTGTCCAGCAGAGGTCGCTTTAGAGTCATTAAATTAATACTGGGCCTCTTGGGCCTCAAAACATTAAAAATGAGAAAATGTTCCACCGTGTTGTGCAGCTTGGCATGGAAAGAATAATGTCTTAGTATATGTTAGCTTCTTATAGTGTCTTTTAATGTCCTTTATCATAGTTAAGTGTCTTTTAGCGGGATTTGTTTACATCTTTTAGTGTTTTTTAGTGTCTTTATTGTCTTTTTGTGACTTTTAGCGTTTTTTGGCGGGTTTTTCTTTTGCGTTTTAGCACCTTTTAGCATTTTTGGTGTTTTTAGCGCCTTATACTATCTATTATTGTTTTTTTTTTTTTTTTGCTTTTTAGTTTCTTTTACTATCTTTTAATGCTTCTTTTTTTGCATTTTCAGCATAGTTTAGCATCTTTTAGCATTTTTGTGTTTTTAGAGTCTTTTACTACCTTTTAGCATTTTTTTGTGTTTTTAAGCATCGCTGCTGCTCAGAACTTGTGGCTTCCATGTTCTTCTGTTTCTATTCATCTCGAATAATCACAGCACTGTGTGATTAATTAGTTTATTTTTTATCAATTGACAGCCTACTAACATTTATTACATTTATTAATTATCATGGTATTTTTCTATGACAGGTAAACTTTATATTAGCTTAGTATGGAGACATTATGTGAAATATTATTAAAATTAACTTTTTAATATTATTAACAGTTAAAGTATGCAGTAGTGTCTTCCTTTTAAATGCAATGTTTTTTTTTTTTATAATTTACTTATAATTATTATTGAACCAATTAAAATAAATCTTAATCAGGCGGCACTGGGGACGAGTCTAAAAGCTCAGCCTCACACATCAAATACAATTTTAAATATAATTTAAAATGGCAAAATGTACAAAAAGGACTTTAAAGTGAAGGAACAGCTATATACTGGCACGATATTGATTATTATATATTATACTGATACTGAGATCTCTGAGAACAGCGGGGGGCTGTAGGTTCATTGGTGGTCCAGCAGGGGGAGATCTGTAACCGCGCGGTCTGTATTATCAGAGCAGCGGGTGTAGTTCTGTGTCAGAGCGCCGCGCTGCAGCAGCGCCCCCTGCCGGCCGGACTGAGAGGTGCGCTGTGGGATCGCTCGCTGGTTCATAGTCAGTCGAATGGCGCTGCTCCAGAGAGTCACAGCGAGCAGCTGACTCTCAGCAGAGCTTCTCTGGGCTCCAGCTGTACAGATCTTCCGAGAGCCGCCGCTGTACTGATACAGATCCTGCAGGAGGAGCAGCAGCGGATCCAGGACCTCCTCTCCCTCTCTCTGTCTCTCTCTCTGACTCTGAACAGCACAGACCGCGCTGAGGAGCCGAGTCTCTCCTCCACACCGAGGTAAGACCCACCGGGCCACCGCTGAGGAAAATACAGCACAACTAGATCAGTATTACCTTTATTACAGCTTTAATAAAGTGTAAAATAGCTGCTGGAACTCAGGAATCTCCTCCAGAGCCTCTAAACCAGACCTTCAGTGTGTTTAAAGACACAACAACAGGTAGCAGCTCAGTATCTGCTCTGATTATCTCAGATATGTCTCAGCTGGGCTAACTAATTAATAAGTAACGTTAGTGACGTTAGTGTTATTGACTTATCGTACAATATATGGACATAAACTCAGTAAAGAAACACCTGAGTACTGCACAGAGTGTTTACCTAAGCTTATTAACCCAGCAGAGCTCAGACCCATTTCTGAATACTGATACCAAAATTCAGTTTTGAATCAGATAAATTCAGCGAGCAGCTTATTCATTATTTATTTTATTGTGAAAACATAGACTGTAAATATGTTAAGATAAAAATCCTGATGTAACACAAATAACACAATTTCTAACAATAACTTGTATTCCAACATCATACTAGAAATAGAAATCATGTCAGCACTGAATAAGTTATATGGAGCATAATACGTTTAATTTAAGCATTTGAATGGATAACATGTTTGAAACGGACCTGCATAATAAAAACACACTGTTAAAATTAGCTAGTTTATCTCTAGTTTGTCTAGTTTAGCGCAATAATTTAGCAATAACCCAGCACTCCTACAGTCTGTAAATAAGGTGAGAAGAATGGACACAGGTTCACACTCTGTGCTGTAAGGTGGATTATTTAAGATATGTATAGGTATATGTATTTCAAATTTAATGTCTAAAAGTTCTGAGCAATAAAAAGTTTATTTTTTGAAAATTGACCACCTTAGATTCTGAACAACACAGGGTATGTTAAGATTGAGCTGATCATAACAAAGCTAAACATTCAGTGTGACCAGGTTTGATTGACCAGCTTGACCAGAAAGGCCCTGGTTGACCAGCATGATCAAGTTGGTCAACCAATATGATAGGACTGGTTGATCAGCATAGACAAAATCACCAAGCTGGTCAACCACAACGATCAGACATGTCCCAAATTAAATGCACTCTACACTATGCTGGTCAAAAGCTGGTTAACTTGTTTGCTAACCAGTATAGGGAAAGTTTCCTTCCGGTTGACCATCTTTTTATCACATTGACCATCAAAGACCAGCTTAAACCACAAGATACCAGCTACCAGCAAAAAAAAGCTTGTCTTGAGCTGTAAAGGCTCAGTAGTCAAGTTTTTAATGGAATAGGAATGATTTTCCTTTACGATACAAATTTGAATAAATATTGTACATGGAGATTTTTACCTCTGCTTCTATTCTCCTGAGAATAAAGCTTTGCATAAATGAATGAATTGCTGCTAGATGTTTATTCAGTGCAGACTCCCCTCATTTTAGCTCAATAAAGAGTCAGCAGTTGTGGATTGTTTTTGCTTGATAGTTCAATCCATCCCAAATTTGCTAGTCCAGTCTGCACTGCTATAGATGCAGGACTGGCTTTCTAAAATTACTGCTTGCAAATCCCAAATGAGTCCAGTGGTTTCTGTATCCTTTTATAAACAAGGGATACTGCACTATACTGAAATTTTGTAGTGATCCCCATTTGGTGCTGTATAGGGCCAGCATCTCTACTGGCTTGGATGAACAGTTCAAGCAATAATACTTTAGGGCCTTAACATTATTTAGAAGTTTTTAGACATTTAAAGCTTCTTTACACACAGGACTGGTCAATATAAAACTTGTTATAGTTATTTGAATAGATTAATTTACATTATATTATTAGTCATGGTATTATTAATCAATTATATAAATAATATGATAATTTATTTAAATTCTTCCCACATTACTACTTAATACTGTGGATAATGCCAGTACTTCTAGAATACTGACCAACTGCATGTAACATTTTGGCCAATCACACACATCAATTAATGTTCTACTAAATTTTAAGAGGACATAAAGTTCTGTATATTACTAAAAAGGTTGTTTGATTCAACAATGGTGGACCTATTTAAGAGGTTCTTCATCATAAAGAAACAAATATTCATCAATTCAAATTGTCAGGCTGTTTGGTTTGTTATGCATCAAAGACTTTTAAACAAGAAGTCTTAAAAAAGACTCTTTTTAAACTGTGTATAACTGTGGCCTGCTCTTAAAATCTGCCTTTCCTGCATAGTTTGCCTCCAACCCTAACTGACTGCACCTGATCCAACAAATTACTCTCTGATAGAAGTTCCTAAATGGCTAAATTGTGTATCTTTTGTCTGATTTTGTCTGGAGTTGAAAGGTGAAAGGTAGATCCTCACACCCTAATCCTGATTTCAGTAAGATCCGCACACAGTGGGACAGTAATGGTGTAGTTAGGACCTAGTGATGTCCTGAAGCCCACTGCCACACCAGGCCCACACAGAGCCCCATTAGAGTCACCATAATGCAGCTGGACTGATCTGAATGTGCCTTTCATGAGAAGCACTGGGGCTTCTTGCATCCGGGACATACTGTGCCTGCCAGACCCCAGTCTTTCTTCTACGTGCACACACATAGAAGTTTGTTTTTGTATTTTGTGAGGATGTGGTCTTTTTTCTATAATGTGTATTATAAATGAGATTTTACACACAGACACACACGCACACACAGGCATTCACTCAAACAAACAAGTATTATAGTGTACCTCTAAACCTGGCCCTCACCTCAGACTGACATGATGTTCTTGTCTTGATACATTACTCAACAGTATGCTTCACTGTGTGTACTGTAGATATCAACAGGTTTTATTACAAGCATAATTAGTCCTAATTGGTGATATTATTGATTATACCATAATTATTTCCGACCCTGCAATGTTATTTGCTGAGAGACATTTTATGAGTGACATTATCAGCTGGTAATGCACTGTAACCGAAGCTCTCCATGTATTACTCCGCCACATACAGGTAACTTAGCAACGATGCAGCTCTTACAAACCAAATACAACCAAACGTGATATCATTATACACCACTGGGAGCCGCTGGATCCCATAGATACAGTGCAGAAACGCCATGTCTCCAATAGGCTGCACAGGCAAAGACGCGGTCCACACAAATAATTAAGCCCAGCGATTAAAAAATATGCATTATTACACACATTATCAGCCACCAATATCAGGTTACGAGTTGTTATTAAAATAAAAGCTTAAGTGTATATATTTTTCAGTTAATATGGGGTATTTTAAGCTGGATGTAAAATAGGGAACCCTTGTAATTCCGCAGGTCTTGCCGCTGGGGGGAGCCGAAGTAAACAAACTTCAAACGAGCGCTGGACTTTAATCTACACAGATTTCTCTCATGAAAACTGTTTATGTGGGTGAGTAAAGCTCTTATGTTTATTTACAGTGAGCTTAGATTTCCACAATTTTGACTGAAATGGCCGATAATAGAGGCCACCACGCTAACCTAGCAACAACGCAGCTCTTACAGCACAGCTACAAACAGAGCAGCAATGGAACTATTTTAACTTGCAGAGTGTTTATAACCAAACAGATCATATTTTCTCGTCCTCTTTAACTCAAAATCTTTTAAATAACAGTGATTAATGAAACCGTGGTATAACTGCAATAATACACTTGAGGCTTGTGCATGTAATATTGGCACTGCTGTGCTGATCTACCAATCTGCCAATCATCTATACTCATTTGTTTAAAAGTGCTATTTTGAATTAAATTTAATTAAACTTCTAAAATTGTAATACCATGATAGGTTTCATGTACTGTGGCAACAGAAAAGTAATTCCTCAAAGGAAATTATTAGGATTCTCTAATTAACAAAATGTGTGCATGTGGAACCATGACACCTCCCAGTTTCAGTGGATATTTATAGCCTGGTTAAATGGTTCTATTATGGAACATGTGCTGTAGATGGCTAAGAACCTTTACAAAAAGGTGTTCCACTATTGTGTATTAATAAACCATGTTCCAGTACTGTATATATTACTAGCAAGGACATTTTGTCCTGTAAATCTACAAAAACACTTGATATGGTAATAACACCCAAATATAGTAAACTGTTATACTGACCTAATGGCTTTTATACAGAACCAGAATTGATGGACTGACTAAAAATAGGTTAGAACACAAATACATCAAATTTATCAGTTAGCTTCAATGTGTATCAACTACAAAAAGAGCATTTTCAGCAAATAGAAGTTTTCATAAATTATGAGCTGAAGGAAAACAGTGTAATCCACAGCTATGAATCAGACTGTTTATCTACTTTCTTCTGGATGGCTAATCTGCCCACTGGAGTCACAGACTTCTTTAGCATGTAGATTAGCCTACTTTGTTTTGCACTAAATTTGTTTGTGCCAAAGAATCTAATCAGGTTAATCATTGCTTTTCATGCCATTACAAAAATGTAACTACCACAATAATATTTAAGGTGGTGTATGATTTCGTCTTAGTATAATCTCAAAAAGATGAAATAATTGATTTGTTATTATTTTGAGGCTTATATGATTATATCTTATCACTGTCATGCAATCAGCTAACTGGTCAGATTATATCTCTTTCATGAAATATGTGAAATACAGTGTGATCACTGAATATGTTTATCTCATTCAGTGTATGTGGCTCTCAGTTCTTTTCAGTAAGCTATGAATGGCCTATCTCTTGCAAGTGTGTATTGGGTGCATGTTACAATAATCACCCTAAAGCACCAAGTGATTTATATTTCATGTGTTTAATCTCAGCATTTAATATTACATAACTGTTACATAAGATTAGCATGCAAAGAGCTGTTCTCCATGGCTTGTTTGTTGTAAACACTACTGATGCCAGAGCTATGGGGTTAGCGTGGCTAGCACTGAAAAAACACCATATGTTTGCTGACCAGTCACAGGAAGTTGAGCTGTTTCCTTAGGCAGAGCTGACTTCCTGTGCGTAGATTGCGTTCTGGAAATAACCCTGTGCTGCCCTAAGAAAGCAGACAGTTCAGCTACATGAGCTCTTTAGTTATGCTCTCGTCATTGGTGCAGATTGAGTAGAAAATCCAAGAATTAAAGGACAGTGATAAAAGAATATATCACAAGTATAAGATATGCCTCTAAGGATACGGCAGACTCTTTGTGTCCTTAAAGCTTTTGACAAACAATTAAAGTTTTTTAGCTGAAGTCTGTTTGTGCTCAACATTAATACAGATTAATTACATTGGTTATATGAGCTTAATGCACATTAACAGCCCAAAAATACAGCCACAAACTACAAAATCAATGCTTAAAATCACTCATTTGTATGCCTACAAGACGCCAGGGCAGCCAAAGCATTAAGTACACACAAAAACTCACCAGTCAGGTGGCCTAGTATTGTTAATTAGTTTCACATTAAATGGCAGCCTTTAAAAGGGCTTTTTAATATGATATGACCCAATATTTTCCTCATTTACCGTTGCAATTCCATGATAGTTAGTTAACTATTGAACTAATCCAGCATGCGCTCCGTTTTACACTAAGCAGTGGGTAGCCCCTTCAGCACAGCGCCGAGAAGGGGTTAGACAGTCATGGCTCCGCCCTCAGAGTGAAAATCATGAATCTGATTGGTTGGATTGTCCTGCAACTTTGCTAATATACTCATTACTACACCCTTCTCAAAATCGGGAGAAGGGTCACGCAGACACAAGGGGGCAAAAGCCATTTTAAAAAGCTTTGATTGGATAAAACCGCTGTCAGTCAGATAAGAGTCCAATAGAAACTGGAAAACGCAGATTAATTATTTGAATTAGTTGCTGTTTTTTTTTTTTTTGTTGTTAATTTATAAAATATATGCGTATAGTTTACAATACCTATGATATATATTTCCTGATTAAATATTATGTAATGATTTACATGCACCTATTGTCACCCCTTCTCTGAAGGCCTCACTGCACACCACTGGAATCCAGTATATGTGACTCTCAGCACTTCTTCATAAGCTATGAGTGGCCTGTGCCTTGCAAGTGTGTTTTGTGCCTTCTTTCTGTACACTTTTCATGCATATTTGTGCTCATTCTCAAAAATCTTACAGACATGGACAAAGCATAGCTGTACCTCTCGAAATTATGTGGGCATAGTAACCAATATGGACCACATGGACAACAAAGAAGAAACTCTTCCTGAAAAGAAAGTTGTTTACAACAGAAATGTTTGTCTGAATTGCCCTCTAGTGGAGATATTGCTTAACGTCTATACCAAGTTAAAGTATGCCGGTAGTATGTGATCAGTAACAGATACACAATTTAAAACAGACAATATTAATTGCCAAACAAAAAAAAGAGTGTAAATGAGCCCTTAAACCTACCTATAAGGTGCTTTAAGGCAGCCACCTACGTGAATGACTACCACTCTCTGATACTGATGATCAATTTAAATTAGCTTTTTTATTATTATTATTCGCTTAAAAAGGTCTTTGTTTCCCTGACAGAACACACTGTGATTACTCACTTGGATAAAACACATACATAAATAAGAATGCTGTTTTTAGACTGCAGCTCAGCGTTCAACCCTATTGTTCACAACTTAAACTCAGCTCAAAGCTTATAGACAAGGATCCAAACCACACCTCTTTTCAGCTGATTTCTAGGGATCCTGATTAAAGCCCAAATGTGGTATAAATAAGAAGCTACAGGAACCACCTTCCTTTATAAATCAATGGAGCTGAGTTCTACAGTCATAAAATAGTATCATACAGAGACTCTCACAGGCTTCTTTACTGTCTGGTATAGCTGCTGCACCACCTGTAAGCACAGGTCCCTTCAGAGACTGGTGAGGACACCAGAGTCCATTATGGAAAGCATGATAATGATGCTTGAGGAAAACCATTACATTCAGTTTGGACAGTACTCTGCATACAGTCGGTTCACCATACTGTGATCAGGTAAACAGTAAAGAAGCACCCTCTCCTGTAGAAACAGTCTAAAGAACAGTTCCTACACACAGGTTACTATTCTACTGAACAAGTTGTGAAATTCTGTATTTATTTCAGTACCCCGAGCCTCACTACAAACATTGTAGTGCATAAAAAAAGAATATATATATATTTAAACATCTGATTTGATCCTGTCAGGTTGAAGGAAAATAATCCATATCTTCAATTACATAAAAAAAATTGGTCTCAGCACACACTGACTCTGTCACTGACTCTGTCTAATAGTTATTTCACCTCCTAATTCTTTCTCTTGAACAGATGGCTTTGTTGGCACCTGGTAAAAGGCAGGTGATGTAATGGATGCAGCGCTCTCTGCCAGGCCAGAATCACCCCTGCTGTCTGCTGAACTCCACTGAGATCGGTTCTGATGAGTCACATTACAAGCACTGCCCCACATGTAGTGATGCAAGATTGGTAAGTTAAGATTAATGCCACATTTTGATGCACTGAACATTTTAAGTACTGTAGAAATCCCTCTGTATTCATCAAGAATATGTCAGTAATTATAAAAATTATTAATAGGATTATTCTCTACTTTAGTGTCTAACAAAATAAACTAAATTTTAAAATAGAATTCAGCTTCCTGAACCTAAAGGTTTACTATTAAATTGTGGTTGTGTCGATCTGGTTATTTCTTATACAGTTTTTGTGTTTGTATGAATAATACAGATGCACAGTTTAGATTAGATTGTTTTCGTATCGTATTGTTATCTTATATCCCTGTCTCACTAACCTACCTGGCCATTTAGCTCCCAGTTTTTTTAACACACTGTAGTCAAGACCCTTTGCTTTGTGTGTGTGTATGTGTGTGTGCACAGTGTTGTCATTTTTCAAC
This sequence comes from Astyanax mexicanus, assembly GCF_023375975.1. Taxonomy (NCBI): domain Eukaryota; kingdom Metazoa; phylum Chordata; class Actinopteri; order Characiformes; family Acestrorhamphidae; genus Astyanax; species Astyanax mexicanus. Next base: position 75,654,479 of record NC_064408.1, read on the forward strand.
TGCTGATGTGAAATGTGAAATACCTGTTTTAAAGTGAGGCTAGTTCTGTAGATCATTTTAGACCCTTTTATTCCTGCATAAAAATGTAAAGACGTACTTAATTTTACTTTTACATCAGTCTCTTATCAAGGTGGTGTGCAGCTTGAGGAGACTGTAGCCAGCTGAGAAAAGCTGAGAGGAATCAAAATATGTGTTGAGGAGTGGTCAAAGTCCTGAGCTGATCCTATATTAGATGCAGTGTCTAAATCTTAAATAAGCAGTTCATGACAAAAAAATACATCTAAACGGAAGACATTGTTCTAAGACCATTGAGCTTAAATTACTCCACAACAACAAGAAATTATAAGCAATGTTAATTGCAGTTATTACTGTTAAAGATGCCACAATGTCACACATTATAGATTGTTAGGAGTGAAGCTAATGTGACATACACAGTTAAAAAAAAAACAAGAATTTACAAAGACTTTTTTTTATGGCATGTAGTTAATGGTTTGAAATCTGACATTGGAGGGTTAAAAGGTTGCTGCTCACTTTTTATCATGCTCATCAGGTTATATTATAGTCACACCCAGAGCCCCTCAATGAGCTAAATGTGCTTTAAAGCTTTTAAGATCCAAAGAACCTGCTCACCTCTTCTCATCTTTCTTCTCCATGGTCATATCATGTTAGTGAATTCTGAGAGAATATGAGTTATGCAAGAGTTCACAAAGTGAAAGGCTTGTGTTACTGCACGCAGGACCGTGAACTCTAAGTGAACCGAGATGATGAGGGGAAAAAAATCCCCCTTGGGTTGCAGAAGCTTCTCAGCAATAAGAACGCTGATTTTCTCTGAGAAGCCCTTCCCCTCCGAATGTTCCACTGTGATAACATCTGTATTAATAGGGCAGTTATTTGATAGCAGCACTGCAGTGTTCACTTGTTTGCCAGATCCAGCCCAGTGACTTGGAGAGTCTAGATAATGAAGCATTCAGGGCTTTGTTGCCCTTGCAGTCCTGTAGTGTCCTGCTGATCTGAATGTATCACATGCACCTAGAATGTGCAGAAAAAGAAGTCCATGTAATTCAAGATGCTTTTATCGTAATTGAATATTTAGTCGGACTGAAAGAGGGCTAAATCTATGACGCATTTTGTGACACTAAGCATGTCCACCTTTATTGAGGTAATTAAGTAATCAGGTTTCTTAAATCTAGGCATGGCCGACATGTGTTCAATTCGTGATTAGCTTGTGTGGGAGGAACATGCAGCTTCTGCTTTGTGTTGATTATTGGCTGCTGCTTTAAAGAGCTGTGTGAATGTGCTTTTCCAGCTGACATTCAATACAGCTGATTAAATGTTTCCCCAGTTACCCTCTAAGATCCTCTGTGATCCTTGGCTTGAACGCAGGGTTCTAGAAAGAACAGTAATTTGTATGGGTCTAAAGGTACACAGAACTCAGGGATCGAGTCACAGCACAGTTTGGACTTGAAATTAATTCAATACAGGGAAAAATCTTTTGATTTAGATTTTGGATAAAATAAGTAGTAAATCTATGAAAATACAACACTTGTAATAATACATTTGTCACATAAATAATAAACATTTTGGATCATTCTGATAAATTTCAATACAACATAAAGTGAACACGAGTTAATAATTTAATTATCATTCCCCAAAATCACATTTCCAAGTTGAATACATTGCCCACATCTGGGCTCACAACTCTTTGGCTGTCTAGTGTAAACCACATTCTCTGAATCTGATCTCTCCATCAGAAAACCCTGAAGAAGAATTTTGATCTGATTTGATTTAAAGCTCAAGAGCAGTTGGGTTATGTAGCTGTACAATGAACCGAAGCACATAAGCAATCTCATGCTGAGTTTATAAAATTGACCATACCAAATGCACTTATTTAAAACAATAAAATCATATCCAAGCAACAGAGCTTTAAAAGCAACCAATTTAAAAGCACAGTTTTTTTGTAATCAATTTTTTATTGGAAGTGTTAACAGATGATAACAGATGTTACAATATAGTACATTACAAACATATAATGTTTTACTATACCTTTTAAATCCCATCCACGTCCACCCTGCCCTGCTCACGTCCACCCTGCCCCGCCCACGCCCACCAGGTCCCGCCTACATCCACCCTTTCCCGCCCACATCCACCCCACCCTTTCCCGCCCACATCCACCCCACCCTTTCCCGCCCACATCCACCACACCCTGCCCACATGCACCCTACTCCACCACTTCCACAAGCATCCCTCCCCACCCAACCACCACACTTATACACATGCAATTAACTGTCAATGTTAGACTTAAATAGAAACAGCTATCCATTCATCAAAGTGATTTTTTTAATGATGTTTATACTAAGAGATACAATGAGTCATATAAAATATATAAACCTACATAAGCCATTTATTACTACTACTTCTACTATTACTACTACATTACATAACAGCCAATAAAGTAGAAAAATAAATGTATCAGATATTATATCGATAGTGTTGAGTATGTCACCGATTTTACATTGTTTTTTTTAAATGATGAGCATTTAAATCAAGGCAGTGTAATGCTAGATTGAGATCTTGTAAACAGTTACAAATAAATAGATGAGCCAGAGACTGGGCTGAATGGAGATCTGTCTAATTAGGAATTAACCTAGATAGATTATAAATAGATCTCCCGTAAGCCTTTGATATGACTTATGTAATTTCACTCATATTCACTTGATTGGTTTAAACGAAATCTGTCTGCGTCTCTCACTTGTCTAACTGTATCAGCTTTATTCCCATTCATTCCCAATCTGCAGTATTAGCTGCATTAGTGCTACCAGTAGTTGTTGTGCAGGTGTTACTGCAGCTCTGTTCCTTTAATTTGGTCACTGCCCCTAAGAACTCTGTTATTTTTTGTTTTGTTTTGTTTTGTTTGTTTTGTTTTTTTACCTATTTGCCATATTTGAAAGTGACTTGCAAAAGTATTTATACCCCTTCTACTTTTTACATTTTGTCACCTCACAGCCACAAACTTAAATTTATTTTATTGTGATTTTAAGTGATAGATAAACACAAAATGGCACACAATTGTGAAGTGGAACGAAAATTATCCATGTTTTTCTTTTTTTTTTTAATCTGAAAAATGTGCAAAAAAGTGCAAAAAAATTCAGCCCCCTTACATCAATACTTAATTAAGCCACCTGTCTTTACCAGCTTTGCAGAGATTTTTGCAGTTTTCATGTCTTGCCACAGATTTTAAATGAGATTTAGGTCAGGACTTTGACTGAGCCATTCTAACACATGAATATTCATTTATCTAATCTATCTTATTCTAATGTGGCCTCATGCTGTATGTTCTTCACAGATAAGGTGTATTTACACTGAGACTGAATTATACACAGCTGGACTCTAATTAAGCAACTTCTGAAGACAACTGATTGTACTGGATTTTATTTAGAGTGTTCAGATCAAAGGGGGCTGAATACTGATTTTAATTTGATTACAATTTTGAAAACCATGTAGCATTTTCTTTCCACTTTACAATTATGTGCTACTTTGTGTTGGTCTATTATGTAAAATCTCCATAAAATACATTTAAGTTTGTGGTTGTACGTTCAATAGGTATGAATACTTTTGCAAGCCACTGTATAGGTGGCCAAAATTTAGAGAGAAAATGCAGAATTTATTATTCTGTTAAGTCAAAAACTCCTCTTATGAATGATAAAGCATAATTTACTTGCCCATAACCAATTAGTTATTAGTAAAGACCACTCAGATTATCTTGTTTGAATTCCATAATGAAACCGAGCATTACTGAATCCAGGAGTCCATTGTCCTTGTGAAAATTTCATATTTCACATTGCATAATCACATGCCATAGTCAGGAGGTGCTCATACATTATTAAATTAGAGATTGGCCTGTTCGGCATGGGAGTGCAATCTGCATGAATAGAACATGAGAGCTTCCTGTCTCTGTGTTTCAGCTTCTCAGATCCAGACGCTATGACCAGCTCTCACTGCACCCCCAACCCAGACAGAGCAATGGTGCCCCTGCTGCCCTGCAAGCTCTGTCTTGGAGAGTTTCCTCTGGAGAAAATGACCAGCATCTCCCAGTGCCAGTGTGTCTTCTGCAGCCTGGTGAGGAGCTTTACTAATGTACTGTATTTTTTCTGTACTGATAACAGTGATTGATGCAAGCCTGTTTAAGATTGAGCTTACATAGCTCTATACACTCACCGACCACTTTATTAAGTACACCTTGCTTCTACCGGGTTGGACCCACTTTTGCCTTCAGAACTGCCTTAATCCTTAGCATAGATTCAACAAGGTACTGGTAACATTCCTTAGATAATCTAGTCCATATTGACATGATAGCATCACGCAGTTGCTGCAGATTTGTCGGCTGCACATCCATGATGCGAATCTCCCGTTCCACCACATCCCAAAGGTGCTCTATTGGATTGAGAGCTGGTGACTGTGGAGGCCATTCGAGTACACTGAACTCGTTGTCGTGTTTAAGAAACCAGTCTGAGATGGTTCGTGCTTTAAGAAAGGTTATATCATCCTTCTTAAAGTAGCTATCAGAAGATAGTACACTGTGTTTATAAAGGGATAGACGTCGTCAGCAACAATACTCAGGTAGGCTGTGGCCTTGACACGATGCTCAATTGGTACTAATATGGCAGGAAAATATCCCCCACAGCATTGCACCATCACCACCAGCCTGGTATGTCTTCTGCTGCTGTAGCTGATCCGGGTTCGATGTGTTGTGTGTTCAGAGATGCTCTTCTGCAGACCTCGTTTGTAACGAGTGGTTATTTGATTTACTGTTGATTTTCTATCAGCTGGAATCAGTCTGATCATTCTCCTCTGATCTCTGGCATCAACAAGTCATTTGCTCCCACAGAACTGTATCAGCTCACTGGATATTTTCTCTTTTTCATTCTCTCTAAACCCTTAGAATTTGTGCGTAAAAATCTCAGTAAATCAGCAGTTTCTGAAATACTCAGACCAGCCTGTCTGACACCAATGCCACGTTCAAAGTTACTTAAATCAAATTTCTTCCACATTATGATGCTCGGTTTGAACTGCAGCAGACCGTCTTGGCCATACCTAAATGCACCGCACTGCTGCCATGTGATTGGCTGTTTCAACATTGGCGTTAATGAGCAGTTGGACAGGTGTACCTAATAAAGTAGCCGGTGAGTGTATATTGTCAATATTGTGACAAACCCTAGTTCCTGCAAAATGTTCAAGTGTAAGGTCATTAGGCCATTAGGTCAGTTTAATGTGATGCACTTGCCTGAATGAGGTCTGAATGGGATTTGAAGCAACAACCATCCTAATCCTGATAAAGCCCTATCAGACATTAGGTTACAATGCACTGTGTTCCAGCTGAAATGATTAGTCTCAGTGTAAAGTATTTGGCTGCTACTCACGGACATGACCATCTCTTCCAGTGCTTAAAGCAGTATGTGGAGCTGCTGATCAGAGAGGGCCTGGAAACAGGCATCAGCTGTCCAGACTCTGCCTGTCCGAATCAGGGCCAGTTACAGGAGATTGAGGTACAACTGACTGTAGTTGTGATACATATGAATATACACTGTCAATCACTTCTGCATTAGTTCATTCTAAGAATAATTTATTATAAACATATAACATTAATTATACTAACTCTATCTGTTTGTTTCTCTCTATCTGTGTCTCTATCTCAACTAAAGATTGAAGCTATGGTGACTGCAGATGTCATGCAGCGGTACAAGAGGCTACAGTTTGAGCGAGGTGATGTTTCCTATCAGTCTCCTCTATCATGTCAAGTTTACATTAGGACTACCAATCTCAACATATTCTATACCCACTCATGTAGGTTAGTTGCTAATTGCTTGTGTTGCAGCTGTTTTTTTTAGTGTCACTTCATTTTCCCGCCTTTTGTTGCTTCCTTCTTAACTTTTTTAAAGATATTCCAGCTATCAAGTTCTAAATGAGTTTGTGTTTTTCATGAAATGGTAAAAAAATTCTCAGATGATATATAAATAATTGCCTTCTGGTTTTATTTACACTCATTTACTTTTTACGCAGTGTACCAACTATTTTGAAATTGGGTTTGTACGATTTGGCTTGCAAAAGTATCCATTTTCACATTTCACATTGTAACACATAATTGTAAAGCAGAATAAAAATGATACTTTTCAATATTTTTTATAAAATAAAAATCAGAAAAGTGTCACGTATTCATCCCCTTTACTCTGAAACTCCTAAATAAAATCCAGTTCAATTAGTTGACTTCAGAAGTCACTTAATTAGCTAATAGAGTCAAGCTGTGTACAGTTTAGTCTCAGTATAAACATACCTGTTCTGTAAAGTCCTCAGTGGTTTGTTAGAGAACATACAGCCAGAGCTACAGTGGAATGGTTTAGATAAAAGGATATTCATGTGTTAGAATGGCCTAGTCAAAGTCCAGACCTAAATCCCATTGAGCTTCTGTGGAGAGACATGGAAATTGCTGTTCACAGACTCTCTCCGTCCAACCTGGCTGAGCTTGAGCTGTTTTGCAAAAAAGAACTAACAAAAACCTCAGTCTCTAGATGTGCAAAGCTGGTGGAGACATACCCCATTTTCATTCCACTTTACAAATCGGTTATGTTGTGTTGGTCCAATAAGTCTTAATAAAATGCATTTAAAATTGTGGTTGTAAGGTGACAAAACTTAAAAAAAGGTACAATGGATTTGCGAGCCACTGTATTTAATTACTTAAGAAATGCTTTCAAAAGTTAATTATACAAATCATCGTATGCACAGTAAATGGTAATAATCGTGACCAGCAGTGTCTGTGCAAGAATTACAATTTTAAAAATATTTTTCTTTCGTAACATTATTGCTATACCACACAGCATGTTAGAAGTACTACGCATCATACAATATATAGTAGAATCTATTAGTATAATTTCAAGATGGATGTAATATAGGTTACTCCTGAATTGATCTTTTGGGAGAGAGGATTGGAGTCTTGGATTGCAGGCTCCTCTGTGTGCTCTCTCTGAAACCTCTGTATCCAAGTGGCTCCCCTGAGTGCAGTGAAGAACAAGAAGCCTTTTCACTGTCTTTGTATTTGTGTTTCTGTTTTGCTAGATTTTTCCCCTGAAGGGAAACAAATACCAAATCCATCATTCTTGAATACTGTAAAACAGTGCTTGACACGTTAAACCAAAGTATTAACTGGAACAAGGATGTTTAAACAGAAATAATATCATTTTAGTTGAAAGCCTTTAAAGGGGCTAACACCTCCTCTCTGCCTGCTTTACAGAGGTTCTGCTGGACCCCTGTCGGACCTGGTGCCCATCCTCATCATGCCAGGCTGTGTGCCAGCTGAAAGAAGCGGAGGTGCGCGTGCCTCAGCTGGTGCAGTGCCCCCTGTGCAGCCTGCGCTTCTGCTCTTCCTGCCGGGGAGACTGGCACACAGGGCAGGCCTGCCGCAGCAGTCTGCCCATCATCACTTTCCTACCTGGAGAGAATGGGTAAATACTCCCGAGTAGAGCTCAGCAAATCAGTAATAACTAAAAAAAATGTTTAAAAAAAAAGATCAGAAATGTAGTATTATACTCAATATATATTAATTTTATTGAGACCTGCCAATATATATATAATATATATATATATATACACGTATTTCTAGCCTCACCACTGATGTTCATTGCACATCAGTTGTCACAATTTCAGTTTACGAGCTGTAGAATTGAAGGCCCCACATTACAAATGAAACATCGTTCTTGAGTGTTAAATTTATTTGAGGTATTGTTTTTATTACACCCTTCAGAGAGAGTGTTATTGAATCAGTTTTGTTGGGTTTTAACCAATATCCTACTGATCTTAAATCTTTTATTTGGCTGTATAAAGAGGTTGAGGAAGAGAGGATGCACTCTCTTATAGGTGTTATTCATCCAGCTGCAGTGAACTACAATCAACCCAGAGCTAGTCAGTGGACCTCATTTTTAGGCCAAATATAAAAAGGGTCTGATTTGATGGGCTCCAAGTGGTCCAGAAGACTAAGGCATTATCACTATGATGAGGAGACTGCTGATTGCCATCAGCAACCAAAGATAGCTGTCTTTGTGTGGGTAGATGTCAGTCAGCACAAGGCATTTGTGAGCTGATATATCTGAGCCGAGTCGCTGCGCTTTCCTCCCAGAGTGCTGACTACCCTGTGATGCTGCATCAGCAGCAGCTTAAAAAGACGCATAGTACAGGAATCCACATAAATTTGACTGGTTACATCACAACATTAGTTCTGCCTGCTCCAACAAAGCTACATAGTTAAATTTCTGGCATGCTGAGCTTAGAGTAATAATGATAGAGACACTATTCTCCCTTTTAAGTCAATGGAGCATCAATATGATTTTGAATATGTTATTTCAAGGTTTAAATGCTAGTTATGCTTTTATACTGTTTGGAGCACTGCTGTGCATTATATTCGGATGTATCATATGCCATGTTTGACCAGTATGCTGAAAAGGGATCTGTATCACAAATCAGGCTTCTTCTTTTTTTTTTTTTTTTTAAATACATGTGATCACTGCACTGTTATCTGGTCTTAATATGATACCTTGTTTGGTTCTAAGACAAACAATGCTTTTGAAACTGTTCAGAATCTGTTATGAATGGCCTTTCTGTTCCAGTAGTACAGTCTTTCTTTCTCTCTCTTTTCTCTCTCTCTAGTTCCATTTGTAAGAGTGAAGAGGACGAGGCTCCTATAAAGCGCTGTCCGAAATGTAAAGTGTACATAGAGAGAGACGAGGGCTGCGCCCAGATGATGTGTAAGAACTGCAAACATGCATTCTGCTGGTACTGCCTGGAATCATTGGATGTAAGTCATACTGACCACCAATCATGCTGCTCTTGGCCATTCTTTAATATCTTTACATTAAGTTCCTAATCACTTGTCATAGGCCTGATAGTATATTAACTATTTTAATATGAAAATAATGCAGAGTCAAGACCACCTCCTCTTTCCAACACTCACTAAACATCTTATCAGCTTCACTGATCAAATTGCAGCACTTTGTAGTTCTGTAATTACAGACTGTGGTGCCTCTGTTTCTCTGCATACTTTGTTATTCTCCTCTCACCCTGTGTTTAAAACTCCAGCAGCACTGCTGTGTCTGATTCACTCATAGCAGCACAACACTATGACTAAATACTAAATACTCATACACCACTATGCCAGTGTTGCTGCAGTAATAAGAATTACGCACCACCCAAATAATAACTGCTCTGTGGTGTTCCTGTGGGGGCCTGACCAATATAGAACAGAATGAAAGGAGAATAATGAATCACACATTGAAACAGAAGGATTAAAGTCTCTCATTATAGATCTGCAAAGTGGCCCTCACATTTTGTCAATATTTGATTTTATATTTTCATAGGAGAACACAGATAGATAGATAGATAGATAGATAGATAGATAGATAGATAGATAGATAGATAGATAGATAGATAGATAGATAGATAGATAGATAGATAGATAGATAGATAGATAGATAGATAGATAGATAGATAGATAGATAGATAGAAAGAAAGAAAGAAAGAAAGAAAGAAAGAAAGAAAGAACATCTACCAGTTCTGTGATGTTGTCATGGAGGAGTAATAGATAATTCCAGTGGCAACCTGTGAAGCTATAGTGAATGCCATGCCCAAGTGGTGGCCACTAAAAATAATGACAGTATAGACACAATATGGCCATTTTCACTTAGGGGTGTACTCACTTTTGTCGCCAGCAGTTTAGACATTTGTTGCTGTGTCCTCATATAACTCAACACACAGCCATTAGTGTACACTGTTATACAAGCTGTACACTGACTGCATTGCATTGTAGTCACAAAGTGTCATATCTTCAGTGTTTTCCAATAAAAAAGATAATACAATATTTACAAAAAGTTAAATTGGTTTTCTGTGATTTGACTTCTGTTATACTCAGCTTGGTTCTTCTGATTGTCTTTGTTTTTCTAGGATGACTTCTTATTGATCCATTATGACAAAGGACCATGTCGGAATAAACTGGGTCATTCCAGAGCCTCTGTCATCTGGCATCGGACACAGGTATACACAGTGCACATTTATTTGACCTAACGTCATTATATGTAGTATACGGCTATAGACAGTACACAGGTATATGCAGTATACAGCTATAGACAGTACACAGGTATATGCAGTATTATGCAGCTATAGACAGTACACAGGTATATGCAGTATTATGCAGCTATAGACAGTACACAGGTATATGCAGTATTATGCAGCTATAGACAGTACACAGGTATATGCAGTATACAGCTATAGACAGTACACAGATATATGAAGTTTACAGCTAGAGACAATACACTGATGTATGCAGTTTACAGCAATCTTAAGTGTGTTAATATGCAGTATTTTGGTAGCAGACAGTGCAGGATATAACACTCAGTAGTAGAACTGTAGCCTGCCTGGCGTTAGCGGCTCAGCCACAGGGATCAGTAGCACAGAGGAAGACAGGGCAGTTTTCACACAGAGGATTTAGTCCTTTAATCCTCATCCTCCCCTCATTGCCTAGCTTTCTAAAATAAGCATTGCTGAGGGTGAGTGTGCGTATGTACGTGCATATGTGCATACATGCATGTGCATCCTTGTAGGTCCTGCAGAACTGTTGATAAAGAATTAGTTTTTACATAGTATCTATAAATATATTATGTGTCTGTTTCAGAAATGTGCTAAATGTGTAATCACCTGAAGTGCAAGCAACCGACCCACACACGCAATGTTATACATGCACACATAGGGTCAGTTTCCCAAACAGGAATTTAGCTTTTTCTGAGATTATATTTTCATTTTAATGGAAAATACAGCTCTGAAAAAAATCAAGAGACCACTTCAGTTTCTGAATCAGTTTCTCTAATTTTGCTATTTATAGGTTTATGTTTGAGTAAAATGAACAATGTTGTTTTATTCTATAAACTACGGACAATATTTATCCCAAATTCTAAATAAAAATATTGTCATTTAGAGCATTTATTTGCAGAAAATGAGAAATGACTGAAATAACAAAAAAGATGCAGAGCTTTCAGATCTCAAATAATGCAAAAAAATAAAGTTCATATTCATAAAGTTATAAGAGGTCAGAAATCAATATTTGGTGGGAAAACCCTGGTTTTTAATCACAGTTTTCATGCATCTTGGCATGTTCTGCTTTTGGATAACTTTATGCCACTACTGGTGCAAAAACCCAAGCAGTTCAGCTTGGTTTGATGGCTTGTGATCATCCATCTTCCTCTTGATTATATTCCAGAGGTTCTCAATTTGGTAAAATCGAAGAAACTCATCATTTTTAAGTGGTCTCTTATTTTTTTCCAAAGCTGTGTCTACTTTAAATGCTGTAACTGTCTGGAAAACTGGCCCTTAGAATCCTCTGATTTATTATGTTTAAGCTACTCATGTTATTTATCATGCTTGGAATCAAACCTTGCATTACTGACTTCATTATCACACTGCCAAGACAGATCAAAACAGAGGTCTGTGAGAGGCAACTGTGTGTTTGTGTTTGTGTGTGTTTGCGTGTGTGTTTGCGTGTGTGTTTGTGTGTGTTTGTGTGTTTGTGTCTGTCTCTATGGGTGATCTCAATTATCAAGCCTTTAGTGCCCCCTTGTGGTGTGCAGTGTTCTGGTCCATCTCTGGCTACATTCATCACAAGCTTTTTTTTTTACTGCTAAAATTTTCTGTTTACAGTGGTATGAAAAAGTTTGGGAACCCCTGATAGTTTTCATGATTTTCTTTTATAAATCATTGGTTGCTCAGTTCAGTTAAATATATAATTTAGCAGATGAACACAGATTTACAAATCTGTGTAATACGTTTTTTTGTATTTTCCACTTTGATGTTACTTTTTTGTTATTTTGATGGTTGTTGATTCATTTATATTAATTCAAAAAGACACTTTTTGACAAGCCATAAACTGAATCTTTGATTCTAATCACAGAAAAATATAGCCAACAAACTGCTACAGATGGTACAAATAGCCAAACAAAAGGAAAAAAAACATTTTTGATTTAAAAACACAGGTTTTGAAATGACAGTGATGTATGTAACTCTCTTCTCTATATCTGGTTGCAGGTTGTGGGGATTTTTGCTGGCTTTGGTTTGCTGCTGCTGGTGGCCTCCCCATTCCTGCTTGTGGCCACACCTTTCGTCCTATGCTGCAAATGCAAATGTGGCCGAAGAGATGACGACCCCTTACCCACTTAGAGGTCCATCATCAGCTCTGATTCAGATTCCTCTGAAACTCAGCAAAATGAGTTTTACCCTACCTGTGCTCTGGGGAACTCTTTTGGCTGGACTCTTACAGGCACTTAATCGCACTGGAGGTGCATCTACTGTGGGTTGATGCTGAGAGAGACTGCAGTCTAAAGGAACATTAGAACAGCCTCTAAAAAAGACAGCAGGAGTCTGGGATTTACACCATTTACAGTTCGGATGGAAATAAAAGGAGGAGACTTTCAGAGCGTAAGAGTGTAACACCGTGAGCTCAGTTCACAGTGTCTGAAGATGTATACTTTTGCTTCGTTGTGGCTAGAATTCCTTGACAGATGGACACAGCCATGAAAGCTGACTAAGAACTTTGTTGGTCAAAGTTTTCAATCAGAAAATTAAGCTAAAGCTGAAACAAAAGCTGTAAAAAATATAAGCCATAAATTGGGCTTTTTTTCGAAGATGGATTTTATTTTCTGTGTAGCAAGCCAAATAACCTGATCAGTCCACGTTTGCTGCAAAACTGCAAAATAACATTTGGACTTACTTATGTCCTTTCATTTTTGACTTTTTGAAGCTGTAGCACCACCTTTGTTCTTGTTATAAGTAGCACCCACTTTTTGTCTCATGACTTGCTGCTTTCCAGACTCTGTCTTCCATTTGATGCTGGTTAGCAAGAACATTTCAGAGATTGCAAAAATGGCCTGTTGAGAGCCTGTTATAGACCACTTGAAGGCCTATCATAGCTGGGGGAAAGATGTAGGGTGATTTAGCCTAATGTGGGACACCTAAGCTTTATGTCTTCTAGGGGTGGGCGATGTGGTCCTAAAATAATAGCACGATATTTCATGGTATTTTTGCGATAACAATACTCTTGGCGATATGACAAAATACTGAATAGCAAAAATTATTTCAAGAATACACTATTGCAACAAAATGAAAATTAAATTTTACTATTGCATACAATATGATGTTGCACACCTCTAACTGAGATATTAAAAAAATATTTTATCAGATTTGTAACAGAAGTCAATGATCCAGAATGTCACGATACTAATAACGCACATCAAATATCTCTATATATCCAGGATTAAAGTAAAATAAACGATACTGGGCAGTTATAATATATAAAATAGTAGATAGTAGCTATATAATGGAAAATGTGAACAGTGTGAGTTTTTCTTTTGCTAAAAACAGCAAAAAAAATTAGTGCTCTGATGTGATAATTAGGGGATATTTCAGGGTGTAATATCATTCACGATATTCAAAAATGTTGACAATATTATTGCGTATGATATGCTATAGCACACCCCACACCAAATGTATTTTTCAAATAAATCAGTAAATAAGTAAAATAATTAACTAAGTTAAAATACTCTATAATCTTGGATTAGGGTGGAGCAATCTTCAAACAGGAAGCACCCTAAACTCAAAAATGTCCCACATCAGGATAATTCTCACTACAGAAATTTACTATAAAGATGCCAAATGCCTTTTCCACCACATGTATCACTGTTTATCACAATTCAGTCATGTAAACATATCAGAGTGTCCTCACACTGAAACCTATCCTAGCTGTGGTAAATGTGATGATAATGGTAAAATGTACAGTTGCATTGTTTTTGGTTGTTCTCTCTGTCCTTTTGCTAATCATAGTTTGTTTTAAAGCATTTTCTGCTGCATGTTCTGATCCTGTCTCGCACTGAAAGCTTTATTCTCTGACCTAGACATGGTGACCTGTAGTAACCCTACCAACCAGGTGGGTTCAGGGTAATCAGGTCAGCAGAGTATAACTACTCGCTTTACCAGGTGACCTTTTTTGTGTAGAATTTGTACAACTGTCCTTCTTTGCCAAATGCAGTGTTAAAGCCTATTTTTTGGCCATTTCCAGGCACATACTCACAGTTAATAATACCGCCTCAGTCTGTTAGTCTAATGTGGTTCTGACCTTTTTGGCAGTGAAACATGCCTTTCTGTTTCCCTGTGTCTCATTCAGCAAGTGCAGCAACTATATTCTATAGTGATACTGTGCATAATGTGAACTCACACTTCTGTTGTTGTTTATAAATATTAGTATTGAAATGTCCTGGTCCTGTTTTCAGTCTGTATTAGCTGTCAATTTATTTATGTTTATGACTTGTTGAAATACACTGCCGAGCCAAAAACCATGTTATACCAGTTTATAAATTCATCTTGTTACCTAAGGGGATATCTTGGAAATACCCAAACCTGTATAAGCTGTGAGGTTGTATCTTATGAGGGAGTGTGAGCAAACACTGGCCAGTAGGATTATGGCAAGGCAGTGTAAATTACTGGAGTTGGAGCAAAGCATTTAACAGTCCTCGATCCATAAGGTCACATGTACTGGAACTACATTATAAAAGGGTTTACTACCTGCAGTGGACAGTCATGCAGTGGGTTGTAATGATTGTAATCAGGGATGTCTGGCTTGAATTTTCCTTGTGCTCTGACAGAAATCCCGTCCACATTCAATGCAGAAGACCCAACATGCATATCCTGTAGATCAGTGCAGCGTTCTTTAGCTTCAGTTGGGTATGGCAAGTCATAAGACACAATATAAGCCCAATGTCCTATAACATTTAGCATGTTATAGGACATGGAGCTATACAATTAATAGTACAGGTTTTTCTTTAAAAAAATGAAATATTTGTGGCTGAATGTAATCAAATATTCACAACAATGTTCCAACATCTCCTGTAAAGTCTTCCAAGAAGAGGAAAGGCTGTTACAGTGTAAAATGAAGGCATTTTGATTTAATTTCAGAAGAAATAATAAACAAGTAGGTATGTAGAAACATCTGGTGACATAAAGGAATAGTTTCTCAAAGAGGGATTAAGCCTAATCTTGGACAAATGTGACAAATAACTAAGTAACAAAATCTTACTTAAGTAAAAATTTGGGTTTTCAGATAACTGGGGTAATTACTTTTTACTTCTACTCCTTAAATTTTCACACAGTTATCTGAACTTTCTACTTCTTACTTTTTAAAAATATCCTTGTTCCTCTTATTTTATTTTACATGGTTTCCATACTGGCTTCTCATCGTTCAAATAAAACCCTGTCCAGATACAGTGAATCTGATTGTGGTTAGATGTGAAGTATAAACACATACTATTTCAATACCCTATTGGTTTATACACAATCCATTACACCTGGGATGTTCGGGTGCTAACCTGCATTGTATCCAAAAAACATAAAACCACGGCTGCCCAAATCACGGCAGAATTCAATGTGCACCTCAACTCTCCTGCTTCCACCAGAACTGTCCGTCACCACAATCAATTATTGTGCTCTAAACCAGGTGTTTCAGTTTCATTGTCAAATCCCATTATTGTAGTCTAGTATGAAGATGATCCATGCAGAGACCCAAGAGAACTTTTCCCAACTATACTCCTTTAATATATTTTCATTGTACTAAATGCATTCATTTCCAATAGGGCACATATGCATCTGAAACACTATGTAGCCTAGTGCATCCCAGATTTTTCAATATTAACATTTTAAAATAACATTACAGTCATTATAGCTATTAGAAACGTGTTTTGAGAAAGGGGGTAGTGCACTATAGGCTCTTGTGACACATCCTAAGCTTTGATTCCTAATGGCATTTTTCCCCAAATGTGTTGATTATTGTTTTTATTAGGTTTTAATAATGGACACACTTAAATCAATTCCTTCAATTACTTTTGTCAGCTCGTTCAATGTGAATAAACACAATGAGAATAAGACCAGATGTTGACTTGATGAGTAGATTGTAATTAATCATCATGTAACTTTGTAAGAAGTTTAAAATCACACATCTGTAAAGGAAGAGGATCTTCTACCTTCAGTGTCTGTTCAGCTGAGAGAGAGAAGCTTGTCAGCTGCTTGGTGGGGAGCATGTGGCATGGGCTGTGCTGAGCAGCAGCTGGCTGCAGCGTGGGGGCCTGCGGCTGGCCGGGCAAAGGGCCTCTCCTGGGGCCAGTGGGCATCTGCCTCGCCCTGCACCATTTCACCCGCCAGCATCACAAATTCATGCGCTGTTCCACCCGCACCATCTGTGTCCGCCTGCACCAGAAGCTCAGCTAGCCCCGCCGGTCACACGCAGGAGAGGCCGGAGGAGGCCAGGCCAGGCGGAGCTGCACCGAGACTAATCACATGAGAAAGGGACCAAGTCTCTGACTACTTTTGGAGTGATAAACTAGGTCAGGAAGAAAAAGTGGAGGAGCTGGACTTTACTACAACACTGATCGTGAAAAGATTATAGCCTGATAGGACTGCACAATATATTATTTCATTCCCACAATCACAATATCTGCCTTTACAATACTGATAGAGATTAGCTGTCACTTTTTTTAGCATCATATATAGTCTTTGTTATCTGCTCCATTCACCATCGTTTCTTCTCTTCTTTATTTTTTCACTCCCAGAAGGATACCTCTGATAACTAAGTTTACCCTTTTCATGCACATCACATGCATGAACACATGCAATGACATCTCTTACTGTAATTGCAAAGTTTGTACAGTTTTACTGTAGCTCACTGTCATTAGTTTCGGGGAGGCCCCACTGGCCTGGGGCCCTGAGCAGGTGCCTGTGTTGCCTGGTGGAAACAAAACACTTCCAGCTCCTCTTCCAAAACATTAAACACATGCATATTATACATTTTGCCATAATGGATCGCGCCAGACGACGCGGGGGGGCGTGAACTGTATGAGGTATGCTTGGGCACAGTTCTGTACTGCTTGAGTGGGTCTCAAGCGTAAACCCCCCCGCAGCAAGCTGAGAATGCAGATAAGGGAGGTGAAGGGGTGGTGGTGGGCGCGAGGTTGAACGTCACAAAGGTGAGGGGAAACAGGGAGGTATATAAATGGCCAAGGGGAGGAGCTTGTACCGCTCTGGCTTTAGTGATAATGTGATGTGGGTTTGGTTGGTGAGTATGGTTTGTAACATTTTTAGAATTGTAACGATGCAGCACATAAAACAATTATTAAAGTTAAAGTATTAAACTCACTGAAAATATATAATAAAGTAAAAGTGGAAGTAGGAGAAAGTTAATACTCCAGTAGAGACAGATACAGCATTTTAGCATTTAGGTAAAGTAGTTCTACTTGGTTACTGTACATCTCTGCCTAGAGCCGTTTATAGAATCTGCCGACTCCCTTCAAAAAACTATAAGGCGTTTATAAACTATGATTTTTATGATATTGCTTCATTGCTTCATATAAACCCATTCATTTTAGACCTTCAAGTGGGTACCTTATTCTCCTCACAAAAGATACTTATGTTCTTGTGACAAAACATGCTTTTGGAGAGCAGCCAGATGAGTCAGCGAATTGTGGGCCTCATTTATACGTTTTTAATCTTGATTTAAGTATTAATATGCGTGAGGAAGGTTTTTACGCATGTACCTGCAGTTCCGTGCTTTAACACATGATGTCACTAATTCCCGCTCCCTCTGCAATCTTCTGAAGGGATACGCGTGCCTCAAATCTAGATTAAATGTACGCCCGTTTTTTACGCCATATATATTTTTTATAAATCACTGTTCTTGCGTGAGAGGTTGCGCACGCACATTTCAGCCCTGTTTTAATGCGTACGCACCCTCTCACGCAAGAACAGTGTTTTAACCCTTGTGTGGTGTTCGGGTCTGTGGGACCCGTTTACATTTTTTATCAAAGGAAAAATGATACCATCAAATACTAGCTGCGGTCCAATCTGAAGGGAGCTGCCTAGGTAGTCATTGCCTTCAAAGGCAGCTCCCTCGTTCGGCAGCATTTTCACCCATGAGGGATCTTATAAGGCAGCGCGTTCGGGACACGCAGCTACTATTTCTAACTCAAACTTATTGGCTTTGGGTCATTTTCTGTGAAGAACATATATCAGAACACATTTTTGATGAACACCCCCCCTACACATTTAAATTACATACAGGATGTTCGGGTCTACTGGACCCGGGGCTAATAAAGGTGTTTACTCTGTTCTCCTCCTGTCTGGGTGTGTAGTTTGTGTGTGTTTTGTTTCTGCCCCTCAGGGCCGCTGCTAAGGTTTTGGAGGCCCTAAGCATAACTGGTCAGGGAGCACTGACGGCATTAGTCAATAGGTAGGCTACTCTGTTTATTAATTTTTTATTAAAGTCACTAAAAATCTTCAAACTACACTACTACTATTTGCAAACGTGCCACGTGCCTTGCAATACCCAGATTAGTTTCTAGTTAAGCGTTTAAAGCTACCAAATCAGCAAAGCCAACGTAACTAGCTCAGGCAACACCACTGAACATGAAGTAATCAAAACTATTTAAAGGTCACCTTCCGTCGTTTTTTCTTTCATTTTAAAATGTCTAGTTGTGGTCTCTAGTATGAATGAATGACATGTGAGCCGTTTTTGTAAAAAAAAAGTGCTCAAGTGTCTCTGTATAGCTCTTTTTTAATGGACTGTTTTAGGGGTGTGTCCAAAATGACCGGATTCCAGCTTTGCTCATGAATATTCATACATGCAAACAGCATGCAAATATCTCTCCTCTGATTGGCTAGGAGCACTGCGACGCCCCTCCACCGCTCTGCCGCTCACTGCCTCCCACCTCCTAACTGATGAGCGGTGATGTTGCGTCGCTTCAGCTCCGCCTCTGGGAGTTTCTCGAGCCAAGGTGGGCTGGTCTGTGAGTTTCTGCCTACGTAGGCAGAAAGATAATTCAAAATTCACCCGTTTTTCGGAGGGGGGGAGGGGGGATTTCTTTGCTTAGCTCCTGCAGACAATGGGGGCTGCAAAACAGTTTAATGTGCAGGTGTACACATTCAACTCGGAGAGACCTACTGTATTCCACAAAAAACAAGAAAAATCGGATTTTCGCGGAAGGTGAGCTTTAAACCTTTAACATCGAAGTTACTCACCAGAAAGGGATGCATGGGCCTCATCTTTCTGCTTCTTTTTCTTCTTCTCAGCTCCAGACTCAAACCGTCGCTTCATAGTTGAATTACCATTTAGTAGCAACTTCGCGCGGTGAACTTGTCTCCTGCCAAACTCAAGTAGCGTTGCTACTTTAGTTAGGACTAAGGTTGCCAGATAAGTTACGATTTTTCATCCTATTTGTTTATTTTATTTTAAGTTTTTAACTTACACAAATATTGCACTGGACAAGTTTTTGTATAGAATGGCCACATACACTTTAAAAATGGTTAAACATGCGCAAGATTTAGCGCCTCCATGCATTTTTTGATTATTTATTTGACTGGAAAATGTCACATCTGGCAACAACCAACAGAGCAAACCGAGCCGTGCCATTTCAGGCAATAGGGGTGGGGGCATTATATTATGCACAAAAATAATAACGTGCCGCTTTTAAGTAGTAGAGTAGGTGCCCCATGCAATGTTTAAAGACAAAAAAGATGAGCGTATCATAAATAATTCACATTGGGTTTTAAATTTAATAATGTCATAATTTCAACACATTTCATTCTCAGTCAATTTGGCTCCCTGCAACTGCAAAATGGTTGAGGCCTAACGCTGGCTGCGTTGTCTGCGTATGCAGAGCGGCGGCCCTGCTGCCCCTGTTGTTCCTGTACCAGCTTGTAATATTGTTGAAGAATTAAATGGATACCTGTCAGAAATTGAATGCTCTTTTGCCCAAAAAATGAGCCACCATGCATAGCTGCCCAGTGTGATAAGAATGCGACTAGGATTGGCGGATGGCAGTTTCCCCGGTACAGGACATCAAGTCTTTTTTTTTTAGCTTTTTATCCCAGATTCCATCCTAAACATTATTCTGAATTGCACTTATTTAGAGGGAAGGCCTGTTTTTAGATAAAAATGGAACGGAGTTGGACCTATTCCATAATTTTGCAGAATTTAAAACATTAAAATGCAGCGGGTCCACCAGACCCATGAACACTGTCTGAGTAACAAAAATATGAACACCATACAAGGGTTAAACGAGCGTACATTTAAGCAAGGTTTGAGGCACGCGTATCCCTTCAGAAGATTGCAGAGAGAGCGGGAATTAGTGACATCAGAGAGGGGGTTGGATCTTTGCCTGACGGGAGACGGGCGGCAGTGGTGGGTCTTCGTGACGTCACCCGCCAGCCACTTTTTCATCGACCCGGCAGTGTCAGGCACGTACCCGGCAGTACTAAAAACTGTCAGGGAGCTAGCTGACAGTATGCCGGCACTACTAAAAACTGTCAGGTAGCTTCCTGACAGTACGCCGGCACTACTAAAAACTGTCAGGTAGCTTCCTGACAGTACGCCGGCACTACTAAAAACTGTCAGGTAGCTTCCTGACAGTACGCCGGCACTACTAAAAACTGTCAGGTAGCTTCCTGACAGTACGTCGGCACTACTAAAAACTGTCAGGGGGCTTGCTGACAGTATGCCAGCAGTATTAAAAACTGTCAGGGGGCTTGCTGACAGTACGCCGGCAGTATTAAAAACTGTCAGGGAGCTTCCAGACAGTATGCCGGCACTACTAAAAACTGTCAGGGAGCTTCCTGACAGTATGCCAGCAATATTAAAAACTGTCAGGGGGCTAGCTGACAGTACGCCGGCACTACTAAAAACTGTCAGGGGGCTAGCTGACAGTACGCCGGCAGTTATCCAGCTATCCAGTTATCCAGCTATCCACGCTTCGGAAATTCTCAGTCAAGTCATCCGGGCTTTAAATTTAGATTCACGTATACGTGCGATTTTACGGTAAACAGCAGCGCAGGCGGAGAGCACACTTAAAAAACACAGAGAATGGGAGACCGACACATTTCAGTCTATTATATTAATTCAGACATACATTAAGCCCAGAAACGAGAAAAAATGGATTAAAATAACTCACCTCACTGTATATTTTGTGCAGTACATTATCTATTTGATATAATATCCCATCAGTGTTTAAGAGAGAGAGAAAGAGAGAGTTTTATATTAATATTACTTTTTTCAATCCATGCTTCAAATTAAATTTCTCATGAGTTTCCCATAATGCCAAAACAGTTCCACTGTTAGCATTTGATGCCAAAACATAGGCTATCTGTTGGTGAGGACCACTAAAGGACTGTATGTGCAGGTTCTAATGATGGGATGTGTGTTGTATGGGGGGTGTCGGTCAGAACACCATGAAGCAGTTGTCTCCTTTTCGTTTCTTTATTAAACTTCACACTTCAATTACATGTGCAAGAGTCTCAGTGGTGTGTGGTTTGGTTGGAATACACGCACACAACTCCTCACATGCTATTCTCTTGAGGCTGTGATCTAGCCAACCTGAAGTGGTAACTTGCCTGAAGCAACAGAGTAAAACTAAACAGCAGTAGAACTAGACCAAACTGCACGTGAAGGGGGCGGGACTAAGATTCAATGCCAGAGTCTTTCTTACAGCCGCCCCCGAATTGCTGAGGCAATTCGCTCAAGAGAAAGACTCAGAATGGTTTCAGGTGGACGATGGATGATCTCCATTGCTGTCGGAGTCAGGAAGGGCAGGAAGGCAGACGAGCCGGGCCACTGGACGGGTGTAGACTCGGCCCTTTACCTGGACGTCTGCTGACCGCACCCATCCATGTGCACTCTGATGAGCTGTGATGACCTTCCCAATAGGCCAGCTCGCTCTTGGTAGCTGTGGGTCTACCAATAAGACCACTGCGCCCACAGCGAGGTCCTCTGTAGTATCGTTCCACTTATGGCGACACTGTAGAGTGGGCAGATAATTGCGTATAAATCTTGCCCAGAATCGGTCAGCCATGACTTGACAATGCCTCCACCTCTTCCGCGTCAAACCTTTGTCCATTGGGTACACCACCTGTGGCAACGCACCATCGGGCCGCCCCATCAGAAGGACATTAGGTGTCACAGGGTCTTCATCAGCAATACTAGACGAGGTGTAGCCCAAAGGCTTAGTGTTCAGGATGGCCTCAACTTCTAGTAGAACTGTACGAAGCACTTCCTCGGACACTGACTGTGCACCTATCACGGTGTATAGAGCATACTTTGCCGATCTAATCTCCCGCTCCCAAACCCCACTGAAATGTGGGGATGCAGGAGGGTTGAAATGGAAGGCAATCTTCTGCTTTGCCAGGATCTTCTGCAGTTCTGGAGTCATGCTTGCAAAGGACTCGCGTAATTCCTTCGCTCCGGCCTTGAAATTGGTACCTTGATCTGAGTAGACCTCTGCAGGGGTCCCTCTGCGAGCGATGAACCTTCTGAGAGCCATAAGATAGGAGTCCACGTCAATGCTGGGTAAGAGGTCAAAGTGCACAGCACGGGTAGTGAGGCATTTAAAGATAATGCCCCACCTCTTTTCTGTTCGGCGGCCAATCTTGATCTGGAATGGCCCGAAGCAGTCAACACCAGTTGAATAGAACGGTGGCTGGAAGAGCCTTAGTCGAGCTGCAGGTAGGACGGACATTTTCGGCACTACTGGACGAGCTTTCCATCGGCGGCATTCTTGGCACTGGTGCTGTATGCGTCGGATGGCCTCTCTCCCACGCAGAACCCAGAAGGTGCGCCTCATCTCCGCAAATACGCGCTCAGGCCCTGGATGACATAAGCGGGAATCATAATCCTGAATCAGGAGCTTAGTAGCTGGATGGGATGGATCTAAGACGATGGTGCTGGGATCCAGCGCCTCTGCTTGTCGCAGTCGTCCTCCCACTTTGATAATTCCGACTTCGGCATCCAGCTCAGGCGAAAGGGTAAGCAGCCGACTGCTCCTCTGGACAGGTTTGCCAGCCCGAAGAAGGCGTAGCTCCTCGGGGAAACAGTCCTGTTGCATTTGCATGATGATCAGCGTCTCCGCCTGCTGGTAGTCAGACGCAGTTGGGACTATAGATGGGGCAACTGCCCCATTAAGCCCCTGGATAGTGGAGTCAACCAGGTCCGTCCAGCAGGAGTACTGCCTAGCAGTGGTGACGCTGGATGGTTCAACTGTGGACGTCAGGCCACAGAAGGTAGACTTACGGTACTCTGCTGAGTCTGGCTCAGGTACTGTGTCAGGCCTCACTGGCCACTTCTCTGGGCCCTTCAGGAGGAAAGGTGGCCCTTGAGACCAACGGTTTGACTGGGCCAACTCTCCCAGAGTCTTGCCTCTGGTGATGTCGTCCGCGGGATTCAGGGCAGAGTCTACGTAGTGCCAGCAACTGGAGTCAGTAAGCTCTTGGATTTCGGACACGCGAGTGCCCACAAACACTTTAAAACGACATGACTCAGATTGGAGCCACGTCAACACTGTGGTTGAGTCGGTCCACAGAACGATGCTGTCGATGTGCAGCGTGAGCTCTTTCGCTAGCAAGCTGACTAGTTGTGCTCCAGTGAGGGCTCCGCAGAGCTCCAGTCTTGGCATCGAGGTCTGCCGGCGGGGAGCGACTCTGGATCTGGCCACAAGGAAGGACAGTTGGACTCTCCCTCCGATGTCCTCTGACCGTAGGTATGCGACCGATCCATAAGCCCTCTCGGACGCGTCAGTGAAGATGTGGATCTGTCTTGCATGAGCGTTGGCTTGAGCTGTGACGTAGGGACGAGGCAAGGATATCTGTGGTAGTAGCTGAAGCTCTGCTTCCCAGTCTTTCCATTCTTGCTGTAAATCCTCAGGGAGGAGTGGATCATCCCAGTGGCGTTATTTATCCCAGAGACGCTGGACAAGCACTTTAGCACGCGTTGTGTAGGGCAGAATATACCCCAGGGGGTCATACTGTCGAGCAAGGACCTTGTACACGTTGCGCATCGTTAGTGTGCCGTACTCTAGGGGCCGGTGCTTGTAACCGAGAGAGTCAGATTCCCAGTGCCACGTAAGGCCGAGGGCCGATTCTGGATGGCTGGTGTCACCGTGCGATAGCCAATGCTCAAGGCTGCTTGACTGGGCCTCCTTTGGGAGGTGACTGATGGCACATGGCGAAGTTCAAACCCACCAGTGGCAAGAAGTCCACAGAGCTTGTCCACAAGCTCCCTGGCCTCTTCGGCAGTGGGAACACTCTGTAGGCAATTATCAACGTAGAAGCACTTGCCACTCGTACACGTCTGGGGGATCTTCTCGCTTCATGTCTCTCCATACGAACCTGAGAAGAGGTCTGCCCTCCGGCAAGAGCCTAACTTGGTGAAACATGCTGCGTACATCACCGCTGATTGCTACTGCGCTCTGTCTGAAGCGCAGCAGGACGCCAAGAAGCGAGGCACCCAGTGTAGGTCCAGGCAGTAGTGCTTCATTCAGGTTTAGTCCACGGAACTGGTACGAGCAATTAAACACTATGCGATTCTTCTCGTTGTGTTGTACCAGATGGTGGGGAATGAACCAGGATTCACCCTCCGTCGAGAGGTCAGGGCCTAGTTTCTTCACTGATCCTGCTTTGACCAGCTTACTGATGTCCTCGCAGTATGCCTCCGCCTGCTGTGGATCTCTGGCCAGCCTCTTCTCTGTGTTCCTCAGACTGGGCATAACCGCCTCCTTGGTGGCCTGAAAGAGGGGCATTTGGCGCTTCCGAAGCAGGGGGGTGGCATAGCGTAGGATGCCCTCGATTTCCACTCTGGTTGTCCTTGCTTCCAACAGAGCCACGGCCTCCGGGTCTTCCTTAGACCGAGTGACGACTTTGTCGCTACGGAATGGCAGCACATCCATCTGCCACAACTTCTGAACATTAGTCATCAGCTCCGTGGTCTGTGGAGAAACTGTGGTTAAGAGGCACTGCTGTTCTGGTAGAGTCTGCTGGACTAGCCTAGTGGGGCCTTGCAGGGTCCATCCAAGTCGGGTGTGGATAGCCGCAGGCCCCCCGGGTGGTCCCAATCTCACTGGCTCAATCGGTGTGAGTAAGTGAGGGTGGTCAGCACCTATGAGTACGAGGGGCTTAACCCGGGTAAACTGCTCAAGAGGTAGACCTACCAGATGCTTGTACTTCTTTTGAAGGGATGTGACTGGGTAGGAGCGCTCAGCGAGATTAAGGTGTGGTGATGTGAAGGCATGTGTGACTTTGAAGCTCCTCTTATGCTGACCAGCTGGAGATAGGTGGAAGGAAACACAGGCTCCTCTGAGCACCTGGACATCCTGGACACCTGGACGTCTTATGGTGCGAAGATTGAGTTCTTCTGTAGAGCCCTCTATCCCCAGCTGTCTGGCGGCCTCTGGCAGGAGCATTGTGCGCTCCGAGCCGTCATCTAACACGGCATATGTCACCAGATTCCGGTTGCGATACCAAAGCACCACTTTGATGACCTTCAACAGGACCCTAGAGGACTCTGATGGGCGGTCTAGGTAGAGAACATCTGTGGTTGAGCTGTCTGCGCTGCTCCCATCCTTGGGAGGCTCATCAGTGTCTCTCTTGTTGACCTCATGAAGGACCTTTAAGTGTTTGCCTTGACACACCTCACACAGCTTCTTTAAATCACACTGAGCAGCCTGGTGGTTCCTTGCACAGCGCCAGCATCGCTTGTTTCCTTTAATCCACGCAGTCACTTGTTCCTTTGTGAGCTTTTGAATGGCTTGGCACCTATTCAGGAAATGCTCAGAGCTCTCACAGTACGGGCAATATGACTTAGCTTTGCCTTTTTTCTGTGGCGGCACATGCAGCCTAGGGGGGTCAGTGAGGGGGGATCCCTCGGCTCCATGTAACACTGACATAGATGATCGATTCTTCTTCTTCTCAACTCTTGAGCCAGACTGCCCCTGATATCTGCTCTCTGGCTGGACCTCAGTGTCTTGGCACCAGGACTCATATCTTAGCCACTCTGCTAGATCGATCAAAGAGTACGTGGCTTCTGGCTTCCGTATCATGGCACGGCAGAAGTCAGCTCTCATTTCAGATGGGAGCTTTGTAAGTAGACGAGCAACGTGTGTGCCACATCTGAGCTTCACCTCTCCTTCAGGCCCCAGGTTCTGGAGCATGCCAACGAGAGACTGGACTCGTAGAGCAAACTTCTCGAAGGCTGCAATGTTTCCACGCTTCACCTTCGGTGCCTCCATAACAGCAGCTATTATCTTGAGAACCACATGGCGGGGCTGGCCGAATTTCTCATCCAACGCTGCCATGGTGTCTGAGTATGGAGTAGGCGAATTTAGGTAAGAATCAGCTATCAGACAGGCCTCTTCAAGTTTCAAGTGGTCGATAAGGAGCTCTGTGCTGTCTTCAGGTAGCAAATTCTCTAGACTTATCTTAAGTCTTGCGTACTCCACCGGATCTCTACTCTTGAAAATTGGAATTTTCGGCTTGGGTCCCCTATACACCTTCTCCCCAAACGCAGATGATACAAAAGACTGCTGGGCACCCAGATGTGGAGATGATTGGCCTGCTCGTGGGCTAGGCGATGAACTGGAGTGTTGGCCAGGTCCATATCGGGCTCTGAAGTTTGAGGGACTGAAGACTGGGGAAGGCGTAGGCGTTCCCATGGTTGGCGGTGGCGGAGCAGCTGCGGGCCTGCCAGGGTGCTTGGGCCCAGAGAAATAGCCTGTTTGCTGGGTGGAAGGCGAGCTAGCCATTGGCGTTGATCTTGAGGCAGCACTCTGCTTCAGTAGCTGTAGCTCATTCATCATTCTGTCTATTGCTGAGACCATTTGACCTTCATCGTAGCCTTCTGACTGTGGTGGCCATGGTGTGGGAGGGGGTGGCCAGTCACTGTAGTCCTCTCCTTCTCTGTCTGTGGCACGTGGTGCTGGAGGTGGAGGAGGGGGTAGATCTGGCCACTCTTCCTGTCGATGCTCTGCTTGAGCATTACTGAGGGTTGTCACTCTCTCTGTAAGCGACTTCACTTTTCTAAAAACATCTTTAAGTTCAGCCATACTGTCTAGTATATGCTGATGAGATAGCTGAAGTTTCATGTTCTCAATGCGAATCTCCTGTAGTTCAGCTCTGCATGCATTGACTGAGTCACTGCTCACATCATACTCAGCGCTGGATGGACGGGGCATCCCAGGCCGTTCACGCTGCCTCTCATGTCCTATGGCATGCAAGTGGGGATGTTCGTCCTCTTGTTCGCCGAGGGATGAATCCCACTGGACTTGGCGCCTGGGATATGAGGTGTAAGGGCGTGTGGTGGGTGTCATCTCGACTGCTCCCTCCATGTTGGATGTCCACTCCCTCCCTGGTGAGTGCATCTGCATCGCTGTCGGTCCACTGAGATGTTGCCTATAGCTGGCTGCATCAAGCTCATAATCTCCGAGGTAGGCAGGGAGACGGGTCTGCCGCTTAGGACAAACTGCTTCACTGCTTTGTTGCATCTTGATCCCAAATCAACAAAGAATCCGGCTCGAAGGACCTCAATGTTGGTGAGGACCACTAAAGGACTGTATGTGCAGGTTCTAATGATGGGATGTGTGTTGTATGGGGGGTGTCGGTCAGAACACCATGAAGCAGTTGTCTCCTTTTCATTTCTTTATTAAACTTCACACTTCAATTAAATGTGCAAGAGTCTCAGTGGTGTGTGGTTTGGTTGGAATACACGCACACAACTCCTCACATGCTATTCTCTTGAGGCTGTGATCTAGCCAACCTGAAGTGGTAACTTGCCTGAAGCAACAGAGTAAAACTAAACAGCAGTAGAACTAGACCAAACTGCACGTGAAGGGGGCGGGGTTAAGATTCAATGCCAGAGTCTTTCTTACACTATCACCTCTGCAAGTTTGGGCAAATTTCACTGTATTGTTTATATTATTATTATTATTATTTTATTCATGTTTAAAATTAAATTTCTCATGATCTCATGATCTCTACAATTTGAAAGAGTCTGTCCTAAGCTATGACTCCTGCAAGTTTGGGAAAAATTCACTGTATTGTTTATTTTATATTATTTATTTATTTTTATTATTCATGCTTAAAATTAAATTTCTCATGATTTTTCCATAATGCCAAAACAGGTCCACTTCCATATGAAAGAGTCCATCCTAGGTTAGCTCCTTGACAGTTTTTAAAACTGCCGGCGTACTGTCAGCAGGCTCCCTGACAGTTTTTAAAACTGCCGGCTTACTGTCAGCAAGCTCCCTGACAGTTTTTAATACTGCCGGCGTACTGTCAGCTAGTCCCCTGACAGTTTTTAATAGTGCCGGCGGACTGTCAGGAAGCTCCCTGACAGTTTTTAATACTGCCGGCGTACTGTCAGGAAGCTCCCTGACAGTTTTTAATACTGCCGGCGTACTGTCATCTAGTCCCCTGACAGTTTTTAGTAGTGCCGGCATACTGTCAGGAAGGTACCTGACAGTTTTTTTTTTTTGTACTTTATTTTTATTGGCACTTTAAAAGAACAAGCAGGCATACTCTACACCAGATAATTCCAAAAATTTAAAAAGAGAGAGGTTACATAACATCTACCTTCAGTCCTCATGATCTACATTATTAAGAAAAAGGTCCCATTTCCTCCAGAGTCCGTACATTCTTACTTTCTGCAGTCTCAAGGTTAGGGTCATACATTCCATTTGCTGAATCTCTTTAACTATTTCCATCCAGTGGATTATTGTTGGGGGTGCCACTTGAAGCCACATCCTTGTGATAGCTTTTTTGCTGGCAACTGTGAGAATTCTGAATAAGTATTTGTCCTTCTCTCGCCAGTTATCTGGGATAAAACCCAGGTAAAGAGAGGTAAAGTTATGTGGTATGTCCAACTCTAAAACTGTGGAAACTGCATCCCTGACCTCTCTCCAATAAGGGGTTATCACTGGGCAGGACCAGAAAATGTGCGTATGGCCAGCATTTTTTTCACCACAGTTTCTCCAGCAAGCTGGGCTTCTCTTTGTTTGCTTCCAGGTTTGTTTGGGGGATATGAAAAAACAGATAATAGATTTCCAACCAAATTCCCTCCATGACCTTGCCAATGTTGTTCTAGGTTGGGAATTGCAAATCTTTCCCCATTCCTCCTCTGTAATGTTCATTTCAAGTTCTTTTTCCCAGCGTTTTTTAATATAGCTGGTTGAAGTTTTCATGGAAGACAAGACAGCCCCATATATTTTAGCAATCATTCTGTCCAGATTTCCTTTTTTATATACATCAACAAAAATCTTTACCAAAGGTGACACATCCTTATCTAACTTTCGAACTTCTGTTGCAAAGTAACTTCTAATCTGTAAATACCTGAAGAAGTCTTGTTTTTCCAAATTAAATTCTAATTTTAAGTCTTCAAAGCATTTTAAAGTATCCTTCTGCATCATAACGCATAATGATGTAATACCTTTAGTAGCCCAATGCTTAAATCTTTCATCTTGCTGGGCAGGTTTAAAATGTATGTCATATCCTGGCCAAGAAAGCCTTTTTATGTCTCTATGTAGTTTATATTTAATTATCATATCTGACCAAATCTTAAGTGGGACCCCAACCCATTGACTCTGTTGTTGTTCTAAAGATTTTATCATGTTTATACTACTCAGAACTGATTGCAGTGGAAAACCTAGTGAATCGGTCTCAATGTCTTTCCATTTGGCCTTATATATAGGGCTACACCAGCATACTATAAATCTCAACTGGGCGGCTACAAAATAATTCTTTAAGATAGGTAAGGCCATTCCTCCACTATCCTTTGGAAGTTGTAGAGTTGCATATTTGACCCTAGATTTTTTCGCATTCCAGATAAATGTGGCAATTTGCTTATCCCACCTTTTAAATTGGCATTCTGGAATTTCTACTGGTAGAGATTGAAAGAGATACAGTAACCTTGGCAGAATATTCATCTTAACCGCCTCAATTCTACTACTGAGATCCAAGGGTAACAAGGACCATCTACTCAAATCCTCTTTTATTTTAGCAATAATCGGGGTATAATTTATTTTATATATATATCTCCTAAGTCTTTTGGTAAATTAATTCCTAAATATCTAATTTGTGAGGAAGTCCAACTAAAATTAAATTTGGATTGGTAGATTTGTGTTAATGTACAATTATATAATAGAGCTTGAGTTTTATGCTCATTGATAACATAACCTGAACAGGATCCAAAATATTTTAGAAAATCCATAAGAATTGGTATGCTAATTTCTGGGTCCTGCAAGAACAGAAGTACATCATCTGCATACTTACATATTTTATGTTCCACCTTACCTATATGAATTCCCCTCAGATCTTTATTCTGTCTTATTGCTTGGGCCAGAGGTTCAATGTATAAGGCAAATAGTGAAGGGGATAAGACACATCCCTGGCGTGTGCCTCTTTCTAACTGAAGTCTTTTTGAGAAATGGCCATTAATCTTAACTATAGCAGAGGGCGATGAATACAGAGTTTGAATGCTTTTTAGACTTGCCTCATTGAATCCAAATTTCTCTAAAACTTGATAAAGATAGTCCCACCCAACTGAGTCAAATGCCTTTTCAGCATCAAGGCTAAGTACCACAGCCTTTAACTTCCTTTGATTAATAGAGTCTAAAATATGCAATGACCTTCTTATGTTGTCCTGTGCTTGTCTATTTTGTATGAAACCCGACTGATCATTATCTATTAAATCTGATAATATTCTTTGCAGCCTTTTGGCTAAAATAGAAGCGTATAATTTATAATCTACGTTTAAGACCGAAATCGGTCTATAGTTGGCTACATCTATTTTATCCTTACCTTCCTTCGGTATTACAGATATCATTGCCTCATTCCATGAGGGGGGGGATTCTGCTTTTTCTAGGACCCAATTGAAGCATCTAAGTAACAGAGGAGTTAATTGTTCTTTAAAAGTTTTATACCACTCCGAGGGGAAACCATCTGTTCCAGATGATTTATTACCTTTCAGATTACTAATAGCCTCTAAAAGTTCCTCAGGTGAGATTTCTGATGTTAAAAAAGAATTTTGTTCTTCGTCAATAGTTGGAAGGTCTATAGAGTCCAGGAAACTCCTCATCTTATCAATGCCTGCATTCTCTGGTTGGGTATATAATTTCTGATAATATCGCTCAAATGCCATTAAAATCTCTTCAGGTTTAGACGTTATTTTCTTTGTTATTGGTTCTTTTATCTTTAATATATTATTTAATGACTGTTGTTTCCTGAGTTTCCAGGCCAACATTTTAGTAGCTTTTGGACCCTGCTCATAATATCTTTGCCTGGTAAATCTGTACTTTTTTTCAATCTCATCCTCGTAAATTTGATTAATTTCTTGTCTTACTTTTTTTACTTCCAGGAGTAATTTAGAATCTTTGGTTTGACTATGTTCCCTTTCCAAATGTTTTAATGTAGTTTGCAGTTCATTCATTTTAGCCAATCTCAGCTTTTTTATTGTTGACATCCTCATTATTATTTTTCCTCTGAGCACAGCCTTTGCAGCATCCCATAATATTGTGGGTGAGACCTCCCCACTATCATTTTGCTCCAAATATACTTCTATCTCATCCTTAATAAATGATATAAATGATGATTCATTTAATATGCCTACATTCAGTCGCCATAGATGATTTTTAGCTGGGCTGTCAAGAGAAAGTGTAAGGTAAATTGGACTATGGTCCGACAAGTCCCTCTGACCTATTGTACATCCTTTAACCCTCCATCTATCCACACCAAACATAAAAAAATAGTCCAATCTGGAGTATTCCTGATATCGTGTAGAGTAAAATGTATAATCTCTTTTTGAATAATTGACATCTCGCCATATATCTATCAGTCCTAGCTCTTGGGTTATTTTCCTAATCCTCGACATTTTTAATGGCTTACTCCTCTGTTTATTTGTACTATCAAGTTTCGGATTTAATGTTACATTGAAGTCCCCCCCACATACTAGTATTCCTGATGCCTCAGTAGCGATCAAGTTGAATACTCTGCCATATAAGGCCCACTGTTCATCTGGAGGAGCATATACATTACAAAGGGTTACCTCATTATTGTCAATTTTTCCTTTTACCATAATGTATCGCCCTTCTTTATCTTTGGATACCGAAATACATTCAAAATTGACCGAGTTTGAAATTAACGTTGCCACTCCCCGTCTGCCTTGCTTAAAGGAAGAGAAAAAGGTATTTCTATAAACAATTTTTTTTAATTTTTCATGTTCACTATCAATTAAATGTGTCTCTTGGATCATAATTACATCAATCTTTTCCTTCTTCATTTTAGCTAATATTTTTGCTCTCTTTATGGGACTGTTTAAACCATTAACATTCATTGATATTATCTTAAGTTGACGATGCATGTCCTCTAAAAATAAGAATCAAATATTTAAAGTTACCTGCGAAAAGTGCCATGAACAGAACATTTTTAAATTCAAACAAAATCTGAAAAGTAAATACACAAAACAATGAGATTTCCAATGTCAACTGACCATCGTGGTCTCTTGCCTCTGAGAGAGAAGTCCACAGAAAGGACCCCCTACAAGAGTGGTTGTGTAGGAAAAACACTCCTACAAGCTAACCAATGTTAAGAAACTCCCCAAACGACGACTTAGTATATCAAAATAAATACCAGGATTAAGCGTTAAACTTTGTACTTCTGCGGAAAACCTTTTACGGCTTATGACGGAATCTTAGTTGAGTATTTAACACTTAATTATCATGTGGGTCCCGTCGGAAGCCTCTCAATTTTTCTCGAATAGTTGCTTCATGCAGGTCGTGGTTACCCTGCTGTACTCCTTGCTGGTGTACTGAACGGCGCTGTGACTTTTTCCCGTCCACAGTGGACCAGGGGAGAAGCTTTTCAAGTTTATTTTGTAAAGACTGAGGCTGTGTTTTTACCCGGTAACCCGACTGGACCCCTCTGTTTTCCAGGTCTTTTGCCGCTTCGTCTGCACTTTCGTATGTGGTTGCCCCATCTTCCCAGAAAACCCTCATACGTGCGGGGAAAGGAGTCTGAAAACGGATCCCCTTCCCTTTCAGCGCTTTTCTAATAAGGGTGTATTCTTGCCTTTTCTTTAAGACCTCCTTGGCGTAATCATGGTCGAAATATATGCGTTGGTTCTGATAGTGGAGTGGTTTTCTCCATGCTTCCCTCAGAACTCTTTCTTTCACTGTGTACTGGAGAAACCCGACCACGATTGATCTCGGAGGGGCACTTTGGGGCTACCTTGGCGCTAAAGCGCGGTGAGCTATCTGGATACCTAGCGGGGTCTCAGCTCCCTCCAGCAGCGTCGACAGAAACTCCTCCAGAAAAGCCTGTACAGAGGAACCTTCAGCCCCCTCCGGTATTCCAGATATGCGGATGTTATTTCGCCTCGAAAATCCCTCCAGCTCAGTTAGCCTGCTCTGTAGGACTCTCTGCTCTTTTAGCGTATGTAGCAATGCTTCTTTAGCCGCTACGTTCCATGTCTCGGCTTCCCCAATACGTTGTTCCGCCTCGGATATTCTCGCGGAGGCTTCCTGGGTTGCCTCCGTGGTCTCATTTAACTTCTGAGAGATATCCTTCTGTATTTCCAGCAGTTCCGCTCGCATATCTTTCTTGAGTTCATCTCTGAAGACGGTGAGTGCTTCACGAAGTTCACTGCTAATCACCTCCTTCATCATTCCCCTTAAGGGCTCCTCTGTTAGCTGCTGTGCGCTAGCTCCCACCTTAGCCTTCTCCTCCATCCGAGTATTTGTGTCTTCACTCACCGTCTTAGGATTTTGCTTCGAGGTGCTCTTTCCTTTATTTCCCCCCGACATTTTGCACGTTTACTCTTCTCTTTTTTCTTCGCTTAATTTCTATATTTCAGGGGGGAAAAACACCCGTCGCTTGGGAGCTCTTTCTTTATGCTGCCATCTTAGATCCCGCCCGACCGGAAACGCCCTACCTGACAGTTTTTAAAACTGCCGGCATACTGTCAGCAAGCCCACTGACAGTTTTTAGTAGTGCTGGCGTACTGTCAGGAAGCTACCTGACAGTTTTTAAAACTGCCGGCATACTGTCAGCAAGCCCCCTGACAGTTTTTAGTAGTGCCGGCGTACTTTCAGGAAGCTACCTGACAGTTTTTAAAACTGCCGGCATACTGTCAGCAGGCTTCCTGACAGTTTTTAAAACTGCCGGCGTACTGTCAGCTAGTCCCCTGACAGTTTTTAATAGTGCCGGCATACTGTCAGGAAGCTACCTGACAGTTTTTAAAACTGTCGGCATACTGTCAGCAAGCCCCCTGAGAGTTTTTAGTAGTGCCGGCGTACTGTCAGGAAGCTACCTGACAGTTTTTAAAACTGCCGGCATACTGTCAGCAAGCCCCCTGACAGTTTTTAGTAGTGCCGGCGTACTTTCAGGAAGCTACCTGACATTTTTTAATACTGCCGGCGTACTGTCAGCTAGCCCCCTGACAGTTTTTAGTAGTGCCGGCTTACTGTCAGCAAGCTCCCTGACAGTTTTTAATACTGCCGGCGTACTGTCAGCAAGCCCCCTGACAGTTTTTAAAACTGCCGGCGTACTGTCAGGAAGCCCCCTGTCAGTTTTTAGTACTGCCGGGTACGTGCCTGGCACTGCCGGGTCGATGAAAAAGTGGCTGGCGGGTGACGTCACGCAGACCCACCACTGCCGCCTGTCTCCCGGCAGGCAAAGATCCAACCCCAACTGTTTGGACGTTTAACTATGACCACAACTTGGAGGACAATATGCAGTTAAACATTTGATCTTCGGACTAGGTAACTTTTTTTGGACGTTATGGTGACAGGTGCAGGAAATTGACATTATTAAAGAGTACATATAATTTTTTATTTATAATATATCAACATCATTGTTATAAATATTGTTAATCGGTATGAATATAGACTATTTGATTAAGCGTCATTTATTAATAATTATTTATTATTAATTATTTAGTAGATTATATTTTTGTATCTATTTAATTAATTAACGAATTTAGGTATTTATGTATGTATTTTTCTATTTGAAAATGCAATCTGTGCAGAAAATTGTTAGGTTGATTTTAACCAGTCAACACCACTCTGATT
Organism: Astyanax mexicanus; assembly: GCF_023375975.1. NCBI lineage: Eukaryota > Metazoa > Chordata > Actinopteri > Characiformes > Acestrorhamphidae > Astyanax > Astyanax mexicanus. Next base: position 75,689,470 of record NC_064408.1, read on the forward strand.
TGCTGAGACCGCACTGATCACAACCATAGACTGTATATAAGTATAGACAGCACGACAGGGGTTGAAAAGTGAAGCCACAATGTCTCTTACGCCCTCTGGTGGCTGGTTTCAGTACAGCTTTTAACCCTAAAGCCTATTTCCATTCAACTGAATGAAAGATGACGGAATTTTAATCTAAAATTACACATCCAGGATTTTTTTGGAAAGTTGATTTCTGTACATTCTGCAAGCCCCACTCCTTTGTTAATAACCCCAGTGTTTTTTGTTTTTTTTTACAGTACCCTCAGGAAAACTTTCTCTCCAGTTTTTTTTTGGGTAAGTGGAACATTTCTCTCCATCAGTTCATTAGTATTCATACTGTAGATCCATGCGGTTCTTGACTCACTTTCCAACTCGCGTTTTAGGTTTCCAAACCAAAGATTTATTTCTTTACAAAATAATACACAAGAAAACTGAACAAAAAACGATTAAAATGCTTATAAACAGAAAACTAGGTACTTATATTCATGTTCCTAATTCCTAAATCCTAAAACTGCGGTCAGAAAAGGTGAGGCTCCTTTGGCTTTTTACTGCTTGTCTTGTTTTTTCTCCTGCCCAAAAAACACTGTAATTATCCGAATCTAACCTGCTACAGGTGCCTAGTGGTAACACACATTTCTAATGCCGTTACTGTTATACTAATACTGTCCCTTACACATACTTCGTTCTTCTCCCTAATTTTAGTATTTACGTTAGGTTTTTAACCTAGCCTTAGGTACTTAACGATAGTTAACTAGGTTAGCCAACTCAGGTTAGCTAAGTAAAGTAACTAAACTTGTTTGGTGAAAATTACGTGGAGTGACTTCCTGACTTTCCCAGGTAACTCAAATATGAGCATGCTGAGGTTTGTCTCATGGAATGTACGTGGAGCTGGTTCGGGGGAAAAGAGGGTAAAAATTGCCCATCGGTTAAATGATTTAAAGGCTGACATTGTGTTTCTACAGGAGATACATGTATCTAAAACATCTGCGCAAACATTCTCCTTTCCACAGTTTCCTCACACATACTCAGCCTGTTATAACTCCAAACAAAGAGGTGTAGCTATATTGATTAACAAAAAGTTAAACTTCACCATCAGAAACACTATATCAGACCCAGAAGGCAGATTTATAATACTTAATTTATCTATTCAAAATATTAATTTTTGCATTGCTAGTATATATGCGCCAAATGTTGATGACCCCTCCTTCTTTCATACCTTTTTCACTTCACTTTCTGATCACTCTGACACCACACTGGTGATAGGAGGAGACTTCAACTTGGTACTTAATGAAGAGATTGACAGGCTCAGTACAGCAGTGAGTCAAAGGAACTGGCAGTCTGCAGACATTCTTAAACAGTACATGAAGGATTTTGGTCTATGCGATGCTTGGCGTTCACATCACCCCACTCTGAGAGAGTATAGTTTTTTCTCACACGTACATAAATCTCACTCTCGCTTAGATTACTTTTTAGTTAGCCGCTCTATGTTGAGGGAAATCACAGACACTCAAATTCACCCTATCATTATTAGCGATCACGCACCAGTGTCTATGTCTTTGACACGGAAAAGAGTTATACCACCAGCTAGGAACTGGAGATTTAATACATCATTACTTAATGAACAAGATTTCATTAATTACTTCAAAAAAGAGTGGGCTATATATTTAGAACATAATGACCTTCCTGGAATATCGCCATGTGTTCTTTGGGAAGCAGGGAAGGCAGTAATGCGGGGTAAAATAATATCTTACTGCGCACATAAGAAAATTAAAGAAAAAACTCGTGTGTCAGAATTGGAACAGAAAATAAAATCATTAGAAACAGCCTATGCTGCTTCACCACAAGAACATATAATTAACACCCTGCGGAAATTAAGATTGGAACTAAATGAAATCATTGATAAAAAGACACAATTTATGTTGCAGAGGCTGCGTTTGGAAAACTTCGAGCATGGAAATAAATCTGGAAAATTCCTGGCAAACCAATTAAAACTAAATAAAGAAAAAACAGCTATTTCTTCAATTAAAGACTCTGTTGGTAACATTACTCATGACCCACAGGAAAATAATAAAAATTTTAAAGACTTTTATGAGGCATTATACTCATCACAGATTAATCCATCTGATGCTGACATTGAAGAATTTTTGAAAAATATAAATCTACCTAAACTAGATGAGGAACAGGTTATGACTCTTGATTCACCTTTTTCATCTTCCGAATTCTTTAAAGCAATACAGGATCTCCCAAATAATAAAGCTCCAGGTCCAGATGGCTTTCCTGCAGAGTTATATAAAGAATTCTAGTCTGTGTTAGAACCCATTTTTTTTAGAATGGTCACTCAAATCAAGAAGGACCGCATAATATCTCCAAACATGAACTCTGCCAACATTACCTTGCTTCTTAAACCAGGCAAAGATCCAACACTCCCATCCAGCTACCGCCCAATTTCGCTTATAAATGTAGACCTTAAAATAATTTGCAAAGTTCTTGCAAGGAGGTTAGAAAAAATCACTCCATCCATTATACATTCGGACCAAACAGGTTTTATCAAAGGCCGGCACTCAGCCGATAACACACGTCGACTAATAAATGTAATAGATTACTGTTCCATTAACAAATTAGAAACCATAGTTGTCTCTTTAGATGCAGAGAAAGCATTCGACCGGGTAAATTGGAAATTTCTGTTAGCAGTTCTAAATAAATTTGGATTTGGTCCATCCTTCATAAACTGGATTGAAACATTATATAGCTCTCCCAATGCACGGGTTAGGACAAATGATCTTATTTCACAAAGCTTTAGTCTGCAGAGAGGCACCAGACAGGGCTGCCCGCTCTCTCCCTCACTTTTTGTATTTTTTATTGAACCACTAGCAGCAAAAATACGACAAAGTATAGATATTAAAGGAATTCAAACAGAAAATACAGACCATAAGATAAGCCTTTATGCTGATGATGTATTACTTTTCCTTAGGGACTCACAAACTTCTCTGCTAAAGACAATCACACTCATAGATAAGTTCTCATCTGTATCAGATTATTCCATTAACTGGAGTAAATCAACAGTTCTACCTCTGAATTGTACATTTCAGAGCACTACGTCACTACAGTCGGGCAACATTAAATATTTAGGTATACATTTTTCCCCCAAGCTATCAGACCTGATACGATTGAATCATACTCCTCTACTAAAAACAATAGAGGACGATCTCACACGATGGAATTCTCTACCTATATCTCTTATTGGGAGAGTTGCTACTGTAAAAATGCTGATTCTACCTAAAATCAATTATTTGTTTTCATTAATCCCTAATAAACCTCCTGCTGCTTGGTTTAAGTCATTAGACTCAAACATTTCAAAATTTTTATGGAAAAATAAAACATCGAGAATAAGTCTGAAGACTTTACAGAAGCTAAAATGCCATGGTGGTCTAGAACTACCAAACTTCTATCACTATTTTTTAGCCAATAGATTGCAATATGTTACAAGTTGGATTAAAACAAACCCTTTAGGCAGCCCTTGGCTGGACCTAGAACAAACACTCAGTGGAAAAGTGAAAATCTCTGACTTACCTTTCATTAGCTCCAGTATTAAACACTATAGCTGCTTTAAAAGCCTAAACATAAACACCACTCTGACAGCTTGGTGGGAGTTTTTAAAGATAGCTAAGTCTTCACTAATACCATGTAAAAGGACACCCATTTGGAACAACCCAGATATATGTCAGGAAAAAACAGTTATTAATTTTTCGCAATGGCAAGAGAAAGGAATTAAGAATTTAGAACATGTTATACAGGAGGGGACCTTTATGTCATTTGAAGATCTTATTTCAAAATACGAAATTAGCAGTAGCAAATTTCTGGAGTATCTACAATTAAAGTCCATTATACAAGCAAGATTTAATTTAAATAATCTAACATTAGAAATCCCAGTATTGATAAAAGAGTTCATGAATCTCTATACTCCTAAATTGTTATCAAAAATATATAAGTTATTATCCAAAATTAATGATTCAATATCCCTCCCAATTACAAAATGGGATCGAGATCTCTCCATGAACCCAGATAAGAACTTTTGGACACAGATATGTTTAAACAATTTCAAAATGACGAAAAGTCCAAATTTACAACTCATACAATACAAAATTCTCCATAGAACACATTATACAGGGCATAGAATGTTCCAAATGGGCCTTAGAGAAACAAATATATGCACTAACTGTTCGGGCAATCATATTGAGAATTATATACATGCTATATGGTTTTGCATGCCTGTTCAGAGATTCTGGAAGATGATATGTGAAGACTTATCTACCTGGTTTAATTGCAATATCCCAGCTTCACCCAAACTATGCATTTTAGGTGATGTAAGTGAACTAAACATGGAAACAAATATATTGCACATAGTTCTCACTGTCTTATGCATCGCTAAGAAAACTATCCTCATGAAGTGGAAATCAAAAAATGATTTATGCATAAATCACTATAGAAATTTACTTTTAGACCACATTAGTCTGGAAAGAATGTCTGCAACCTCAAAAAACCAATTGGCTACATTTGAATCTCTCTGGTTCCCACTGATCAGCTCCATCACATGATGGGGTGGGCGGCTGTAGTCGTGTCTCCTGGTGCGTCCGGCAGGTGGCTGGGGGGGAATCGGGGGATTCGGGTGTCTGATGGCCCTTGGACTGGGGACGGTGGCTGCCGCTTGGTGATTTCTGTGTGCGGGCCCTGGTTGTTGGTGGGGGGGGGGCTGGATGTATGCTCTTGTGGTCTTGGGGTGTGGGTCTGGGGGGCCCGTGGTGGTGGGTGCTGGCCCTGTCCGGTTGGCTGGGTTCCCCTGTGGCGGTCGGGGTGCGGAGTCCGGGGCCCTGGTGCCCGTGGGCGTCTGTCGCCTGTTTGGGTCCCTCCCTGCGCTGGGGAGGGTCTATGCCTCTCTTGGGCGCGCCGTCGTGGGGGGTGGTGGTTTGGTCCGTGTTGGGGTGTCTGGTTGGCATTCCAGGATTCTGGGTGCCCTCCCTGTGGGGAGGTAGGGGCGCTCAGGTGGGGAAGCGGCAGTCTCCCACTTAAGACCGGTTGGTCCTGGGCTCAGGACCACTGTGTGTGTATGAGAAAGAGTGGGATGTTGAGTGTAAATGTGTCTGTGTGTGTGTGTGTGTGTGTGTGTGCGTGTGTGTGTGCGTGTGTGTAATATCTGTTGTCTTTTGTATGTGAGTGGGGTGTGTATTTATGTTGTATTGCAGTGTGGGGATGGGGGCGCTGTCTTGCAGAGCGGCGGTGTCCTGGGGCCGTAGCCGCTCTACACCCTGGACTTGCCTTCCCTGTACTGCGGTTGGGTGTATGGAACTGGGTGCCTAGTGAGCCAGCAGTAGTTGGCTCTCTTCCTCCGGGGGGTAGTCCTCTGCCCCTCGGTCCTTTCCTGGCCCTTCCCCGACTCCTACTCAGTCTAACATCGCATTACACATACAAACTCATCATACAGCTTACACACATCATATTACACATAGGGTTTTGGGGGGCAGGTGCTCCCTGCTCCTCAATTTTATTTTTGCATTTTAGACATTGAGGGCCTTTGGGGGGGCAGTGTGGTTGGGTGCTGTTATTCAGTTCTCATATTACAGCTGTCCCTCCAATAGCTTTCATTCATTCTTCTCATTATACACATTCATATCACTGCAACATGCTGGGTGGGGGAAGGAGGGGGGTCAGGTCTTCTCACACCCTGGTTTCGTGCACCCTGCCTGGGGTGTGGGTCGGGTGGTTGTTCGGGGCCGGGCTGGCTGCTTCCCTAGGTTGCCGCTGGCTCGGTACTGGTGCCCGCATTAGGTGTCTATGTATGTTCTGTGTGTGTGACTGGGGTGTGTGACTGGTGTGCGTGACTGGTGTGTGTGACTGGTCTGTGAGTGAATGTGCACGTGTGCGACGGGTGTATGTGTGACGGATGTGTGTGTGACGGGTGTGTGAATGTGCATGTGTGCGTGAACAGTTGGTCCTGGGTTTGGGGCTGACTGAGCATGGACACCTGTGGGACATGGTTGCGTAGGGCGGGTTTTTGCCCTCCCTACCGCTCCACGCTGCTCTCCGCCGATCGTCACTGCCGTTCCTGGGGGGGTGGGCGTCCGTGGGTCCATGGGTGCGTGGCCGGATGCCCTAATGTGGTCTCTGGCCCGCCCCCTTGGTGGCCGTGGCCTGGGGGTGGCTTGGGCCCCCTTGGCGTGGGAGGGGGGGCCTGCCGGGTGTCGGGCTGTTCCCGGGTGCTTGGGATCTCGGGGGCCGCATGCTCGGCTCGTGCAGGGGGTGCTGGCCTGCCGGAGGGGTGGGCTGCTTGCTTCCTTTGGCTCTCTGGACTCTTGCTCTTTGCCATGGGGGCTTCGTCTGGAGTCTCCCCCGTCCTCATCTGGGGTGTGCACATGGTTACCATCGGGATGTGTGGCCGCGGGTCTTCTGGGCTCCTAATGGGCTGTGGATGGTCTGGGTCCACTGGGTTCTTCCCTATCTGCCTCTGGATCGCAGGGGCATGGTGGCGGTTTCTTGCCTCCATTGTGGTAGGCATTTCATGACATAATCCGTAACACATGACATATTTTTGCAAAAAACAATAGAATAGAAGTAACTGTGCGTGTGTGTGTATGTATTTATGTGTATGTATTAATATGTATGTATATTTATGTATGTGTGTATATGTATAAGCATATGTATAGTTAGATATGTGAGTATGTGTATATATGTATGTTTGTTTATTTTATGTTTATTTTATTTTATTATTATTTTTTTTGTTTGTTTGTTTGTTTGTTTTTTGTTTAGTTTTTTTTTTTTTTCTCTTTTCTTTTTCTTCTTCTTGTACCCCCCTCCTGTACCTCACACTCCGATCCTTCCAACCCTGAACTCCCACAACTATATCCACACAAAATATATATATATATATAAAAAAAATAATAATAATAAAAAAAAAAAAAAAAAAAAAAATAATAATAATAATAATAATAATAATAAATAAAATAAATAAATAAAAATAAAGTATTAATTGTCCTCCGAAGAGGGGGGGTGGTGGTTGGGCCAAAAAAAAAAAAAAAATTACGTGGAGTGGGCGGGGTTTGAGCAGTCACACGGCCCCGCCCCCCGCCTCCCACCTCTGTCACGCCAGTTCTGGCTCCAATTTGCCTCGACTGCCTCTGCAAGCGCAGGCAAGATGGCAGCTTCCATTTCGGCCATATTTTGGCTTTAAAACGCCTTAATGAGAGTAAATGGGGACCGTCCAGTCCATACTTTTATACAGTCTATAATCACAACCCAAACTCCACAACGCGCCAAGCAGCACATTTTTAGTTGCTGCGGAAGCACAGCTCATTTAGGCTCAGCTCAGCTCACCTCAGGACTTGTTGTGCTACTAAGATATAAGGTAAGTTCGACCAGGTCCTTTATTTTATGATCATGTATGTGTTTGTAGTGTCTTACACCACCTGCACGTGCTGGCCTTGCCTCTCTTTCTAGGTAGTTAGCTAACGTTAGTTGTCTAAGGATAGCTAAACATTGCCATAGTTTAAATGTAATATGAATTGCATTTGAAAATGAGCAGATTTTTAAAACTTGTCTTATGAATAAGCTAATTTGAAATAGTTTTTTTGTGGGAAAAACCTAGATAAAATAGCTTAATGACGAAGTGTGAGAAAATTAAAACAGCACAATATTTTTCCTCAGGTGTAAGCTTAGCGCTGTTAGCTTAGCATTAGCTCAGTGTTCGTGTGAAGAATAAAGTTAACGTTATATGTAAATTTCATATAAATAAGCCAACTTGTTGTTGAAATTGTTTTGTTAAAATACTGCACATATTTCTGGTCAGGTGTTAAAAGTGTATCCCCGCATTATATTAGCATTAGAAGTAACGTTAAGTAACTTACATGTAAATATTATGTAAATAAGCCAATTTTAAATAGTTTGTTGTTGGAAAAATTCAATAAAAAAGCCTAGCGATTAAAAAAAACCTTGCAAGATTAAAACTGCACATATTTCTCGTCTAGAGTTCAATGAATGTGTATTCCCACCATTAGTTTAGCATCAGCATGAAGAATGTAAATATTATATAACGTTAAATAAGCCAACTTTAAATAGTTTGCTATTGGAAAAACTTAATTAAAATAGCCTAGGGGTGAGACAAGGAATATTTCCAGTCCAGAGTTAACTGTGTTTTTGTAAAAGTGTATGGCTCCCCCGCTGCAAAAAGCCTGCAGTGTGTGGAGCGGTAGAGCTTAGATCGGGCCCAAAAATCCAGCCCGACCCGGCCCAAATCCATGCACTTTCTGCCCGAGCCAGACCCGACCTGAGCCATAAACTGTCCTTCTGAACCCGAGCCATTTTTTAGTAATTAGAGCGTTAAAATTGAGCTATTTAAAATATTTTCGGGCTGTTTGAATTAGCGAAATCTGTTAAGAATTATGTTAAATAACCTTGCGACGCTGAAGAAGCATAGACCTATTATTATTTCTTTTTTTTTATTCGCTTTTTTCTTTCTTTATTCCTTGTCTGTTGTACAGGCAGTGTGAGGTTGGTAGATGGTGACAGTCGCTGTGCTGGGAGAGTGGAGGTTCTTTATAGAGGACAGTGGGGATCAGTGTGTGGTAATAACTGGGATATGAGAGATGCTGCAGTGGTGTGTAGAGAGCTGGTCTGTGGAGAAGCTGTAGATACATATCATGAGTCTTACTTTGGATCAGCATCAGGACCAATCTGGATGGATAATGTGCACTGCAGTGGCTCTGAGTCTACACTGAGGAACTGTGAATCAGCAGGATGGGGTAAACATAACTGTGATCATTCTAAAGATGCTGGAGTCATCTGTTCAGGTAAATTGTATCAGTAAATTATTTTATGTTCCCTTCTGTTAACTAGGAACAGGAAACTGTTCATAATATATCATACATGTAAAACAAAGTCTTGTAAGTGGTGGGAAAGGACCCATTTTAGAGGCTTAGGGTCCATTTAAGCGTAGTAGTACTGTTTGTAAGGAAACAGATAGCGTTCATTTAGTCAACTTTTCCACTGAAGGTTAAATGCCATATCTCTTTTGACCATTCTTGCTGTGTTAATGTCAGAGATTCAATGACATGGAAAGACATTTTCATGTTGAAGCAGTGACTCACATATGTTTAAATTCAGCTTTATGTTCACAATTTTTAGGAGTCCGGGTGGTTGGTGGTTCTCACTGTTCTGGGAGAGTGGAGGTTCTTCATGGAGAGAGCTGGGTCACAGTGTGTGATGCTGACTTTAACCAGCAGGATGCAGAGGTTGTGTGTCGAGAGCTGGGCTGTGGTTCTCTTGTGGAGGTTCTGGGAGCAGCTGCTTTTGGTAGAGGGGAGGGTCCGGTGTGGTCAGAGAAGCTTCAGTGTAGAGGAACTGATTCTCAGATTCACTTCTGTCCAAAAACATCTTCACTCAAACACAACTGCTCCCATGATAATGATGTGGGACTGGTGTGTGCAGGTAAGTGTTTTTCAAAAAAATGTTTCCCATTTTTACTCTTACTAGTTCATAATTCGGTAATTTTTTCTTGTTCTTATTTTCTCTTACACAGACAGTGTGAGGTTGGCGGATGGTGGCAGTCGCTGTGCTGGAAGAGCAGAGGTTTTTCACAGAGGACAGTGGGGAACAATTTGTGGTGCTGGTGCAAATTTCATAGCGGGTTTTGTCATGTATAAAGAGTTGGGCTGTGGAGAGCCGTTTAGGACTGATGCAGCTGTTCCAGGATCTGCACCGATCTGGATGAGTCATGTGAAGTGTACTGGATCAGAGTCTACACTGAAACACTGTGGATTATTAGGGTGGGGTGAACACAGCTGTAATCATAATATGGATATTGAGCTTACCTGTTCAGGTATGTTTTAATTAGACAAAAACTGTAATACGTACGTATTACATGTATTACATTTGTGAACTTTCTGAGAATGTTTCGACACATCATAGACAAAATCAAATCAGAGATCATATGATGGAATGTCACTGTTTTGTATACCTATTCCGTATTAAATATTCTATTACATAGTAAATTCTGACAGTTACAGCTAATGTGAGAAGCAGTGATGTTTTTTTTTAACATTTGCTTTGACTTTTATTTTATTGCTGAAAATATTAACCCAAGATATTGTCTAGTCAGTTTCATTTTGTTTGATAAAATTTAATTTAATAAAAAAGGGTCTGCAGTACTGATTTGCTAGAGCACAACATTTGTTTTCAAAATTATAACCTGAATGAAACAAAATGCATTAGTCCTTTCCACTTCCAGACAACTTCTCAAACACTTTATGTGCCAAAACAAAACCAGTCAACACACTGTAATTAGAAACATAGTGCCATTTCCAGCTTAACAATTTAGTGCTGGACGATATGACAAAACTTATGTCACAATATATTAATTTTAGTCGATGTGTTATCGTTTTGATATAAATGTGTACAGCTCAACTGAACAACTTCCTGATGTGTACATTATCACACACTGAGATTGCCAGACTATGGTATTCTATACCACTCTGCTGTTTCGCTTAAAAAAAATCAGTCAGTAAAGATGCTGTAAATACTGTACATATCTTTAAAAAAATGTTATAAATTGATGCTCCTTTATTCGTATGCAAATTACAAAAAATATAAATGAAGGTCACACATGCCAGATATTCTAGGCTACTCTAAAATTGTTAACATTTTTACATTTATTATTACAATAACAGCTTAAATGCTTTGCTGTGTAATAATAAAATATACCAGCCCTGCTTAAAATGATTAAAAATAATATGCAAATATGGACAGAATTAAGATATCAAATATGGACAGAATTTAGATATTTAATTATATTTTGACCAACAAAAAAAGTCAGAATAAAAAAAAAGTTTTTTTTTTTTTTTTATTGTTTTTCTATAAATCTTTTGTTATGATTTTCAAAATGGCGGATTAGCCACTATGGCTATTTGGCGATGCCAACTGTTTTCCTAGCTAAATTAATCTGTATTATTAACATGGATGAATTGGATAGATTATGTGGTTTGATATGATCTGTGAACTGGGATCTAGCGTCGGAGGTCAGAGGGCACAAAGTAGGGTAATTAATGAGCAGTATTTTTGTTATTTGTGTTCATTTTTTTTATTCATTAATGAAGTGAACATGTTAATTTGACAACTCTAGTATTTTTTCATCTCATTACTAGCCTTCTGTTTTGTTTAGCATTTGTCTATTATACAAGTCTTTATTTAATCTGATTGTGAGAGAGAGAGAGATTTGACATTTTTGCATTACACACAGATCACAGGACATCCAGACTTGCTGATGGTCCTCATGTTTGCTCTGGGAGAGTGGAGGTTTTTCATGGAGCGTCTTGGTTCACAGTGTGTGATGCTGACTTTGACCAGCAGGATGCAGAGGTTGTGTGTCGAGAGCTGGGCTGTGGTTCTCCTGTGGAGGTTCTGGGAGCAGCTGCTTTTGGTAAAGGGAAGGGTCAGGTGTGGTCAGAGGAGCTTCAGTGTAGAGGAGATGAATCTGAGATTACTCTCTGTCCAATAACCTCTTCACACAAATACAACTGCTCTCATGGTAATGATGTGGGACTTGTATGTTCTGGTACAGTATAATATGTGATATTATCGTCTAACATTTCTTTATATAATATACAGTATAGGAGAGAACTTGCTCTTTTACGAGTCTCTTGGTTGTAAATTCAGGTCATACTCAGGCTCGGCTGATGAACGGCTCAGACTCTTGTTCTGGTCGAGTGGAGCTCCAGTACCTCAGTGAGTGGGGTACAGTGTGTCATGTAAGCTGGGATATGAGAGCTGCCAGTGTCCTCTGTGCTCAGCTGAAGTGTGGGAGTTCTGTGGCTGTGTTGGGGTCAGACTGGTTTGGGGAGGGGAGTGGCCGGATCTGGGCGGATGTGTTTGATTGTCAGGGGAACGAAACACACCTGTTAAAGTGTCTCATTTCATCATGGAGTCGAACTGCATGCTCTCATAAACAGGATGTTGGACTCCTCTGCAGTGGTGAGCTTTTAAGAATCTTAAACATTCTTATCAACGGGCTGTAAAGTGATTTTAGGAGGAAGTGCCCTTATAATGTTCTTATATATATATTTTTTTTAACTTCACTTCAATTAATTTACTAATGTATCTCAGTTTTGAACATGTATATACATTTCCATAGACAATTTTGATTTCTGAAAATCAATTTCTAATTTTGCTCCATATATAGCTCAGCTAATGCGTTTGTGTTTAATTTCTAAATCTGATTTATTTCAAGTGCTGTAAAAACAATCTTATTAAGCCTGTAAAATCTAAAATATATTTGTGGTACTTTCAGGTTCTTCTCTGGCGTCTCATGAGGGTGTAGTGAGATTGACTGGAGGGATGGAGTGTGAGGGGGAGGTAGAGGTTTTCTTCAGGCAGGACTGGAGGAGAGTTCTGCTGGACTCCTGGAGTGAGTCTGAGGCCTCTGTGGTCTGCAGACAGCTGGGCTGTGGTTCTGTACTCAACACCTCCAGCTCCTCTTCATCCAGTCCTGAACACAGCTACATGTGTGTGACGGGTTTCAACTGCTCTGGGAGTGAAGCTCATCTGAGGAACTGCAGCAGCTCACAAGCAGTTAACTGCAGCTCCACGGAACAGCTCTACATCACCTGCTCTGGTACATTTAATTCAAATTATTTGGAGTTGTAGTGAATAATGCCTGTTGTTAGGGGGAAATTGTTTTATTTTGTTTTATTGTAAGGGTTATTATAATTATTATGAATCTGAAATGAACCAATCATCATGTGACTACGGGTGAACTAAGAAATCATACTTTGAACTGGTTTCTCTTAATTTTAGGCTACAGCTCCATCAGGCTGGTTGGTTCTGGGGGAGACTGTGCTGGAAGGCTGGAGGTTTTCCACAGTGGATCATGGGGGACAGTGAGTGATGAATTGTGGGATATTGAGGATGCGCAGGTGGTCTGCAGACAGCTGCAGTGTGGAGTCGCCCTCAGTGCTCCAGTACCAGTACCAGCCCGGTTTGGATCTGGAACTGGACCCATTTGGCTGAATGAGGTGGAGTGTGAGGGGAACGAGGCGTCTCTGTGGAACTGCAGATATCAGCTGTGTGGAGAGGATGAATGTGGACACAAGGATGATGTAGGAGTCGTCTGCTCAGGTACAGTGTGCTGATTGCTGGTGTTCTTACATTGAACACTTCACCTGTCAGACCTCTAAATTTTCTCTTCAGTGCTGAAAGTGAGACTTAGTTAAACTGTTAAAATAAGACTTGTTAAACCAATCTAAAGTTGTTGCCATGTGGGTCAGCCAGACCTCTTCCTGTACCTTTTTTTCTTGTTTTTTTGAATGTGTCAGAATGTATCTAAAGGGCAAACTAAATTGTTTCAAATTGATCTGTATTTTGGTGTCTTTTTTATGTATTATGATAAAAGTGCAGTTTACTACAAAGTCAGCAGTAGAGTGCAGTAACACATTCTCTTCTAACTTTACTACAGACTAAGACTTAATTTATTCTTATTTTTGCGCCAATTTCCAAAGCTTTCTTTAAAACAAATATATTCAGGTTTTTTTTTTTTTTTTTTTTTTTTTATACAATATACACTTTTTTGGGATCCTTTTCTGTTTAAAGGCCCTGGCACTGCTAACTTTTGTACCATTTGAGCACACTGGATTTTGTACCATTTCAGGTTATTAACTGGGCTGGAGAGCTTAAATGGCAAAAAATGGGGGTGTTCTAAAACTTTTAACTATTAGTGTAGATTCATTAAGTTTGTTTTAGACTACATGAAAACTCCAGGGTCTAACATAAAGCATTTTCTCTCATCAGAGTATAAAGAGATCAGACTGACTGAGGGCTGTGAGGGGAATCTGGAGGTGTTCTATAATGGACCCTGGGGGGAATGTGTGTAACAATGGGATGGATGTAGAAACAATGGGTCTCATCTGTCGGGAGCTGAACTGTGGAAGATTTAAGACTGAGAGAGCTACCAAAGCACGAGTGGAATCAGCTCCTAACAGGCTGGATGATGTAAAATGTAGGAAACATGACTCTACTCTGTTTCACTGTCCATCTTCATCCTGGAGTCAGAACAATTGTGATAGAAGCAGTGAGGTGACTCACATTACCTGCTCCGGTATGTTGTTTTTCTTTGTAGTAGATGAGCATGAGTAAAACAGTTTTTCATGGAAAGTTGTGTTGAAAGAAAGTGTTGTGGTGACCGGATCACCCTCACTTTTCCTCATCCTCTTTCCCTGTGTAAGTGTATACAACCTGAGTAAATATAAAATAATTTTTAAATAATCATTTTATTTATTAAGGGAAAAAAAATATCCAAACACCCCCTAAAAAATAAAATGTGATTAATTACACTTTTTGGATAGATGAGTATTCAATTTCACTTAACTCAACCAGGCCTGATTACTGCCAGACCTGTAGAATCAAGAAATTCTTTAAATTCCTTTATTCCTCATCATTTAAAATGAGCTTTTTTATGTTTACTCAGGTTATCTTTGTCTGATGTTAAAGTTTTTTTTAATAATCAGAAAAATATCAGTATATCTGTAGGAGGCAAATACTTCTTCATGGCAATGTGTGTGTGCAGGATTGCTTGAGATTTTTTGGGACTACAAGCTACACCTTGCTGTGCTTTTTACACTCATCTGGTCATGCTGGGAACACATTTTAATAAAAAGTGTAAAGTGTATCAGAAAAAAATTACATTTGTGAGTGAAATAATAAGATATATTACATTGAATTACATTACATTTGGCAGATGCTTTTGTCCAAAGTGACTTACAATAATGGTGTACATTTACTAATAGGAGCCTGTTCTGTCCGAAAATCGCACTGAAAAATTGTTTTTGTCATTGCTGGAATAGTTCGGTGGGGTTAGAGAAAAAGAGCAGTCTGGTGCAGCTTGAAGTTTCCTGTGCGCCCTGTTAGAATGCCTGGTGTTATTTGAAAATCAGCACAACCAGACTGACTTTTAATTCTGTGCGTTGGTGTGAAATGAGGGGGTTTGCCGCTCAATTGAAACTCTCAATTGTTATTGCTGAGATCATTATTTTAGTAATGAGTTTAGTAGTATTGATTTGATTTTTGTAGTATTTATAGCATGTGTCTCCATTTCTAGGAGAGAAGAAACAGCTTGCATTTGAAAACCTTCAAAAATTCT
The DNA here is from genome assembly GCF_023375975.1 of Astyanax mexicanus. Classification (NCBI taxonomy): domain Eukaryota; kingdom Metazoa; phylum Chordata; class Actinopteri; order Characiformes; family Acestrorhamphidae; genus Astyanax; species Astyanax mexicanus. The sequence continues at coordinate 75,704,663 of NC_064408.1, forward strand.
TCTTATTTCCAAACCAGGGTCAGTGCTCAAGTACGAATATTTGACTACCACTCCATTCACTACTTGAATAAGTATACATATTAATCAGATTTGTTCGTGCCTACATTCTAACTTGTTTTGTCAAATAATTCTAAACTTCCCTTTTCATCAGTTGATCTTTGATTTGAGTGAAAACTGATTAAATAAAAACACTAATGCAGTTTGCTGTAGTTTTGTTATAAAAATGTAATATTATTCATGTGTCTGTTCATGTGTGATGTAGATTACATGCCTATTAGGTTGAGAGGAGGAGAGGAAATCTGTTCTGGGAGGTTGGAGGTGTATCATAATGCTGAGTGGGGGTCTATATGTGCTGATCTGTGGGACATCAGGGATGCTCAGGTGGTCTGCAGGCAGCTGGGTTGTGGGCCGGCGCTGAGTGCTAATAGAAGAGCTGTTGATGGTTCTGGTGGAGGAACTATCTGGATGAACAGAGTGAAGTGTAGAGGGAATGAGATTCACCTGTGGGACTGTCCTCATTCCCTGAAGATCCACACTGGCTGCTCCCACAGTGCTGGAGTCACCTGTGCAGGTGTGCGAGAACGTTTTTTAATCTAGTATTAACTTTTCTTAAGATAACTATGGTTATGTTAAGCAGTGTACTCTGTATTTCAGTCAGGTTCAATATTATTATTATTGTGCTCCTCTGACCTGTAAAAGGGAGAATAGCATTTATATTATGGCTGATTTAGGCTCACAACACTGATAAATACACTAAGTAACATTATGCAATAATGCAACAATAATGCAACAATATTTTTGAAAATACCTACAATATTACCATATCAGCCATATACTTCTTTTGTTTCAAAGACAATAAACACAAAAACAATAAATACCATTTCTTAAATAATGCTGCTCTAATCTCTTTCTCCTTCTGTAACCTCTTTTTCTTGACCATTTTTATGATATTTCTTTCAGACATATTTGTCACATTACCTTTTTCATCTGAAACAACTACAACTTACACCACAGGTACTCTTTTAATTAGTTCCTTTGTGTGATTTTTTTTTAAGTTTAAACAACACTATGCAGTGTTCAACAGTGTTTTTATTCTGTGTTTTCAGTACCAGCACAGCTAACAGAGAAAAAGACAGTCCCTCCTTCAAAAAATCCATCATCTAATTTTCCATACATCTATCCAGTGTCTCTCCTGGTTCTGGGATCTGTGCTCTTCCTGGCCTTAGTGCTTCTGGTTGTGCTGTTTTATCAGAACAGAGTGCTCAGGAGAGGTAGGGAGATTTAGAGATCATTTAAAATCCACTTTCTGTGCTTTCTATAATCATCATTAGTCCTTCAATCTGTCATCAGTCTTCTCTTCTACTGAACTGACTCCATGTTTCTTTCTTTCTCTCTCACAGTGATTTCTAAGGCGAGGAGGAAGACTCTGCTTGAGGCAGTCTATGAAGAGATTAACCATAAATGTGTCACTAACAGATATACTAAAAGAGGTAAATTATATGTAGAGAGGTTCACTGAAGGCAGTCTTCACACAGTATGTAAAGTGGATCTAAGGTCAGATATCAAATAGCAATTCTGAGTGTTTAAATGACTATAAATGAAAAAACTACATGCAGTAAATCAATTGTAGCATTGTTACCTTATCTTACAGGTTCAAAATAATATGTGTTACTCCACTGACTATAATAGGAAGAATTACATATCTGTTACTATCAATTCAGGCCTGTACTGCTGTTAAAAAGCAGAGGAAAGGGATGGGGTTTGTTAGCCAACTTTCCCATTTCACCTTAAATGGTGCAAGAGACAGCAGAGGCTGCATCATTTAACAATTAAATAAAATGAAAGCTAATCCAAGCTCCCCATAACAGGAATTAAGAAATTGACAATTGTTCCTTAATCACCAACCTTTCTGAATACATACAATGCCATAAAATTAGCTAGGTTACTGAACCTTAGTGCTTCTGATGACATATCTGGTGCATGAAGTGTTGTCCCAATTCTTATGGGGAGGATTTCACCCTTTACACTCAAAGAATGGTTGGGGTAAGTGGTAGGGCCATGGGGTGAAATGGGATTGGGCTTAAAGCCTCATCTCATTTTCAGACTAACAAATACATTTTTTTGCTGTAGATTTTGATTAAATAATTGAACTTTGGCATTCTGACTGTTCTGATCTCCTTTAACAGGAAGTTTTATCTCTGAAGATCAGCATTCAGGATATGAGGACGTAGATGAGGAGCTTCTCTCAGGTAAGTTGACATATACTGAATGTGTGTTAGAATTTTTAATGCAGAAGAAAAAACATATATATATATATATTTTTTGTTTTATAGAAAAAAGTTCCATGCAATATGTGTAGGGTTCTGAAGTGTTTTAGCAGTTAGCATCAGGCTTCAGGCCGATAAGACTCACCCCTGAACGGGAAAATAGTGAGCGTGGTTGGCGGGTAATGCTAATGCTAAATTCAATTTATCTTTGACTACTCCAGTATATCCATGTCACAAGTTAAAAACAATGTCTTGCCTACTGTACAGTTTGTAATAGTGATTTTAGGATTGCCCAGGGGTAACTACAGGATTGCAAAAGGCATGTTGAGGTGAGTTAATATCCTTTGGTGTGTGGGAGTTTTTTTTTTTTTTTTTTTTTAAAGGGACACACTTTGATTTGTCAACCAGTTCTGATCGCAGAGGGCGACAGTACCAATACATTGAAAACCCCTTAGTATTTTAAAAGTTTGAGTCTTTGAGTAACAGTGTCTTGCTGCCATCGTCCTGATGCTGCTGTGCTGCAATGCATTTTTTAATTTTTACAGAAAACTATGGCGAGGTCTATGATGATATCATACCTGCTGAAGAGAGCCCACACATTACAACAGGTTTGGATATTTTAATACGTACGATTTATTGTGGACACATGGTAAACATGCAAATTATATTTGCTTTTCACCTTAATCAAAAATATATCTATATATGTCTGTGCAGCATACATTATTATGGTTTTCTATATTATGATAATAAAGTGTGATTTTTTTCACACCTATAAAGAATGTGTCTTCTTTTTTTTTTTTTCATTTTTAAAAGCACACTGAGCAACATGTTTCAGTTAATTAATGCATTTCATACTGTTTTAGATAAATAAATTAATCATTACAGAGAGAATAAAGGTTTTCTCAACCACCCTCGTGGTCCCATGGGCTCAAGTTCCTGGCAGCGCCAGAGTCGGCCCGTTTCTCATTATAGATTAAGCAAGTTTGGACTCTTGTACTTTGTCAGAACGAACTTGGTAAGTTCGGCTCACGAGTGCATACTGCAGAGAACAGGACTTTTATTTTGTAATTGGAACTGCTGTGATCAGTAGAGTAGTAGGTGCATCCTTAGATGCATTTCCACAAACATACCCTACACCCGCCTCACAGGGCAGACAAACCGTCTTTGTTTGGTCCATCGCTCACCAGCCTTGCTGTAGTTCACAGGGAACCCACAATATTCCAACACTTAATCAGAGTTTCTGTAATCAGGATTAAAACTAGTTTTATATACTCTGTAAAAGCATGAGAAACACAAAAAAGTTGTTTGTATGTGTAGTTAAAAGAAACTGTGACTTATCTTCATGGTGGATGTTATGTGTTTGGATCTGCTGTCTGCAGGTGCAGCTTTAATGCTGTATTTTGTGTGTTTACTCTCTCTGAAGTTTGTCTCCAGAAGGTAGCTGACTTTGTACCTTCCTTTGCCCATAGACACAGACACAGACACAAGGAGGTGGAGCTGTGTTCATTAGTGCTGACGCTTTTTTAAAATATGGCGAAATGAAAAAAAAAGCTTCTTCTGATTTGTCACTGAAAATGTTTGATAATTTCCTCTCCTCTTTCTAATAAGGTCATAGTGAGTGTGATTGGCGGCTGTGGGGAATCTCTCTCTCTCTCTCTCTCTCTCTCTCTCTGTCTCTCAGGTTCTTGAGTCTTATCTGGCTGAGTAGAGGTAAAGCTTGTTCTGCTGCTGAGTTGAGCAGTGTGTGTGTGCAAGAGATGGACATCCGAGTTCTACTCATTTTTCTATTGACCACTGTCACTCTAGTCACATCTGGTAAGTATAATATACTGGTAAAAAAAAAAAAAAAAATATATATATATATATATATATATATATATTATATATATATATACAGCATATTTAAACTAACTTTGTGGACTGTATGTATACTGGCCTCTTTTTCTGTTAGGATGTTGTTGGAAAGGCAGTGAATGGTATAAATTCCTTTATCCTCGAAGAACTTAACTACTTTCTCCACATCGGGCCGGGGATTGTCATGCACCGTGAGAAACCACGGACTCACTGCGCCAGCGTAGGGTCTTACAATGGGTTCAAGGATTTCATCTCAATACCTAAGAGCAGGCAGGGTACTGTTGTCTAACCTGTAGAGGCCTGGGCATCTACAGGCCTCCCCAGACCATCACTGATCCCCCACCAAACCAGACATGCTGAATGATGTTGCATAAAGTGGCATTTAATTGAAAAGTATATATTTACTTTTTGATCTTACATTCATGTGATTTACACTTTGCTATCATCCAGTCAGCCCATTTTAGTATTGCTATAGAAGTACAAATTAGTGAACTGATTTCTTATAATCTCTAAATGGGAGCTTTTGATGTCCATGATTTGGTTTAAATGTATTTCAGCCTTGTTTGAGTATTATTATTTGAGTATAAGTGTAATTATTCTCTGATTATCAGTGTGTTTGTTTTTTTCTCCACACAGACAGTGTGAGGTTGGTGGATGGTGGGAGCCGCTGTGCTGGGAGAGTGGAAGTTCTTCATAGAGGACATTGGGGAACAGTGTGTGATGATTACTGGGATATGAGAGATGCTGCAGTGGTGTGTAGAGAGCTGGGCTGTGGGGAAGCCATAGATGCACCACGGAGAGCTCGCTTTGGATCAGGATCAGGACCGATCTGGGTGGAATATGCTAACTGTGCTGGATCAGAGTCTTCACTGAAGAACTGTAGGTTGTATGATTGGGGTAGACAGAGATGTAATCATGATGAAGACGCTGGTGCTGTTTGTGCAGGTAAGATGCAAAAAAATAAAACATATTACACAGAGATGTAAACAAATGTGATGAGGCCTGTGTTGGAATGTACTGAATTAATTAAACAACTGTTAGTTGTTTTATATACACCCCTGTAAAAAAACTTCTTTGTAACATGAAAAGTTTAAGCCTGAACCTAAATTCACTTTCATACACTTAATAAATGGATTATTACAGAGGTGGTTTTGAATGCTTTGGTTTAGAATTAGCAACTAAGAAATAATATATATATATATTTTTAAAATCCTTGTATTTCAGTTAAGGAAAAGTCCAATCCAATCCAATCCACCTTTATTTATATAGCACTTTAACACTTTTGAAGAAAGGACAAAGTGCTGTACATAAAAATAAAAGAATATTCAGAATAGAAATAGGTACATACAACAATCAATACAATAAACACTCTAGGTATCAAAGGCTAAGGAGAAGAGGTAGGTTTTAAGAAGCGATTTAAAACTGGATAGTGTGGAGGCCTGTCTAATGTGCAGGGGCAAGCTATTCCATAACCTAGGTGCCACTACAGCGAAGGCACGGTCCCCTCTAAATTTGTATTTGGTTTTTGGGACACTAAGAAACAGTTGGTCAGCTGACCTGAGCGAGCGTGTGGGCTTGTAGGTGTGTAGCAGCTCTGAAAGGTAGGGTGGTGCTAGACCATTTAGAGATTTAAAAGTAAATAAAAGGATTTTAAAATGAATCCTAAAATAAATGGGCAACCAGTGGAGTGAGACTAAAATGGGGGAAATGTGCTCATATTTACGTGTGCCAGTTAAAAGCCGTGCTGCTGCATTTTGTACAGATTGTAACCGGGCGAGAGAGAAGCCACTAACTCCTGTATACAGTGAGTTACAGTAATCCAACCGGGTGGTAACAAAGGCATGGATTACTGTCTCAAACTGTGTTTTTGGGACAACAGATTTTACTTTGGCCAGCTGTCTCAAGTGAAAAAAGCTTGATTTTACCACTGCTTTGATTTGAGTGTCCAGCTTAAAATCTGGGTCCATTTTTACTCCCAGATTTGTAATGATAGGTTTAGTATACTGAGCCAAAGAACCTAGATCTACAGGTTGGGTCCCAGTGGTGCCACCGAAGACCATCACTTCTGTCTTATCTTCGTTTAGCTTAAGAAAGTTACCCGCCAACCATGCTTTTATGTCCTCAAGACATTTTAACAGAGGTTCGATAGAGCACTTATCTTTTTTCTTTAGTGGCACATAGATTTGACAATCGTCTGCATAGCAGTGAAAAGAAATTCCATGCTTCCTGAGTATGGAGCCAAGAGGGAGCAGATACAGGGAGAAAAGCAGTGGGGCTAATATTGAGCCCTGTGGAACCCCACAAAGGAAAGGTGCAGAAGTTGACTTAGAATCGGCAAGGCTAATACAGAACGTTCTGTCAGTTAAAAATGACCTGAACCATTTCAGGGCTATGCCCCCAATGCCCACCCACTGCTCCAAGCGGGAGATCAGAATTTCATGGTCCACTGTATCAAAAGCAGCAGTTAAATCAAGGAGTAAGAGAACAGCACAGTCACCAGAATCAGTGAATACAAAGGTATCATTAAAAACTCTTAAGAGAGCTGATTCCGTGCTATGCAAAGTTTTAAAACCAGATTGAAAAATATCAAGAATATTGTTCTCCTCCAGAAAAAACATTAGCTGGCTATAAACAACCTTTTCCAGGATTTTTGACAAAAAGGGCAATTTTGAAATGGGCCTGAAATTTGCAAGCACTGTAGGATCCAGACCAGGTTTTTTGATCAGAGGTTGTACTACTGCATGTTTTAGGTTTTGTGGAACTACACCTGTAAGCAGACTACTGTTTACAATTTCAAGAACCGAAAGTCCTATAGTAGGAAAAACCTCTTTAAAAAGTCGTGGAGGGACAGCATCGTTTGGAGAGCCTGAGGGCTTTAACTGATCAACAATCTTCTGTACACAGGACAGAGATACAGACTCAAAAGTATTAAAAATAGCATCACAGGGGACAGAAACTGAGGGGTCGTTTGAGGGAACAGTGATTTGTGCCCTAGTAAGAGCAATCTTATTAATAAAAAAGTATAGAAAATTTTCACAGACAGCAGGAGAATTCTCTATACAGGTGGTCTGGGAAACATTAAGAACCTTATTAATAGTCTGAAACAGAACATAGGGCTTGTGAGTGTTAGACAGGATAATTTCGGAAAAATGTTTTCTTTTCTCATCTTTCACAACTTTCTGATAGAGACGCCAACACTCCCTTAATGATTGAAAAGACACTTGCAATTTATCCTTTTTCCACTTCCGCTCAGCTCTACGGCACTCACGTTTAACAGCACGAGTAGTGTCATTTAGCCAGGGCTCAGATTTAGCTTTTGGTTTCCTGATTTTTAAAGGAGCCACAAAGTCCATAACAGTTTGGCAGGTAGAATGAAACAAAGAACTAAGCTCCTCCGGGCTGTTTGAATTAGACTCATTAAAAAGGTTTTTCTGACTGAAGACATCCGAGAACTGATCAGCAGTGGAATGGTTTATAATACGACAGCGCCTAACAGGGGCGGGCAATTTACCAGTGCTACTGTCTGTAAGAGGAACATCAAAAATCACAGGCTTATGATCTGAGAAAACAGCGTCACAGATCTCCAGATTTGAAACAGGCAGACCATATGATAGCACCAAGTCAAGTGTGTGTCCAAGTTCATGTGTAGATCCCACCACAGATTGACCGAGACTAAAAGAATCAATAAGATTTAAAAAGTCCTTTACCATTGGTTTTTCAGGACAACAGACATGAATATTAAAATCTCCTACAATCAGGACACGGTCATAATTAGGCATAATTTCAGCCAAAAAATCAGAAAAGTCATTAATAAATTCCTTATTATATTTGGGAGGTCTATACACCACTGCACACAACACTGTGTGAGAGCGACCAACTTCAAAAGCACTCAGTTCAAAGCTGCCTTGTAGGGATAGATAAGATAGCTGTTTACATTTATAATCATTCTTAAAGACCGTTGCTATACCTCCCCCTCGGCCTGACATCCGCGGAGAGTTCATAAAGGAGCAATCCAGTGGTAAAAGTTCAGTGAAAGCATCGGACTCACCAGTACCCAGCCAAGTCTCGGTCACGCAAAGAAAGTCCAGTCCTTTCGAGGTGAAGAAATCCTTGATAATAAAAGTTTTGTTTGTCAGCGATCTGGCGTTTATCACGCCAAACCTAGCAGGAGCCGGCATATCCGCAACGTTAGAGGTACAGGGAGTCCGACACAAAGACTGCAAATTACGCAGATTTACTCCACGCCGGCGGAGTCGAGGGGAGCAGGGACCGCGAGGTTGAAACACTCCATCCCGATCCACGACAGGCACCAGCCATTCGCCAACAGGGTCCAGAAAGCGCCGTGAGAGAGAAAAGCGAGGCATCGCGCCGCATACAGACCGTGAGATACCCTCCAATACTAAGGCCTTCATCCTCGCCAGTTTGCCGCTGCGTTTCCCACGCCGGCGGTGGCGTTTTCGGCGAGGAGTTGGAGCCGGGGCGCGGCACAGGTAAGCTGGTATCCCCGACATAAACGGTGGTAGCGTTTTATGTCCACCGCGATCCGACTCTTTATCCTGCGAAAAACTGGCAGGGAACCGAAGGTCCATCAGTGTTTGGCGATCATACACCAAAAGAGAGTTTGCATTTTCAACGCCAAAAAGCACTAACACCACAACCACGCACAGCGCCAGAAGCGACAGACGGCAAGCCCCACACACTGGCGCCATCTTGACAGACAAAAGTGCAAAATATAAAAATCACTGCCCCATATTATTTAATTCCCTTCTATTCAAATTAACTTCCCAGCCCTCCCAATGCTGTGTGTTAATATTAACGTACATGTTCTCTTTGCTCTTATAAACACATTGTAGAAGTCAGACTGGTGGGCAGATCTCGCTGCTCAGGGAGAGTGGAGGTTCTTCATGGAGAGAGCTGGGTCACAGTGTGTGATGCTGACTTTAACCAGCAGGATGCAGAGGTTGTGTGTCGGGAGCTGGGCTGTGGTTCTCCTGTGGAGGTTCTGGGAGCAGCTGCTTTTGGGAGGGTCAGGTGTGTTTAGAGGAGCTTCAGTGTAGAGGCAGCGAATCACAGATTCACTTCTGTCCAAAATCATCTTCACTCAAACACAACTGCTCCCATGATAATGATGTGGGACTGGTGTGTGCTGGTAAGAGCTAAATGGCTTATGTATTAATTTTGAGATTCAGTCTGATTTTTCAGATTTCTACATCGTTTCCTCTCTCTTTCTCTCTCTGTTGTACAGACAGTGTGAGGTTGGTGGATGGTGGCCATCGCTGTGCTGGGAGAGTGGAGGTTTTTTATAACAGAACATGGAGATCAGTGTGTGGTAAAAACTGGGATATAAGAGATGCTGCAGTGGTGTGTAGAGAGCTGGGCTGTGGGGAGGCTGTATTTAAAAATGTTCAGTTTGGACCAAGATCAGCCTGGATGGATGATGTGAACTGTAGTGGATCAGAGTCTTCAGTGAAGCACTGTAGATCAGCTGGATGGGTGGAACAAATTTGTAATCGACTTGCTGGAGTCATCTGTTCAGGTGAGCTCTCCTAAATCTTAAAATACTTGTCGTTGGAATGTATATCAGTTGTGCACAATTTATTTATTATAGCATTTCTTCCTAATCTGCCATAATCATGACCTACTTTCACCTATATTAACCCACTTTTATTTGGTTAAGACCACTAGATCAGTCACTGTTTGCTCAATCTCAGACCTGGTTTTGCGTTTAAAAAATAATGTGGCAAATTACTGTATAGAAGAAAACTATAAGCTGTAATAAACCTAGTTAACACTTATAATACAGCCTGTGTTTTAGAGCTTAAGTTCCCATAACTTACAGTGTGATTTCTCTGTATGAACTAGCACATACAAAATACTTACCGGGTCTTACTAGTACTTAAATGTGGGTAATAACTTGATATACTAAGTCAAATTATTAAAAAAGCAAATTATTATATGGAGATGAAAAGTGATTTTCACTATAAGACAATACTTAATTATAGAAAGACTATTGCTGTAGGCATGATGGAGAAATACATTTTTGTAATCTTTCCTTTCTGGTAGAAAATAATGGATTTCCATGCAGAAGTCCCATTCACAAAGAAACAGGCGTTAATATTTTTTAGTTAATTACAGTTACACCTTAGTTCAGTGGTACATGGCCAGAGTTTTTATCTTTATATATTTTAAGCAGTTAATTAGTACATTTGTTTGTGTTTAGTGCTTAAACTGTTAATTGACTCCATGTGTAAGCCCACACTGCAGTTTTTCACTGTCATCAGTTCTTCACTAATATTAGTTTCATCGGTCCTACAGTAGAACCCTGTGGAACTTCTTAAGGTTTCCAAGTACTTAATGCTGTGTGTTAATGTTAATGTACATGTTCTCTTTCTCTTATAAACTAATTTTGGGGTCAGATTGGTGGGCAGATCTCGCTGCTCTGGGAGAGTGGAGGTTCTTCATGGAGAGAGCTGGGTCACAGTGTGTGATGCTGACTTTGACCAGCAGGGTGCAGAGGTTGTGTGTCGAGAGCTCGGCTGTGGTTCTCCTGTGAAGGTTCTGGGAGCAGTGCGTTTGGTAGAGGGGAGGGTCAGGTGTGGTCAGAGGTGCTTCAGTGTAGAGGAAACGAATCACAGATTCACTTCTGTCCAAAATCATCTTCACTCAAACACAACTGCTCCCATGATAATGATGTGGGACTGGTGTGTTCTGGTGAGAGCTACATATTTTATTTATTTTTTCTTTTTAGAGTCTTGATGAAAAGATGTTCTTTTCTTAGTGGTCCGTGTATAATGTACTTCATGAAACATATTCTTCTTAATTCTTTTATTGATATAGTCCATATTTGTGCATGCTGGAATATAGCACCTGTGAATAGCATTAAAATGAAGTTTTACCAGATTTTAAAAGATGCAAAATGATGTTGTGCATTCAATCTTTCTCTTTCTGCTCTTTAGAAAGTGTGAGGTTGGTGGATGGTGGGAGTCGCTGTGCTGGGAGAGTGGAGGTTCTTCTTAAAGGACAGTGGGGAACAGTGTGTGATGATAACTGGGATATGATAGATGCTGCAGTGGTGTGTAGAGAGCTGGGCTGTGGAGAGGCTGTAGATGCACTTAGTGGTGCTTACTTTGGATCAGGATCAGGACCAATCTGGATGGATAATGTGGAGTGTAGAGAATCAGAATCCATACTAAAGAACTGTAAATCAGCAGGATGGGGTAAACATAACTGTAATCATCCTAAAGATGCTGGAGTCATCTGTTCAAGTGAGTTACACTAAAAACTTAGTATGAACTTCTGTAATCAAAAAACCTTTTAACCCACTGCATAATGTTTATTATATTTTGATCATACCTAGGAGTCAGGCTGGTTGGAGGTTCTCACTGCTCTGGGAGAGTGGAGGTTCTTCATGGAGAGAGCTGGGTCACAGTGTGTGATTCTGACTTTAACCAGCAGGATGCAGAGGTTGTGTGTCGAGAGCTGGGCTGTGGTTCTCCTGTGGAGGTTCTGGGAGCAGCTGCTTTTGGTAGAGCAGAGGGTCAGATGTGGTCAGAGGAGCTTCAGTGTAGAGGAAACGAATCTCATATGTACCTCTGCCAGACATCTCCTTCCTTGAAACCCAACTGCTCTCACAACAAGGATGTGGGACTAAGATGCTCTGGTATGATGAAGTATGTTTGTAAAAGATTTAGATTAGTACTAAACCGTGAGCAATTAGTTTGTAATTACTGTATTTTTTATTTTTTTTATTATTGTATTGTATTATTGTTGCCTACTATTTTTCCTCTGTAAATTCAGGTCACACTCAGGCTCGGCTGATGAACGGCTCAGATTCATGTTCTGGTCGAGTGGAGCTCCAGTACCTCAGTGAGTGGGGTACAGTGTGTGATGTAAGCTGGGATATGAGAGCTGCCAGTGTCCTCTGTGCTCAGCTGAAGTGTGGGAGTTCTGTGGCTGTGTTGGGGTCAGACTGGTTTGGGGAGGGGAGTGGCCGGATCTGGTCTGATGTGTTTGATTGTCAGGGAAACGAAACACACCTGTTAAAGTGTCCCATTTCATCATGGAGTCGAACTGCATGCTCTCATGAACAGGATGCTGGAGTTATCTGTAGTGGTGAGATCTTACAGTTGCAGTATAATAAATAACTGAAAGTTTATTACTCCCTCATTTTAAGCCAAGTAATATATTTTTTTCTCTTCAGGTTCTTCTCTGGCGTCTCATGAGGGAGGAGTGCGGTTGTCTGGAGGGATGGAGTGTGAGGGGGAGGTGGAGGTGTTCTTCAGGCAGGACTGGAGGAGAGTTCTGCTGGACTCCTGGAGTGAGTCTGAGGCCTCTGTGGTCTGCAGACAGCTGGGCTGTGGTTCTGTACTCAACACCTCCAGCTCCTCTTCATCCAGTCCTGAACACAGCTACATGTGTGTGACGGGTTTCAACTGCTCTGGGAGTGAAGCTCATCTGAGGAACTGCAGCAGCTCACAAGCAGTTAACTGCAGCTCCACAGTACAGCTCTACATCACCTGCTCTGGTACACTTAATTCAAATTATTTGGAGTTGTAGTGAATAATGCCTGTTGTTAGGGGGAAATTGTTTTATTTTGTTTTATTGTAAGGGTTATTATAATTATTATGAATCTGAAATGAACCAATCATCATGTGACTACGGGTGAACTAAGAAATCATACTTTGAACTGGTTTCTCTTAATTTTAGGCTACAGCTCCATCAGGCTGGTTGGTTCTGGGGGAGACTGTGCAGGAAGGCTGGAGGTTTTCCACAGTGGATCATGGGGGACAGTGAGTGATGAATTGTGGGATATTGAGGATGCGCAGGTGGTCTGCAGACAGCTGCAGTGTGGAGTCGCCCTCAGTGCTCCAGTACCAGTACCAGCCCGGTTTGGATCTGGAACTGGACCCATTTGGCTGAATGAGGTGGAGTGTGAGGGGAACGAGGTGTCTCTGTGGAACTGCAGATATCAGCTGTGTGGAGAGGATGAATGTGGACACAAGGATGATGTAGGAGTCGTCTGCTCAGGTACTTAGTGTCTTGAATTGCTCAGTTTGTAATGATCTTGTAATCAAGTACCAATGCCCTATCTATGTACAACTGGAGGTACATTTTGAATAATTAAAGAAGAAACTTTTGCACGTTTAAATCAATGTGCATAACTAGCTAGCTATCTTTCTCCCGCCAGAGTATAAAGAGATCAGACTGACTGAGGGCTGTGAGGGGAATCTGGAGGTGTACTATAATGGAACCTGGGGGAATGTGTGTGTAAATGGGATGACTGATGAAACGGCAAAATTGATCTGTCGAGAGCTGAACTGTGGAAGAACTGGCAGTGAGTCTTGGTCTAAAGCAAGAGTGGAATCAGCTCCTAACTGGCTGGATAATGTAAAATGTAGGAAACATGACTCCACTCTGTGGCACTGTCCATCTTCTTCCTGGGGGAGAACAGGTGTGATAATCGCAATGAGGTTGCTTGCATTACCTGCTCAGGTAGGCAGATATGATGAGGTGTTAAAGACTTTAAAGAATGCTAGAACTAATGTAGTTTGTAATTGGAATTTCATAATATTTGATTTTTTGTCCTACCACAGAGAATGGAAATACACTAGATTTGACAAATTGGCTGTGTGATTCATCTCCTCATGAGAGACCGTGCTCAAGTAAGAAAACTTATCATTATCAAAATGATCATGTCTTTGATAAACTACATTTTCTTTCTTTTTGACTGCATGTTCTGCCAGCATGCTTTCACTAATAAGCAATTTTTGTCTTTGCTCGCACTGTTTTATTTGTAGTTTGCATATTTTTTTGCACTTTAACATATTTTAGATAACACTTCTACAGTGATATTTTTAACAAAGGTTTAGAGAGGGATTCTGGGTAATGGAGTCCATCAGAGTGTCTATGTAAGTCTGAGGAATTCAGGTGTAGACAGGACAGGTGTGGTGGATGGGGGTGGGTAATATGGCCCTAAAACAATATCACGATGTTTCATGGCATTTATCGCGATAACAGTACTCTTGGTGATATGACAAAACACTGAATTAAAGATATTATTTTAAAAATACACTACTGAAACAAAATAAAAATTAAATTCTGTTTTTGCATATGATATGGCACCCCCCCAAACTACAATATAAAAAAATACAAGACTTTTTATCAGATGGTAACAGACATCAGTGATCAAGAAAGTCATGATACTATTAATGCACTCTATATAATCTATATAATTAATAATAAAGTAAAATGAATAATATTGGACAGATAAAAACAGCAACCCCAGTGGTGCCCTGCAGTGGTAATTAGGGGTGTGTGATATGGCACGATATTTCAGGGTATAGTATCGTTTTTTGCGTTTGATACGATATGGCACAGCCCTAGTGGTGGAAATAACAGGTGTAACAGACAGCTTGCTGAAGACAGACAAACTACACTCTATTAGAAGCAATATCTTATTTAAAAAATATATTAGTTTAAAAAAATCAACTGTTTCAACTAAAACGGTAAAACAAGGTAAGTGCTTTTTTTTTTACTATGGCTACTTCTGTTTTTTTTTCTCCTGCTCTCTTCTGCTTGTACATATTTTTCATCTTACAATGCTTTTTTGTGGTTTACCACATCTCTATAAGAACATATTTCATCATACAGTATATACGACTGTTGTAAATGTTTGTAAGTCTTTGATGGATAATCATTTTTTTCCCTCTGTGGTGTGTTTGTAGAGCACATTCCTCTGAGGCTGAGGGGAGGAGTAGGAAGCTGTTCTGGATGGCTGCAGGTGTATCATAATAAAACATGGGGGTCTGTATGTGGTGACCTCTGGGACATCAGGGATGCTCAGGTGATCTGCAGGCAGCTGGGTTGTGGGCCGGCGCTGAGTGCTAATAGAAGAGCTGCTGATGGTTCTGGTGGAGGAACTATCTGGATGAACAGAGTGAAGTGTAGAGGGAATGAGATTCACCTGTGGGACTGTCCTCATTCCCTGAAGAACCACACTGACTGCTCCCACAGTGCTGGAGTCACTTGTGGAGGTCAGAGGAACAGACACAACTGAATATATTTGCCTCCTAACTGTTACAGAAACTTTACACATGCTTGAGAAAAATACTTACATCACATTGTTATTTTATGCTCACTCACTAGGCTTCCTGTATCATACTTTGCCTTTAAATAATAAAAGAGGACAGATGGGACATTTTGCTTTGCAAGGTCAGGGACCACTTTTCTCCATTGTAAACAGGCTTGATAGCAACTTCGGTAACTATTGTTGATCATAATGTTGGTCACACACATTTGGTTTCCATCATTTAATAATTGTAATGTTTTTGGGAAGGATAGAAAGTAACAATAGTGAGAGTCTGTATGTGCTTTGCACCAGTCTGTCTAGATCATTCTGTGTTTATAGACATTTCATATGTCATCTTCCATAATATTCATCACAAAATTATTCACATCCAATAAAAGGACTGTGTTCATGTATAAATTGTCTATACATTTTGTATATTTGTTTTTTAGATTCTCAACCACAGACAAGAAGAATCATACTTCCACAAACTCCTCCACCAGCTGTTCCCTCCATCTATCCAGTGTCTCTCCTGGTTCTGGGATATGTGCTCTTCCTGGCCTTAGTGCTTCTGGTTGTGCTGTTTTATCAGAACAGAGTGCTCAGGAGAGGTAGGGGGATTCAGAGATCATCTACAATCCACTTTCTGTACTTCCTCTAATCATCATTAGTACTTCAATCTGTCATCTGTCTTCTCTTCTACTGAACTGACTCCATGTTTCTCTCTGTCTCTCTCACAGTGATCTCTAAGAGGAGGAAGACTTCAGCTGAGCCTGTCTATGAGGAGATTGACACCAGGCTCATCCCTAAAAGAATTACTGTCTCAACTGAAAGTAAGAGTAAAATGTTTTTTTTTCTCTCAAAGCAGAAATGTCTGGTCTTTACAGAAATAATGTAGCAGTTAATCAAATACTTGTCAGATAACTCTCTTTTCATATTGTTATATTTTAGTGTTTAAATATTTAGTGTTTTTTGTAGATTTTCTTCCTTTGTTAATAAATTACACCAATTTATCTATCTTTTCTTCCCACTGAATAATGTTCTGAATAATGTATCTTCTCATTCAATAAAATGTATTTATAAAAGCTATTGGATAAAAAAACTTTTAACAATAATTTTAGTTTTCTTTGCTTTTTATTGTTCTATGTATTGCTCTTTTATTGCAACTTTAACATTCACTATCATAGGGCACTACCAGTATTTTCAGTTTCCAGTAGAGGGCAATGTTAGACTTTTAGACCCTGTGGATGTTTAGTTTCTGTAACAGTAATGCAAGATGATTGACAGGGATTATTTTATTGTTTGTGCATGGAGTTTCTGTAGGTTCACATGTGCTGTAGGTACCAAACGTGTAGCACCTCAAACTATCAAAATATGTTACTGTGCCTGTTTACTTTTTTGAGACCAGAAAGTTATTTCTGTGGCGAGAGGTCATGAGATCTTGGGGAAAAGGGAAAAGAAAGAAGAAAAAAAGGAAGAAATAGGGAGACACTTAAATCAGGCCCTCAAACCCACATTTACATTTTTTTGTAACAAATAAATAGAAAACACAGACACAAGCAATAACAATGAAAAAAACACTTATTTAGAAAGCAATTTACAAAGCTTTGATCTGCTCTCCCTCTCCTCTCCTCCTCTTTACATCCTGGAAGCCTCCTTCTGCTGATCTTCCTCTTTCGGGTGGGGATGGAGACGGTGGAGTGGCAAGTGCTGCTGCTTGAGCTCCAGGACACTGAAGATGCTGGGTCTTCGGGGACTGGGCCTGAATTTACAGAAGAGAAAGATCTGTAGATTTACTTTCACATAGTTACTGTAGTCCTGTAATAGTTTATCCAAATAAGAAGATCTACAGTTCTCCATAGTTCATACATTTGTCGCATTAACATACACTGCTTTTAGCTTGTATGGGATCCTGGGCAAACCCCTGATTCAGCACTTCTCTCATACCATTTTATACACTGCCTGTATTTGTAATTAATGTACTAAACTAGAAATGTCAAAAAAGTAACCAAATAAATAACTTTACTGCAGGATACACACTATCATGATGAAATAATAGAATTAGTAAAACAACTATTTTTTTTAAACAAGCAAGCCTGGATGAAAATGTTCAGAACAGAGAATTAAGAATGACAAGTATTTAAAATTAAGTACAGATACAGTCCAGCATTCATTCTGACAGGTGACTTTAATTTAGTTTTAGTCTTTTGTTTGTCACACTTTAGTCATTTAGTCAACAAAACATTTTAGCCTAGTCTAGTCAAATAAAAAGTATGTATTACATTTATGGTTTTACTGTTTTAGATGTGTATTATTTATTGCTAATATTTATTAAAACACCAGCTTTTAAGTTTTGTTTCATTTAAATTAAGCACAATCTATTTAAAACAAGGTGTATGTATGGACATATTGACAATTTAAAGAACAACTCCCAGGTTCAGATGATGCAAAAATGAAAGACAACCAAAACTGAGATAAAATGGCAATACAGCTAATTGACATTCTTAAAACTACATTTCATTTTAACAGTTTCTCAACTAGAATCTCTCCTTTACTCACAGCTAAATTGGTGTACTCTCATTATATATATGTATATGATATATATGTGTGTGTGTGTGTGTGTATATAATAAAATAGCATTTTAAAATCTAAGAACTTGCTGACAAATATGATTCATCTTTATTCTGAAGTGCTCAGAATAGCAGAGGACTGACAGCTTAGGTACCATACTAATGCATACATAACTACATAGGTAGTTAGTTATCTATATTGTAATAAGTTGTTCACAGTCATTACATTGCAAAAAACTAAATCTTAGCAAGTGAAATTATCTAAATTTAAGGCAATAAATCTTATTTTCTTCTCTGATAAGACTTTTTGTCTTACTAAGCATGGTGTAAGTGTTAGATTATTTTGCTTATTTTAGGGATAATTATCTGAATCATTCTTACTTAGAATTTGTACCTTATTTTAAGTAATTTGAACTCAAAATAAGCACAATTAAGCAGCAATCAAGTTATTCTGATTCTTGTGTCCATAAACAGTGACTTTTTTTGCTTGATTTAGGTGTTACTTCACTCATTTTGAGACTTTGCCATTGCTTAGAAATCTTACTAAGAAAATTTTGCTTACCCGATTGGCAGATTTGTTTTGCTTAATACATATATTTGTCTTAATTTGCATATATTTTATGTCTAGTTTTTTTTTTTTTTTTTGCAGTGTAGTGTAAACTGCACTGTGAAGTTTTAAATTAAGGGATGAAATTAGTCCCCCTGTGTTAAAAAAAAGCTTCTTTTACCCGGTGAAAATAGTCACACTTCCATTACATTATGCTAACATTACTTTGTTTTAAAGCAACTGACCTATAAAGATAGTGAGCCAAATTTAGGTCGAGCCAAGTTTATGAAACTACACACTTTTACTGCAGTACAGATTTACACTCTCTACTAAATAATCCATCTCAAAAGCAGAAAAAACGTACTTTATACTGGGAGGCTATATCGTTAAATATAGGGAGTATAGGGAATGTTTTCTTCTGATTTTGAGCTGGACTTTTTAGCAGGGTCAACATTACTGGCTTTCAGGAGCCTAATCTTTAAATTCTTAACAATTAGCTATATTGTAGCGAAGCTGCTTTTATATTCCGTTCACTGTGAATTCACTGTTCTGTTCTGTGCTGGGCTTGTGATTGGGGTAGGGGGAGGGGCAGAGCAGGAAAGCGCGTGTGTGTGAAGGGAGAGAGAGAGAGAGAAGAGCTGCCCGTGAGTGTGTGCTGAGAGTGAGAGCTAGAGTTAACCAGTTAGCACTAGCCTTTTGTTATTTTTCGTAGTGATGGGCATAACAGCTCTTTTAGATGAACTGAACCATTAGAATAAGTTCACTAAAAAGATGGGAGACGGAAAGGTCTCCCGTTTTTTTTACAAGTGTTGTAAAAATATATATATAAATAACAAATATTGAAATATGTAACTAAATGTTGGGTTTATTATACGATATCGTATAAGGTCTCCCGGGGTTTTAAATATATTTAAAACCCCTTCAGTCCAGTAACAGCTGTGTTTATTTGTTTTTTAAAGTCAATGGTTAGCACTGGTTGATCTCAGTTCATAATATTGCAGCAAATATCCAGCACAACAAACCCAGCTTTAAACCCAAACCATCGCTGTATAAACAGAGACAGAGGAGAAGTTTTCTTTCAGAAACAGCGAGGGTTACCTGCGTGTTTACTAATCCGTTACTCGTTCGTGCTGGCGTTAAGATCATTTGCACGTTAGGTGGATTTACAGGGCTAACGTGTATTTTATCTTATTAATCTTTAGTGATAGCAGGTAAAATCTTGGCAATGAAAGCTATATGAGTCTCGTGGCTCGAGTTTATGGGGCGTTTGGGGACAGTAGAACCAAAACAGCTTAGCTATGTAAGTTAGTTTGCTAACTTACGGAGCTACTTCATGACGCAGATTAGTCCATTCATCATTAAATTATCATACAGTGCAAATAACAAATGCTGTGTTCAGATGATGTGGTAAACTATTCATCTACATGTTGTTCTTTCTTAGCTATTCATGTGATTTTCTCTATCATTAACAGGGTGGTGAGCTTCCTGAGGGCTTTGAGGATAGTTATCCTGGTGCGTGTCTTTCGTCTGGCCTCTCAGAAGAAAGATCTGGAGAAGGTCACTACAAGAAAGGTGAGGATCTAAATGGGTGCTGGCCATCATTCTTTTATTTTAATTAAATTATATCAATTATTCATATAGATTCTAATGAAATGTTAAACTTAATTACAGTTTGATTATTTCATCATGATTCAGAGAGAATTAAATAAAAAAATAAACATTTTGATGTATTTAGAAATAGGTTGGAAAATTATTAAAATCCATCAAAACCTTTTAAAATACACCCAAGTTACTGTTTGTATGCTGATTTGTGGCATTTGTGAATCTTGCAGGTATCTGAGAACAAAAGGCGGTAACAAAAAGGATGGATTTGATTTGGATCTCACCTATGTCACAGGTTGGGATGCTTTACCTAATTATGTAATCTTATTTGAATCTAGATTTTCTGCTTATGGTTTGGGATCCAATAGTTAATAATGTTTGTTGCCATGTCTTTTCCCTCACCTGGAAAGCAGGCACTCTACAGAAATCCCATAAAAGTAAGCTTAACAATTAAGAAAATAAAATAAAACTGAAAAGTCTGTAGAAGGCAATTATTTTAGCTGAATTACTGATTTAAACAGATTTTTATGTAACAATGTTACAATTTGCTGTATTTAGGAAGCTGCCATATTTCTGGACACAAAGCATCCCGATCATTACAGAGTTTACAATCTCTGCAGTAAGTTAGATCATATAATATTATATTATATTGCTGGAGACACTCAATAAATGAGTGGTGCTGAGCATAGCTTTGGTCTTGTTTCAGGTCAAAAAGGCTACGATCCACTGTTCTTCCATTACAGAGTGCAACGAGTGATGATTGACGACCATAACGTACCGACATTAGAGTAAGTAATGAGCAGCACTTTACTCAAATGCTTCTTCTGCCGTTAACGTTGTGTTCCATTTAGCTTTTATGTTGGATGTTGGAGCTGGGAATAACTTCACACCTGAGTCGACAACGTTCTGTTAAAATAACTGTACAAAATATGTCGAAAAAATGTCTTACCCTATAAGTGAAACTTGCACCTGTACATAACTAGCTATTATTGAGGTGTATATGAAGCACTGTGGAACAGGGTCATGAAAAACCTGGAAACGTCAAGGAACTTGAAAATAGTCATTTTCAGGCCTGGATAAGTTTTGGAAAAAAAAAAACAAAAAAAAAAGTCAAAAGTCAAAGTCAAATTTACTCTTTGTGATCTTTGTGTTTCCATTTATTGACTCTGTTTATCGACTCCGTTTATCGACTCTGTTTATCGACTGAGAAAAGCTATTTAAAAAATAATTTGATAACTTGATTGGAGTTTCAGATGGAATATAACTGTAAATTCACAGAGAAAAATCTAGGTGTTTAGGCTGTAATTAAGCTCTTGCTCTCTTCCACTCTTTGGGAAGCATATTGGTTATATATGCAAGTAAATTACCAGTAATGGTGACAAGAAGGCAACATTTAAACAGATGCATTTAAAAGCTGTTAAAAAATAAAGAATCTACACAATATAGACACAACCTAAACATATTCCCTGACAGCCAGATATATGACAAATTAGTTTATTTAAAAATTGATTCTGTTCAAAGTTTTAAACAGAAGATTCTATATCATGTTTGATGAAAGTGTGAAATACTGTTTACAGGTTAAACATTAGAAATGTTTACCAAATGTTTATGGGCCTGAGCTGATTAATACATCAGTGCAGAGTAAAGTAATTTAGCCCTACATTATGGAGCGCTCAGAATTTGACACATTTTATTATTGAAGATTGTGTCTTAGCATTGCTTAAATAAATGTTTTTTTTAATTATTTAAATATATTTAATGTAAATATAGGCCTACTATAATCAGTTTTGATATACATTCTTGTCTACTCTGATGTTTTAAACACGCTATGGTCATTAAAATGTGCTGCGAAAGCATAGAAAAGGCACAGAAAATAATTTAAATTTATAGGTTAACACTATTTGTAATCTACATGTGTATACATATTTTACCCTTGTTTTCTTTTTTTCCAGAGGGAATTATAAAATAAGCTAAAGACTTTCATGTTTACTACAACTTAATTATTAATCATGTACCAGTGTTTTATAGCAAATGTAACCAAAAAATGTCCCACATTATATGTCCCAGGTTATAATTTTTTGCATTGTCAGCGATACCAGACGCACATTCACACACACAATGGAAACATGAACAGCTAGACGTGCTAATGAAACGTAAAATACTACTGCTTTTACTACTGTTGATGTTTGGTGCAGCCATCTTGCGTTCTGAACTTGTGGGTTTATTCCAGTTGAAATGTTCTACTTAGAACTTGGAAATTTCCAGTTCTGAATTCCTACTTCAGATGGAATGCAGTATAAGGATTCACATTAGAGCTCGACCCAACCTGCCCCATACACTGTCATTTTGAGCCAAAGCCTGAATTAAACCTGACCTTTTTTGAGTAAGTAGAGCATTAAAACTGAGCTTTTAAAAAACATTTCCGTTCTGTTTAGAATGAGTGAAGAATGAATAAGACCTATTATTTAAGAAAAATATTATTAATTATTAGGAACAGATCTCCAAAAGATTATAACATGAACAATGCAAACAATGATCCAAAGGCCTAAACATTAGGCTACAACAATGTCTGAATAACTTTCCTCTAATCTAGTATAATATAACATGGTTTAAGAAAAGAAAATAAATTCTTTTATAATTTTATTTATATATTTTTTCCCATTTTCTCCCCAATTTACACAGCCAACCCACTCGTTAGGACTCCCCCTATCACTAGTAATGCCCCAACACACCAGGAGGATGAAGACTAGCACACTCTTTCTCCGATACATGTGAAGTCAGCCACCGCTTCTTTTCGAGCTGCTGCTGATGCAGCATTGCCAAGCAGCCAGCACATTTGGAGGAAAGCGCAGCGGTAGGTGAAGTGCGTAATATGGACAGTGTGCACTTTGCACTTGTGCAACTTTTTTTTAAAAACAGTTTGATTTGTTTCTGCTATATTTTGATTCATAGCTTTATATAAAATGAAAATGACTTATAACTATATTATTTTCTTTAGCCCAAGGAACCTGAGGAAAGTGGTGGGAAATCTCGAGCCAGGTCAGACCTTGGGTTGGGTTTGGGCAGAGAACCTAAGCTCTTATTCACATATTGAACTTTGTGTTATTGTGTTCTCAGTGACATGTTGAACTACACTGCCAGTTTGAGGGAATGTCATTGCCATCCACTGCAAAGGAGGCAAAGGTGATGCTGAAGTTTTCACTGATTTAAAGACATCATCAATGTTTTCTATATGTATTTGATTTGATTTTTAGGTTAACCCATCACCATAGTTGTTCAGCTGAATGTCTAAAGCCATATACAAACTGGATTCACTTATTCATTTTAGCAGAGGAGGTTTTTTTTTCACGGGTACGATGGTGTGTACATGGTTGATTGACAGCGTTTAGTTTGAGAGTGCGCAGGTACTGTATTTCTCCTGAGGTGAGGTGAATGTGTATGTATATATTCAGTATGTCAGAACTGCTCCTTTAGTTTCTGCTGTGCTCAGTTGAAGACTGAGACCAAGTAGTTAAACATACAGCTCTGGGGAAAAAAATGGTTTTCATGCATCTTGGCATGTTCTCCTCCACCAGTCTTACACACTGCTTTTGGATAAGTTTATGCCATTCCTGGTGCAAAAATTCAAGTAGTTCAGTTTGGTTTGATGGCTTGAGATTATCCATCTTCCTCTTGATTATATTTCAGAGGTTTTCAATGAGATTTTTAAGTGGTTTCTTTTTTTCCCAGAGCTGTATGTCTGCACTCTCCTACAAAAGTATTGAAACACTGAGGCCAATTGATTTTTTTTTTCTTCTGCTCTAGTGAAAACATTTTGGTGTAACAAAAATATAATTTAAAGATGAATATTGAAGACAAATTGGTAAGTTCGGACAAAAGCTGAATTGTTGACCTTTTGTCTCCTATTCATCTTTTAATGTCAAACCCAATTTGTTTTCAGTCTAAAGCAGAAATAAAGAAATGAGACTGACTTATCAAGTACTTTTGGGGGGCAGTGTATGTTTAGGGGCTGTTTCCTGTGTAGTTCCAATTAAAATCTGCAGTCAGTCTGCTCCTTTCAGAGTGACTGCACTGTTATGTGTATTGGTTATGTAATTTAATGCTCCTGGGCATTGCTGTGTTTGTTGTGCAGGTGTGGGAAAGGGCAATGGCAGTGATCTGAAGGTGCGGATCATAGTGAAAAGAGAGCAGGTGTTCCAGTGTGTCTGTGCCACGCAGACGAACTGTAGGGTAACAGTATAAAACTGTATTTACTTCCTCATAGTCAAATGACAAGAGTAGTTTCAGTACAAAAAAGTGAAAAACTGTGAACCTTAAACACAGTGGTTTCCTAATTAAAACCAGAGCTATATGGCATATCCAGAACAGACATGTGAAGTGGGCTAATCCCACAACCCCTAAATGATTTAGTAGTTTAGGGTGATTTCACACCTACTTTTTTTATTTGTCAAAATAAACTGTTCATATTTACGTGTAGTGCTGTTTGTTTGGACATGGATGAGTACAGTAATCACAACTGCAATGAGACTGCTGAGAACTGTTGGTCTGAACTCTGAATTGGTTGGTTTGTGATGAGAACATGATCTGACCTTGATCCAACCCATCTGTCAAGCATACTCAGTTTTAAGATGTGGAGTCAGTCAAATGAACACATGCCACCTCTGCTGTTGTTCCATGTTAAACTGCACAGAAATCTGTTTACTTTCTTGCTCCCAGCCAAGACAGCTCTGACCAAAGAACCAAAGAGATTACAAAGATTGTTGTGACTCATTTTGGTGAGCTTGAATTTTATCCTCTGTTAAAACAACAAACCATGAGGGAAATGCTCCAAGAGAATCAATTAATTACCTGACTTGGACCAGAGCAAACAAACTATAGTGTGAAAAAACAGCCTTACATACACTATTAAAAGATTTTGTACATACATACACTAGTGAAAGCGTTTGTGAATCGGTATCATCTTAACCCCAAATCATATTTTAAATATGTACTAAAGAACAACTTTTAAATATTCAATAAGCTCATAATATTGAACCTTTAAAGACAGTAGCAGCCCACTAAAACATAAATCACATTGTAATTGTTGGGAAAGGTCTTTCAGATGTTTGTCTTATGTTCCTTTGTGTTTATTTTACTGTTCGCTCATATACTGTGTTCTCATATTTTACCAGCTGTTCCCAGATACTGAAAACAATGCCGTGGTGATCAGCTTTCAGGAAGGGCCAGTGGTTTGTGGTGATGTTAAGGTCATGTTTGAATCCAGGGCTGTAAGTTCCCAATCTATTGTAACGTAAGAATGATTTTATGGACATCGTTTTTTCCAGTTGTTTGGCAAAATGTTTTTTCTCTATTGTTCTCTATGCCCAGGGTCTTCCAAAGGGGTATGAGGACTATCCTTTCTATTTCTGGTTCAACACTTCATTTGTAGAGAACAACAGGTGAGGTTTTTGCTGTCCATTGTCCTCAGAAGCAGACACTGGCTTTGTTTACCTACCAGACCACTCTGGTTTTAGATTTTATATATAAAAATGCAAGGCCACTTAATTCATTAATTAGAATATTTTGATATTTTGTCCCCTCTCAGTTTAGTAAACATTACTGCTTTCAGTGTAAAAGGAAAAATCATATGGACTGCTGCTTGAATGCAATCTATAATGCTTTGGTCCCAAAACAGGCTCTATCTGTCAAGGGAGGAACTGGACAACCCACGTAAGTCCAAAACCTGGGACATCTACAAGGAGGACTTTGGTGTGACCGTGTCTTTCAGTGACCCTGCACTTATGTAGCAGACGACACTTGCTTGTGTATCTCAACCCTTAAGCCCTTAAGCCCTGTATCTCAACCCTTAAACCCTTAAGCCCTGCACAAGGTCTAAATCTTTGCTCTAATGTAGGTTTTCACACACTTATAAAAGGTGAGTGATGTTTAGGCATATAGTGCCCCTAAAGCTATAGCTATAGCTATATAACCTCAACTTTATGTCCATCCCCCATCTTCACTGTAAGAGCTTTTTACTGAGCCGTGCATACATCACAATATTATGCATTTGTTTGTCAAATGTTTTTTTGTCTTTAAATGAAGACAAATGTTTGTGTCAGTTTAGCATATTAAGCCTCCAAAATGTAAATCTTACTCTTTAAGCTTGAGTGTACATCAAATAAAGCAATCGAGGCTGCCACTGTGAAATGGTCAATGGTTATGTGTGCAGAAACATTTTTTTGTAGTACACATGTATTGAAATAAATACTAATGTCTCTGTAACACTTGTCTGTCTCTTTTTTGAATTAACAACTGATCTGGGTTGCTGAATTTCTGCAATTGTTTTTAAGGATAGATCTGAGTGACTTGTTTTTTTAGAAGTAAAAAGTCTGGTCTTACAGGTGGGCATGCAACTCTAAACTCTTTAGAATCAGCAGTTTTAGAGGTGACCTTTTTCAGAAGCACTGTCAGTGCCATTCTCATATAAAAGGCTTAAAATCAAATCTCAAATGTGCAGCTTTTATAATAGTAAATAAAATAATGTACTATGTAATTGTGTAGAACACAAACTGTATAAACACAAAATTTAATTCTAGAATTGATATACACTATCTGCTGCTGTCAGTACAAATGGATGGCTGGATCAAAAATCAGAGGGAAAATATTAAACTGGGGATTCACAAAAATGCTTTTTCTTAAGTTCTTAAGTTTATACTTAACTTAAGAGGTCTGTTTTGGTTATTTTTCTTAATGTTTATTTTGTACCAAAAAAATGGAATAATAATATATATATACCTTTTATGATACACTCACATTTCAGTGCTTGGTTTGACTCTGTTTTTTTTATTTTCCTAATGTTTTCTTAAGCCTTCACATCAGTGTATCAGCACTGGCATTCAGAGCCCCTTATTCACCATCGTACTCCATTGGACATTTCAGGGACAACAGCCTTTTTTGCCCAATTATAAACACTCTTCTTGTAAAAGTTATCCAGACATAGGTAAAAAAAAAAACAAAAAAAAAAAACAGTTGAACTACAAAGTATTGAAAGACTAGGATACTAAAAGCCAGTAATGTTAGCCCTGCTTTATTTGTCTCACTATCTTTATATATCAGTTGCTTTAAACATTATAATGTTAAGCATAATTTTATTTATAAATTTAAATAGAACAAAACATAAATGTTGTTTTAATAAACGTTAGCAATAAATAATCTCAAAATAACACATCTAAAATACAGCAGACTAATAGTTTAAACCATTAAACCCAGCCTTTCATTGAGCTGAGAGAAAATTAAGTGTGCTGTTCAATTTCCAACGTTAAGAAATGGGTTAGACAAGCTATACTAATGCACCATCCATCTCATCAGCAGTTCAGCTGTGACTTTTGGAAGAAACCAAAGTCGATGGAAAAGAGCGGGGGGGGGGGGGATGTCTGAGATTTAATATAACAATATTATTTTAATATAACTGTTCATACTTAATTATTATACTTACTCTGAATTACATAAGAGTGCTAGTAAAATATAAAATAAAAAAAAACATTTTATATATATATATATATATATATATATATATATATATAAACATTTCGGGCACCGTAGCCCCCACACCTAGTTTTGAATGGTCGTGTCTCGCCTGATTCAGTCAGTAACAACAAGACGGTCGCCCTTTTCTTCGGGATCTTCAGGGAGTTTGCAGGAGGTTAAACCCTCGGTGTAATTTTGGGTCAAATAATCTAGTGTTTTTTCACTCTGGTGCTGAAGGTCCGCTGCGCTGCTCTTTATTGTGTGTTTCCCCTTTACTCTGTTTTCATTAAAAGCCCCTCAGTCTTAAAACAGCGGCAGTAAAACAGGCGGAACGGTGGGCCTCCAGCAGCAGTAGTAGAGTGCCTGCCGGTGTAGAGTGGAGCAGCGCGAAGGGAGCTCTTTCAGTCCCGGTGAGTAATTTAGCTAGCTGGCTCTCGGTGAAGCGCGGTCTTATTATAATACTTAACTACAGCGTGGTGAGACTATTTAAACTGAAGCGTGTTAATGGCGAATAACGCTGTAAGATAGCTAAGGTGGAGCTGGCTAAGCTAATTAGCTTAGCCAGCTCCACCGTAGCTCGCTAGCCTTAGCTTCAGTTAGCCCGATTACCTGCAGCAGCTGCCCGTTCAGAAAAAAAAAACACAACCAGCGCTGTTTAAGAGCTGCTTTACGAGCTTCTCTCCCAGCATAGGGTGTGTTTTTCTCAATCAGCAGCTGCTTTTAAACCACGCTGTAGTTTAGTAATAAGATCGCGCGTCACCGAGAGTTGAAACAGCCAGTTAAATTACCTAACAGGGCTGAAAGAGCTCTTCTCTGTTCACCGGTCTAATTCGGTCTAAATAAACCGAATGGTTTAAGTTAGCAGTTTGTTCTCTCTAGACAAAAAACGAAAATAAGAATAAAAAAAAAAATGAAAAATAATAATAAAATAATAATAATAAATAAATAATAATAAAATAAAGGGGGCGCGGTCTGCGCATGCGCCAGATTTTGCGGCCGCGCGTGCGCAGTAGACAGATTTTTTTGCGGTCTTCTGCGCATGCGCGGCCGCAAAATCTGGCGCATGCGCAAAAAAGTCGGTCTACTGCGCATGCGCCAGATTTTGCGGCCGCGCATGCGCAGTAGACCGATTTTTTGCGGTCTTCTGCGCATGCGCGGCCGCAAAATCTGGCGCATGCGCACTGGACCGCAAAAAAAATCGATCCACTGCGCATGCGCCAGATTTTGCGGCCGCGCATGCGCAGAAGACCGCAAAAAAATCGGTCTATTGCGCACGCGCGGCCGCAAAATCTGGCGCATGCGCAGACCGCGCCCCCTTTATTTTATTATTATTTATTTATTATTATTATTTTATTATTATTTTTCATTTTTTTTTTTATTCTTATTTTCGTTTTTTGTCTAGAGAGAACAAACTGCTAACTTAAACCATTCGGTTTATTTAGACCGAATTAGACCGGTGAACAGAGAAGAGCTCTTTCAGCCCTGTTAGGTAATTTAACTGGCTGTTTCAACTCTCGGTGACGCGCGATCTTATTACTAAACTACAGCGTGGTTTAAAAGCAGCTGCTGATTGAGAAAAACACACCCTATGCTGGGAGAGAAGCTCGTAAAGCAGCTCTTAAACAGCGCTGGTTGTGTTTTTTTTTTTCTGAACGGGCAGCTGCTGCAGGTAATCGGGCTGACTGAAGCTAAGGCTAGCGAGCTACGGTGGAGCTGGCTAAGCTAATTAGCTTAGCCAGCTCCACCGTAGCTCGCTAGCCTTAGCTATCTTACAGCGTTATTCGCCATTAACACGCTTCAGTTTAAATAGTCTCACCACGCTGTAGTTAAGTATTATAATAAGACCGCGCTTCACCGAGAGCCAGCTAGCTAAATTACTCACCGGGACTGAAAGAGCTCCCTTCGCGCTGCTCCACTCTACACCGGCAGGCACTCTACTACTGCTGCTGGAGGCCCACCGCTCCGCCTGTTTTACTGCCGCTGTTTTAAGACTGAGGGGCTTTTAATGAAAACAGAGTAAAGGGGAAACACACAATAAAGAGCAGCGCAGCGGACCTTCAGCACCAGAGTGAAAAAACACTAGATTATTTGACCCAAAATTACACCGAGGGTTTAACCTCCTGAAGATCCCGAAGAAAAGGGCGACCGTCTTGTTGTTACTGACTGAATCAGGCGAGACACGACCATTCAAAACTAGGTGTGGGGGCTACGGTGCCCGAAATGTTTATATATATATATATATATAAAATGTTTTTTTTTTATTTTATATTTTACTAGCACTCTTATGTAATTCAGAGTAAGTATAATAATTAAGTATGAACAGTTATATTAAAATAATATTGTTATATTAAATCTCAGACATCCCCCCCCCCCGCTCTTTTCCATCGACTTTGGTTTCTTCCAAAAGTCACAGCTGAACTGCTGATGAGATGGATGGTGCATTAGTATAGCTTGTCTAACCCATTTCTTAACGTTGGAAATTGAACAGCACACTTAATTTTCTCTCAGCTCAATGAAAGGCTGGGTTTAATGGTTTAAACTATTAGTCTGCTGTATTTTAGATGTGTTATTTTGAGATTATTTATTGCTAACGTTTATTAAAACAACATTTATGTTTTGTTCTATTTAAATTTATAAATAAAATTATGCTTAACATTATAATGTTTAAAGCAACTGATATATAAAGATAGTGAGACAAATAAAGCAGGGCTAACATTACTGGCTTTTAGTATCCTAGTCTTTCAATACTTTGTAGTTCAACTGTTTTTTTTTTTTGTTTTTTTTTTTACCTATGTCTGGATAACTTTTACAAGAAGAGTGTTTATAATTGGGCAAAAAAGGCTGTTGTCCCTGAAATGTCCAATGGAGTACGATGGTGAATAAGGGGCTCTGAATGCCAGTGCTGATACACTGATGTGAAGGCTTAAGAAAACATTAGGAAAATAAAAAAAACAGAGTCAAACCAAGCACTGAAATGTGAGTGTATCATAAAAGGTATATATATATTATTATTCCATTTTTTTGGTACAAAATAAACATTAAGAAAAATAACCAAAACAGACCTCTTAAGTTAAGTATAAACTTAAGAACTTAAGAAAAAGCATTTTTGTGAATCCCCAGTTTAATATTTTCCCTCTGATTTTTGATCCAGCCATCCATTTGTACTGACAGCAGCAGATAGTGTATATCAATTCTAGAATTAAATTTTGTGTTTATACAGTTTGTGTTCTACACAATTACATAGTACATTATTTTATTTACTATTATAAAAGCTGCACATTTGAGATTTGATTTTAAGCCTTTTATATGAGAATGGCACTGACAGTGCTTCTGAAAAAGGTCACCTCTAAAACTGCTGATTCTAAAGAGTTTAGAGTTGCATGCCCACCTGTAAGACCAGACTTTTTACTTCTAAAAAAACAAGTCACTCAGATCTATCCTTAAAAACAATTGCAGAAATTCAGCAACCCAGATCAGTTGTTAATTCAAAAAAGAGACAGACAAGTGTTACAGAGACATTAGTATTTATTTCAATACATGTGTACTACAAAAAAATGTTTCTGCACACATAACCATTGACCATTTCACAGTGGCAGCCTCGATTGCTTTATTTGATGTACACTCAAGCTTAAAGAGTAAGATTTACATTTTGGAGGCTTAATATGCTAAACTGACACAAACATTTGTCTTCATTTAAAGACAAAAAAACATTTGACAAACAAATGCATAATATTGTGATGTATGCACGGCTCAGTAAAAAGCTCTTACAGTGAAGATGGGGGATGGACATAAAGTTGAGGTTATATAGCTATAGCTATAGCTTTAGGGGCACTATATGCCTAAACATCACTCACCTTTTATAAGTGTGTGAAAACCTACATTAGAGCAAAGATTTAGACCTTGTGCAGGGCTTAAGGGTTTAAGGGTTGAGATACAGGGCTTAAGGGCTTAAGGGTTGAGATACACAAGCAAGTGTCGTCTGCTACATAAGTGCAGGGTCACTGAAAGACACGGTCACACCAAAGTCCTCCTTGTAGATGTCCCAGGTTTTGGACTTACGTGGGTTGTCCAGTTCCTCCCTTGACAGATAGAGCCTGTTTTGGGACCAAAGCATTATAGATTGCATTCAAGCAGCAGTCCATATGATTTTTCCTTTTACACTGAAAGCAGTAATGTTTACTAAACTGAGAGGGGACAAAATATCAAAATATTCTAATTAATGAATTAAGTGGCCTGGCATTTTTATATATAAAATCTAAAACCAGAGTGGTCTGGTAGGTAAACAAAGCCAGTGTCTGCTTCTGAGGACAATGGACAGCAAAAACCTCACCTGTTGTTCTCTACAAATGAAGTGTTGAACCAGAAATAGAAAGGATAGTCCTCATACCCCTTTGGAAGACCCTGGGCATAGAGAACAATAGAGAAAAAACATTTTGCCAAACAACTGGAAAAAACGATGTCCATAAAATCATTCTTACGTTACAATAGATTGGGAACTTACAGCCCTGGATTCAAACATGACCTTAACATCACCACAAACCACTGGCCCTTCCTGAAAGCTGATCACCACGGCATTGTTTTCAGTATCTGGGAACAGCTGGTAAAATATGAGAACACAGTATATGAGCGAACAGTAAAATAAACACAAAGGAACATAAGACAAACATCTGAAAGACCTTTCCCAACAATTACAATGTGATTTATGTTTTAGTGGGCTGCTACTGTCTTTAAAGGTTCAATATTATGAGCTTATTGAATATTTAAAAGTTGTTCTTTAGTACATATTTAAAATATGATTTGGGGTTAAGATGATACCGATTCACAAACGCTTTCACTAGTGTATGTATGTACAAAATCTTTTAATAGTGTATGTAAGGCTGTTTTTTCACACTATAGTTTGTTTGCTCTGGTCCAAGTCAGGTAATTAATTGATTCTCTTGGAGCATTTCCCTCATGGTTTGTTGTTTTAACAGAGGATAAAATTCAAGCTCACCAAAATGAGTCACAACAATCTTTGTAATCTCTTTGGTTCTTTGGTCAGAGCTGTCTTGGCTGGGAGCAAGAAAGTAAACAGATTTCTGTGCAGTTTAACATGGAACAACAGCAGAGGTGGCATGTGTTCATTTGACTGACTCCACATCTTAAAACTGAGTATGCTTGACAGATGGGTTGGATCAAGGTCAGATCATGTTCTCATCACAAACCAACCAATTCAGAGTTCAGACCAACAGTTCTCAGCAGTCTCATTGCAGTTGTGATTACTGTACTCATCCATGTCCAAACAAACAGCACTACACGTAAATATGAACAGTTTATTTTGACAAATAAAAAAAGTAGGTGTGAAATCACCCTAAACTACTAAATCATTTAGGGGTTGTGGGATTAGCCCACTTCACATGTCTGTTCTGGATATGCCATATAGCTCTGGTTTTAATTAGGAAACCACTGTGTTTAAGGTTCACAGTTTTTCACTTTTTTGTACTGAAACTACTCTTGTCATTTGACTATGAGGAAGTAAATACAGTTTTATACTGTTACCCTACAGTTCGTCTGCGTGGCACAGACACACTGGAACACCTGCTCTCTTTTCACTATGATCCGCACCTTCAGATCACTGCCATTGCCCTTTCCCACACCTGCACAACAAACACAGCAATGCCCAGGAGCATTAAATTACATAACCAATACACATAACAGTGCAGTCACTCTGAAAGGAGCAGACTGACTGCAGATTTTAATTGGAACTACACAGGAAACAGCCCCTAAACATACACTGCCCCCCAAAAGTACTTGATAAGTCAGTCTCATTTCTTTATTTCTGCTTTAGACTGAAAACAAATTGGGTTTGACATTAAAAGATGAATAGGAGACAAAAGGTCAACAATTCAGCTTTTGTCCGAACTTACCAATTTGTCTTCAATATTCATCTTTAAATTATATTTTTGTTACACCAAAATGTTTTCACTAGAGCAGAAGAAAAAAAAAATCAATTGGCCTCAGTGTTTCAATACTTTTGTAGGAGAGTGCAGACATACAGCTCTGGGAAAAAAAGAAACCACTTAAAAATCTCATTGAAAACCTCTGAAATATAATCAAGAGGAAGATGGATAATCTCAAGCCATCAAACCAAACTGAACTACTTGAATTTTTGCACCAGGAATGGCATAAACTTATCCAAAAGCAGTGTGTAAGACTGGTGGAGGAGAACATGCCAAGATGCATGAAAACCATTTTTTTCCCCAGAGCTGTATGTTTAACTACTTGGTCTCAGTCTTCAACTGAGCACAGCAGAAACTAAAGGAGCAGTTCTGACATACTGAATATATACATACACATTCACCTCACCTCAGGAGAAATACAGTACCTGCGCACTCTCAAACTAAACGCTGTCAATCAACCATGTACACACCATCGTACCCGTGAAAAAAAAACCTCCTCTGCTAAAATGAATAAGTGAATCCAGTTTGGATATGGCTTTAGACATTCAGCTGAACAACTATGGTGATGGGTTAACCTAAAAATCAAATCAAATACATATAGAAAACATTGATGATGTCTTTAAATCAGTGAAAACTTCAGCATCACCTTTGCCTCCTTTGCAGTGGATGGCAATGACATTCCCTCAAACTGGCAGTGTAGTTCAACATGTCACTGAGAACACAATAACACAAAGTTCAATATGTGAATAAGAGCTTAGGTTCTCTGCCCAAACCCAACCCAAGGTCTGACCTGGCTCGAGATTTCCCACCACTTTCCTCAGGTTCCTTGGGCTAAAGAAAATAATATAGTTATAAGTCATTTTCATTTTATATAAAGCTATGAATCAAAATATAGCAGAAACAAATCAAACTGTTTTTAAAAAAAAGTTGCACAAGTGCAAAGTGCACACTGTCCATATTACGCACTTCACCTACCGCTGCGCTTTCCTCCAAATGTGCTGGCTGCTTGGCAATGCTGCATCAGCAGCAGCTCGAAAAGAAGCGGTGGCTGACTTCACATGTATCGGAGAAAGAGTGTGCTAGTCTTCATCCTCCTGGTGTGTTGGGGCATTACTAGTGATAGGGGGAGTCCTAACGAGTGGGTTGGCTGTGTAAATTGGGGAGAAAATGGGAAAAAATATATAAATAAAATTATAAAAGAATTTATTTTCTTTTCTTAAACCATGTTATATTATACTAGATTAGAGGAAAGTTATTCAGACATTGTTGTAGCCTAATGTTTAGGCCTTTGGATCATTGTTTGCATTGTTCATGTTATAATCTTTTGGAGATCTGTTCCTAATAATTAATAATATTTTTCTTAAATAATAGGTCTTATTCATTCTTCACTCATTCTAAACAGAACGGAAATGTTTTTTAAAAGCTCAGTTTTAATGCTCTACTTACTCAAAAAAGGTCAGGTTTAATTCAGGCTTTGGCTCAAAATGACAGTGTATGGGGCAGGTTGGGTCGAGCTCTAATGTGAATCCTTATACTGCATTCCATCTGAAGTAGGAATTCAGAACTGGAAATTTCCAAGTTCTAAGTAGAACATTTCAACTGGAATAAACCCACAAGTTCAGAACGCAAGATGGCTGCACCAAACATCAACAGTAGTAAAAGCAGTAGTATTTTACGTTTCATTAGCACGTCTAGCTGTTCATGTTTCCATTGTGTGTGTGAATGTGCGTCTGGTATCGCTGACAATGCAAAAAATTATAACCTGGGACATATAATGTGGGACATTTTTTGGTTACATTTGCTATAAAACACTGGTACATGATTAATAATTAAGTTGTAGTAAACATGAAAGTCTTTAGCTTATTTTATAATTCCCTCTGGAAAAAAAGAAAACAAGGGTAAAATATGTATACACATGTAGATTACAAATAGTGTTAACCTATAAATTTAAATTATTTTCTGTGCCTTTTCTATGCTTTCGCAGCACATTTTAATGACCATAGCGTGTTTAAAACATCAGAGTAGACAAGAATGTATATCAAAACTGATTATAGTAGGCCTATATTTACATTAAATATATTTAAATAATTAAAAAAAACATTTATTTAAGCAATGCTAAGACACAATCTTCAATAATAAAATGTGTCAAATTCTGAGCGCTCCATAATGTAGGGCTAAATTACTTTACTCTGCACTGATGTATTAATCAGCTCAGGCCCATAAACATTTGGTAAACACTTCTAATGTTTAACCTGTAAACAGTATTTCACACTTTCATCAAACATGATATAGAATCTTCTGTTTAAAACTTTGAACAGAATCAATTTTTAAATAAACTAATTTGTCATATATCTGGCTGTCAGGGAATATGTTTAGGTTGTGTCTATATTGTGTAGATTCTTTATTTTTTAACAGCTTTTAAATGCATCTGTTTAAATGTTGCCTTCTTGTCACCATTACTGGTAATTTACTTGCATATATAACCAATATGCTTCCCAAAGAGTGGAAGAGAGCAAGAGCTTAATTACAGCCTAAACACCTAGATTTTTCTCTGTGAATTTACAGTTATATTCCATCTGAAACTCCAATCAAGTTATCAAATTATTTTTTAAATAGCTTTTCTCAGACGATAAACAGAGTCGATAAACGGAGTCGATAAACAGAGTCAATAAATGGAAACACAAAGATCACAAAGAGTAAATTTGACTTTTGACTTTTTTTTTTTGTTTTTTTTTCCAAAACTTATCCAGGCCTGAAAATGACTATTTTCAAGTTCCTTGACGTTTCCAGGTTTTTCATGACCCTGTTCCACAGTGCTTCATATACACCTCAATAATAGCTAGTTATGTACAGGTGCAAGTTTCACTTATAGGGTAAGACATTTTTTCGACATATTTTGTACAGTTATTTTAACAGAACGTTGTCGACTCAGGTGTGAAGTTATTCCCAGCTCCAACATCCAACATAAAAGCTAAATGGAACACAACGTTAACGGCAGAAGAAGCATTTGAGTAAAGTGCTGCTCATTACTTACTCTAATGTCGGTACGTTATGGTCGTCAATCATCACTCGCTGCACTCTGTAATGGAAGAACAGTGGATCGTAGCCTTTTTGACCTGAAACAAGACCAAAGCTATGCTCAGCACCACTCATTTATTGAGTGTCTCCAGCAATATAATATAATATTATATGATCTAACTTACTGCAGAGATTGTAAACTCTGTAATGATCGGGATGCTTTGTGTCCAGAAATATGGCAGCTTCCTAAATACAGCAAATTGTAACATTGTTACATAAAAATCTGTTTAAATCAGTAATTCAGCTAAAATAATTGCCTTCTACAGACTTTTCAGTTTTATTTTATTTTCTTAATTGTTAAGCTTACTTTTATGGGATTTCTGTAGAGTGCCTGCTTTCCAGGTGAGGGAAAAGACATGGCAACAAACATTATTAACTATTGGATCCCAAACCATAAGCAGAAAATCTAGATTCAAATAAGATTACCTATTTAGGTAAAGCATCCCAACCTGTGACATAGGTGAGATCCAAATCAAATCCATCCTTTTTGTTACCGCCTTTTGTTCTCAGATACCTGCAAGATTCACAAATGCCACAAATCAGCATACAAACAGTAACTTGGGTGTATTTTAAAAGGTTTTGATGGATTTTAATAATTTTCCAACCTATTTCTAAATACATCAAAATGTTTAATTTTTTTATTTAATTCTCTCTGAATCATGATGAAATAATCAAACTGTAATTAAGTTTAACATTTCATTAGAATCTATATGAATAATTGATATAATTTAATTAAAATAAAAGAATGATGGCCAGCACCCATTTAGATCCTCACCTTTCTTCTAGTGACCTTCTCCAGATCTTTCTTCTGAGAGGCCAGACGAAAGACACGCACCAGGATAACCATCCTCAAAGCCCTCAGGAAGCTCACCACCCTGTTAATGATAGAGAAAATCACATGAATAGCTAAGAAAGAACAACATGTAGATGAATAGTTTACCACATCATCTGAACACAGCATTTGTTCTTTGCACTGTATGATAATTTAATGATGAATGGACTAATCTGCGTCATGAAGTAGCTCCGTAAGTTAGCAAACTAACTTACATAGCTAAGCTGTTTTGGTTCTACTGTCCCCAAACGCCCCATAAACTCGAGCCACGAGACTCATATAGCTTTCATTGCCAAGATTTTACCTGCTATCACTAAAGATTAATAAGATAAATACACGTTAGCCCTGTAAATCCACCTAACGTGCAAATGATCTTAACGCCAGCACGAACGAGTAACGGATTAGTAAACACGCAGGTAACCCTCGCTGTTTCTGAAAGAAAACTTCTCCTCTGTCTCTGTTTATACAGCGATGGTTTGGGTTTAAAGCTGGGTTTGTTGTGCTGGATATTTGCTGCAATATTATGAACTGAGATCAACCAGTGCTAACCATTGACTTTAAAAAACAAATAAACACAGCTGTTACTGGACTGAAGGGGTTTTAAATATATTGTAGCGTCCGCCTGGACTCTGAAAGAAGGACCGAGTAGGCAGTTTAAGTCGCTTTATTGACTTAACTTAGAACACAGGTTGCTGTAGGCCGCAACCACGCCGAAAAATTTGTGTTGTGTTGCATTTGAGTGAACGAACTGAATCCAATCACTTCCCCAGCTGATTCGTTAATTTCTCAGTTCAGTAGTTAAGCTCAGCAGCGACCCCACAGGCCGGCAGGGGAACTGCTGTGTGGTCTGTGAATCACTGAATCACCGGCGAATCTGGTGGCGGAGACTCTAATTGCGAGGAAACTTGCTCAATGCTCAGTGATTCCTTCACTCACTGAACTGTTATCAGGGCTGGCGCTCTCGAGAAAGAAAAACAAGGTTGAGGCCTGGTAATAGTAATAATAACGTATATTGTTATCGTGGTTATTTTTTTATAATATTATTACTATTAGTAATAATAGTTGTATAACAAGCATATTCATAACCAATAGACAAAGTTTCTGAAGTAAAGGGTATAAGGCCACCTTTATCATGATGATCCTGTTTGGATTTAATTTGTTCTGCACCCACAACAGTGAGCGTATGGATGTGTCTTTGTTTTATTTATATGTATTTATTTTAGTTTCTTGACCTTTTGTTTTGCACTACAGTTACGCTATTTATTTTCAATTTGATTGCACATTGAAGTTGATACTTTCTTCTGAATGTAATTTTTTTATGTTAATTTTGCTCTTAATGTAATATCTATGTTGCAGAAGTTCATACTTATTTTTTGTATTATGTTATTTGTAATGTGATTTATATATATAAATCACATTACAAATAACATAATAAGAAAAGTCTCCTGTTTTTTTTTACAAGTGTTGTAAAATATATATAAATAACAAATATTGAAATATGTAACTAAATGTTGGGTTTATTATACGATATCGTATAATAAACCCAACATTTAGTTACATATTTCAATATTTGTTATTTATATATATTTTTACAACACTTGTAAAAAAAAAACGGGAGACCTTTCCGTCTCCCATCTTTTTAGTGAACTTATTCTAATGGTTCAGTTCATCTAAAAGAGCTGTTATGCCCATCACTACGAAAAATAACAAAAGGCTAGTGCTAACTGGTTAACTCTAGCTCTCACTCTCAGCACACACTCACGGGCAGCTCTTCTCTCTCTCTCTCTCTCTCTCTCTCTCCCTTCACACACACACACGCGCTTTCCTGCTCTGCCCCTCCCCCTACCCCAATCACAAGCCCAGCACAGAACAGAACAGTGAATTCACAGTGAACGGAATATAAAAGCAGCTTCGCTACAATATAGCTAATTGTTAAGAATTTAAAGATTAGGCTCCTGAAAGCCAGTAATGTTGACCCTGCTAAAAAGTCCAGCTCAAAATCAGAAGAAAACATTCCCTATACTCCCTATATTTAACGATATAGCCTCCCAGTATAAAGTACGTTTTTTCTGCTTTTGAGATGGATTATTAAGTAGAGAGTGTAAATCTGTACTGCAGTAAAAGTGTGTAGTTTCATAAACTTGGCTCGACCTAAATTTGGCTCACTATCTTTATAGGTCAGTTGCTTTAAAACAAAGTAATGTTAGCATAATGTAATGGAAGTGTGACTATTTTCACCGGGTAAAAGAAGCTTTTTTTTAACACAGGGGGACTAATTTCATCCCTTAATTTAAAACATCACAGTGCAGTTTACACTACACTGCAAAAAAAAAAAAAAAAACTAGACATAAAATATATGCAAATTAAGACAAATATATGTATTAAGCAAAACAAATCTGCCAATCGGGTAAGCAAAATTTTCTTAGTAAGATTTCTTACAAAAAAGCAATGGCAAAGTCTCAAAATGAGTGAAGTAACACCTAAATCAAGCAAAAAAGTCACTGTTTATGGACACAAGAATCAGAATAACTTGATTGCTGCTTAATTGTGCTTATTTTGAGTTCAAATTACTTAAAATAAGGTACAAATTCTAAGTAAGAATGATTAAGATAATTATCCCTAAAATAAGCAAAATAATCTAACACTTACACCATGCTTAGTAAGACAAAAAGTCTTATCAGAGAAGAAAATAAGATTTATTGCCTTAAATTTAGATAATTTCACTTGCTAAGATTTAGTTTTTTGCAATGTAATGACTGTGAACAACTTATTACAATATAGATAACTAACTACCTATGTAGTTATGTATGCATTAGTATGGTACCTAAGCTGTCAGTCCTCTGCTATTCTGAGCACTTCAGAATAAAGATGAATCATATTTGTCAGCAAGTTCTTAGATTTTAAAATGCTATTTTATTATATACACACACACACACACACATATATATCATATACATATATATAATGAGAGTACACCAATTTAGCTGTGAGTAAAGGAGAGATTCTAGTTGAGAAACTGTTAAAATGAAATGTAGTTTTAAGAATGTCAATTAGCAGTATTGCCATTTTATCTCAGTTTTGGTTGTCTTTCATTTTTGCATCATCTGAACCTGGGAGTTGTTCTTTAAATTGTCAATATGTCCATACATACACCTTGTTTTAAATAGCTTGTGCTCAATTTAAATGAAACACAACTTAAAAGCTGGTGTTTTAATAAATATTAGCAATAAACAATACACATCTAAAACAGTAAAAACATAAATGTAATACATACTTTTTATTTGACTAGACCAGGCTAAAATGTTTTGTTGACTAAATGACTAAAGTGTGACAAACAAAAGACTAAAACTAAATTAAAGTCACCTGTCAGAATGAATGCTGGACTGTATCTGTACTTAATTTTAAATACTTGTCATTCTTAATTCTCTGTTCTGAACATTTTCATCCAGGCTTGCTTGTTTAAAAAAAATAGTTGTTTTACTAATTCTATTATTTCATCATTATAGTGTGTATCCTGCAGTAAAGTTATTTATTTGGTTACTTTTTTGACATTTCTAGTTTAGTACATTAATTACAAATACAGGCAGTGTATAAAATGGTATGAGAGAAGTGCTGAATCAGGGGTTTGCCCAGGATCCCATACAAAATAGCTAAAAGCATGTTAATGCGACAAATGTATGAACTATGGAGAACTGTAGATCTTCTTATTTGGATAAACTATTACAGGACTACAGTAACTATGTGAAAGTAAATCTACAGATCTTTCTCTTCTGTAAATTCAGGCCCAGTCCCCGAAGACCCAGCATCTTCAGTGTCCTGGAGCTCAAGCAGCAGCACTTGCCACTCCACCGTCTCCATCCCCACCCGAAAGAGGAAGATCAGCAGAAGGAGGCTTCCAGGATGTAAAGAGGAGGAGAGCAGATCAAAGCTTTGTAAATTGCTTTCTAAATAAGTGTTTTTTTTCATTGTTATTGCTTGTGTCTGTGTTTTCTATTTATTTGTTACAAAAAATGTAAATGTGGGTTTGAGAGACTTTCTGGTCTCAAAAAAGTAAACAGGCACAGTAACATATTTTGATAGTTTGAGGTGCTACACATTTGGTACCTACAGCACATGTGAACCTACAGAAACTCCATGCACAAACAATAAAATAATCCCTGTCAATCATCTTGCATTACTGTTACAGAAACTAAACATCCACAGGGTCTAAAAGTCTAACATTGCCCTCTACTGGAAACTGAAAATACTGGTAGTGCCCTATGATAGTGAATATTAAAGTTGCAATAAAAGAGCAATACATAGAACAATAAAAAGCAAAGAAAACTAAAATTATTGTTAAAAGTTTTTTTATCCAATAGCTTTTATAAATACATTTTATTGAATGAGAAGATACATTATTCAGAACATTATTCAGTGGGAAGAAAAGATAGATAAATTGGTGTAATTTATTAACAAAGGAAGAAAATCTACAAAAAAAAACACTAAATATTTAAACACTAAAATATAACAATATGAAAAGAGAGTTATCTGACAAGTATTTG
Source organism: Astyanax mexicanus (assembly GCF_023375975.1). Taxonomy (NCBI): domain Eukaryota; kingdom Metazoa; phylum Chordata; class Actinopteri; order Characiformes; family Acestrorhamphidae; genus Astyanax; species Astyanax mexicanus. The sequence goes on from NC_064408.1 coordinate 75,746,464, forward strand.
ATTAACTGCTACATTATTTCTGTAAAGACCAGACATTTCTGCTTTGAGAGAAAAAAAAAACATTTTACTCTTACTTTCAGTTGAGACAGTAATTCTTTTAGGGATGAGCCTGGTGTCAATCTCCTCATAGGCAGGCTCAGCTGAAGTCTTCCTCCTCTTAGAGATCACTGTGAGAGAGACAGAGAGAAACATGGAGTCAGTTCAGTAGAAGAGAAGACTGATGACAGATTGAAGTACTAATGATGATTAGAGGAAGTACAGAAAGTGGATTGTAGATGATCTCTGAATCCCCCTACCTCTCCTGAGCACTCTGTTCTGATAAAACAGCACAACCAGAAGCACTAAGGCCAGGAAGAGCACATATCCCAGAACCAGGAGAGACACTGGATAGATGGAGGGAACAGCTGGTGGAGGAGTTTGTGGAAGTATGATTCTTCTTGTCTGTGGTTGAGAATCTAAAAAACAAATATACAAAATGTATAGACAATTTATACATGAACACAGTCCTTTTATTGGATGTGAATAATTTTGTGATGAATATTATGGAAGATGACATATGAAATGTCTATAAACACAGAATGATCTAGACAGACTGGTGCAAAGCACATACAGACTCTCACTATTGTTACTTTCTATCCTTCCCAAAAACATTACAATTATTAAATGATGGAAACCAAATGTGTGTGACCAACATTATGATCAACAATAGTTACCGAAGTTGCTATCAAGCCTGTTTACAATGGAGAAAAGTGGTCCCTGACCTTGCAAAGCAAAATGTCCCATCTGTCCTCTTTTATTATTTAAAGGCAAAGTATGATACAGGAAGCCTAGTGAGTGAGCATAAAATAACAATGTGATGTAAGTATTTTTCTCAAGCATGTGTAAAGTTTCTGTAACAGTTAGGAGGCAAATATATTCAGTTGTGTCTGTTCCTCTGACCTCCACAAGTGACTCCAGCACTGTGGGAGCAGTCAGTGTGGTTCTTCAGGGAATGAGGACAGTCCCACAGGTGAATCTCATTACCATCAGCAGCTCTTCTATTAGCACTCAGCGCCGGCCCACAACCCAGCTGCCTGCAGACCACCTGAGCATCCCTGATGTCCCAGAGGTCACCACATACAGACCCCCATGTTTTATTATGATACACCTGCAGCCATCCAGAACAGCTTCCTACTCCTCCCCTCAGCCTCAGAGGAATGTGCTCTACAAACACACCAGAGGGAAAAAAATGATTATCCATCAAAGTCTTACAAACATTTACAACAGTCGTATATACTGTATGATGAAATATGTTCTTATAGAGATGTGGTAAACCACAAAAAGCATTGTAAGATGAAAAATATATACAAGCAGAAGAGAGCAGGAGAAAAAAAAACAGAAGTAGCCATAGTAAAAAAAAAAAGCACTTACCTTGTTTTACCGTTTTAGTTGAAACAGTTGATTTTTTTAAACTAATATTTTTTTTTAAATAAGATATTGCTTCTAATAGAGTGTAGTTTGTCTGTCTTCAGCAAGCTGTCTGTTACACCTGTTATTTCCACCACTAGAGCTGTGCCATATCGTATCAAACGCAAAAAACGATACTATACCCTGAAATATCGTGCCATATCACCCACCCCTAATTACCACTGCAGAGCACCACTGGGGTTGCTGTTTTTATCTGTCCAATATTATTCATTTTACTTTATTATTAATTATATAGATTATATAGAGTGCATTAATAGTATCATGACTTTCTTGATCACTGATGTCTGTTACCATCTGATAAAAAGTCTTGTATTTTTTTATATCGTAGTTTGGGGGGGTGCCATATCATATGCAAAAACAGAATTTAATTTTTATTTTGTTTCAGTAGTGTATTTTTAAAATAATATCTTTAATTCAGTGTTTTGTCATATCACCAAGAGTACTGTTATCGCGATAAATGCCATGAAACATCGTGATATTGTTTTAGGGCCATATTACCCACCCCCATCCACCACACCTGAATTCCTCAGACTTACATAGACACTCTGATGGACTCCATTACCCAGAATCCCTCTCTAAACCTTTGTTAAAAAATATCACTGTAGAAGTGTTATCTAAAATATGTTAAAGTGCAAAAAAATATGCAAACTACAAATAAAACAGTTCGAGCAAAGACAAGAATTGCTTATTAGTGAAAGCATGCTGGCAGAACATGCAGTCAAAAAGAAAGAAAATGTAGTTTATCAAAGACATGATCATTTTGATAATGATAAGTTTTCTTACTTGAGCACGGTCTCTCATGAGGAGATGAATCACACAGCCAATTTGTCAAATCTAGTGTATTTCCATTCTCTGTGGTAGGACAAAAAATCAAATATTATGAAATTCCAATTACAAACTACATTAGTTCTAGCGTTCTTTAAAGTCTTTAACACCTCATCATATCTGCCTACCTGAGCAGGTAATGCAAGCAACCTCATTGCGATTATCACACCTGTTCTCCCCCCAGGAAGAAGATGGACAGTGCCACAGAGTGGAGTCATGTTTCCTACATTTTACATTATCCAGCCAGTTAGGAGCTGATTCCACTCTTGCTTTAGACCAAGACTCACTGCCAGTTCTTCCACAGTTCAGCTCTCGACAGATCAATTTTGCCGTTTCATCAGTCATCCCATTTACACACACATTCCCCCAGGTTCCATTATAGTACACCTCCAGATTCCCCTCACAGCCCTCAGTCAGTCTGATCTCTTTATACTCTGGCGGGAGAAAGATAGCTAGCTAGTTATGCACATTGATTTAAACGTGCAAAAGTTTCTTCTTTAATTATTCAAAATGTACCTCCAGTTGTACATAGATAGGGCATTGGTACTTGATTACAAGATCATTACAAACTGAGCAATTCAAGATACGAAGTACCTGAGCACACGACTCCTACATCATCCTTGTGTCCACATTCATCCTCTCCACACAGCTGATATCTGCAGTTCCACAGAGACGCCTCGTTCCCCTCACACTCCACCTCATTCAGCCAAATGGGTCCAGTTCCAGATCCAAACCGGGCTGGTACTGGTACTGGAGCACTGAGGGCGACTCCACACTGCAGCTGTCTGCAGACCACCTGCGCATCCTCAATATCCCACAATTCATCACTCACTGTCCCCCATGATGCACTGTGGAAAACCTCCAGCCTTCCTGCACAGTCTCCCCCAGAACCAACCAGCCTGATGGAGCTGTGGACTGTGTTAGATGTACCTAAAATTTACACAAATACAAAAGATGTTTTCAAACTCCTTTCACAAGATATGTGTTGTGTATATGTACTCATATTTGCCAAATAATTATTCTCAAATGTTCAAAAATATGGATAATAGAGGCACTTTTGCATGTTATCATACATACAAATAAAATTATACATTTATTAACTGTGCAATGCTTACCAGAGCAGGTGATGTAGAGCTGTACTGTGGAGCTGCAGTTAACTGCTTGTGAGCTGCTGCAGTTCCTCAGATGAGCTTCACTCCCAGAGCAGTTGAAACCCGTCACACACATGTAGCTGTGTTCAGGACTGGATGAAGAGGAGCTGGAGGTGTTGAGTACAGAACCACAGCCCAGCTGTCTGCAGACCACAGAGGCCTCAGACTCACTCCAGGAGTCCAGCAGAACTCTCCTCCAGTCCTGCCTGAAGAACACCTCCACCTCCCCCTCACACTCCATCCCTCCAGACAACCGCACTCCTCCCTCATGAGACGCCAGAGAAGAACCTGAAGAGAAAAAAATATATTACTTGGCTTAAAATGAGGGAGTAATAAACTTTCAGTTATTTATTATACTGCAAACTGTAAGATCTCACCACTACAGATAACTCCAGCATACTGTTCATGAGAGCATGCAGTTCGACTCCATGATGAAATGGGACACTTTAACAGGTGTGTTTCGTTTCCCTGACAATCAAACACATCAGCCCAGATCCGGCCACTCCCCTCCCCAAACCAGTCTGACCCCAACACAGCCACAGAACTCCCACACTTCAGCTGAGCACAGAGAACACTGGCAGCTCTCATATCCCAGCTTACATCACACACTGTACCCCACTCACTGAGGTACTGGAGCTCCACTCGACCAGAACAGGAATCTGAGCCGTTCATCAGCCGAGCCTGAGTGTGACCCGAATTTACAGAGGAAAAACAGTAGGCAACAATAATACAATACAATAATAAAAAAAAAATACAGTAATTACAAACTAATTGCTCACAGTTTAGTACTAATCTAAATCTTTTACAAACATACTTCATCATACCAGAGCATCTTAGTCCCACATCCTTGTTGTGAGAGCAGTTGGGTTTCAAGGAAGGAGATGTCTGGCAGAGGTACATATGAGATTCGTTTCCTCTACACTGAAGCTCCTCTGACCACATCTGACCCTCTGCTCTACCAAAAGCAGCTGCTCCCAGAACCTCCACAGGAGAACCACAGCCCAGCTCCCAGCTGCACACAACCTTTGCATCCTGCTGGTTAAAGTCAGCATCACACACTGGAAGCCAAGAATTCCGATGAAGCTTCTCTACTCTCCCAGAGCATGCGTGAGGACCACCAACAAGTCTTCGCTTGTCACCTACAGTATAGTATTTGTGTACATTGATCATCAAAAAACACTGCACCCAGAAGAAAGCATCAGATTACAAGGCTAGTCAGAAGAACGATGTGCTATGCCATGGCTAAACACATTGACAGGTCAATCCACTAATCCACTAAAAAGTGCTGGATACTGTTGGACCCACGATCAGCACTCTACCACATCGCAAAATCACATTAGTGAAAGCACATTAGGAATGCCACACATCTGACATGTTGCATTACACACTGTATGTGTAGTTCCTTAAATATTACTCATCTTAGTCTAAATGAAATAATTTATTATTCCTCACACTGCCTGTAAATCAATGGTAGACATTAAAAAAAAAAAAAAAAAAAACATACTTGTAGTTTTAGATAAAAAAAATAAGACTTTGTAAGTTTCTTTTAAAATGGTCACCAAAAACAATTCAACATAGTCAAAGTCTAAACATTTTTTCATATGTATAAAACTTTTGCTTTTTGACTTCTCTGCAGCACTCCTTGTAAACTTAAAAAGTCTGGTTAGCCCTCAAGGACATAAATGACAAATCAAATTAAAGGTTTCTTAATGTTTTAATGTCTTAATATCTTTTTTCATAATATTGTGCAATACAGAAATCAATCAAACTGGTGGATTTGTGTCTCCGTCACCTGTCTGTTATCTGAATTTGGTGGATGTGTGTTTTTGTCAGTGTTTTGTGTGAAATTGACAAAAGGAAGTGAAATACCTACCAGAACATGCCAGTCCCACATCATCATCATGGGAGCAGTTGTGTTTGAGTGAAGATGATTTTGGACAGAAGTGAATCTGAGATTCGTTTCCTCTACACTGAAGCTCCTCTGACCACACCTGACCCTCCCCTCTACCAAAAGCAGCTGCTCCCAGAACCTCCACAGGAGAACCACAGCCCAGCTCTCGACACACAACCTCTGCATCCTGCTGGTCAAAGTCAGCATCACACACTGTGACCCAGCTCTCTCCATGAAGAACCTCCACTCTCCCTGAGCAGTGAGAACCTCCAACCAGCCTGACTCCTAGGTATGATCAAAATATAATAAACATTATGCAGTGGGTTAAAAGGTTTTTTGATTACAGAAGTTCATACTAAGTTTTTAGTGTAACTCACTTGAACAGATGACTCCAGCATCTTTAGGATGATTACAGTTATGTTTACCCCATCCTGCTGATTTACAGTTCTTTAGTATTGATTCTGATTCTCTACACTCCACATTATCCATCCAGATTGGTCCTGATCCTGATCCAAAGTAAGCACCACTAAGTGCATCTACAGCCTCTCCACAGCCCAGCTCTCTACACACCACTGCAGCATCTCTCATATCCCAGTTATCATCACACACTGTTCCCCAATGTCCTTTATGAAGAACCTCCACTCTCCCAGCACAGCGACTGCCACCATCCACCAACCTCACACTTTCTAAAGAGCAGAAAGAGAAAGATTGAATGCACAACTCAAACATCATTTTGCATCTTTTAAAATCTGGTAAAACTTCATTTTAATGCTATTCACATGTGCTATATTCCAGCATGCACAAATATGGACTATATCAATAAAAGAATTAAGAAGAATATGTTTCATGAAGTACATTATACACTGACCACTAAGAAAAGAACATCTTTTCATCAAGACTCTAAAAAGAAAAAATAAATAAAATATGTAGCTCTCACCAGAACACACCAGTCCCACATCATTATCATGGGAGCAGTTGTGTTTGAGTGAAGATGATTTTGGACAGAAGTGAATCTGTGATTCGTTTCCTCTACACTGAAGCTCCTCTGACCACACCGGACCCTCCCCTCTACCAAAAGCAGCTGCTCCCAGAATCTCCACAGGAGAACCACAGCCCAGCTCTCGACACACAACCTCTGCACCCTGCTGGTCAAAGTCAGCATCAAACACTGTGACCCAGCTCTCTCCATGAAGAACCTCCACTCTCCCAGAGCAGCGAGATCTGCCCACCAATCTGACCCCTAAATTAGTTTATAAGAGAAAGAGAACATGTACATTAACATTAACACACAGCATTAAGTACTTGGAAACCTTAAGAAGTTCCACAGGGTTCTACTGTAGGACCGATGAAACTAATATTAGTGAAGAACTGATGACAGTGAAAAACTGCAGTGTGGGCTTACACATGGAGTCAATTAACAGTTTAAGCACTAAACACAAACAAATGTACTAATTAACTGCTTAAAATATATAAAGATAAAAACTCTGTCCATGTACCACTGAACTAAGGTGTAACTGTAATTAACTAAAAAATATTAACGCCTGTTTCTTTGTGAATGGGACTTCTGCATGGAAATCCATTATTTTCTACCAGAAAGGAAAGATTACAAAAATGTATTTCTCCATCATGCCTACAGCAATAGTCTTTCTATAATTAAGTATTGTCTTATAGTGAAAATCACTTTTCATCTCCATATAATAATTTGCTTTTTTAATAATTTGACTTAGTATATCAAGTTATTACCTACATTTAAGTACTAGTAAGACCCGGTAAGTATTTTGTATGTGCTAGTTCATACAGAGAAATCACACTGTAAGTTATGGGAACTTAAGCTCTAAAACACAGGCTGTATTATAAGTGTTAACTAGGTTTATTACAGCTTATAGTTTTCTTCTATACAGTAATTTGCCACATTATTTTTTAAACGCAAAACCAGGTCTGAGATTGAGCAAACAGTGACTGATCTAGTGGTCTTAACCAAATAAAAGTGGGTTAATATAGGTGAAAGTAGGTCATGATTATGGCAGATTAGGAAGAAATGCTATAATAAATAAATTGTGCACAACTGATATACATTCCAACGACAAGTATTTTAAGATTTAGGAGAGCTCACCTGAACAGATGACTCCAGCAAGTCGATTACAAATTTGTTCCACCCATCCAGCTGATCTACAGTGCTTCACTGAAGACTCTGATCCACTACAGTTCACATCATCCATCCAGGCTGATCTTGGTCCAAACTGAACATTTTTAAATACAGCCTCCCCACAGCCCAGCTCTCTACACACCACTGCAGCATCTCTTATATCCCAGTGTTTACCACACACTGATCTCCATGTTCTGTTATAAAAAACCTCCACTCTCCCAGCACAGCGATGGCCACCATCCACCAACCTCACACTGTCTGTACAACAGAGAGAGAAAGAGAGAGGAAAAGATGTAGAAATCTGAAAAATCAGACTGAATCTCAAAATTAAAACATAAGCCATTTAGCTCTTACCAGCACACACCAGTCCCACATCATTATCATGGGAGCAGTTGTGTTTGAGTGAAGATGATTTTGGACAGAAGTGAATCTGTGATTCGCTGCCTCTACACTGAAGCTCCTCTAAACACACCTGACCCTCCCCTCTACCAAAAGCAGCTGCTCCCAGAACCTCCACAGGAGAACCACAGCCCAGCTCTCGACACACAACCTCTGCATCCTGCTGGTCAAAGTCAGCATCACACACTGTGACCCAGCTCTCTCCATGAAGAACCTCCACTCTCCCTGAGCAGCGAGATCTGCCCACCAGTCTGACTTCTACAATGTGTTTATAAGAGCAAAGAGAACATGTACGTTAATATTAACACACAGCATTGGGAGGGCTGGGAGGTTAATTTGAATAGAAGGGAATTAAATAATATGGGGCAGTGATTTTTTATATTTTGCACTTTTCATTAACTGAAATACAAGGATTTTAAAAAAAAAAAAAATATATATATATATATATATATATATATATATATATATATTATTTCTTAGTTGCTAATTCTAAACCAAAGCATTCAAAACCACCTCTGTAATAATCCATTTATTAAGTGTATGAAAGTGAATTTAGGTTCAGGCTTAAACTTTTCATGTTACAAAGAAGTTTTTTTACAGGGGTGTATATAAAACAACTAACAGTTGTTCTGCACAAACAGCACCAGCGTCTTCATCATGATTACATCTCTGTCTACCCCAATCATACGACCTACAGTTCTTCAGTGAAGACTCTGATCCAGCACAGTTAGCATATTCCACCCAGATCGGTCCTGATCCTGATCCAAAGCGAGCTCTCCGTGGTGCATCTATGGCTTCCCCACAGCCCAGCTCTCTACACACCACTGCAGCATCTCTCATATCCCAGTAATCATCACACACTGTTCCCCAATGTCCTCTATGAAGAACTTCCACTCTCCCAGCACAGCGGCTCCCACCATCCACCAACCTCACACTGTCTGCATGGAGAAAAAAACAAACACACTGATAATCAGAGAATAATTACACTTATACTCAAATAATAATACTCAAACAAGGCTGAAATACATTTAAACCAAATCATGGACATCAAAAGCTCCCATTTAGAGATCATAAGAAATCTGTTCACTAATTTGTACTTCTATAGCAATACTAAAATGGGCTGACTGGATGATAGCAAAGTGTAAATCACATGAATGTAAGATCAAAAAGTAAATATATACTTTTCAATTAAATGCCACTTTATGCAACATCATTCAGCATGTCTGGTTTGGTGGGGGATCAGTGATGGTCTGGGGAGGCCTGTAGATGCCCAGGCCTCTACAGGTTAGACAACAGTACCCTGCCTGCTCTTAGGTATTGAGATGAAATCCTTGAACCCATTGTAAGACCCTACGCTGGCGCAGTGAGTCCGTGGTTTCTCACGGTGCATGACAATCCCCGGCCCGATGTGGAGAAAGTAGTTAAGTTCTTCGAGGATAAAGGAATTTATACCATTCACTGCCTTTCCAACAACATCCTAACAGAAAAAGAGGCCAGTATACATACAGTCCACAAAGTTAGTTTAAATATGCTGTATAGAAAAATGAGTAGAACTCGGATGTCCATCTCTTGCACACACACACTGCTCAACTCAGCAGCAGAACAAGCTTTACCTCTACTCAGCCAGATAAGACTCAAGAACCTGAGAGACAGAGAGAGAGAGAGAGAGAGAGAGAGAGAGAGAGAGAGAGAGATTCCCCACAGCCGCCAATCACACTCACTATGACCTTATTAGAAAGAGGAGAGGAAATTATCAAACATTTTCAGTGACAAATCAGAAGAAGCTTTTTTTTCATTTCGCCATATTTTTAAAAAGCGTCAGCACTAATTAACACAGCTCCACCTCCTTGTGTCTGTGTCTGTGTGTGTGTGTCTATGGGCAAAGGAAGGTACAAAGTCAGCTACCTTCTGGAGACAAACTTCAGAGAGAGTAAACACACAAAATACAGCATTAAAGCTGCACCTGCAGACAGCAGATCCAAACACATAACATCCACCATGAAGATAAGTCACAGTTTCTTTTAACTACACATACAAACAACTTTTTTGTGTTTCTCATGCTTTTACAGAGTATATAAAACTAGTTTTAATCCTGATTACAGAAACTCTGATTAAGTGTGGGAATATTGTGGGTTCCCTGTGAACTACAGCAAGGCCGGTGAGCGATGGACCAAACAAAGACGGTTTGTCTGCCCTGTGAGGCGGGTGTAGGGTATGTTTGTGGAAATGCATCTAAGGATGCACCTACTACTCTACTGATCACAGCAGTTCCAATTACAAAATAAAAGTCCTGTTCTCTGCAGTATGCACTCGTGAGCCGAACTTACCAAGTTTGTTCTGACAAAGTACAAGAGTCCAAACTTGCTTAATCTATAATGAGAAACGGGCCGACTCTGGCGCTGCCAGGAACTTGTGAGCCCATGGGACCACAAGGGTGGTTGAGAAAACCTTTATTCTCTCTGTAATGATTAATTTATTTATCTAAAACAGTATGAAATGCATTAATTAACTGAAACATGTTGCTCAGTGTGCTTTTAAAAATGAAAAAAAAAAGAAGACACATTCTTTATAGGTGTGAAAAAAATCACACTTATAATAATAATAATGTATGCTGCACAGACATATATAGATATATTTTTGATTAAGGTGAAAAGCAAATATAATTTGCATGTTTACCATGTGTCCACAATAAATCGTACGTATTAAAATATCCAAACCTGTTGTAATGTGTGGGCTCTCTTCAGCAGGTATGATATCATCATAGACCTCGCCATAGTTTTCTGTAAAAATTAAAAAATGCATTGCAGAACAGCAGCATCAGGATGATGGCAGCAAGACACTGTTACTCAAAGACTCAAACTTTTAAAATACTAAGGGGTTTTCAATGTATTGGTACTGTCGCCCTCTGCGATCAGAACTGGTTGACAAATCAAAGTGTGTCCCTTTAAAAAAAAAACAACAAAAAAAAAACTCCCACACACCAAAGGATATTAACTCACCTCAACATGCCTTTTGCAATCCTGTAGTTACCCCTGGGCAATCCTAAAATCACTATTACAAACTGTACAGTAGGCAAGACATTGTTTTTAACTTGTGCCAGACATGGATATACTGGAGTAGTCAAAGATAAATTGAATTTAGCATTAGCATTACCCGCTAACCACGCTCACTATTTTCCCGTTCAGGGGTGAGTCTTATCGGCCTGAAGCCTGATGCTAACTGCAAAAACACTTCAGAACCCTACACATATTGCATGGAACTTTTTTTCTATAAAACAAAATATATATATATATATATGTTTTTTCTTCTGCATTAAAAATTCTAACACACATTCAGTATATGTCAACTTACCTGAGAGAAGCTCCTCATCTACGTCCTCATATCCTGAATGCTGATCTTCAGAGATAAAACTTCCTGTTAAAGGAGATCAGAACAGTCAGAATGCCAAAGTTCAATTACTTAATCAAAATCTACAGCAAAAAAAATTATTTGTAAGTCTGAAAATGAGATGAGGCTTTAAGCCCAATCCCATTTCACCCCATGGCCCTACCACTTACCCCAACCATTCTTTGAGTGTAAAGGGTGAAATCCTCCCCATAAGAATTGGGACAACACTTCATGCACCAGATACGTCATCAGAAGCACTAAGGTTCAGTAACCTAGCTAATTTTATGGCATTGTATGTCTTCAGAAAGGTTGGTGATTAAGGAACAATTGTCAATTTCTTAATTCCTGTTATGGGGAGCTTGGATTAGCTTTCATTTTATTTAATTGTTCTGTTCCGCCTTAAATGATGCAGCCTCTGCTGTCTCTTGCACCATTTAAGGTGAAATGGGAAAGTTGGCTAACAAACCCCATCCCTTTCCTCTGCTTTTTAACAGCAGTACAGGCCTGAATTGATAGTAACAGATATGTAATTCTTCCTATTATAGTCAGTGGAGTAACACATTATTTTGAACCTGTAAGATAAGGTAACAATGCTACAATTGATTTACTGCATGTATTTTTTTCATTTATAGTCATTTAAACACTCAGAATTGCTATTTGATATCTGACCTTAGATCCACTTTACATACTGTGTGAAGACTGCCTTCAGTGAAACTCTCTACATATAATTTACCTCTTTTAGTATATCTGTTAGTGACACATTTATGGTTAATCTCTTCATAGACTGCCTCAAGCAGAGTCTTCCTCCTCGCCTTAGAAATCACTGTGAGAGAGAAAGAAAGAAACATGGAGTCAGTTCAGTAGAAGAGGAGACTGATGACAGATTGAAGGACTAATGATGATTATAGAAAGTACAGAAAGTGGATTTTTGATGATCTCTAAATCTCCCTACCTCTCCTGAGCACTCTGTTCTGATAAAACAGCACAACCAGAAGCAATAAGGCCAGGAAGAGCACAGATCCCAGAACCAGGAGAGACACTGGATAGATGTATGGAAAATTAGATGATGGATTTTTTGAAGGAGGGACTGTCTTTTTCTCTGTTAGCTGTGCTGGTACTGAAAACACAGAATAACAACACTGTTGAACACTGCATAGTGTTGTTTAAACTTAAAAAAAAAAAATCACACAAAGGAACTAATTAAAAGAGTACCTGTGGTGTAAGTTGTAGTTGTTTCAGATGAAAAAGGTAATGTGACAAATATGTCTGAAAGAAATATCATAAAAATGGTCAAGAAAAAGAGGTTACAGAAGGAGAAAGAGATTAGAGCAGCATTATTTAAGAAATGGTATTTATTGTTTTTGTGTTTATTGTCTTTGAAACAAAAGAAGTATATGGCTGATATGGTAATATTGTAGGTATTTTCAAAAATATTGTTGCATTATTGTCTGCCAATGTTACTTAGTGTATTTATCAGTGTTGTGAGCCTAAATCAGCCATAATATAAATGCTATTCTCCCTTTTACAGGTCAGAGGAGCACAATAATAATAATATTGAACCTGACTGAAATACAGAGTACACTGCTTAACATAACCATAGTTATCTTAAGAGAAGTTAATACTAGATTAAAAAACGTTCTCGCACACCTGCACAGGTGACTCCAGCACTGTGGGAGCAGCCAGTGTGGATCTTCAGGGAATGAGGACAGTCCCACAGGTGAATCTCATTCCCTCTACACTTCACTCTGTTCACCCAGATAGTTCCTCCACCAGAACCATCAACAGCTCTTCTATTAGCACTCAGCGCCGGCCCACAACCCAGCTGCCTGCAGACCACCTGAGCATCCCTGATGTCCCACAGATCAGCAAATATAGACCCCCACTCAGCATTATGATACACCTCCAACCTCCCAGAACAGATTTCCTCTCCTCCTCTCAACCTAATAGGCATGTAATCTACATCACACATGAATAATATTACATTTTTATAACAAAACTACAGCAAACTGCATTAGTGTTTTTATTTAATCAGTTTTCACTCAAATCAAAGATCAACTGATGGAAAGGGAAGTTTAGAACTATTTGACAAAACAAGTTAGAATGTAGGCACGAACAAATCTGATTAATATGTATACTTATTCAAGTAGTGAATGGAGTGGTAGTCAAATATTCGTACTTGAGCACTGACCCTGGTTTGGAAATAAGAAGAATTTTTGAAGGTTTTCAAATGCAAGCTGTTTCTTCTCTCCTAGAAATGGAGACACATGCTATAAATACTACAAAAATCAAATCAATACTACTAAACTCATTACTAAAATAATGATCTCAGCAATAACAATTGAGAGTTTCAATTGAGCGGCAAACCCCCTCATTTCATGTCTGGTTGTGCTGATTTTCAAATAACACCAGGCATTCTAACAGGGCGCACAGGAAACTTCAAGCTGCACCAGACTGCTCTTTTTCTCTAACCCCACCGAACTATTCCAGCAATGACAAAAACAATTTTTCAGTGCGATTTTCGGACAGAACAGGCTCCTATTAGTAAATGTACACCATTATTGTAAGTCACTTTGGACAAAAGCATCTGCCAAATGTAATGTAATTCAATGTAAAATATCTTATTATTTCACTCACAAATGTAAATTTTTTCTGATACACTTTACACTTTTTATTAAAATGTGTTCCCAGCATGACCAGATGAGTGTAAAAAGCACAGCAAGGTGTAGCTTGTAGTCCCAAAAAATCTCAAGCAATCCTGCACACATACATTGCCATGAAGAAGTATTTGCCCCCTACAGATATACTGATCATTAATGATTTCTGATTATTAAAAAAAACTTTAACATCAGACAAAGATAACCTGAGTAAACATAAAAAACCTCATTTTAAATGATGAGGAATAAAGGAATTTAAAGAATTTCTTGATTCTACAGGTCTGGCAGTAATCAGGCCTGGTTGAGTTAAGTGAAATTGAATACTCATCTATCCAAAAAGTGTAATTAATCACATTTTATTTTTTAGGGGGTGTTTGGATATTTTTTTTCCCTTAATAAATAAAATGATTATTTAAAAATTATTTTATATTTACTCAGGTTGTATACACTTACACAGGGAAAGAGGATGAGGAAAGGTGAGGGTGATCCGGTCACCACAACACTTTCTTTCAACACAACTTTCCATGAAAAACTGTTTTACTCATGCTCATCTACTACAAAGAAAAACAACATACCGGAGCAGGTAATGTGATTCACCTCACTGCTTCTATCACAATTGTTCTGACTCCAGGATGAAGATGGACAGTGAAACAGAGTAGAGTCATGTTTCCTACATTTTACATCATCCAGCCTGTTAGGAGCTGATTCCACTCGTGCTTTGGTAGCTCTCTCAGTCTTAAATCTTCCACAGTTCAGCTCCCGACAGATGAGACCAATTGTTTCTACATCCATCCCATTGTTACACACATTCCCCCCAGGGTCCATTATAGAACACCTCCAGATTCCCCTCACAGCCCTCAGTCAGTCTGATCTCTTTATACTCTGATGAGAGAAAATGCTTTATGTTAGACCCTGGAGTTTTCATGTAGTTTAAAACAAACTTAATGAATCTACACTATTAGTTAAAAGTTTTAGAACACCCCCATTTTTTGCCATTTTTTAAGCTCTCCAGCCCAGTTCATAACCTGAAATGGTACAAAATCCAGTGTGCTCAAATGGTACAAAAGTTAGCAGTGCCAGGGCCTTTAAACAGAAAAGGATCCCAAAAAAGTGTATATTGTATAAAAAATAAATAAATAAATAAAAAAAACCTGAATATATTTGTTTTAAAGAAAGCTTTGGAAATTGGCGCAAAAATAAGAATAAATTAAGTCTTAGTCTGTAGTAAAGTTAGAAGAGAATGTGTTACTGCACTCTACTGCTGACTTTGTAGTAAACTGCACTTTTATCATAATACCTAAAAAAAGACACCAAAATACAGATCAATTTGAAACAATTTAGTTTGCCCTTTAGATACATTCTGACACATTCAAAAAAACAAGAAAAAAAAAAGGTACAGGAAGAGGTCTGGCTGACCCACATGGTAACAACTTTAGATTGGTTTAACAAGTCTTATTTTAACAGTTTAACTAAGTCCCACTTTCAGCACTGAAAAGAAAATTTAGAGGTCTGACAGGTGAAGTGTTCAATGTAAGAACACCAGCAATCAGCACACTGTACCTGAGCACACGACTCCTACATCATCCTTGTGTCCACATTCATCCTCTCCACACAGCTGATATCTGCAGTTCCACAGAGACGCCTCGTTCCCCTCACACTCCACCTCATTCAGCCATATGGGTCCAGTTCCAGATCCAAACCGGGCTGGTACTGGTACTGGAGCACTGAGGGCGACTCCACACTGCAGCTGTCTGCAGACCACCTGCGCATCCTCAATATCCCACAATTCATCACTCACTGTCCCCCATGATCCACTGTGGAAAACCTCCAGCCTTCCAGCACAGTCTCCCCCAGAACCAACCAGCCTGATGGAGCTGTAGCCTAAAATTAAGAGAAACCAGTTCAAAGTATGATTTCTTAGTTCACCCGTAGTCACATGATGATTGGTTCATTTCAGATTCATAATAATTATAATAACCCTTACAATAAAACAAAATAAAACAATTTCCCCCTAACAACAGGCATTATTCACTACAACTCCAAATAATTTGAATTAAATGTACCAGAGCAGGTGATGTAGAGCTGTACTGTGGAGCTGCAGTTAACTGCTTGTGAGCTGCTGCAGTTCCTCAGATGAGCTACACTCCCAGAGCAGTTGAAACCCGTCACACACATGTAGCTGTGTTCAGGACTGGATGAAGAGGAGCTGGAGGTGTTGAGTGCAGAACCACAGCCCAGCTGTCTGCAGACCACAGAGGCCTCAGACTCACTCCAGGAGTCCAGCAGAACTCTCCTCCAGTCCTGCCTGAAGAAAACCTCTACCTCCCCCTCACACTCCATCCCTCCAGTCAATCTCACTACACCCTCATGAGACGCCAGAGAAGAACCTGAAAGTACCACAAATATATTTTAGATTTTACAGGCTTAATAAGATTGTTTTTACAGCACTTGAAATAAATCAGATTTAGAAATTAAACACATTGTTTTTTTACAGGTACTGCTGCATTAGCTGAGCTATATATGGAGCAAAATTAGAAATTGATTTTCAGAAATCAAAATTGTCTATGGAAATGTATATACATGTTCAAAACTGAGATACATTAGTAAATTAATTGAAGTGAAGTAAAAAAAATATATATATAAAAACATTATAAGGGCACTTCCTCCTAAAATCACTTTACAGCCCGTTGATAAGAATGTTTAAGATTCTTAAAAGCTCACCACTGCAGATGAGTCCAACATCCTGTTCATGAGAGCATGCAGTTCGACTCCATGATGAAATGGGACACTTTAACAGGTGTGTTTCGTTTCCCTGACAATCAAACACATCAGCCCAGATCCGGCCACTCCCCTCCCCAAACCAGTCTGACCCCAACACAGCCACAGAACTCCCACACTTCAGCTGAGCACAGAGGACACTGGCAGCTCTCATATCCCAGCTTACATCACACACTGTACCCCACTCACTGAGGTACTGGAGCTCCACTCGACCAGAACAGGAATCTGAGCCGTTCATCAGCCGAGCCTGAGTGTGACCTGAATTTACAACCAAGAGACTCGTAAAAGAGCAAGTTCTCTCCTATACTGTATATTATATATAGAAATGTTAGACGATAATATCACATATTATGCTGTACCAGAACATACAAGTCCCACATCATTACCATGAGAGCAGTTGTATTTGTGTGAAGAGGTTATTGGACAGAGAGTAATCTCAGATTCATCTCCTCTACACTGAAGCTCCTCTGACCACACCTGACCCTTCCCTTTACCAAAAGCAGCTGCTCCCAGAACCTCCACAGGAGAACCACAGCCCAGCTCTCGACACACAACCTCTGCATCCTGCTGCTCAAAGTCAGCATCACACACTGTGAACCAAGACGCTCCATGAAAAACCTCCACTCTCCCAGAGCAAACATGAGGACCATCAGCAAGTCTGGATGTCCTGTGATCTGTGTGTAATGCAAAAATGTCAAATCTCTCTCTCTCTCACAATCAGATTAAATAAAGACTTGTATAATAGACAAATGCTAAACAAAACAGAAGGCTAGTAATGAGATGAAAAAATACTAGAGTTGTCAAATTAACATGTTCACTTCATTAATGAATAAAAAAAATGAACACAAATAACAAAAATACTGCTCATTAATTACCCTACTTTGTGCCCTCTGACCTCCGACGCTAGATCCCAGTTCACATATCATATCAAACCACATAATCTATCCAATTCATCCATGTTAATAATACAGATTAATTTAGCTAGGAAAACAGTTGGCATCGCCAAATAGCCATAGTGGCTAATCCGCCATTTTGAAAATCATAACAAAAGATTTATAGAAAAACAATATATATATTTTTTTTTTATTCTGACTTTTTTTGTTGGTCAAAATATAATTAAATATCTAAATTCTGTCCATATTTGATATCTTAATTCTGTCCATATTTGCATATTATTTTTAATCATTTTAAGCAGGGCTGGTATATTTTATTATTACACAGCAAAGCATTTAAGCTGTTATTGTAATAATAAATGTAAAAATGTCAACTATTTTAGAGTAGCCTAGAATATCTGGCATGTGTGACATTTTTTGTAATTTGCATACGAATAAAGGAGCATCAATTTATAACATTTTTTTTAAGATATGTACAGTTAGTGCTGGACGATATGGCCAAAATTCATATCACGATATATTCCTTAATTTCGGTCGATACGATATAATTCCGATATCGATATAAATACTTAGAAGGCCTCAGAAAACTGCTAAGAATCCCTGCAATGGAAATATGTACCTACTAGGGGTGGGCGATATGGCCCTAAAATAATGTCACAATATTTCATGGTATTATCGCGATAACGATACTCTTGGCGATATGACAAAAAAACAAAAAACTTTTTTATTATTGTATACGATATGATATTGCACACCTTTAAGATATTTTAAAAAAACAATAATTTCAGAAGATTTATAACAGAAGTCAATATTTGAGAATTACATGATACTAATAATAATAATGCACTCCAAATATCTCCATATATCCAGTATTAAAGTAAAATAAATGACACTTTACAGATATAATCTGTCTCTAGTAAATATTTAATAGGAAATTAGAAATGTGTGAGTTTTTCCTTTTGCTTAAAACAGCAAAAAAATTAGTACCCTGATGTGATAATTAGGGATGAGTGATGTGGCACGATATTTCAGAGTATAATATCGTGATATATGATATGGCACACCCCTAGTACCTACTACTGTCTACTTAATTTAAGTCTTTGAAACCTCCTTTCACGAAAACATTATAATACTTAAGAAATAAACAATAGTCAAGATAAATCAATGCTCAATTTTATTTGCATATAGCAAAATTAAAACATGACATCCCTATCAAACATAAGCCAATATAACTATTACCAATAAAAAATAACTTAAAATTAGGATAGAAGCAGAGCTTCTTAGTCTTTTGTAAACAAATTTAACAGATCAAAACAAAAGTGTTCCAACTAGGATAAAGAACACAAGAAGCCTTTATACACATAAAAGCAACAAAATTTCCCCGTCAAATAAACAAACCTATAGGCTTTATCAACTATAAATAACTTAGTTACAATATAAGCTACAAAAGTGCTTCAGCCAAAATACAACTCTTTATGAACATAAAAGGAACATGATATCCCCGTCAAATAAACAAACCTAAAGGATTCATAAACTTTAAATAACTTAAATAACTTACAACATAAGCTATAAAAGTGCTTCAGCCAGTATAAGGAAAATATTGTATGTAGTGGAACTGATTGAGGTGGTGGAACAGATTAGATGTTTTAACGTTACCGCTGCTGGTCGGCTCCACTCTCCGGCACAATTTGCAGCAAACTGAAGTTTAGCAGACCTTCCGAGAGTCGAACCAAATCCTCACCACTGAATTAGACCTCCCTCCTTCAATTAATCACTTGTGGAAGCGGCAGGGGCATTCATTTTGCATCAAAAATGTCCCGCGCTGGGAGCCAAGAGGACCCGCGGCTGACAAAGAGGACCCGCAACTGACCGCTGACCGAGCGGACCCGTGGGCGGACCGAGCGAACCAGAGGCGGACCAAGCGGACCCGTAGGCGGACCGAGCGGACCCGTGGGCGGACCCGAGGCTAGGCTAGGCTAGGCTCGGTTCCGTTCCGTTCCACTCCAGCGCGGAACATTTCAGATGCAAACCGAGCCTACCTTAACCTTGGATCCGCTCGTGCCGGCTCCGTTTGGCTCCAGCGCGAGGCATTTTAGATGCGTAGCGGACCCGAGCCTAGCCTAGCCTAGCCAAATCTAGCCTAGCCTAGCCTATCTGGCTACGTGCCTATGTGATTACGTCATCACGCACAGAGATAGTCCAGCTACGGAAGCTGATTGTGTTCAGCTGTGCGGCGAGCTGACGCCAGTAAATCGCATGTCCGTGACAGATCTGTAAATAATACATATCGATATACCACAAAAATGATATCACCGTTATTGAAACATTTCTTATCTCGATAAATACCGATATCGAATTATTGTCCAGGCCTATGTACAGTATTTACAGCATCTTTACTGACTGATTTTTTTTAAGCGAAACAGCAGAGTGGTATAGAATACCATAGTCTGGCAATCTCAGTGTGTGATAATGTACACATCAGGAAGTTGTTCAGTTGAGCTGTACACATTTATATCAAAACGATAACACATAGACTAAAATTAATATATTGTGACATAAGTTTTGTCATATCGTCCAGCACTAAATTGTTAAGCTGGAAATGGCACTATGTTTCTAATTACAGTGTGTTGACTGGTTTTGTTTTGGCACATAAAGTGTTTGAGAAGTTGTCTGAAGTGGAAAGGACTAATGCATTTTGTTTCATTCAGGTTATAATTTTGAAAACAAATGTTGTGCTCTAGCAAATCAGTACTACAGACCCTTTTTTATTAAATTAAATTTTATCAAACAAAATGAAACTGACTAGACAATATCTTGGGTTAATATTTTCAGCAATTAAATAAAAGTCAAAGCAAATGTTAAAAAAAAACATCACTGCTTCTCACATTAGCTGTAACTGTCAGAATTTACTATGTAATAGAATATTTAATACGGAATAGGTATACAAAACAGTGACATTCCATCATATGATCTCTGATTTGATTTTGTCTATGATGTGTCGAAACATTCTCAGAAAGTTCACAAATGTAATACATGTAATACGTACGTATTACAGTTTTTGTCTAATTAAAACATACCTGAACAGGTAAGCTCAATATCCATATTATGATTACAGCTGTGTTCACCCCACCCTAATGATCCACAGTATTTCAGTGTAGACTCTGATCCAGTACACTTCACATGACTCATCCAGATCGGTGCAGATCCTGGAACAGCTGCATCAGTCCTAAACGGCTCTCCACAGCCCAACTCTTTACACATGACAAAACCCGCTATGAAATTTGCACCAGCACCACAAATAGTCCCACTGTCCTCTGTGAAAAACCTCTGCTCTTCCAGCACAGCGACTGAAACCATCCGCCAACCTCACACTGTCTGTGTAAGAGAAAATAAGAACAAGAAAAATTTACCGAATTATGAACTAGTAAGAGTAAAAATGTGAAACATTTTTTTGAAAAACACTTACCTGCACACACCAGTCCCACATCATCATCATGGGAGCAGTTGTGTTTGAGTGAAGATGATTTTGGACAGAAGTGAATCTGTGATTCGTTTCCTCTACACTGAAGCTCCTCTGACCACACCGGACCCTCCCCTCTACCAAAAGCAGCTGCTCCCAGAACCTTCACAGGAGAACCACAGCCCAGCTCTCGACACACAACCTCTGCATCCTGCTGGTTAAAGTCAGCATCACACACTGTGACCCAGCTCTCTCCATGAAGAACCTCCACTCTTCCAGAGCAGCGAGAGCCATTAACCAGCAGGACTCCTAAAAATTACCATGAAAAAAAGAAAGCTTATTTATCAGTAATGATAAATGATTAAGCATGATGATGCTAAATATTGCACAATGAATGATTCATAAATGCATTGGAAAAAACTAAAGAGAGTATAAGGATTCAAAATAAGTTCAGTAAAGCTATGAATTACATTAAACAAATAAATATGGATCAGCAAAATTATGAAATCAGTAAAAAAAAAAAAAAATCAGTAAATTAATTGTTGGTTGAGAATTCCAGTGTACAGCACAGTTTGGTGATTGCTCAGTTTAAACATACCAATTTACCTTGGCAATCAACAAGGATTTAGGGTGGGTTAAAAAGAAAAATCATATGTGCTGTACACTTTGCCTACATGGCAGATAATGTACAGTCCCTGTTTACAGTGTTTTACCTGAACAGATAACTCCAGCACAGGACACCCCTAATCAAAATGTATATTATTGTGACTACAGAAGGAAATAAAAATGACCTAATGTTTAGAACACATAACATTGAAGTGGACATGTCTATTCAATACAGTGCACATATTATATGAACATAGTGTAGCTTGCCTGAACAGATGACTCCAGAATTGTGGGTTTCATTGCAGTCATGTTTACCCCATACTGGTGATCTACAGTTCTTCAGTCTAGACTCTGATCCACTACAGTCCACATCATCCATCCAGATTGGTCCTGATCCTGATCCAAAATGAGATTTGCCCAGTGCATCTACAGCTTCTCCACAGCCCAGCTCTCTACACACCACTGCAGCATCACTCATATCCCAGTCATCACCACACACTGTTCCCCACTGCCCTCTATGAAGAACCTCCACTCTCCCAGCACAGCGACTGCCACCATCCACCAACCTCACACTGCCTGTACAACAGACAAGGAATAAAGAAAGAAAGAAGCGAATAAAAAAAAAGAAATAATAATAGGTCTATGCTTCTTCAGCGTCGCAAGGTTATTTAACATAATTCTTAACAGATTTCGCTAATTCAAACAGCCCGAAAATGTTTTAAATAGCTCAATTTTAACGCTCTAATTACTAAAAAATGGCTCGGGTTCAGAAGGACAGTTTATGGCTCAGGTCGGGTCTGATTTATGACGTCCTCATGATCCTTCTCAGATTACAGCATTTGGGTTTATCAGTTGGCTTTCTGTGGGTACCAGCTCATGTGGGGGTGGAGGGCAATGAATGTGCTGATATGTTGGCAAAGCGAGCCCTTACGCTGGACTTTATTAATGTTTCAGTGCCCTTAAGCAGGCAGGAGGCTAAGCTGCTCATTAAAAAATATGTAACTAGGACTTGGCAAGGTATGTGGGATGGGGAACAAAAAGGAAGGCATCTTTATAAGTTTCAAAGGTTAGTAGGACAGAGAATAATTAGAGGTAAAAATAGACAGGAAGAGTTGGCTCTTACCAGGGTACGTATAGGACATTGTGGACTGAATCAGAGTCTGTTCAGAATTGGTAAACATCCGGATGGCAATTGTCTGTATTGCTCTCAACCAGAGACTATAGAACATGTCTTAATACAGTGTGTGGCCTATGATATACAAAGGGAAGAGGTGTTTGGAGGAGTTCGGGCAGTAGGGAATCTATCTATACATAGTATGATTCAGGACACATATAAGTTGATTAAATTTCTTAAATTATCTGGGCTGATTAATAGGATTTAGAATTCAGCATTTCATGTTCTATCCAGTAAGTGGCAGTAATGCACCAATGACAGGAGTGCTGGCTGCCATTAATTCAACAGAAGAAGAAGAAGAAGAAGAAGGTCGGGTCTGGCTCGGGCAGAAAGTGCATGGATTTGGGCCGGGTCGGGCTGGATTTTTGGGCCCGATCTAAGCTCTACCGCTCCACACACTGCAGGCTTTTTGCAGCGGGGGAGCCATACACTTTTACAAAAACACAGTTAACTCTGGACTGGAAATATTCCGCTGTTTTAATCTTTCCAGACCTTGTCTCACCCCTAGGCTATTTTAATTAAGTTTTTCCAATAGCAAACTATTTAAAGTTGGCTTATTTAACGTTATATAATATTTACATTCTTCATGCTGATGCTAAACTAATGGTGGGAATACACATTCATTGAACTCTAGACGAGAAATATGTGCAGTTTTAATCTTGCAAGGTTTTTTTTTAATCGCTAGGCTTTTTTATTGAATTTTTCCAACAACAAACTATTTAAAATTGGCGTATTTACATAATATTTACATGTAAGTTACTTAACGTTACTTCTAATGCTAATATAATGCGGGGATACACTTTTAACACCTGACCAGAAATATGTGCAGTATTTTAACAAAACAATTTCAACAACAAGTTGGCTTATTTATATGAAATTTACATATAACGTTTTTATTCTTCACACGAACACTGAGCTAATGCTAAGCTAACAGCGCTAAGCTTACACCTGAGGAAAAATATTGTGCTGTTTTAATTTTCTCACACTTCGTCATTAAGCTATTTTATCTAGGTTTTTCCCACAAAAAAACTATTTCAAATTAGCTTATTCATAAGACCAGTTTTAAAAATCTGCTCATTTTCAAATGCAATTCATATTACATTTAAACTATGGCAATGTTTAGCTATCCTTAGACAACTAACGTTAGCTAACTACCTAGAAAGAGAGGCAAGGCCAGCACGTGCAGGTGGTGTAAGACACTACAAACACATACATGATCATAAAATAAAGGACCTGGTCGAACTTACCTTATATCTTAGTAGCACAACAAGTCCTGAGGTGAGCTGAGCTGAGCCTAAATGAGCTGTGCTTCCGCAGCAACTAAAAATGTGCTGCTTGGCGCGTTGTGGAGTTTGGGTTGTGATTATAGACTGTATAAAAGTATGGACTGGACGGTCCCCATTTACTCTCATTAAGGCGTTTTAAAGCCAAAATATGGCCGAAATGGAAGCTGCCATCTTGCCTGCGCTTGCAGAGGCAGTCGAGGCAAATTGGAGCCAGAACTGGCGTGACAGAGGTGGGAGGCGGGGGGCGGGGCCGTGTGACTGCTCAAACCCCGCCCACTCCACGTAATTTTTTTTTTTTTTTTGGCCCAACCACCACCCCCCCTCTTCGGAGGACAATTAATACTTTATTTTTATTTATTTATTTTATTTATTATTATTATTATTATTATTATTATTATTATTATTTTTTTTTTTTTTTTATTATTATTTTTTTTTTATATATATATATATATATTTTGTGTGGATATAGTTGTGGGAGTTCAGGGTTGGAAGGATCGGAGTGTGAGGTACAGGAGGGGGGTACAAGAAGAAGAAAAAGAAAAGAGAAAAAAAAAAAAAAAAAAAAAAAACAAACAAACAAAAAAAATAATAATAAAATAAAATAAACATAAAATAACCAAACATACATATATACACATACTCACATATCTAACTATACATATGCTTATACATATACACACATACATAAATATACATACATATTAATACATACACATAAATACATACACACACACGCACAGTTACTTCTATTCTATTGTTTTTTGCAAAAATATGTCATGTGTTACGGATTATGTCATGAAATGCCTACCACAATGGAGGCAAGAAACCGCCACCATGCCCCTGCGATCCAGAGGCAGATAGGGAAGAACCCAGTGGACCCAGACCATCCACAGCCCATTAGGAGCCCAGAAGACCCGCGGCCACACATCCCGATGGTAACCATGTGCACACCCCAGATGAGGACGGGGGAGACTCCAGACGAAGCCCCCATGGCAAAGAGCAAGAGTCCAGAGAGCCAAAGGAAGCAAGCAGCCCACCCCTCCGGCAGGCCAGCACCCCCTGCACTAGCCGAGCATGCGGCCCGCGAGATCCCAAGCACCCGGGAACAGCCCGACACCCGGCAGGCCCCCCCTCCCACGCCAAGGGGGCCCAAGCCACCCCCAGGCCACGGCCACCAAGGGGGCGGGCCAGAGACCACATTAGGGCATCCGGCCACGCACCCATGGACCCACGGACGCCCACCCCCCCAGGAACGGCAGTGACGATCGGCGGAGAGCAGCGTGGAGCGGTAGGGAGGGCAAAAACCCGCCCTACGCAACCATGTCCCACAGGTGTCCATGCTCAGTCAGCCCCAAACCCAGGACCAACTGTTCACGCACACATGCACATTCACACACCCGTCACACACACATCCGTCACACATACACCCGTCGCACACGTGCACATTCACTCACAGACCAGTCACACACACCAGACACGCACACCAGTCACACACCCCAGTCACACACACAGAACATACATAGACACCTAATGCGGGCACCAGTACCGAGCCAGCGGCAACCTAGGGAAGCAGCCAGCCCGGCCCCGAACAACCACCCGACCCACACCCCAGGCAGGGTGCACGAAACCAGGGTGTGAAAAGACCTGACCCCCCTCCTTCCCCCACCCAGCATGTTGCAGTGATATGAATGTGTATAATGAGAAGAATGAATGAAAGCTACAGTGCTATTAAAATTGGAGGGACAGCTGTAATATGAGAACTGAATAACAGCACCCAACCACACTGCCCCCCCAAAGGCCCTCAATGTCTAAAATGCAAAAATAAAATTGAGGAGCAGGGAGCACCTGCCCCCCAAAACCCTATGTGTAATATGATGTGTGTAAGCTGTATGATGAGTTTGTATGTGTAATGCGATGTTAGACTGAGTAGGAGTCGGGGAAGGGCCAGGAAAGGACCGAGGGGCAGAGGACTACCCCCCGGAGGAAGAGAGCCAACTACTGCTGGCTCACTAGGCACCCAGTTCCATACACCCAACCGCAGTACAGGGAAGGCAAGTCCAGGGTGTAGAGCGGCTACGGCCCCAGGACACCGCCGCTCTGCAAGACAGCGCCCCCATCCCCACACTGCAATACAACATAAATACACACCCCACTCACATACAAAAGACAACAGATATTACACACACGCACACACACGCACACACACACACACACACACACACAGACACATTTACACTCAACATCCCACTCTTTCTCATACACACACAGTGGTCCTGAGCCCAGGACCAACCGGTCTTAAGTGGGAGACTGCCGCTTCCCCACCTGAGCGCCCCTACCTCCCCACAGGGAGGGCACCCAGAATCCCGGAATGCCAACCAGACACCCCAACACGGACCAAACCACCACCCCCCACGACGGCGCGCCCAAGAGAGGCATAGACCCTCCCCAGCGCAGGGAGGGACCCAAACAGGCGACAGACGCCCACGGGCACCAGGGCCCCGGACTCCGCACCCCGACCGCCACAGGGGAACCCAGCCAACCGGACAGGGCCAGCACCCACCACCACGGGCCCCCCAGACCCACACCCCAAGACCACAAGAGCATACATCCAGCCCCCCCCCACCAACAACCAGGGCCCGCACACAGAAATCACCAAGCGGCAGCCACCGTCCCCAGTCCAAGGGCCATCAGACACCCGAATCCCCCGATTCCCCCCCAGCCACCTGCCGGACGCACCAGGAGACACGACTATAGCCGCCCACCCCCATCATGTGATGGAGCTGATCAGTGGGAACCAGAGAGATTCAAATGTAGCCAATTGGTTTTTTGAGGTTGCAGACATTCTTTCCAGACTAATGTGGTCTAAAAGTAAATTTCTATAGTGATTTATGCATAAATCATTTTTTGATTTCCACTTCATGAGGATAGTTTTCTTAGCGATGCATAAGACAGTGAGAACTATGTGCAATATATTTGTTTCCATGTTTAGTTCACTTACATCACCTAAAATGCATAGTTTGGGTGAAGCTGGGATATTGCAATTAAACCAGGTAGATAAGTCTTCACATATCATCTTCCAGAATC
Source organism: Astyanax mexicanus (assembly GCF_023375975.1). Classification (NCBI taxonomy): domain Eukaryota; kingdom Metazoa; phylum Chordata; class Actinopteri; order Characiformes; family Acestrorhamphidae; genus Astyanax; species Astyanax mexicanus. The sequence continues at coordinate 75,773,665 of NC_064408.1, forward strand.
TCTGAACAGGCATGCAAAACCATATAGCATGTATATAATTCTCAATATGATTGCCCGAACAGTTAGTGCATATATTTGTTTCTCTAAGGCCCATTTGGAACATTCTATGCCCTGTATAATGTGTTCTATGGAGCATTTTGTATTGTATGAGTTGTAAATTTGGACTTTTCGTCATTTTGAAATTGTTTAAACATATCTGTGTCCAAAAGTTCTTATCTGGGTTCATGGAGAGATCTCGATCCCATTTTGTAATTGGGAGGGATATTGAATCATTAATTTTGGATAATAACTTATATATTTTTGATAACAATTTAGGAGTATAGAGATTCATGAACTCTTTTATCAATACTGGGATTTCTAATGTTAGCTTATTTAAATTAAATCGTGCTTGTATAATGGACTTTAATTGTAGATACTCCAGAAATTTGCTACTGCTAATTTCGTATTTTGAAATAAGATCTTCAAATGACATAAAGGTCCCCTCCTGTATAACATGTTCTAAGTTCTTAATTCCTTTCTCTTGCCATTGCGAAAAATTAATAACTGTTTTTTCCTGACATATATCTGGGTTGTTCCAAATGGGTGTCCTTTTACATGGTATTAGTGAAGACTTAGCTATCTTTAAAAACTCCCACCAAGCTGTCAGAGTGGTGTTTATGTTTAGGCTTTTAAAGCAGCTATAGTGTTTAATACTGGAGCTAATGAAAGGTAAGTCGGAGATTTTCACTTTTCCACTGAGTGTTTGTTCTAGGTCCAGCCAAGGGCTGCCTAAAGGGTTTGTTTTAATCCAACTTGTAACATATTGCAATCTATTGGCTAAAAAATAGTGATAGAAGTTTGGTAGTTCTAGACCACCATGGCATTTTAGCTTCTGTAAAGTCTTCAGACTTATTCTCGATGTTTTATTTTTCCATAAAAATTTTGAAATGTTTGAGTCTAATGACTTAAACCAAGCAGCAGGAATTTTATTAGGGATTAATGAAAACAAATAATTGATTTTAGGTAGAATCAGCATTTTTACAGTAGCAACTCTCCCAATAAGAGATATAGGTAGAGAATTCCATCGTGTGAGATCGTCCTCTATTGTTTTTAGTAGAGGAGTATGATTCAATCGTATCAGGTCTGATAGCTTGGGGGAAAAATGTATACCTAAATATTTAATGTTGCCCGACTGTAGTGACGTAGTGCTCTGAAATGTACAATTCAGAGGTAGAACTGTTGATTTACTCCAGTTAATGGAATAATCTGATACAGATGAGAACTTATCTATGAGTGTGATTGTCTTTAGTCCCTAAGGAAAAGTAATACATCATCAGCATAAAGGCTTATCTTATGGTCTGTATTTTCTGTTTGAATTCCTTTAATATCTATACTTTGTCGTATTTTTGCTGCTAGTGGTTCAATAAAAAATACAAAAAGTGAGGGAGAGAGCGGGCAGCCCTGTCTGGTGCCTCTCTGCAGACTAAAGCTTTGTGAAATAAGATCATTTGTCCTAACCCGTGCATTGGGAGAGCTATATAATGTTTCAATCCAGTTTATGAAGGATGGACCAAATCCAAATTTATTTAGAACTGCTAACAGAAATTTCCAATTTACCCAGTCGAATGCTTTCTCTGCATCTAAAGAGACAACTATGGTTTCTAATTTGTTAATGGAACAGTAATCTATTACATTTATTAGTCGACGTGTGTTATCGGCTGAGTGCCGGCCTTTGATAAAACCTGTTTGGTCCGAATGTATAATGGATGGAGTGATTTTTTCTAACCTCCTTGCAAGAACTTTGCAAATTATTTTAAGGTCTACATTTATAAGCGAAATTGGGCGGTAGCTGGATGGGAGTGTTGGATCTTTGCCTGGTTTAAGAAGCAAGGTAATGTTGGCAGAGTTCATGTTTGGAGATATTATGCGGTCCTTCTTGATTTGAGTGACCATTCTAAAAAAAATGGGTTCTAACACAGACCAGAATTCTTTATATAACTCTGCAGGAAAGCCATCTGGACCTGGAGCTTTATTATTTGGGAGATCCTGTATTGCTTTAAAGAATTCGGAAGATGAAAAAGGTGAATCAAGAGTCATAACCTGTTCCTCATCTAGTTTAGGTAGATTTATATTTTTCAAAAATTCTTCAATGTCAGCATCAGATGGATTAATCTGTGATGAGTATAATGCCTCATAAAAGTCTTTAAAATTTTTATTATTTTCCTGTGGGTCATGAGTAATGTTACCAACAGAGTCTTTAATTGAAGAAATAGCTGTTTTTTCTTTATTTAGTTTTAATTGGTTTGCCAGGAATTTTCCAGATTTATTTCCATGCTCGAAGTTTTCCAAACGCAGCCTCTGCAACATAAATTGTGTCTTTTTATCAATGATTTCATTTAGTTCCAATCTTAATTTCCGCAGGGTGTTAATTATATGTTCTTGTGGTGAAGCAGCATAGGCTGTTTCTAATGATTTTATTTTCTGTTCCAATTCTGACACACGAGTTTTTTCTTTAATTTTCTTATGTGCGCAGTAAGATATTATTTTACCCCGCATTACTGCCTTCCCTGCTTCCCAAAGAACACATGGCGATATTCCAGGAAGGTCATTATGTTCTAAATATATAGCCCACTCTTTTTTGAAGTAATTAATGAAATCTTGTTCATTAAGTAATGATGTATTAAATCTCCAGTTCCTAGCTGGTGGTATAACTCTTTTCCGTGTCAAAGACATAGACACTGGTGCGTGATCGCTAATAATGATAGGGTGAATTTGAGTGTCTGTGATTTCCCTCAACATAGAGCGGCTAACTAAAAAGTAATCTAAGCGAGAGTGAGATTTATGTACGTGTGAGAAAAAACTATACTCTCTCAGAGTGGGGTGATGTGAACGCCAAGCATCGCATAGACCAAAATCCTTCATGTACTGTTTAAGAATGTCTGCAGACTGCCAGTTCCTTTGACTCACTGCTGTACTGAGCCTGTCAATCTCTTCATTAAGTACCAAGTTGAAGTCTCCTCCTATCACCAGTGTGGTGTCAGAGTGATCAGAAAGTGAAGTGAAAAAGGTATGAAAGAAGGAGGGGTCATCAACATTTGGCGCATATATACTAGCAATGCAAAAATTAATATTTTGAATACATAAATTAAGTATTATAAATCTGCCTTCTGGGTCTGATATAGTGTTTCTGATGGTGAAGTTTAACTTTTTGTTAATCAATATAGCTACACCTCTTTGTTTGGAGTTATAACAGGCTGAGTATGTGTGAGGAAACTGTGGAAAGGAGAATGTTTGCGCAGATGTTTTAGATACATGTATCTCCTGTAGAAACACAATGTCAGCCTTTAAATCATTTAACCGATGGGCAATTTTTACCCTCTTTTCCCCCGAACCAGCTCCACGTACATTCCATGAGACAAACCTCAGCATGCTCATATTTGAGTTACCTGGGAAAGTCAGGAAGTCACTCCACGTAATTTTCACCAAACAAGTTTAGTTACTTTACTTAGCTAACCTGAGTTGGCTAACCTAGTTAACTATCGTTAAGTACCTAAGGCTAGGTTAAAAACCTAACGTAAATACTAAAATTATGGAGAAGAACGAAGTATGTGTAAGGGACAGTATTAGTATAACAGTAACGGCATTAGAAATGTGTGTTACCACTAGGCACCTGTAGGTGGTTAGATTCGGATAATTACAGTGTTTTTTGGGCAGGAGAAAAAACAAGACAAGCAGTAAAAAGCCAAAGGAGCCTCACCTTTTCTGACCGCAGTTTTAGGATTTAGGAATTAGGAACATGAATATAAGTACCTAGTTTTCTGTTTATAAGCATTTTAATCGTTTTTTGTTCAGTTTTCTTGTGTATTATTTTGTAAAGAAATAAATCTTTGGTTTGGAAACCTAAAACGCGAGTTGGAAAGTGAGTCAAGAACCGCATGGATCTTCAGTATGAATACTAATGAACTGATGGAGAGAAATGATCCACTTACCAAAAAAAAATGGAGAGAAAGTTTTCCTGAGGGTACTGTAAAAAAAAAAAAAAAACACACTGGGGTTATTAACAAAGGAGTGGGGCTTGCAGAATGTACAGAAATCAACTTTCCAAAAAAATCCTGGATGTGTAATTTTAGATTAAAATTCCGTCATCTTTCATTCAGTTGAATGGAAATAGGCTTTAGGGTTAAAAGCTGTACTGAAACCAGCCACCAGAGGGCGTAAGAGACGTTGTGGCTTCACTTTTCAACCCCTGTCGTGCTGTCTATACTTATATACAGTCTATGGTTGTGATCAGTGCGGTCTCAGCAAATCAGAGTGGTGTTGACTGGTTAAAATCAACCTAACAATTTTCTGCACAGATTGCATTTTCAAATAGAAAAATACATACATAAATACCTAAATTCGTTAATTAATTAAATAGATACAAAAATATAATCTACTAAATAATTAATAATAAATAATTATTAATAAATGACGCTTAATCAAATAGTCTATATTCATACTGATTAACAATATTTATAACAATGATGTTGATATATTATAAATAAAAAATGATATGTATTCTTTAATAATGTCAATTTCCTGCACCTGTCACCATAACGTCCAAAAAAAGTTACCTAGTCCGAAGATCAAATGTTTAACTGCATATTGTCCTCCAAGTTGTGGTCATAGTTAAACGTCCAAACAGTTGGGGTTGGATCTTTGCCTGCCGGGAGACAGGCGGCAGTGGTGGGTCTGCGTGACGTCACCCGCCAGCCACTTTTTCATCGACCCGGCAGTGCCAGGCACGTACCCGGCAGTACTAAAAACTGACAGGGGGCTTCCTGACAGTACGCCGGCAGTTTTAAAAACTGTCAGGGGGCTTGCTGACAGTACGCCGGCAGTATTAAAAACTGTCAGGGAGCTTCCTGACAGTACGCCGGCACTACTAAAAACTGTCAGGGGGCTAGCTGACAGTACGCCGGCAGTATTAAAAAAATGTCAGGTAGCTTCCTGAAAGTACGCCGGCACTACTAAAAACTGTCAGGGGGCTTGCTGACAGTATGCCGGCAGTTTTAAAAACTGTCAGGTAGCTTCCTGACAGTATGCCGGCACTACTAAAAACTGTCAGGGGACTAGCTGACAGTACGCCGGCAGTTTTAAAAACTGTCAGGGAGCTTGCTGACAGTAAGCCGGCAGTTTCAAAAACTGTCAGGAAGCCTGCTGACAGTACGCCGGCAGTTTTAAAAACTGTCAGGTAGCTTCCTGAAAGTACGCCGGCACTACTAAAAACTGTCAGGGGGCTTGCTGACAGTATGCCGGCAGTTTTAAAAACTGTCAGGTAGCTTCCTGACAGTACGCCAGCACTACTAAAAACTGTCAGGGGGCTTGCTGACAGTATGCCGGCAGTTTTAAAAACTGTCAGGTAGGGCGTTTCCAGTCGGGCGGGATCTAAGATGGCAGCATAAAGAAAGAGCTCCCAAGCGACGGGTGTTTTTCCCCCCTGAAATATAGAAATTAAGTGAAGAAAAAAGAGAAGAGTAAACGTGCAAAATGTCGGGGGGAAATAAAGGAAAGAGCACCTCGAAGCAAAATCCTAAGACGGTGAGTGAAGACACAAATACTCGGATGGAGGAGAAGGCTAAGGTGGGAGCTAGCGCACAGCAGCTAACAGAGGAGCCCTTAAGGGGAATGATGAAGGAGGTGATTAGCAGTGAACTTCGTGAAGCACTCACCGTCTTCAGAGATGAACTCAAGAAAGATATGCGAGCGGAACTGCTGGAAATACAGAAGGATATCTCTCAGAAGTTAAATGAGACCACGGAGGCAACCCAGGAAGCCTCCGCGAGAATATCCGAGGCGGAACAACATATTGGGGAAGCCGAGACATGGAACGTAGCGGCTAAAGAAGCATTGCTACATACGCTAAAAGAGCAGAGAGTCCTACAGAGCAGGCTAACTGAGCTGGAGGGATTTTCGAGGCGAAATAACATCCGCATATCTGGAATACCGGAGGGGGCTGAAGGTTCCTCTGTACAGGCTTTTCTGGAGGAGTTCCTGTCGACGCTGCTGGAGGGAGCTGAGACCCCGCTAGGTATCCAGAGAGCTCACCGGGCTTTAGCGCCAAGGCCGCCCCAAAGTGCCCCTCCGAGATCAATCGTGGTCGGGTTTCTCCAGTACACAGTGAAAGAAAGAGTTCTGAGGGAAGCATGGAGAAAACCACTCCACTATCAGAACCAACGCATATATTTCGACCATGATTACGCCAAGGAGGTCTTAAAGAAAAGGCAAGAATACACCCTTATTAGAAAAGCGCTGAAAGGGAAGGGGATCCGTTTTCAGACTCCTTTCCCCGCACGTATGAGGGTTTTCTGGGAAGATGGGGCAACCACATACGAAAGTGCAGACGAAGCGGCAAAAGACCTGGAAAACAGAGGGGTCCAGTCGGGTTACCGGGTAAAAACACAGCCTCAGTCTTTACAAAATAAACTTGAAAAGCTTCTCCCCTGGTCCACTGTGGACGGGAAAAAGTCACAGCGCCGTTCAGTACACCAGCAAGGAGTACAGCAGGGTAACCACGACCTGCATGAAGCAACTATTCGAGAAAAATTGAGAGGCTTCCGACGGGACCCACATGATAATTAAGTGTTAAATACTCAACTAAGATTCCGTCATAAGCCGTAAAAGGTTTTCCGCAGAAGTACAAAGTTTAACGCTTAATCCTGGTATTTATTTTGATAAACTAAGTCGTCGTTTGGGGAGTTTCTTAACATTGGTTAGCTTGTAGGAGTGTTTTTCCTACACAACCACTCTTGTAGGGGGTCCTTTCTGTGGACTTCTCTCTCAGAGGCAAGAGACCACGATGGTCAGTTGACATTGGAAATCTCATTGTTTTGTGTATTTACTTTTCAGATTTTGTTTGAATTTAAAAATGTTCTGTTCATGGCACTTTTCGCAGGTAACTTTAAATATTTGATTCTTATTTTTAGAGGACATGCATCGTCAACTTAAGATAATATCAATGAATGTTAATGGTTTAAACAGTCCCATAAAGAGAGCAAAAATATTAGCTAAAATGAAGAAGGAAAAGATTGATGTAATTATGATCCAAGAGACACATTTAATTGATAGTGAACATGAAAAATTAAAAAAATTTGTTTATAGAAATACCCTTTTCTCTTCCTTTAAGCAAGGCAGACGGGGAGTGGCAACGTTAATTTCAAACTCGGTCAATTTTGAATGTATTTCGGTATCCAAAGATAAAGAAGGGCGATACGTTATGGTAAAAGGAAAAATTGACAATAATGAGGTAACCCTTTGTAATGTATATGCTCCTCCAGATGAACAGTGGGCCTTATATGGCAGAGTATTCAACTTGATCGCTACTGAGGCATCAGGAATACTAGTATGTGGGGGGGACTTCAATGTAACATTAAATCCGAAACTTGATAGTACAAATAAACAGAGGAGTAAGCCATTAAAAATGTCGAGGATTAGGAAAATAACCCAAGAGCTAGGACTGATAGATATATGGCGAGATGTCAATTATTCAAAAAGAGATTATACATTTTACTCTACACGATATCAGGAATACTCCAGATTGGACTATTTTTTATGTTTGGTGTGGATAGATGGAGGGTTAAAGGATGTACAATAGGTCAGAGGGACTTGTCGGACCATAGTCCAATTTACCTTACACTTTCTCTTGACAGCCCAGCTAAAAATCATCTATGGCGACTGAATGTAGGCATATTAAATGAATCATCATTTATATCATTTATTAAGGATGAGATAGAAGTATATTTGGAGCAAAATGATAGTGGGGAGGTCTCACCCACAATATTATGGGATGCTGCAAAGGCTGTGCTCAGAGGAAAAATAATAATGAGGATGTCAACAATAAAAAAGCTGAGATTGGCTAAAATGAATGAACTGCAAACTACATTAAAACATTTGGAAAGGGAACATAGTCAAACCAAAGATTCTAAATTACTCCTGGAAGTAAAAAAAGTAAGACAAGAAATTAATCAAATTTACGAGGATGAGATTGAAAAAAAGTACAGATTTACCAGGCAAAGATATTATGAGCAGGGTCCAAAAGCTACTAAAATGTTGGCCTGGAAACTCAGGAAACAACAGTCATTAAATAATATATTAAAGATAAAAGAACCAATAACAAAGAAAATAACGTCTAAACCTGAAGAGATTTTAATGGCATTTGAGCGATATTATCAGAAATTATATACCCAACCAGAGAATGCAGGCATTGATAAGATGAGGAGTTTCCTGGACTCTATAGACCTTCCAACTATTGACGAAGAACAAAATTCTTTTTTAACATCAGAAATCTCACCTGAGGAACTTTTAGAGGCTATTAGTAATCTGAAAGGTAATAAATCATCTGGAACAGATGGTTTCCCCTCGGAGTGGTATAAAACTTTTAAAGAACAATTAACTCCTCTGTTACTTAGATGCTTCAATTGGGTCCTAGAAAAAGCAGAATCCCCCCCCTCATGGAATGAGGCAATGATATCTGTAATACCGAAGGAAGGTAAGGATAAAATAGATGTAGCCAACTATAGACCGATTTCGGTCTTAAACGTAGATTATAAATTATACGCTTCTATTTTAGCCAAAAGGCTGCAAAGAATATTATCAGATTTAATAGATAATGATCAGTCGGGTTTCATACAAAATAGACAAGCACAGGACAACATAAGAAGGTCATTGCATATTTTAGACTCTATTAATCAAAGGAAGTTAAAGGCTGTGGTACTTAGCCTTGATGCTGAAAAGGCATTTGACTCAGTTGGGTGGGACTATCTTTATCAAGTTTTAGAGAAATTTGGATTCAATGAGGCAAGTCTAAAAAGCATTCAAACTCTGTATTCATTGCCCTCTGCTATAGTTAAGATTAATGGCCATTTCTCAAAAAGACTTCAGTTAGAAAGAGGCACACGCCAGGGATGTGTTTTATCCCCTTCACTATTTGCCTTATACATTGAACCTCTGGCCCAAGCAATAAGACAGAATAAAGATCTGAGGGGAATTCATATAGGTAAGGTGGAACATAAAATATGTAAGTATGCAGATGATGTACTTCTGTTCTTGCAGGACCCAGAAATTAGCATACCAATTCTTATGGATTTTCTAAAATATTTTGGATCCTGTTCAGGTTATGTTATCAATGAGCATAAAACTCAAGCTCTATTATATAATTGTACATTAACACAAATCTACCAATCCAAATTTAATTTTAGTTGGACTTCCTCACAAATTAGATATTTAGGAATTAATTTACCAAAAGACTTAGGAGATATATATATAAAATAAATTATACCCCGATTATTGCTAAAATAAAAGAGGATTTGAGTAGATGGTCCTTGTTACCCTTGGATCTCAGTAGTAGAATTGAGGCGGTTAAGATGAATATTCTGCCAAGGTTACTGTATCTCTTTCAATCTCTACCAGTAGAAATTCCAGAATGCCAATTTAAAAGGTGGGATAAGCAAATTGCCACATTTATCTGGAATGCGAAAAAATCTAGGGTCAAATATGCAACTCTACAACTTCCAAAGGATAGTGGAGGAATGGCCTTACCTATCTTAAAGAATTATTTTGTAGCCGCCCAGTTGAGATTTATAGTATGCTGGTGTAGCCCTATATATAAGGCCAAATGGAAAGACATTGAGACCGATTCACTAGGTTTTCCACTGCAATCAGTTCTGAGTAGTATAAACATGATAAAATCTTTAGAACAACAACAGAGTCAATGGGTTGGGGTCCCACTTAAGATTTGGTCAGATATGATAATTAAATATAAACTACATAGAGACATAAAAAGGCTTTCTTGGCCAGGATATGACATACATTTTAAACCTGCCCAGCAAGATGAAAGATTTAAGCATTGGGCTACTAAAGGTATTACATCATTATGCGTTATGATGCAGAAGGATACTTTAAAATGCTTTGAAGACTTAAAATTAGAATTTAATTTGGAAAAACAAGACTTCTTCAGGTATTTACAGATTAGAAGTTACTTTGCAACAGAAGTTCGAAAGTTAGATAAGGATGTGTCACCTTTGGTAAAGATTTTTGTTGATGTATATAAAAAAGGAAATCTGGACAGAATGATTGCTAAAATATATGGGGCTGTCTTGTCTTCCATGAAAACTTCAACCAGCTATATTAAAAAACGCTGGGAAAAAGAACTTGAAATGAACATTACAGAGGAGGAATGGGGAAAGATTTGCAATTCCCAACCTAGAACAACATTGGCAAGGTCATGGAGGGAATTTGGTTGGAAATCTATTATCCGTTTTTTCATATCCCCCAAACAAACCAGGAAGCAAACAAAGAGAAGCCCAGCTTGCTGGAGAAACTGTGGTGAAAAAAATGCTGGCCATACGCACATTTTCTGGTCCTGCCCAGTGATAACCCCTTATTGGAGAGAGGTCAGGGATGCAGTTTCCACAGTTTTAGAGTTGGACATACCACATAACTTTACCTCTCTTTACCTGGGTTTATCCCAGATGACTGGCGAGAGAAGGACAAATACTTATTCAGAATTCTCACAGTTGCCAGCAAAAAAGCTATCACAAGGATGTGGCTTCAAGTGGCACCCCCAACAATAATCCACTGGATGGAAATAGTTAAAGAGATTCAGCAAATGGAATGTATGACCCTAACCTTGAGACTGCAGAAAGTAAGAATGTACGGACTCTGGAGGAAATGGGACCTTTTTCTTAATAATGTAGATTATGAGGACTGAAGGTAGATGTTATGTAACCTCTCTCTTTTTAAATTTTTGGAATTATCTGGTGTAGAGTATGCCTGCTTGTTCTTTTAAAGTGCCAATAAAAATAAAGTACAAAAAAAAAAAACTGTCAGGTAGCTTCCTGACAGTATGCCGGCACTACTAAAAACTGTCAGGGTACTAGATGACAGTACGCCGGCAGTATTAAAAACTGTCAGGGAGCTTCCTGACAGTATGCCGGCAGTATTAAAAACTGTCAGGGAGCTTCCTGACAGTACGCCGGCAGTATTAAAAACTGTCAGGGAGCTTCCTGACAGTCCGCCGGCACTATTAAAAACTGTCAGGGGACTAGCTGACAGTACGCCGGCAGTATTAAAAACTGTCAGGGAGCTTGCTGACAGTAAGCCGGCAGTTTTAAAAACTGTCAGGGAGCCTGCTGACAGTACGCCGGCAGTTTTAAAAACTGTCAAGGAGCTAACCTAGGATGGACTCTTTCATATGGAAGTGGACCTCTTTTGGCATTATGGAAAAATCATGAGAAATTTAATTTTAAGCATGAATAATAAAAATAAATAAATAATATAAAATAAACAATACAGTGAATTTTTCCCAAACTTGCAGGAGTCATAGCTTAGGACAGACTCTTTCAAATTGTAGAGATCATGAGATCATGAGAAATTTAATTTTAAACATGAATAAAATAATAATAATAATAATAATAATAATATAAACAATACAGTGAAATTTGCCCAAACTTGCAGAGGTGATAGTGTAAGAAAGACTCTGGCATTGAATCTTAACCCCGCCCCCTTCACGTGCAGTTTGGTCTAGTTCTACTGCTGTTTAGTTTTACTCTGTTGCTTCAGGCAAGTTACCACTTCAGGTTGGCTAGATCACAGCCTCAAGAGAATAGCATGTGAGGAGTTGTGTGCGTGTATTCCAACCAAACCACACACCACTGAGACTCTTGCACATTTAATTGAAGTGTGAAGTTTAATAAAGAAATGAAAAGGAGACAACTGCTTCATGGTGTTCTGACCGACACCCCCCATACAACACACATCCCATCATTAGAACCTGCACATACAGTCCTTTAGTGGTCCTCACCAACATTGAGGTCCTTCGAGCCGGATTCTTTGTTGATTTGGGATCAAGATGCAACAAAGCAGTGAAGCAGTTCGTCCTAAGCGGCAGACCCGTCTCCCTGCCTACCTCGGAGATTATGAGCTTGATGCAGCCAGCTATAGGCAACATCCCAGTGGACCGACAGCGATGCAGATGCACTCACCAGGGAGGGAGTGGACATCCAACATGGAGGGAGCAGTCGAGATGACACCCACCACACGCCCTTACACCTCATATCCCAGGCGCCAAGTCCAGTGGGATTCATCCCTCGGCGAACAAGAGGACGAACATCCCCACTTGCATGCCATAGGACATGAGAGGCAGCGTGAACGGCCTGGGATGCCCCGTCCATCCAGCGCTGAGTATGATGTGAGCAGTGACTCAGTCAATGCATGCAGAGCTGAACTACAGGAGATTCGCATTGAGAACATGAAACTTCAGCTATCTCATCAGCATATACTAGACAGTATGGCTGAACTTAAAGGTGTTTTTAGAAAAGTGAAGTCGCTTACAGAGAGAGTGACAACCCTCAGTAATGCTCAAGCAGAGCATCGACAGGAAGAGTGGCCAGATCTACCCCCTCCTCCACCTCCAGCACCACGTGCCACAGACAGAGAAGGAGAGGACTACAGTGACTGGCCACCCCCTCCCACACCATGGCCACCACAGTCAGAAGGCTACGATGAAGGTCAAATGGTCTCAGCAATAGACAGAATGATGAATGAGCTACAGCTACTAAAGCAGAGTGCTGCCTCAAGATCAACGCCAATGGCTAGCTCGCCTTCCACCCAGCAAACAGGCTATTTCTCTGGGCCCAAGCACCCTGGCAGGCCCGCAGCTGCTCCGCCACCGCCAACCATGGGAACGCCTACGCCTTCCCCAGTCTTCAGTCCCTCAAACTTCAGAGCCCGATATGGACCTGGCCAACACTCCAGTTCATCGCCTAGCCCACGAGCAGGCCAATCATCTCCACATCTGGGTGCCCAGCAGTCTTTTGTATCATCTGCGTTTGGGGAGAAGGTGTATAGGGGACCCAAGCCGAAAATTCCAATTTTCAAGAGTAGAGATCCGGTGGAGTACGCAAGACTTAAGATAAGTCTAGAGAATTTGCTACCTGAAGACAGCACAGAGCTCTTTAAATATCAGGTCCTTATCGACCACTTGAAACTTGAAGAGGCCTGTCTGATAGCTGATTCTTACCTAAATTCGCCTACTCCATACTCAGACACCATGGCAGCGTTGGATGAGAAATTCGGCCAGCCCCGCCATGTGGTTCTCAAGATAATAGCTGCTGTTATGGAGGCACCGAAGGTGAAGCGTGGAGACATTGCAGCCTTCGAGAAGTTTGCTCTACGAGTCCAGTCTCTCGTTGGCATGCTCCAGAACCTGGGGCCTGAAGGAGAGGTGAAGCTCAGATGTGGCACACACGTTGCTCGTCTACTTACAAAGCTCCCATCTGAAATGAGAGCTGACTTCCGCCGTGCCATGATACGGAAGCCAGAAGCCACGTACTCTTTGATCGATCTAGCAGAGTGGCTAAGATATGAGTCCTGGTGCCAAGACACTGAGGTCCAGCCAGAGAGCAGATATCAGGGGCAGTCTGGCTCAAGAGTTGAGAAGAAGAAGAATCGATCATCTATGTCAGTGTTACATGGAGCCGAGGGATCCCCCCTCACTGACCCCCCTAGGCTGCATGTGCCGCCACAGAAAAAAGGCAAAGCTAAGTCATATTGCCCGTACTGTGAGAGCTCTGAGCATTTCCTGAATAGGTGCCAAGCCATTCAAAAGCTCACAAAGGAACAAGTGACTGCGTGGATTAAAGGAAACAAGCGATGCTGGCGCTGTGCAAGGAACCACCAGGCTGCTCAGTGTGATTTAAAGAAGCTGTGTGACGTGTGTCAAGGCAAACACTTAAAGGTCCTTCATGAGGTCAACAAGAGAGACACTGATGAGCCTCCCAAGGATGGGAGCAGCGCAGACAGCTCAACCACAGATGTTCTCTACCTAGACCGCCCATCAGAGTCCTCTAGGGTCCTGTTGAAGGTCATCAAAGTAGTGCTTTGGTATCGCAACCGGAATCTGGTGACATATGCCGTGTTAGATGACGGCTCGGAGCGCACAATGCTCCTGCCAGAGGCCGCCAGACAGCTGGGGATAGAGGGCTCTACAGAAGAACTCAATCTTCGCACCATAAGACGTCCAGGTGTCCAGGATGTCCAGGTGCTCAGAGGAGCCTGTGTTTCCTTCCACCTATCTCCAGCTGGTCAGCATAAGAGGAGCTTCAAAGTCACACATGCCATCACATCACCACACCTTAATCTCGCTGAGCGCTCCTACCCAGTCACATCCCTTCAAAAGAAGTACAAGCATCTGGTAGGTCTACCTCTTGAGCAGTTTACCCGGGTTAAGCCCCTCGTACTCATAGGTGCTGACCACCCTCACTTACTCACACCGATTGAGCCAGTGAGATTGGGACCACCCGGGGGGCCTGCGGCTATCCACACCCGACTTGGATGGACCCTGCAAGGCCCCACTAGGCTAGTCCAGCAGACTCTACCAGAACAGCAGTGCCTCTTAACCACAGTTTCTCCACAGACCACGGAGCTGATGACTAATGTTCAGAAGTTGTGGCAGATGGATGTGCTGCCATTCCGTAGCGACAAAGTCGTCACTCGGTCTAAGGAAGACCCGGAGGCCGTGGCTCTGTTGGAAGCAAGGACAACCAGAGTGGAAATCGAGGGCATCCTACGCTATGCCACCCCCCTGCTTCGGAAGCGCCAAATGCCCCTCTTTCAGGCCACCAAGGAGGCGGTTATGCCCAGCCTGAGGAACACAGAGAAGAGGCTGGCCAGAGATCCACAGCAGGCGGAGGCATACTGCGAGGACATCAGTAAGCTGGTCAAAGCAGGATCAGTGAAGAAACTAGGCCCTGACCTTTCGACGGAGGGTGAATCCTGGTTCATTCCCCAGCAAGAATGGAAAGACTGGGAAGCAGAGCTTCAGCTATTACCACAGATATCCTTGCCTCGTCCCTACGTCACAGCTCAAGCCAACGCTCATGCAAGACAGATCCACATCTTCACTGACGCGTCCGAGAGGGCTTATGGATCGGTCGCATACCTACGGTCAGAGGACATCGGAGGGAGAGTCCAACTGTCCTTCCTTGTGGCCAGATCCAGAGTCGCTCCCCGCCGGCAGACCTCGATGCCAAGACTGGAGCTCTGCGGAGCCCTCACTGGAGCACAACTAGCCAGCTTGCTAGCGAAAGAGCTCACGCTGCACATCGACAGCATCGTTCTGTGGACCGACTCAACCACAGTGTTGACGTGGCTCCAATCTGAGTCATGTCGTTTTAAAGTGTTTGTGGGCACTCGCGTGTCCGAAATCCAAGAGCTTACTGACTCCAGTTGCTGGCACTACGTAGACTCTGCCCTGAATCCCGCGGACGACATCACCAGAGGCAAGACTCTGGGAGAGTTGGCCCAGTCAAACCGTTGGTCTCAAGGGCCACCTTTCCTCCTGAAGGGCCCAGAGGAGTGGCCAGTGAGGCCTGACACAGTACCTGAGCCAGACTCAGCAGAGTACCGTAAGTCTACCTTCTGTGGCCTGACGTCCACAGTTGAACCATCCAGCGTCACCACTGCTAGGCAGTACTCCTGCTGGACGGACCTGGTTGACTCCACTATCCAGGGGCTTAATGGGGCGGCTGCCCCATCTATAGTCCCAACTGTGTCTGACTACCAGCAGGCGGAGACGCTGATCATCATGCAAATGCAACAGGACTGTTTCCCCGAGGAGCTACGCCTTCTTCGGGCTGGCAAACCTGTCCAGAGGAGCAGTCGGCTGCTTACCCTTTCGCCTGAGCTGGATGCCGAAGTCGGAATTATCAAAGTGGGAGGACGACTGCGACAAGCAGAGGCGCTGGATCCCAGCACCATCCATCCAATCGTCTTAGATCCATCCCATCCAGCTACTAAGCTCCTGATTCAGGATTATGATTCCCGCTTATGTCATCCAGGGCCTGAGCGCGTATTTGCGGAGATGAGGCGCACCTTCTGGGTTCTGCGTGGGAGAGAGGCCATCCGACGCATACAGCACCAGTGCCAAGAATGCCGCCGATGGAAAGCTCGTCCAGTAGTGCCGAAAATGTCCGTCCTACCTGCAGCTCGACTAAGGCTCTTCCAGCCACCGTTCTATTCAACTGGTGTTGACTGCTTCGGGCCATTCCAGATCAAGATTGGCCGCCGAACAGAAAAGAGGTGGGGCGTTATCTTTAAATGCCTCACTACCCATGCTGTGCACTTTGACCTCTTACCCAGCATTGACGTGGACTCCTATCTTATGGCTCTCAGAAGGTTCATCGCTCGCAGAGGGACCCCTGCAGAGGTCTACTCAGATCAAGGTACCAATTTCAAGGCCGGAGCGAAGGAATTACGCGAGTCCTTTGCAAGCATGACTCCAGAACTGCAGAAGATCCTGGCAAAGCAGAAGATTGCCTTCCATTTCAACCCTCCTGCATCCCCACATTTCGGTGGGGTTTGGGAGCGGGAGATTAGATCGGCAAAGTATGCTCTATACACCGTGATAGGTGCACAGTCAGTGTCCGAGGAAGTGCTTCGTACAGTTCTACTAGAAGTTGAGGCCATCCTGAACACTAAGCCTTTGGGCTACACCTCGTCTAGTATTGCTGATGAAGACCCTGTGACACCTAATGTCCTTCTGATGGGGCGGCCCGATGGTGCGTTGCCACAGGTGGTGTACCCAATGGACAAAGGTTTGACGCGGAAGAGGTGGAGGCATTGTCAAGTCATGGCTGACCGATTCTGGGCAAGATTTATACGCAATTATCTGCCCACTCTACAGTGTCGCCATAAGTGGAACGATACTACAGAGGACCTCGCTGTGGGCGCAGTGGTCTTATTGGTAGACCCACAGCTACCAAGAGCGAGCTGGCCTATTGGGAAAGTCATCACAGCTCATCAGAGTGCAGATGGACGGGTGCGGTCAGCAGACGTCCAGGTAAAGGGCCGAGTCTACACCCGTCCAGTGGCCCGGCTCGTCTGCCTTCCTGCCCTTCCTGACTCCGACAGCAATGGAGATCATCCATCGTCCACCTGAAAACATTCTGAGTCTTTCTCTTGAGCGAATTGCCTCAGCAATTCGGGGGCGGCTGTAAGAAAGACTCTGGCATTGAATCTTAGTCCCGCCCCCTTCACGTGCAGTTTGGTCTAGTTCTACTGCTGTTTAGTTTTACTCTGTTGCTTCAGGCAAGTTACCACTTCAGGTTGGCTAGATCACAGCCTCAAGAGAATAGCATGTGAGGAGTTGTGTGCGTGTATTCCAACCAAACCACACACCACTGAGACTCTTGCACATGTAATTGCTCTCTCTGCAATCTTCTGAAGGGATACGCGTGCCTCAAACCTTGCTTAAATGTACGCTCGTTTAACCCTTGTATGGTGTTCATATTTTTGTTACTCAGACAGTGTTCATGGGTCTGGTGGACCCGCTGCATTTTAATGTTTTAAATTCTGCAAAATTATGGAATAGGTCCAACTCCGTTCCATTTTTCTCTAAAAACAGGCCTTCCCTCTAAATAAGTGCAATTCAGAATAATGTTTAGGATGGAATCTGGGATAAAAAGCTCAAAAAAAAAGACTTGATGTCCTGTACCGGGGAAACTGCCATCCGCCAATCCTAGTCGCATTCTTATCACACTGGGCAGCTATGCATGGTGGCTCATTTTTTGGGCAAAAGAGCATTCAATTTCTGACAGGTATCCATTTAATTCTTCAACAATATTACAAGCTGGTACAGGAACAACAGGGGCAGAAACAAAACACACACAAACTACACACCCAGACAGGAGGAGAACAGAGTAAACACCTTTATTAGCCCCGGGTCCAGTAGACCCGAACATCCTGTATGTAGTTTAAATGTGTAGGGGGGGGTGTTCATCAAAAATGTGTTCTGATATATGTTCTTCACAGAAAATGACCCAAAGCCAATAAGTTTGAGTTAGAAATAGTAGCTGCGTGTCCCGAACGCGCTGCCTTATAAGATCCCTCATGGGTGAAAATGCTGCCGAACGAGGGAGCTGCCTTTGAAGGCAATGACTACCTAGGCAGCTCCCTTCAGATTGGACCGCAGCTAGTATTTGATGGTATCATTTTTCCTTTGATAAAAAATGTAAACGGGTCCCACAGACCCGAACACCACACAAGGGTTAAAACACTGTTCTTGCGTGAGAGGGTGCGTACGCATTAAAACAGGGCTGAAATGTGCGTGCGCAACCTCTCACGCAAGAACAGTGATTTATAAAAAATATATATGGCGTAAAAAACGGGCGTACATTTAATCTAGATTTGAGGCACGCGTATCCCTTCAGAAGATTGCAGAGGGAGCGGGAATTAGTGACATCATGTGTTAAAGCACGGAACTGCAGGTACATGCGTAAAAACCTTCCTCACGCATATTAATACTTAAATCAAGATTAAAAACGTATAAATGAGGCCCACAATTCGCTGACTCATCTGGCTGCTCTCCAAAAGCATGTTTTGTCACAAGAACATAAGTATCTCTTGTGAGGAGAATAAGGTACCCACTTGAAGGTCTAAAATGAATGGGTTTATATGAAGCAATGAAGCAATATCATAAAAATCATAGTTTATAAACGTCTTATAGTTTTTTGAAGGGAGTCGGCAGATTCTATAAACGGCTCTAGGCAGAGATGTACAGTAACCAAGTAGAACTACTTTACCTAAATGCTAAAATGCTGTATCTGTCTCTACTGGAGTATTAACTTTCTCCTACTTCCACTTTTACTTTATTATATATTTTCAGTGAGTTTAATACTTTAACTTTAATAATTGTTTTATGTGCTGCATCGTTACAATTCTAAAAATGTTACAAACCATACTCACCAACCAAACCCACATCACATTATCACTAAAGCCAGAGCGGTAGATTATTCTACTGCGGTCAAGCCAGCCCCCACTTCAAAACGCTTGGTCAAACTAGCCCCCACGCTGTTTCTTAGAGCGCGCATACACTGAACATTGCGGCAAGCATGAGAAGGAACACATTTCAAAATAAAAGTCCCCCCTTAATATCACGACATTATGCTGTGGAGTGGTATTAAAAGGAATCCACATAATATCACATGTTATGTCTGATATCACATGTCAATTTCATGTAGTCCTGGTAGTACACAAAATAAAAGCCCTGTAAATTATAACAATTATGTTAATTAAATAATAATAATACTAATAATAATAATACTAACAATACTACTACTACTAATAATAATACTTGTATGTGTCACTCACTTAATAGCAGGGCATTATAATGTGTCATTTCAAAATAAGGGCCATTTATATTGTAACATTTATGTAATTTTACACAATGTTTAGACTGTTATTAAAAGAAATCTGTCTGATATCACAGTTCAATTTCAGATAGTCCTGATAGTACACTACTTGTATGTGTCACTCACTTAATAACAGAACATTTTGATGTGTCATTTCAAAATAAAGGCCCTTTAAATTGTAACATTTATGTAATTTTACACAATGTTTAGACTGTTATTAAAAGAAATCTGTCTGAAATCACAGTTCAATTTCAGATAGGCCTGATAGTACACTACTTGTATGATTCACTCAATTACCATCAGAACATTTTGATGTGTCATTTTAAAATAAAAGCCCTTTAAATTATAAAAATATTTTATTTCAACACAATGTTTAGACTGTTATTAAAAAAAAATCTGTCTGATATCACAGTTCAATTTCATATAGTCCTGATAGTACACCACTTGTATGTTTCACTCACTTAAAATCAGAACATTTTGATGTGTCATTTCAAAATAAGGGCCATTTAAATTGTAACATTTATGTAATTTTACACAATGTTTAGACTGTTATTAAAAGAAATCTGTCTGATATCACAGTTCAATTTCATATAGTCCTGATAGTACACTACTTGTATGTTTCACTCAATTACTATCAGAACATTTTGATGTGTCATTTTAAAATAAAAGCCCTTTAAATTGTAACATTTATGTAATTTTACACAATGTTTAGACTGTTATTAAAAGAAATCTGTCTGATATCACAGTTCAATTTCATATAGTCCTGATAGTACACTACTTGTATGTTTCACTCACTTAAAATCAGAACATTTTGATGTGTCATTTCAAAATAAAGGCCCTTTAAATTATAACAATATTTTATTTCAACACAATGTTTAGACTGTTATTAAAAGGAATCTGTCTGATATCACAGGTCAATTTCATATAGTCCTGATAGTACACTACTTGTATGTTTCACTCACTTAAAATCAGAACATTTTGATGTGTCATTTCAAAATAAAGGCCCTTTAAATTATAACATTTATGTAATTTTACACAATGTTTAGACTGTTCTTAAAATAAATCTGTCTAATATCACAGTTAAATTTCATATAGTCCTGATAGTACACTACTTGTATGTTTCACTCACTTAATATCAGAACATTTTGATGTGTCATTTCAAAATAAAGGCCCTTTAAATTATGAAATGAAATATGAAATTGACCTGTGATATCAGACAGATTCCTTTTAATATCAGTCTAAACATTGTGTTGAAATAAAATATTGTTATAATTTAAAGGGCCTTTATTTTGAAATGACACATCAAAATGTTCTGATTTTAAGTGAGTGACACATACAAGTAGTGTACTATCAGGACTATCTGAAATTGAACTGTGATATCAGACAGATTTCTTTTAATAACAGTCTAAACATTGTGTAAAATTACATAAATGTTACAATTTAAATGGCCCTTATTTTGAAATGACACATCAAAATGTTCTGATTTTAAGTGAGTGAAACATACAAGTGGTGTACTATCAGGACTATATGAAATTGAACTGTGATATCAGACAGATTTCTTTTAATAACAGTCTAAACATTGTGTAAAATTACATAAATGTTACAATTTAAAGGGCTTTTATTTTAAAATGACACATCAAAATGTTCTGATTTTAAGTGAGTGAAACATACAAGTAGTGTACTATCAGGACTATATGAAATTGAACTGTGATATCAGACAGATTTCTTTTAATAACAGTCTAAACATTGTGTTGAAATAAAATATTGTTATAATTTAAAGGGCCTTTATTTTGAAATGACACATCAAAATGTTCTGATATTAAGTGAGTGACACATACAAGTAGTGTACTATCAGGACTATCTGAAATTGAACTGTGATATCAGACAGATTTTTTTAATAACAGTCTAAACATTGTGTAAAATTACATAAATGTTACAATTTAAATGGCCCTTATTTTGAAATGACACATCAAAATGTTCTGATATTAATTGAGTGAAACATACAAGTTGTGTACTATCAGGACTATATGAAATTGACCTGTGATATCAGACAGATTTCTTTTAATAACAGTCTAAACATTGTGTTGAAATAAAATATTGTTATAATTTAAAGGGCCTTTATTTTGAAATGACACATCAAAATGTTCTGATTTTAAGTGAGTGAAACATACAAGTAGTGTACTATCAGGACTATATGAAATTGAACTGTGATATCAGACAGATTTATTTTAATAACAGTCTAAACATTGTGTAAAATTACATAAATGTTACAATTTAAAGGGCTTTTATTTTAAAATGACACATCAAAATGTTCTGATTTTAAGTGAGTGAAACATACAAGTAGTGTACTATCAGGACTATATGAAATTGAACTGTGATATCAGACAGATTTCTTTTAATAACAGTCTAAACATTGTGTTGAAATAAAATATTGTTATAATTTAAAGGGCCTTTATTTTGAAATGACACATCAAAATGTTCTGATATTAAGTGAGTGACACATACAAGTAGTGTACTATCAGGACTATCTGAAATTGAACTGTGATATCAGACAGATTTCTTTTAATAACAGTCTAAACATTGTGTAAAATTACATAAATGTTACAATTTAAATGGCCCTTATTTTGAAATGACACATCAAAATGTTCTGATATTAATTGAGTGAAACATACAAGTTGTGTACTATCAGGACTATATGAAATTGAACTGTGATATCAGACAGATTTTTTTTATTAACAGTCTAAACATTGTGTGAAATTACATAAATGTTACAATTTAAAGGGCCTTTATTTTGAAATGACACATCAAAATGTTCTGATATTAATTGAGTGAAACATACAAGTTGTGTACTATCAGGACTATATGAAATTGAACTGTGATATCAGACAGATTTATTTTAATAACAGTCTAAACATTGTGTTGAAATAAAATATTGTTATAATTTAAAGGGCCTTTATTTTGAAATGACACATCAATATGTTCTGATATTAATTGAGTGAAACATACAAGTAGTGTACTATCAGGACTATATGAAATTGAGCTGTGATATCAGACAGATTTCTTTTAATAACAGTCTAAACATTGTGTAAAATTACATAAATGTTACAATTTAAATGGCCCTTATTTTGAAATGACACATCAAAATGTTCTGATTTTAAGTGAGTGAAACATACAAGTGGTGTACTATCAGGGCTATATAAAATTGAGCTGTGATATCAGACAGATTTCTTTTAATAACAATCTAAACATTGTGTAAAATTACATAAATGTTACAATTTAAAGGGCTTTTATTTTAAAATGACACATCAAAATGTTCTGTTATTAAGTGAGTGACACATACAAGTAGTGTACTATCAGGACTATATGAAATTGAACTGTGATATCAGACAGATTTCTTTTAATAACAGTCTAAACATTGTGTTGAAAGAAAATATTGTTATAATTTAAAGGGCCTTTATTTTGAAATGACACATCAAAATGTTCTGTTATTAAGTGAGTGACACATACAAGTAGTGTACTATCAGGACTATCTGAAATTGAACTGTGATATCAGACAGATTTCTTTTAATAACAGTCTAAACATTGTGTAAAATTAAATAAATGTTACAATTTAAATGGCCCTTATTTTGAAATGACACATCAAAATGTTCTGATATTAATTGAGTGAAACATACAAGTTGTGTACTATCAGGACTATCTGAAATTGACCTGTGATATCAGACAGATTTCTTTTAATAACAGTCTAAACATTGTGTTGAAATAAAATATTGTTATAACTTAAAGGGCCTTTATTTTGAAATGACACATCAAAATGTTCTGATATTGAGTGAAACATACAATTGGTGTACTATCAGGACTATATGAAATTGAACTGTGATATCAGACAGATTTCTTTTAATAACAGTCTAAACATTGTGTAAAATTACATAAATGTTACAATTTAAAGGGGCTTTATTTTGAAATGACACATTATAATGCCCTGCTATTAAGTGAGTGACACATACAAGTATTATTATTAGTAGTAGTATTATTAGTATTATTATTATTTAATTAACATAATTGTTATAATTTACAGGGCTTTTATTTTGTGTACTACCAGGACTACATGAAATTGACATGTGATATGAGACATAACATGTGATATCATGTGGATTCCTTTTAATACCACTCCATAGCATAATGTCGTGATATTAAGGGGGGGACTTTTATTTTGAAATGTGTTCCTTCTCACGCTTGCCGAAATGTTCAGTGTATGCGCGCTCTAGGAAACAGCGTGGGGGATAGTTTGGAATTAAGTTAATGGAATTAAGGAAATACAGAAGCTAGAAGTTTGTGGGCAGTGAACAGGTCTCGAGCGTGAGTGCGGATGTAGCTGTGATAGACATGGGAGGACCAGCGGCCGAGGATCTGAACGGTGTGGTCAGGTAAACCTTGGTGAGAAGCTGTAGTGGCTGTTCCGATTCTGAAAGAATGGGCGGAGAAATGTGCGGGGTTAAATCCACTGAGGGAGAGTACGTTCTTGAGGTGATAATGAAACCAATGACTGGTAGCAGGGGAACCGGAGGTAGAGCTGGAGAGGTTCGTAAGGACTGAGAGATGAATGAAGTCTGAATATGTAAACTGGAGTATATATACCAAATTGGTTAGTTTTGCTTCTCTTGATGTTGAAAATGAGGGTGTCGGTGTCCAGGATGGTGATATCAGACAGACAGGGGTGGAGAGAGGGATGATGAGTGGTGGAAGGAGTGGTAAATTCTGAAACTCGGAGAAAACCAAAGAAAGCTAGCAAAAAACATAGCTTCTAAGGTTTGAGAAATGTTGGGAGAATATTGTCCGGAACGTAGAGTGGAAAGGCAGCAGGAGAGAATGTGAGAGGTTAGGGGAAGACGTTTGTGAGTGAGAGGAGGTTCGCTCCTTTTAATGCCTTTTAAAAGCAGTGTGATCTGAGGATGACTAACGAAAGGATGAGGTGAGCCATGGAGGAGTTTATGAAAGAAGTTGATAGCTGACAGGTAAACTTTGAGGGAGGATGATCGAATGTAGAGGCGGGAGCTGGTAAAGGTGAGGAAGTTGGCCGTGCTAAATAGATCAAAGGAGTATCCTGTCCAGTAAGTAGAAAGAGTGTTGGGGGAAACGGCGTTAAGAATGAGGTCCTGGGATTGGAGAGTCAAATTGTAGAAGGCGTGTGCAGCGGGAAGATGGTGTCCAAATAAGGTGGAACTGGGGTTGGATGTGGGTCTGAGAGTGGAGCCAATGTCCTGAATTTCTGAAATTGGAAACGAGACAGAGAATCAGCAATGGGGTTAGATGAACCAGGAATGTGAACAGCTTTGAGAATGAACTGATGCATGATGGAGTGCCACGTGAGCCTCTGGAGCAATGGCATTAAGGACGGGGAATTTGACCGACCCTTGTTGATTGCGTTTACTACGGCTAGATTATCAGAGTGTGTGAAAATGACGCATCGCGTCCATTCGTGTCCCCATAGCAGGGCAGCGACGATGATGGGGTAAAGTTCACGAAGCGCGGATGAATCACAAAGATCCAAGGGGAGCTGAAAAAATTCGGCAGGCCATTGGGAGGCGAACCATCTGCCGTCGTAGAAACCGTCAAAGGCTGTGGAAGGTGCGGCGTCCGTGAAGAGATGAATATCAACAGGATTAGATACTGCGTCGTAAAAGAAAAAACGAAATGCCATTCCAATGAGAGAGGAGTAGGAGCCAGAAACGTATCTCTGCTAGACAAGCCTCATCCAGGGTGACGAACTGAAAGTAGGATGTAGCTGAAGAAGCGAGGAGGAGGAGATGGGAAATAAAAGCGCGACCTTGTGGGATGATGCGCATGGCGAAATTCAGATGCCCGAGAAGCGACAGGAGCTGCTGCTTGGTGCAACGAGGCTGTTGCAGAAACTCTGAGAGAACTTGGGAGATGCGAGTTTGCTTATCGCGGGGAAGAGAAGCCTGTAAGTTGACAGAGTCCAGCAAAATCCCCAAAAATTCGAGCAATGTAGACGGACCAACGGTCTTTTCGGCGGACAGCGGAACGCCCAGGCGGTGAAAAACTGATGCTAGGGAGGTGATGCAACGAGCGGGCGGAGAAGACGTGGCGTCGAGGACCAGAAAGTCGTCCAGCAGGTGCACGACATAGGGAATGCGACACACGTTGAGCAGGATCCAGGACAGTGCCTCAGCGAAACAGTCAAATATCTTGGGGCTGCTCTTACAGCCGAAAACGAGCCGGGTGGCGAAGTAGTAACGCCCCTTCCAGCGCACGCAAAATAGGTGCCAAAAGTCAGGATGGATGGGTAAGACCTTAAAAGCTGAGACGATATCTGCTTTGGCCATCCAAGTGCCGCGTCCGACGAGTTTGATGAGGGAAATCGCATCATCAACGCGGGCATAGCACAAAGAAAACTCGTCGCTGGGCACCAGGCTATTGACGGAAGGAACAAAAGAGCCATGGGGAGCGGATAAGTCAATGATGAGGCGTTTCTTCCCCGAGTATTTGCGCGTGGCAATGCCGATGGGATTAATCCGAAAAGTAGAAAAAGGGGGAGAGGAAAAGGGGCCGACCATGAAACCATCAGAAACCTCCTTGGCGAGGAGAGAGAAGACAACGTCGGGTTCAGATTCTGCTGACAGTTTGGGAGCCGAGAAAGAAAAGTCCGGCAATGAAACGAGCCCAGGAGAAAAACCGAAAGTGAAACCATCGAGTAGGTAGCGTACCGATACAGGGTCAGGGTGAGAAGACAGGCAAGCAGCGAGTTCAGGTACGTTTACCGGGGTTGACAGATAGCGGAGCAGTCAGCCCGAACCTGGGGGGATGGTGGGGGCAGGAAGGGCGGGCGTGAGCCTGAGCGCAATAAGAGCAGATGTGCAGGAAACGACACGAAGATGCACGGCACCCGTTCGCGTTAAAATTATTGCACACGGCCTGATTTCCAAGAAAATAAAGGCGCCTTCCGCGCGAATCGCGAGAACTAGGTAGTTCCAGGTAGTTCCAGGTTCCTAGGTAGAACCAGGTAGTGAGACGCGGTGCAGCTGAAGGTGCACCGGCAAAGGGGAGTGAAAGGAGAGAGGGGGGGGCAGGAGAAGGAGCGGTGACAGGAGCAGAGATCACCAGTGAGCAGGCTGAGACTGGGTGTGACGGCTGACCGCACAGTTCGCAGGAGAGGGAAGGACGGCCAGCGAAAATACGGCAATAAAGCTCGAGATTCAGGGTGCCCCAATAGGTAGCGATGTTCCATTGCTGCAGGCACGCAGCTGCCTGTGCGGAGAAAAGGCGATGGTATTCATAAAATCCCGATCCTCCGTATCGCACAGCCATGTCAAGGATGATGGACAGGTAATCATCGAGTTCCTGCCGGCGGGCAGGGAAAACAGCGCAGATAACATCGCGGAAGGTAGAAAACGTGAGAGCGAACTCAGGCACGGTAAAGATCTTGGAGGCGCGGGATTCAGAAGATCCGAGCGTGAGCGATACGCCCCGACATCGAGAAGGCGGGGCGCCGCAGCGTCAGCTGATGGACGTAGGAGAGAGGAAAGGTCTACATCCGCACCTTGCAGGATTCGCTGGCGTAGAGATGGCTGAACCAGAGGAGGGCAGAAGGAGCGGGCACCGGCGGGAGCTGCGGTGGAGAGGGAGAAGGAGCCGTCGTGGACCTGAGGAGTGGGGAGGAGAGGCTGGGCAGCTTGAACACTCGGAGCACCTGAGGAGAGAGTGAAAGGAAGAGAAAGTGATGTTAGCTGCTGAACGGCCTGGGGGGGATCAGAGGAAATGGGAACAGGGGGAACAGGGGGGGCTTGGGGAACTTGGGGGGCTTGGGGAACTCGGGGGGCTTGGGGAACTCGTGGAATTTGGGGAACAGGTGAGCCGGAGGGAACAGGAGCATGGGGAACAGGTGGGTCGGAGGGAACAATAACGGGGGAAACATGGGGGGCTTGGGGAACTCGAGGAACTCGGTGGACGGGGGGGTTGTGGGCGGGAACGGGAACCAAGGGGGCGGAAACAGAAACGGGGGGGAAAAAGGAAGAAACGAGGCCACTGGCGGGAAGAGCGGAAAACTCAGGAGGGGGCAAAGAGGAGAGAGAAGGAAGAGGAGCAACGAAGGGAGGAGAAAGGCGGGAAAAGACAGAAGAAAGAGTGGTAATGGGCCGGGTGGAAAGGAAGGGGCCCGCCTCACCGGCGGGGGGGGTGGAGCGGCTGGAGGGAGTGTGGGCGGGGCGGCCGCGCCGCCTGGGTGAAGTTGAGGTGACGTCATCGCGGCTTCGCGGAAGCCGCGCAGGGGATCTTCGGATGGCGGCGTCTGAGGAGAGTAAGAGAGAAAAGAGGGTCCTCTTAGGAGCGGAACGGGAGAAATGGATCCTGCGGTCCCTGAGGACCTTCTGCAAACCAGCGACGGTCCACTCAGACATGGAGCGGGCTGGAGCCGGAGATGGGGAAAGCAGCGCACGGGAGGTGGAGGCCACAGGGGAGCTGCTGCGGCGAGATACACGCTGGGAGCGCCGTGCGGGAGGAGGGGAGGCCTGAGATGAACGGCGGGAACGTCCAGAGCCGGGGTGGGCCACGCCGGAGCGGCCGCGCCGGAGAGAGATCACGCTGGGCTGGGGGGCGGCCACGCCGAGCCTGGGAGCGGTGGTTTCGGGATGGGGAGCGATCACGTCGGGCTGGGGAACGGCCTCGCCGAACCTGGGAGCCGGTAACCGCCGAAATAGCAGGGGCATCGGGCACGGAGACGACGGATCGCAACCTTGAAGTGGGGCGGGATGAAGCAACGGACGAGGAGCCGGAAAACAACTCCGAGTCCGAGGCAACTAGATCCAGATCCATGGTGAGTGAGTGACGGTGAACTTCGAAAACAGGTAACTTGGCAGTCACGCGAGGTTGAACGTCACAAAGGTGAGGGGAAACAGGGAGGTATATATATGGCCAAGGGGAGGAGCTTGTAATTGAGGCGCGCTCCATATACCAAAACTCTGTTAATACTTAACAACACATATACCATAGCATATTGGTAAGCTGTAATCACTGATGAACATGCAGACAAATGCAGTTAAAATTGCAGTTGTCATTTGTAACAGTATTACAAACAAATAAAAAAAGAAAATAAATATTTTTTTACTATACTGTAATTGTAAGTATTAAAAATAAATGTGTTTCTTTCTACATCTTATATTTGTGTTGTATATTCATCTAATATTTTGTTAATACCTATGTACATTTTTTCTGCTTAATAACAAGTACGATTTTCAGTATTTGAACATTAGTCAAGCTTTTATTACTTTTATATGTTGCAAATGCAACAGATAGAACACTGTTAAGGGTGTGTAGCTGTTTGCTTCAATTTGAAAAGGCAATATACAGCCAGGTCTATCTTTTTGCTTGATTGTTGTAAATTTTGTCTCTGTATGGCATCTCAATAGATATTACATTAAGTAACAAAAATGTAGTTGTAGAGTAGATTGTAGTGTGGACTCTAACTTGAACTTGCTGGGTTTAGTAAAAATATCGCATATGGGGCAGTTTTCTGGATATTTTTCTTTCATTGGAAAGTAACCCATCCAAAATGTTGTGTAGTCCAAGACCAGGCCAATTCCATAAACTAAAATAATAAATAATAAGTGATAAGCAGTTTCATGGCCAGGTGTTTCCTGTTCCAGTTAATTTCAGCTGTTATGTTTGTATTTGGTAGTCCTTCATGCAATCTCTCAAAATGAGGTCCAACAGAGAGAGAAGAGAAAGTTTACGAATGGCCAAATCTACAAACAATCTGGTACATATGATTTTTTTAAGTAAACAATAAAGTGTTAAACAAACCAGAATGTGTTTTATATTTTAAATATTTTAAAGTATCACATCTTGCTTAGATGACAGCTGTGCATATCTTGTCCGGATTTTCTCAGTCAGCTTTTTGAGGTAGAGTCACCTGGAATGGCTTTCAGTTAACAGCTGTGCTGAACTTGTCAAGAGTTAATTACTTGAATTTCTTGTTCTCTTAATGTGTTTGAGAGCATTAGTTGTGTTGTGAAGAGGTTGAGATGGTATACAGTGACTAGCACTCTTTGAGTAATGTTCTAATTTCAATAATCCATATTACAATCCATGTAACTCCTCAACTAAATAAAGTGAAAAAATCACTACAAAAATAGTCATCCTGAAAAGTTTCAAGAACTTTGAAAGCACCCTTAAGTGCAGTCGCAAAGACCATCAAAAATGTGCTGATGATAAAACTGGCCCTCATCTGGATCGCCCCAGGAAATAAAGACCAAGAGTTACCTCAGCCTACCTTAACAGCACCACCCTAAATGAGAGTATTTTGGATTGTTTAACACTTTTGAGTTACTACATGATTTCTTATGTGTTCCTTCATAGTCTGTATTCAGTCTGGACTTCAGTATTCATTAAAAAAACAAACAAACAATAAAAACACTGTATGGGAAGGTGTGACCAAACTTTTGTCTGGTACTGTATATTGTCTATGATGAGATGTGTTACTGCAGGAACAGCATGGAGAACCCTTGGCTTTTGGAGTTCTTTCTGGACATTACCTGCACTACCTTCATGTATCCAGAAGAGGGAACAACTGCTGCACAATATCAAAGGAGCTCTCTAGGTGAGTGCTGTAATGTCTCTGTTAAACAATCAGACTAGGAGGACTGCTACTGGAGCTTTGATGAGTAGGAGTAATAGGAGTAATTACACAAACTGTATATGTTTGCAAAATATTAGAGTAAATCTATTACTAAACTGTGTCAGGTCACATGCTTATCCTCTAGCAGCTCCCTATCTCTGTTCATCTCTATCTCTCTTTCTATCTCTCTCTCTCGGTCTGTCTCTGTCTGTCTCTCTGTCTCTCTCTCTTCCCTCCTCAGGCAGCGCAGGCCATCTGTGGCCCAGCGGCTCACTGGCAGGTGTTGATGGTCCTGTCGGCCGAAGCCGAGGGAGCTCTGCTGGCTCTGGGCTCGCACTCCAGTCTGCTCGCGCCTGCCTAGGCCATCCCACTGGCAGCTGGCATCACGCTGCGGGCGCCTCTCCCAACTATAATTACCAGCTCTAGCTACAGATGGAGACAAGCAGGCGCACTGGTCCCTGCATCCTCCCTCCACGGCCTTCAACCACCTCCACATTCCACCCCACCAACAGCCCGAGTACACTCTGTGCACTAGCATGAACTGCTCAGAGCTCAGACATGTGACAGAAACATTTACAAGCTCTATAAGGTTATAGGCTTTAGAAGGTGCTTATAAACACTATTTTCTGTTTGTAGACACTTACTCACTCAAGGGATAATTTCCCAGACAGAGATTAAGCCTAGTCTTGGACTACACAGCATTTTAAAGGAAGGAGATTTTACATTGAAAGGAAAATCCCTGTACACCAAACTGACCATTGATGTAACTTCTGAAATCAAGAGTCTTAACAAACTCTAGTCTTCTGTGAAGACACTGTATATTTGAACATTTTATTTATTTGAAGGATCTGATTGAATTCAGACACAAAACACACTTTAGTGAAGTCGGGAAGTCAAGTCAAGAGGCTTTTATTGTCGTTACATCTGAGTACAGGTACACAGTGCAACGAGATTACGTTCCGCCGGAAACATGGGCGGCGAGAGAGCGAAGAGTCTGTTTATTTATTCTTTATTCTATTTATTGTTCTTGTAAAAGCTGTGTTTGCAACACTGAATATTAATCAACCAATCAACCTTTATTTTCACGTATTAATACATTGAGGGTGACCCTCATTTACAATGCTGACTAGCATTTACAGTTTAAAAGGGATTGAAAATATTTAATAAGAAATTAGAAATAAAAAGGAACAAAATAGTAAAAATAAATAAAAGAAATCCAAATTTTGAACCGACATTTAATATAGATGAATAAAATATGCAAAAAAAAGAAAGAAAAAGACCATAAAAATTGACATAAAAAGTAAATAAAAATATTTTTTAAAAGAAAAAAATTCTTATGAAGAAAAAGATAATATAAAATGATTAGAATAATAATAATAAACGAAGAACATGGGAATCAAAATAAAAAATAATATAAAAAGTAATTTGATAAATAAATTAATAAATATAAAAAAATAAACTCATTTGAAAAATGAGGGCCCTCTTAACGTGTTTCTAATTGGAGGAATTCAAAGTATTACAACTGTCCCTGGTCTCGACTATTATCTAATAAATGCAACTGGTAAGCAAAATTTTTGCATTCTCATATAATCATTGTTTCTTAGATTTTTTTTATTTATGCATGTATTTTTAACCTCCAACCCTTTCCTAGGACCTGTCACCAGTCCTGGAAGAATGAAGCTAGCATGTGCTAGCTAGAAATGGGATACCAACCACTGCAATTTCCGTTAGCACAGTATCTTTGAACAGCTGAATGTTCATAAAGGGGAACCCTATTTAGCAATATTATTATATTAACTCTGTGCTGGCTAACATTAATCAGGTAAAGAAACATTATTAACATAGGAAAGGGAACATTATTCTGTCTGTGACAGTTGTTTCCACTCCATGATTACAGACACAGTGTGTGCTGGTTTAGCATGCAGTTAGCACAACAGCACAATGGTAATTGGTGCAGTATACGGTAGCCTTCCATTCCATTAGCCTCTTATAGCTACAGTACATAACTAAAGAAGCATGCATGTATTGGTTGATTAACTACATTTGTAGTGAAAAGAAAACTTTTTTCCATTTTTGTGAACATTCGCTTTAAGCTATTGTTTAAGTTAGCAGTATCTGAGTGTGTTCCTGGGCCCTGTACCCTCTGAAGCAGTAGTGGCACTGCAGTAACAGATGGGGGCTCATGGGAGACTCTGGGAGAAAAGTGCCTTACTGTCTGCTCACCACACAAACCTTCTCTTAACATGCATCTGTAGTCCTGATGCACCATCACTGTTTAACACGGGTCCATTAAATCATTATAGCAGGACAAATTGGCACCAGTCTAGGTTGGCTGCACTGATGTATTGATGTTAGCTAATGGGTTTGAATACAAAATATAAAATGTTCTTCATTCAGGATTCATAAGCATGTGAACTGTTCTCTTGGGCTGTGTTCAGACTGCAGGCAAATTTGTGTTGTTTCTCAAATCAGATGATTTGAGGTGAATGCCTGCACTGTTACTGACAAGTAATCAGACTGGATTTGCATGTCTGGACATCATAAACCTTTTTGTATGAGTTGCTGTGGTAGCAATGTAGGTGTCAGTAACCACGTAGCAATACTACAGCATCACTTGTACGTTCATCATTCTGGACTTGATGATATTATATTGATATTATATTTTTGAATGCCCAGAGCATCCAGACTGAGATGCATCAATACAAATTATAGTGTAATTGCATTTGGGTTTTTTACTCTCCAGACAATCAAAAATCTGTCTAGATATAATCTACATTTGCTTTCCAAAAAGTCTCATGGATCATCAAGATGTTTTCCTGCAAATTGAAACAGTCCTTAATGTTTTTTTGCTCAGCTATGGTTGTGGGCTTGGCACTCAGCCATGCAGGCCACTTTTGCCCAGTCTCTTTCTTATGGTGGATTTATGAACACTGACCTTAACTGA
The DNA here is from genome assembly GCF_023375975.1 of Astyanax mexicanus. NCBI lineage: Eukaryota > Metazoa > Chordata > Actinopteri > Characiformes > Acestrorhamphidae > Astyanax > Astyanax mexicanus. The sequence continues at coordinate 75,806,444 of NC_064408.1, forward strand.
GGCAAGTAAAACCTGCAGTTCTTTGGATGTTGTTATGAGTTAGGAGTCTTATGTGGCTTTATAATGGCTTTATAACAGATCTTGTTTACTTTCTTTCTCATTTGTTCCTAATATGATGTCTAGTCTATATAGTCTATAGTGACTTTTGGTCTACTTTACTTTGTCAGGCAGGTCCTATTTAATTGATTTCTTGATTGAAAATTCTAATCTTATTTTGATGCATTTCTATTGATCTATTCAGCATAAATGGCACAGATTGCAAAACTGCAAAAATTGACATGTAAGGGTTTTTTTTTTTTGCATGATAGCGATGATGTAATCAACAAAAGACAAGCCCAGATGTGACCAATCACCTAACCTCCACAAACAATGAAACAAAAGTGTATATTGTCGAAAAACAAGTATCTCTATTTTTGTATATTTTTTATTTAATAGATAATTTTATCACACAAACTGTTACTTTGTTTAATGAAATCTTGATAAATGGACGAATAGAAACCCTCCAAAATGACGTGAAATAAACTCCTTTTACATTGACTTATATTGAAAGTTAAGAAGGTTTTATTTCTCTAATGTAAAGTTGCTGTTTTGAAGACCTGTTTTTCTTTGTACGGCAACAAAATACTTAGCTGAGGTCCATAGCAATATATCCACAATATATCATACAATATATTACATACAGTGCTGAGAAAAGCATTTGTATACAATTTTATGAGCATTAAGTATTTTCAGTAATACTATAAAAAGTCTTAAAAGTAAAAGGAATAGGCCACCTTTTACTGAACCCAGTAGCTTTTAAACATCTGCCTGCATTGTGTTCTCTGCCACACACACTGATTCTGGTAGCAACAGTTAAACAGTTAAACAGAGGCCACAGATATCCGGGCCAGGGCAGAAAGAGAGAGAGAGAGAGAGAGAGAGAGAGAGAGGTGACCTTGTTACTATAGCATTCCAGGCCGGCCAGGCTGGTGCAGTAGGAGGCATGAGCCCGTGGGGAAAGTCAGACAGATGCTGTTTCTCTCTCTCTCTCTCTTCCTCGCTCTCTCTCTCTCTGTATCTCTGTCCCTGTGGGTGAGGTGGTGTGGAGTGCGTTTGGTGCAGCTGCCACCCTCTCTCTCTCTCATGCAGCACAGACGCCGGTACTTACTGACTCTCCTCTATGACCTACACAGCATCTCTAAACTTCCCTCACACACACACACACACACACACACACACACACACAGCAGGCCAGTGCATCTATACACACATCTGCTCACACAACACAAGTTTGAAGCCGCCACAGCTGAGAACCTGGTGTCATATTAGTATGTGATCAGAGTGTGTTTGTGTACATGCAGACATATGCACATTTATGTAGATATTTGCTTTTATGCAAAAAAAAGCAACTTTACAGAGAAAAAAACTTTAAATGGAAGTCAATTATTTTCTTTTAACATTTCTTTTATAGTTTTTCCTCAGTCATTTTGGTACATTTAAAATAAATCACTTAAACTTAAATAATCATCAATATTTGAACCATAGGGTGTGCATGTCTCAGAACATTTTCTTCAAACAGCACCACATAATGGGACAGACAGTCTAACACTCACGAATGCTGTTATGTATAAATTCAGTCTGTAAAGGTTTGATGTTTTGATGACAGATTGAAAAGGCTACACTTTTCAATAAATTGCATCTATTCATTTCAGAAGTACAAAGTTACACATTACTGTTTTAAGGAGTATAATTGCATAAGTTTGGACAGGATTTACATTTATAATTTTACTGTTTTGCTGTACTGTAAACTGTAAATGCTATGTCAACACAGAAAGGACAGATACAGTTTTATCATATATATACACATATAACATGTTCTGTGTAAAGCCACAGCTGTTGTTGTACAAGAGACACTTAATGTACTGTATATCATTATGTATGCAGTATTTAGTGATTGTATGTAGGGTTTACCTGCACATACTGATAGTGTAATTCTAATTTCTGAACTTTGGGTTGAGGACACACACACACACACAATTCCAAAACAAAACATGATATTTAAGGCCATTTTTCACCACCATGTACAAACTTTTGAAGATATCCAGAAATGGTAAATTATCTTCTGAAATGTCTTTCTGTGTAAATATACCAATGTTTTTTCATTAAACATGATTTTTTTAATGTTATATTTTATTAAGTTATTACATATAATGACAAGCAGTATATATACCCCAGATATGTACCCCATATCCTGACAGAATATTAAAATACCTGTGTATGTGCGTGTGTGTGTGTGTGTGTGTGTGAGAGAGGGGTGGAATGGAGGGACAGAAAAGAGCAGAGGCTTCACACCAGCTGCTGAACATGACATTTCCTGGCTGGGCCATCGCACCCCAGCAGGAGCAACATCTGTGTGCCTGCCTTTCATCCCCTCGCTCCCCTCTCAGGACGGCTGTGCTACCTGCAGCTCCAGCCCACGGGCAGCAGGGCATCACTGCAGCAGGACACAGCCTGAGCCCGGCCCAGCTGGGGCTTTACCACAGCCTACAGCCTGCTGTACAGCCATCCAGCACATACACACACACACAAACCCACACACTACACACACACATTATATATAGTATGTCATTGCTGATTAAACAAAAGTGGTATGAGAAGGAAAAATATAAGGCATTTCAATGGGTCTTTCTATGCTCTATCATACGATTTCAACACAATTTTTAAGAATAATCCGTCTACAGATTCCATCTACAACCCAAAATCAGAATTGGGATAGTATGATAAATGCAAATATAAAAAAGGGTTCCTCTCACTTACTTACGCTTTTATTTGATTGTAGACAGTATCAACCCAATACATTACATGTCTGCTCAATGTTTTCTAATTTAATTAATCAATATATGCTTTCATCCATCCCAGCATTTCAGGCCTGCAACAAGTACCCATTAAAAGCTGAGTGCTTGATGAGTAAAGATGAGCAGAGGATCTCCAGTTTGTCAATAAATGCATTTGAAAATTCTTTGAACGCTCCTAAAAAAATGTTTTTTTGCATAAGAAATTAACTTCTACTTTCTCCCTCTACACTGCATATCAATAAACAATTCAAGGAATCAAGAGGAATTTCAGTGTAAGGAAGTAAAGGAGGTCGGAAAAAAAATAATACTCCACCCTTGTGAAAAAAGTATACTTCATTTTTGCTGAAATAGGTCTGTACTTAATTATGTTATTTTAGGAACCACTAATTTGTACTATATACTAATTTGTACTTATATACTTAATATTTGTATTTAAAATGCTACAAATATGCACTAAATAAATTTATACTCAGTATTCTAGTCGTATGTTATTTTCGCCCCTGTTTAATGCATTTTAAGTATAATTGTGTGACTTATCCAACTGAACATCAAAAACATGTTAAAGGTGTGATTAAAACATTTAACATCCTATTCATTTTGAGGAGTGTATATAAACTGGTAAAAACAAAAGCTCATTGCTGCAAACATCAGCAAAATTCAGCAAATTTTACTGAAGTACAGTTTTATTGCAGAAATATAGGCTCCTGTAGATACATTTAGTAAAAGTATAGATTTATCATTAAAAAGCACAGTTCTATAAATAATACTAAGCACATATTTTTATTAAGTACATCACCAATACAAAATTAGCACAGCAAAATAAAGTATATATTTTTCAAAGTAAACTGAAATACAGATTAAGCAGGTAAAAATGTATAAAAAAAGGATAAGTAGAAAATGTCTACTTTAATTACTCTGCATATAGTACACTATTTAAATACACAACTTTTTCACAATGGCAGTAGATACAGGATTTTAGTACTTAAGTACAGTAGTGAAGTAAAATTAATACTCCAATAGCTACAGATACAGCATTTTACTACTTAAGTACAGTAATAAAGTAGTTCTTCCTTACTATATATCTCTATCACACAGTGTTAATGTGTATTGTGGTAAGATGAATCAATGTTTAATTTCAGGTTTAATGATGTTCATATCAACACATTATCAACACATTTAAACAAATATGGTTTAACTTATGCACATTTTAATTGGTGAGTTGTACGAGTCTCAGTTTGCAATGTGAACGTCACAAGAGCTCCACTGCATTGATATGAGGTGAAAATCACACACTTTGCGCCGAGTAGAATCAGAAGAAAGAGTTCACTGCTAATGCTGGACATGTTCTAGGCCATGTGAGGATGCAAACCTACTACAGAGGGGAAAAAATTGTGAAGCTCACTCTTCCTTCATGGTCACTTTCTCACGGAGAAAGTATTTGGGCTGCTCTGGTCCAACCGATATTTCCTCACAAATCCCAAGTTCTACATAACTCAGAAGCCACAGGCATATCAAAGCCACATGTTGAGTTCTGGACCTATCTCTACTGCAGTGGCTGCCAGTGCAGCACCATTTACAACATCGGCCTCAAAAATGTTCTGCTACTGCCCTGTTCAAACCTCCAAACATGGTGTTTTTGACCAGTTCAGGTTGCTGTAGACGTATCATTTTTCATGTTCCTCATAGGGGATGCCTTGTACAATCAGTGCAAGTGCTTTGAAAACTTTGGCCAATAGCAGAGTCTCCTCAGCGTGAACGAGCTAAGAGCTAAAAGCTAACTACTAATGTGACTTGTTGACCTTTTTTGTCCTTGTCTGTCCTTGTCTGTCTTTTATCCCTGAGGTTTAGGTTTATTCATCTCTTGATTGGAACTCTGTTCTGCCCATCATTGTAAGTCATTTACAAGGCTGTAACACTGATGTTGCAGCTTGGTGAAGAACAGATTTCTGCATGTCCCACCTCAAGGAAAAAGTGATCTTGGCACAAAGTAGGAGAACAGAGCAGTGCGTCGATGTCAGCCGAATTTACGGCCTGTGAAGAGCAGGCACTCAGCCAGACCCTTTTATGAGCCACAGGGCCATATTTATGCTGTACTTCCACTAATGGAAGCAGATTGAACAGGAGGACACTTACTAGATTAGGGCAGTGTTCCCTTTTCTCCTTCAAGACTCTAGTAAAGTTGGGTTTTTTAGCTGAAAATCAACTTCAGTTTTAAAATGATAGGCAGGATAAAGCTGTAAAATTTTATTGAGAGATATAATATTTTGTGTGTTACAGGAGCCCAAAGAAAGCACTAAAAGAACAGCCAGCAATCAAAAGCAGTTAAGGTCTCGGAAGCTTTGGCAGTGAGCGTGCTGTAAATTTAGTTTGCCACTCTGAAATATGAAATTGCTTCTTTTAAAATTTGTGGTGAAAAATAACAGTGGCTCTGTGTTCCCTACATTACAATGCATGAGTGCAGGTTCAAAAGAGTTTAATCCTAATTTTCAATGCTAAAACAATATTATGTAGCCATTTAAACTTAAATAGCTGCTTTAGAATAAATTTAATATACACTGAATGGGGTCCGCCCTCCACATAAACATTTCTGCCGCTCCCACCCGCAGTCCTAATATGAATTGAATTAATTTAATTTAGTGCTTAAAATGTACTTATGCGTTTATCAAAACAGCAATATAGCGCTAAATAGCCCTGTCGCATTTCTTCACACACATGCCTTCAGGTGAACTGGAGATGCTGAAATTGGATTTTTTGCATGATTATTATGATTTTCTAGACTATTTATTAATTTACTGTATTTTTCCACATGTATATGTGGTCCCGCTCGATGTGAATTGATTAAACTCATCTCCCGCCAATAACAATTAAATTCTGTCCCACACCGCAAAACATTCAGAGAGGTCCAGCAAGTCCCGCAGGATTCCCACAGGAGTGCAGACCTCTGCTCTCATGTACAGCTGAACAGTTATATTTGTGAAGAATTCTGTAATATTACTCTACCATGTCAGTCCACATGCTTCTTTCCCTTCAACTTGTTAACAAATGTATATGTAAAGGTACATGCTGTTTATAAAAACCTGCGAAAACCAATAGATGGTAATGCGGAACCAAAGTCCACAGGTGAGTCACACCCGGAAACTGTAGCTGTACACCAGTGCACCAGTGTAACTACAAATCGCTTATAGTCTGCCATGCCAACTGTAGATATTAATGTATGCTCTCACTTGGTGATTTGAAACAGTACACAGCTTTATAACACTATTATTATTTTACTTCATTTTGTATTCAAATTTGTGTTTTACAACAATAAACATAAAAGACAAGAAAAAAGTAAGAGTGTGTGTTCACAGATTACATTTCACCGCTTACTGCAGTACAGACCATATTAATTGAGGGGGAAAAGTTTTAAAATAAACTCTTGCTTTGTACCAAAGGATGTATCTAACGAAAAATCACACTAGAGCAAATGAACTGGACTATCAACTTTTTAATCCAGTTTACAAGCATGAGCAATCCACACAACACACAGAGACCTGCAATGGCACCACCCCACACAACTCAAAACTCCCATCAAATCCCATGTCAAAATAAAAGACCCCAGTATAAATGATGCATTAACACAAAACACAAAACTACAACTAAATTTGCTGTCATATAGCACATGGAGCATTCTGTGTGTTGCACAACGTTCTTTTTTTTTACTCCACCCACCATACTAAAATCATACCAAAATATGTTTTTTTACTGAGGTGTGAAACGAACCATAAATATTATGTACCTGTACACCCCTAAAAGCTAGATACACAGATATGTTTTAGTAAAATATGCACTGATCGGTAGGTAACATTCATAATTTAAGGTTAAGTTGTAGACCCAATTCTTTACTGTTAAAATGAGCTCACATTTATTTTAATGATTAAGTAGGCTACATGATAGCTACATGCTAGCTACATGCTGGCTACACCATTTGTGATGGAAATTGTAAATGTAAACTTTGTGAGTTCACGTGACAAGATAAGTAATTGGCTTATCCCAGTTACAAAAACTAAATTCTCAAAAGAACATTTCATTAATAACTCAAACAGCTGCACTTTGTACCCTGTAACTGTGCTAACTGATTGACTTTCCAGCTCCTTGTGGAGCTTGGGGTGTTTGTCAGCCAAATGCTTAGTAAGAGCAGTTTATGTTGCCTGTTTTTCAGTGGATGAGTTTACAGCACTGTTTGCATACAGGCTTTATGACCTGCCTTCATCAGTGATATAGGCAAAACATGCCCTATGGGTCAGTTTTAAACGTGAGCTATCTCGTCTGCTAGGTTACATTCTTTTCTCTGCTTGTGTGTGTCGCCCATCCACACACCTTAACATGTATAGTTTGTGTTTTGGTAACTTAGGCTGTACACAGTATTGAAAGCATCACTCACTCAGTCAATTTTTTTTGCCGAGCTATTAAAAAAAAAAAACATTGAACTTTTTATATCAGGTTTATGTAAAAGAATAAGGTAAAAAAAAAAGTAAAAATAAATGGTATTTAATTGCTCAGTTCAAGGAGCAGATGCCCTGAAAAGTCCATACTGACATTTGAGTAGCTTTCCATTCTTAGCTATTTAAATTAGACCCAGTAATGAAGCTTAAAAAAAATATTTCAACATTTTTATCTCTTTATCTGCTGAAAATAGGTTTGAAAAGATTATCCTGTACATAATAGTTTGTGTATCTAATTTGTATCTAAATTATTATATTTCTTCTCATATGACGCACTCACCCCTCCTGGGAACTCTTCCCAAATTCATTTACAGGCTATGTTTTTTTTAGGGGAGGGCGATGAGGTGGGGTTTGACCTGTGCTCAACAGCCCGAAACCTCTGATCCCAGAATTTACAGGAAATATAGAAAGTTGTAAAAAATGTTATGAATCATTCCAATTCACATTATCACTAAAGCCAGAGCGCTAGGTGCTCTACAATGTCACCGGAAATTATGCAAATCAAGTGATCAATCTGACTTTATAAGATGACCACACTGCTCCTGTTCTGCCTTTTGCTCTGCTGCCTGCCTGCACTGAGAACACCAAAGTTTTGTTAGTTTGTTTTGAGATGGAAAAAGAAACACCACCTTTAACTTGGAGCGATGGTGGTGGTGGTGAGGGTGAGGAAGTAGACCCCTGGCCCTAGAGTTTTATTAGAGTTTTATTCATTAGAGTGAGGAAGAGAATGGAGGATGCTTTAAAGAAGGAAGGGACTAGTAGATCTGTTGTTGTTTCTACAGAGTTAAGCTCAATGTTTTAAGGTTATCTACTTCCTTGACCTTTGACAGCTTTAGTTAATTTTTAATAGTGATAGACAAACTAGTGACCTTTTATGCTATTTTTTGTGTAAGTTTATTTAGAGTGTTATTTAAGATTATATAAATGTTCTTGTTCCTGTTCTTGTTTTGTTGCTACAGCCAAAGAAATTGTGGGCATTCTTTAGCCTAAACATTTGAACTAATGTAAACAATATGATATTCAAACTTTTGACTTATCTCTGTAAAAACTGCACAACATAATACTTGTACTTTTACTTTAATTTCAGAATAAACTACTTTTAATACTTTTAATAATAATAAAACAAATGTTCAATATTTTAGTACTTCTACTTAAGTATGATGCTTAAAGAACACTTTAACTTCTATTCGTAATTTTTTAGTAAAGTACTTTTACTTTTACTCAAGTCTCTAGTCATTTATACATGTCTGCTGTTATGCAAAGACTTTGTATTTCCTTTTATTGACATTTTTACAATTTTTTTAAATCATTTAACGATATTTTTTTTTTCCTGTAAAGTTGCTATTTTTGAGATAAAATGTTTTTGTTTGATTGTGATAAAATGTTACATTCTTATTCTGACTTCAGATAACATTGACACTATTTAGTCAAAATTTACATTATTACATTAACAAAACGTTTTATATGTGACTTTTGTTTCAGTAATACTGGCGTAGCAATAGGCTACACACTCCACCACTTCAGTTCTCCACTGCAGCTGCTGTTTTCCAGCTATCAGAGAGCCGAGTACACCTGCTCTTGCAGTTCTCTAGGCAAAGGAGCTCAAACATTTACCTAATGAGCAGACTGCACCTGCACACAATGAGGCTTCACTCATAAGCCGGGCCGGTTTGCATGTTATCCCCTATATCTGCCCTTTCAGCTAGCTCGTGGGCCTGCTCTGTGACCTGTTTGCACGCACACATGCAAAACACTGCTTACTGTAGTGCACCACACCACTGCACCAGCTGCTGAGGGTATGCACAAACACACACACACACACACAGGAATATTCAAATACTGGGATAATCCGTATGGTGTGAAGTACAATGCACTCCAGTTAGGAGTCATAAAAGACTCTTGTTATGCCTGTGTAATAGTAGGCTCCGCTCTCACCCACAGCACACTTCTGTATTGTTGTTTGGCAAATTACGGAACTGGACAGATATTATGCACATCAATCGCCATTGTATTAACACAACACTGAGGGAAAGAAGTTCCTCACTGGAACAAATACACTGAACCTGTTCTGATTAATCTAGTAAAAAGAATTTGTGGTTCATCTTCTATGAACATTTATCAGAATTTAATTTGCAATGAAATCTGCATTTACTGTTTAAAATCAATTATGAGGAAGAAGCTATGGCTCACTATAAAGAAGACCTTTTCCTGTCTGACATTTTGTTGCTGTCCAATGAAAAACAAGTATCTCTATTTTTGACAATTTTTAGTGTTCTACATAATTTAAACCCACAAATGGTCCCTAACACTGTGTCAGAATCTCTTAATGAGAGGACCAATGGAAGTTTTCGAAACTACCTGAAATAAATTTTTATTACATTGACTTCTATTGAAAGTTAAGAAGGTTTAACTCTCTCCTGTAAAGTTGCTGTTTTGGAGATACATGTTTTTCATTGGACAGCAACACTTTGCTCAAGACCATGTGGACAAATCAGAAATGCAAAATATAACTTTCTGGATTACAAAATTAAACTGTTAGATCAGATAAAAAAAAAAAACACCAGCATAAGAACTACATCACAACTGTAAAGCATGGGGGTGGCAGTATCATGGTTTGATGCTACTTTGCTATCTTGTAACCAGAATGAATTTGACATTAGTAAATGGACCTCTGAAATATACAGCTAATTCTACAGGATAAACACAGAGTGTCACCAGTGTTTCTAATTGAAAAACCCAATTGGCTTTTCACATAGTAGTTTAGAGGGGTATCGATCTTTCTAGTTGCACTGTGCTGTAAAACAAACCTAAAAACTGCCTGGATTCTCTTTTCAGTGTAAAATGTCACAGTCTGATTCTTTGGACAGACAGGTTGAAAAACAGAAATACTTAACTGTTGATCTGATTTTAAATCACTTAAAGCCTATAATTTAATGTATGATAGGTGACTTGGAAAGAACTGAAATTCTCACACGTTTTTCAACTGAAGAGAAGAAGTTTCTTTTACTGGTCATGTTGCTCTGTAACTTTCCCAGGAGGAAGTGAGCATCGTTATCAAAACCAGATCAAATATTCTACATGGCCATATAACTCATTCCCTGGCTTCTGCAGTTTGAATGTTGGATGTTTTGCATCATCTTTGTTTACTGAGGAACTGTTCACTTCTTTATCCTTAGCTCACAGAGTATGATGACCGCTAATTTCAGCTAGAACAACCACAGAGTGTCTGGGGAACCGAAGGAATTTGTCTAAACTGACTACACAGTTAGAAATGATATATTATATAATATAATTACAGTTGAGTGACATCAGCATACAGCATACTTCTTTAAAACCAACATGTTGCCATGATCAATCTTAATTAGAAAAACTGCCAGAAGTTAACGTGACCATACGTTTTTGGTGAGAATGTGTAATTGCGTCGTGCAAGCTAAAAAGTACTTTTAAAACATACATTGTTGTGCAGTCTCTTTTCATACTTTGCAATTCTCTTTTCATGTCTTTACATGAACAGTATTGCACTCTGTTTTAGCTTGCTGGTGGAGTGTTTCATTTGAGAATCCTTGGGGGTTGGTTTTGGGGGTCAAAAATTAATAAATACAAGGGCACTAAGACCCAAACGGGCAGGTGCTTAAGCACGCACCGCCCCACCCCCCCTTCTGCAAATGTCTGTACTCTACACAGATCACACACTGCCAAAAATCAGGCTTGAGAATAATCATTATAATAATAGTGTTAATAAAAATATTTAATATAAAAATATGTTAAGCATGTTAACAGATAAAAATATGATTAAGACAAATCTGTACAAAAGTTGGATTGTGCATCCAACGCCCTTAATCCTTCCATCAAGCCCCATTTGAACCCTCACTTCCTCTCCACCTGCATCTCAAACAACAACACCCCTTTAAATTCCAGTTTAAGGGCATGAAAAATCCTATCAAATAATGTTTGAAATAAAAATACTGTAAGAATTTGAAGTAACAAATTGTCTATTGGGTTGTACAGACCAGAATTTTGACTTGAAAGAATTATCAAATGACAACAATGAAGTCTTTAAGAACACTTGCAAAAATATTAATTGTAATAGTAATAATACTGTAAGAATTTGAATGAATGAGATGGCAAATATAGTAAAAGCATTTGTGCATAGGGTACCTAAATGACTAGTGCCAGCCCTGACATTTGGAGACATGTTAGCAAAGTAAATGTGAACGCTTTTGTTACTATCCTTGTTTTCAGAAGAATGTCTGGAAGTTGAAGAAGTCTACAATCTACTGGTTCTATGTATAGATTATATAGTCATGTCCACCTATACATTCAAAACCAAGACCAGATTTTTCCATTGAGGCAGGATCATGTTTCCGGATTTTGTAACTGTTAAAGGAAGATCTTGAGCACAGTTTTGCACTTGAAACACCAATGATGTATCTCTCAAAATCAACACCAACTGGCTGCAAATGGTGCAGTGCTGTGGGACCTTTACGGTAAACAAACATTGATCTTTCTTCAGCCCGGGCTTATCTCGTCCCTGTTTCGCTGCTGATGGCAAGGAGAGGCTGATTCCAGCGGCCCACCACAGCAGCTATAATTAACCAGAAACAGATGATATCTAGTGTCCCTTGAGGACAGTGGGACACTTTCCCCGTACACAGCTCCCCAAAGACAATGTGTTGCCATTTAGCAAGGCATGGAGCCCAAATGCTTTTGTGTGTGTGTGTTTTTTTGTCATTAATTGTTCCTGGCACGCTTGCTGTGGGAGTGCATTCCGTAATTAAACATAATTGCATAAGTGAGCTTGAAACATTATCTTCCATTCGCTCCAGCTAGACCCATTTTGCCAAAGCAAGGATAAAAGCACAAACAGAAGTACAGTGGAGTGGCGATTTTAGCATTCATACAGCAAATAGGCCTTTTATATCACACACCTCGCATTCACTACCGTAGACCGAGGCCAGAGAAAACACCCTGGTGATTCTGTTTTAACACAGAACTGCTATTCCATACAAATGACCATGATGTGAGATTGTAATGCTGGGTTTGGTCTCAAGAATGAAAACACAATAGAACAGACACCCATATTCATAATTAAAGTAATTGATTTAATAACTGATATGGATAATGTGGCCGTTTTGTTCATCTATGATGATAAAAGCCAGCAGGACCAGTGTGAAGTGTCTAAACTCACGTGTTATACTGTATTTAGGTAGACAGATCTGCACTGAAAACATTGAAAAACACTGATAGTGAACTTGCTGTTGCTTATGAAATGTCAGCACAAGGAGGAAAGAGAAAAAGAGATTATTGTGAATTTATTATTAATATATAATAACTCATAAGAGCCCAGGAACATTTCTTGAGTTAAATTGACTGAACTTTACACCTCTTTTAAGGAGTCTGTGACACAAGTCACCATGGGCTCTTTTGGGTTAAGGAACAGATTGAAAAAAAAAATAATAATAACTTTGCAGTTTTTATGGACAGCATTTACATGGACAAAATTGCTCCACATCTCAATGCTGGGGGTTTTATGCCTCTTTAGCTGATTCTTGGCATCAGGCATGGTGAGGATCATGTGGAGCTGTCCCAAACTGTTTTGTTCTTTTATTAATACAGATTAGTCAGTATAATAATCAGTATAAATACCTCATACAATTTGTGTCAGCAATCATTGACCGTTGAAAGTAGCTAAATTCACTACTTACAAGTAGTGTCTGAGTACATTTGGATAAATGTTAGAAAAGTTACTATAAACATCCTTGTTACTATCCAGCCATAGACAGATCTCCTGAGGACAGTGTCAGAATCAGATTCTTTTAAGGGCTTTTTCACACTAGCCTTTTTTTCCTGTGCAAGTTTGGAGCATTTGGTCAAGTGTGAAAGCTGTTTTCGAGTCTGGGAGTATCGATCTCTGGTCCTCCTGAAATCAGTTGTCTAGGTTTTGCTTCAAGGTGATATTAGTGCAGTCCCCTGCATGTGTGTTAGCTATCTGCTCCTGGTGCCAGGTTTGGGGTCGTGTGATTGATTCATTTTGTAACATGAATGTTTCCACTTATTGTATTACTACCCTTTTTAATAACCTAAAAAAACACATACTAATAGGATTGCAGTGAGGTTACAAAAGTTTTGTTCTTTGCCACCTAAATGTTTGTATCCAAGCAAAGGTATAGAAAGCAATAAACAGCTGAAGTTTTTGCAAACACACACACAGAAAAGTAAATAATTGTATAGAAACAATCAATCCACAGTTTCAATAGAGATCTTGTGTGTAAAAACAAACCAGCAATAATAAGCTCCTCCCCAAACAAGCTCAGAATCAGTCCTGGGTGCAGACTTGTTTGATTAAGACAATGGCCCTTAACCTCTTGAGACCCTGCCTACTTATTTCCAAACATTACATTTCTGCACCATGACTTTTTAAAACATTGACCCTTTTGTCTCATATAGAGAAACTGAATGTAACATCTAGTGGTCACATGACAACATTACACAATTCAATTTGTTGAAAACAAAATGGTGGGAATCCCAGTCAAAAGTTTCTACAGCCAGTCCAGACAGAAACATGGGAGAAACTAGTTTATTTACTTACTGTAGAAAGCTAAAATGTTGTTTTTGTACTAATTTGGGTACTTCTGATCCCAAATGGCAGGGATCATTTTTAAATGTTACTGTCCCCATACGAGGACATTTTTTTTTTTAAACATCTTTCTGTACTGTACAAAGGGAAAGTTTAGTTTTTAGGTCCTGTTTATCCCAAATAGCTAGAAGAGGATGGGTTTTGATGCTATTTTGTAGGGTTTCACAGACAGTATAAAGTATGTAATTTTTTCCTCCTAAGATTGCACATAATAATGCTATTATAAAAGGTTGATGGGACATAACTTTTTAAACTTTTTTTACCTTTACCTTTTAAATAAAAAAATAAACTTCTGGCATTTTAAATGGCACTACAAATGCCAAAAGAAATGTAAAAATTGTATAATTTGTCACAGAGAACACGTGCTTACATTGAAAAGTTTTACAGTACTGATTGGGTTTTTGTGAAGCTCCACCTCTCCCCTTAATGTACAGTTATTAATAGTACTGTTGTCACAATAAAGTGAAAGCACTGGATTAGGTACGATGACTGTATAGCTATTGCCTTATTTTGCAGCATTATTAAACAGATCACGTTTGATAATCGCATCCCACAGTAGGTTGAGGTGGACATATCGAACAGATCCAAATACATGAGCCTGTATTTGGTTCCATCATATCCTGATAATAGGAGAAGATGCTACGCCTTAGTATCTCCCCCAAGCCTCCCTAACCCAGGCAGTGTGAATATCACCTCATCTCATGTTATTTGGAGCCAAATAATGAAAGTGGTTTATCTCCCCATGGGCACTAACCCTACACTCACCTGAGAGACTCATACATGAGCAGGAGAAAATTGAACACAGAGCTATTTCTCACCCTCTCTGCTGCTCTAATGGAGCCGGTTTGCATTAGCTGTCCTGGCAGCACTGCTGTCCACTCTTCCTCTACTCTGTACAGCAGATCTCCTCTCTATAAAATACAGCCTCTGAAATCACTGCATGTTCAGATATGAAAGGAATGCATGGAACACACACTGGTGTGACACCAGCTTTGTTTCATGTACTACAAGCTGGTTTCCGGGACATGGATTAGGCTGGCATTGGACCTCATTTCTAGTGAATCACCACTGCAAATCCTTTTTTTTTTACTGAAACCTAGGCTTAGGCTTTGTGTGAGTCTGGGAAATCAGCCCAAAGACTTTTACTTTCATTTGTTAAGAATATGCTTTATAGGTTTGTTCATTTGCATTTTTTAATTATATATGATTTAACCTGCAACTGAGATTTCATTACAGGTAAATTACGGACCCCATTTATTTTTTGTACCCGCACGTTACAAGGGGAAGGGATGCTTAACTAGTTAAAATTCAGGGCATTGTATGTTTTTAAAAAAGGAGCAGGTGGTGCAGCAATTATTTTTATTGACAATTCCTTAATTCCTCTGTGATGGGCAGTTGAAATGAGCTTTTATTTCATTTTATTTTTCTTTTCCACCTTTTCTTTTTCAGCAACTGCAGTCTGTTGCACCATTTAAGGTGGAATGGGAAAATTAGCTAGCAAAAAAAAAAAAGCTTTTTTTATGCTTGTTATAAAGAAAATCACCATAAAATATTGAAACTTTTTTTGAGCCCCCTGTTTTGAGTGTGCCTCTGAACAATATCAGTTTGAAGGGTCATGTACCCATATACACTTCCTCCTACCCCTCCAGCCTAACAAGAATCAGGACATCCTTAGACTTGACCATGCAAAATAGAGGGCTAAGGCCAAGGGGTGAAATGGGATTTTGGGCCTTATTCTATTTCTCTAACAATAATAAATATCTTTATGTAAAGCAAATTCTATGATATGAGAGCAGCAGTGTGTACATTGTCCATCTTGCACAAAAATCTTGCACAATTTTTAAATGATAATTAACTAAGTTTTATTGGAACTCCGTAATTTTTAAGCATTTCACTTTAACTACCATCCATTGTTTGACACAAAGTTAATTACAACTGATAGATTCAGATTCACATTATGTCAAAACATTTAAAAAACATATAAATTAGGCAGTACAAGTTTTTTTTGCTGAACTGAGAACGGGAAAAAAAATCTTTTTCCACAGATAAGCAGTAAAACAAATAAGGTGGAGACGCATTGCTGACCAGTAAAGACCAGCAATGTCCTCCACCACCACTGCTCTCTGTAAATAAACTAAGGCCTGAGTATGTCAGCTGGTCATCTGCCCTCCTATCCACTTCCTCTCAGTCTGAGAGCAGACGGCTGCTGCTGTTTGATGGGAAGCTGCTGAGATACGCAGTTCCTCCTAAAGCCCACCAACACACAGCAAGGCGTGAAAACGATAAGGTGTCTGTGCAGATTCAGTGGAAGAGCTGAGATTAAATGGCAGAAGAGAGGAAACAGAGAGGGTTTACTTTAGAGAGAGAGAGAGAGAGAGAGAAACAGAAAATTTGAAGAGACACAAAAAGATTTCGTATTGTAACTGTCTGGTTCAAGGTGTAAGAGTGTGTGTGTAAGAGAGAGAGAGAGAGAGAGAGAGAGAGAGAGAGAGAGAGAGAGAGAGAGAGAGAGAGAGAGAGAGAGCGTTAAGAGTGTAATTAGTGTTAGCTGTGGTTCAGCATGATCCAAGTATGCGCTGGTAAACCAGACAAGCATATCAGGCCATAGGAGACTGTCTGGAATGGACACTCAGAGCCAGATTAGATTATCAGTGTGTGTGTGGCTGCAGCACACACATGCGGATGTCCTTGCCCAGGGAAATGAACACACCATTCCAGGGTGGAGGTCTAGTCGTCTTGGAAATAAAAACAAATCTGAGATAAAGCCATTCCGTCCATCTTCAGCAGCTGCTGAGGGTGTCAGAAACGGCCTGCGGAATTCTCCGGCAATCTCTTGAACATTTTCAACACTGCTGAATGGCTGAAATCAGCAGCAGAGCTAATACAGTTCACTGGGGTGATTAGCATTAGCTGTATTAGCCTGCCCACACTACACCTTTAAAGCTGCGGGTCATACAAAAGCAGCATTTCAAAAAATATGTTTCACGCCCTCTGGACACGGTAATCACTGATTAGTGGTGATTTTCATCAGTGCTCAAGTGCCTCTTGAGCAGCCCCAGAACGCTGGGCCATGACCACCTCCACCTTGTCAAGCTTCCTTGCTGATTGCTGCTCTCTTTCAGCTGTGTGTAAGAGCTGTGTCCAAATCTCTGCTATTGTCTGCTCTCTCAGTGCAAGATTCACTCCGCTGATCTCCACTGAACAAGATCAATAATACAGCCATGTCAAATTACCTCCCAGTTAGAGTGCAACCGCTGCTCCTCACACTACTTCTAATTTTATTCTCCTGTTCTTTCAAAACTGTACAAAGGTCAAACCATCATTTGTCTATTTAATGTCAAAAAATTTATGTGGTATTCCTTTTTAGGGGAGCTGAAACTAAGAAAGTTGACTCTGATAAGCTAAAAATGTTAAAATATAAGAAATAAAATAATAAAACAGAATTTTAAGAATGAAAATAAAGGAGTTACACCTCGCTCCATGAATGTGTGATCCACGTTCTCTTGGCACTGCAACATGCACGCACATATAAATGCAAAATCACACAGCACTGTTTTTGCTGATATTGTTGGCCCTTTTTATCCCCTTAAAATTCCTTGTCCTGTATACAGGCTACAGGTGTTGGTGATACAAAACCCTTTTTCTGCAGCAAAAACTTATTTACATCCTGAAAATTTGAGGGATTTAAAATCTCCTACAGGACACTTGGAGAAGCTGCCTGTTCACTATCTACGCCACTTTCATTAAATATTTGTTTATATTTTATATTACAATTATGCTTTTCAGTAATGTTCCTCATCAAACATGAAAGCTTTTAATGTAATGCTCGAATAGAAATCCTCAAGATTTAGTGATGTAATGTCAAGCAGACAATTGCCAAAATCCTGGCCTGTTAAGGGATAATTTAGTAAGCTGCAGCCACTGTTAAACTATAGTGATAAAGGCTAGCTGTGCTGCCAATGATCAGACAGTGTATTGATATTAAAGACACTGTGCTAGACTAGTACTTTCTGTGCGTGTCAGATAAATAGTGTTATAAAAGATATGATGAGACAGGTGGTGATACATCCTGTGTGTGTGTGTGTGTGTGTGTATGCAGATTCAGGTTAATGTAACATAATAAGGTTAATAATAAATGATGGAACTTCGTTACCCAGACAGGGTAATCAGATGCCCTAAAAAATCTATTTTGAGTTCTGAGTAGCTTCCCGCTCTTTTATTTGACCAGATAACAGACATTGCAGCTGTGGGAATTTTTTTTTGTTGGAAAAATATGTTAAAAACCTGTTTTATCTGCTGAAAAGAAGTTTAAAATAAAAAACCAAACAAAAATGTCTCCTGTGGTTGATTTAAATTTAAATTATTTAATTTTTTCTGATAAGTCACCCCTCCTCACAACTCGCATGCACCCCTAAACCTCTGGTTCACCTTTTCACATTTATCTTCTGCATTTCTCTCAGTCTCATTCAGTTCTTCAGAAAATCCAGAAGCTTTTTCTAAATTCCACAGTTACCTTTAGAAGTTGGAATAGAAGAAGAAGAAGAAGACCATATATATTAACCACACTTGTGCTGGGACAAATGGAATTCATCCTTCGCTTTTAATCCACCCTTGCAGAAAACACACACATATTATATGTACCAGTGAGCACGCTTAATAGACACACAAACAGTGATGTAGTGAGAACACATGCCCGGAGGGGTGGATGGCCATCAATTACAATGATAGTCCAGTGCTCTAACCACTGAGCCACTACTCTCCCCAAAAATGCTCTGCTTCTCAAAATCCAAGTAATTCCAAACACATTTAACTACTAATGTTGAGGTCTATGCTCAGTCTACTGTAATGAAAAGAACATCAGTTTCAACAATTTCCCTTTAGCTTAACAAGCTCCACATGCTTTCAGAAGGATTGACAAAAACACAGATGGAGAATTTCATCTCTCTTTTAAAGGTGAAATATATTTATCTAAGAGAGGATGATTTTCTGTTCGAATTGTTCTTGCACACTAAATTCCACTTCAGTATTATTTACTTTGATGATATTATGGTTTGACCTAAATTAAGTAAATAATTACTCAGACTAACATTAAGCTTAAGCCCACTATATATATCCTATTAACTAGCCTACATATCTCTTCATAACATCACTACTACTAAGGTACTATCCAAAATAGTCACTGTTTGTGAATTGCTTAGCAGATGATTCTTCTACTGTGGTTTTTATACTGTCATCACTCAAAGAACCACAGTTCTTTCATCTGTTGTTTAATGCAGTGCCTCAATTGATTTTATATGATCATTAATGGCCACACAAGAACCTCAGAGACACTCCAGTTTCTTTAGCATGAGGTGCGAACGCTTGCAGAGACAAAAAGCTTTGGTGATTAATAACATCATGTCAGACTCATAAATCAAACTCACAGGGCTGCTGACTCCTAGTTACGCCTTATGACACTCACCTGGAGTGAAAGTTGAAGACTCTGCTCCCTCTGAGATTCACTTTACCGTGGCCTTGTATAACAGAATCTAGCTTACAGACCATTCTACACTTTCACTTTTAGGTTGGGGAGTCTGTGGAAAAATAGTAAGAAAATATGTGAAACATGTCCACTTTCTTTATTCATGTATTTTTCAATTACATTTAATAAAACCTATTTATTTAGCTGTGATGTCACAAATTGTTATTTATATATTATTGTATTGTTTATTATTTAATCTATTCTATATAATTGAAAGAAATGCCTTTATAGCATCAAAGTAATTGATTTGCTCATCATAATAATGCATTATGGTCTTAATTATGTACTGTATTCTCTTACATGATATTTACTTTGCCCTTAAGCAAATCAAATCAAATTTATTTTATAGCACTTTTTTCAACTGATTCTAGAATTCTGGTAATAAGGCAAAGCATCAATCAATAAACAAAACTTAAAACATACATAATAATACTGTATTATTATGTATGTTTTAAGTTTTGTGTTGATGACACACATTATGTATGTATTATTAATACATACATAATACATACTATTATAAGCATTCTTCAAGACTTCACTGGTGTCTTTTGATAATCATTTTTCTAAGTTCTGGTCTATACCAGAACCAAATAGGCCATTTTTATCATTTTGCATCCCTATCTCCAAATTCCTACAGTAATATAATTTGAAACGTACACGTCACCTATGAAAAGTGTTTTTTTAAGACATCAGAGGTGTCATTGAGTTCTGCATTTTCAACATTTTACACTTTTCTACACATAAGTAGTTGTCTTAGTGGTGTATATTTGTTGATTAGACCTGGTTAAGCGGGAGCAGCTTCTCCCCCAGCTCTGCTGTGCACGCGGCTAACGTAAAACATGGTTTAGACGCACACTTTTGCACAGATTCATCCTTTTTATTTGAGTAAATATGTTACTTTTTTATTGCTTATATCTATTAACAAGCAGTTTTTTATTTTCAAATTTGTTGTTATTATGAATACTATTATTAGGATGATTTTTCACAAGCCTGGTTTTTGGTTTGGTTGGAGCTTCATAGCCCTTGCTAAAGCTATCAGAATTCTGTGTGAATTCTGAAATCTAAGTGATCATGATTTTCTTTTTTTATTTATTTTTCTTTTCTAATTTTTCATCCCATTTTCTCCCCAATTTACACGGCCAATTACCCAAACCACTCATTAGGACTCCTTCTATCACTAGTAATGCCCAACACCAGGAGGGTGAAGACTAACACATGCCTCCTCTGATACATGAGAAGTCAGCCACCGCCTCATACTGAACTGCTGCTGATGCAACATTGCTGTGTACCTGATCATAGTGGCAGTGCCTTAGTCTGCTGGACCACTCAGAGCTCTACATTTTCTAATCAATATGGGATTGGACTGAAAGCCAATGCAGTGGTATTTGAACTGGGCTGCTATGATAAAATAAAAATTTCTTTGTTGCAATAGTCTATCCTTGAAGTAAAAAAGCTGTGTACTTGTTTCTTGTGCCATACAGGATAAGGCTTTTTTAGCTTGGCAATAATACAAAGATGTAGAAAAGCTCTCCTCTTAATATTACTAACGATTTATTATAATCATATTCTAACAATTATAACACCGAGATTTTTAGTTGCTAAACCAGGGATTATCTGAAATGGTGAAATGGTAAAGCATAACAGTGAGACTGCTTAGTGAAGCACGGCTCTGATTTGTGGAAGACAGGCTGCTGCTCTGCTGTGTGAGGATGCTGGCGCCTCACAGATGGCTGGTAATGGCTCTTTTGCTCAGAGTGAGAGGCCACGGCTACATCATCATCTCTGTGAACATTAACCAATTATTAGACCAGTTAAGCCCATACCCCTCGTCTGAGTGAAACATCACAGTAAATTCTACTCAGTGAGAGGAGGCAGCACCACAGCTGGAGGAGAAATACCGGGCCAGTAGAATTTCTGCATGTGTTGAAGGTGGATACGGCCTGCTTAGAGAGTAGCACAATGGTTCCAGTGCTAAAGAGCTGCATGACACTCAATAAAACAACTAGTAAAAAAAAAATCATTAAAGTACCAACACTTAAAAATGACACCCTCGTCATGTTACTACAGGTGACAGTCAGTGATAATGTAGCTTCAGCTTGTTTTCCACCAGCTGAACAGTGAGTTACAAGCTGGGGATGCTTTAATGGGTTATTGCTTTTGCAGGAAAAATGCACTCTGGGGGCCACGTTGGTGGCTGAGCTCTTTGCAATATTAGTTTTATTGTTTCCAGCTGCTGGAACAATGACTGAATGTCAGAGAGATACATATAACGAAGAGTTTGACATTAATTGCGCCTCTTCGCAATCATTTCCCTGTTTATGAACTTCCAGCAGCAGCAGCAGCAGCAGCACACTGCTAGCTCCCGTCTCCCGTGCTGCCGCTCCTGCCTGGTTATTAAGTCCCATTTTGCCCAAGCCAAAGAAACATGGTGCAGCTGCTTAAAATACACACTGCTGCTGCTCCGTTCCTTCCCCAGCTGCGAGTTGCAGCCCCTCTTTTGTGAACATGTGCGTCGTCTTTAGCTGGGGTTTCATTGGGAGGCTTACAGTGAGGTGATGACTGGCATTGGGGTGTGAATGCAAGCATCCCAGCAGCGGTGAGCTGGAGTGTGTGTGTGTGTGTGTGGCATTGACACGGCGAATGTTTAAAGGAATGGTTGAGCCAAAAATGACATTTGCACAAATTCATCAGTTTAGTTCTAGGGAGGTAATGTAGCTAACATGTAATCAATGCTTGTAAGTACCAGTTTAGTGTCACCCGGACTGCAAGCCGAAATCACACACTTTCCTATGCTGTGTTGTTATAAACATTTCTTTATGTAGTTTCTGCCACAGTAAGATGCTGTAAAGACTGTCAAAATTATTTAACTCTATTATTGCTTTGATTTTTTTTTCTGATGCTGTATGAATGTACTGTTGAACACTAATTAATTCGAGAGATTTCATTGGCACCTCTATGTATCCTCTGTTATTTGTATTGTATGGAAGCCCATTCCCATCACCAAAAAAAAAAAATCCAGAGATAGTATGTCATTATTTTGAGATACTATCTCAATATTTTGTGATAGCAAGTCAGTATTTTGTGATAATAAGTCAGTATTTTGTGATACTATGTTATTATTTTGTGATAGTAGGTCATTGTTTTGAAAAAAATAAAATAAAATACCCAAAAGCAAACACACATGCTATCTCAACATAATGACTCAATATCTCAAAATAATAACTTAGTATCTCAAAATGATGAGATAGCAGTTTGCATAATAATAAAAAAAAATGTGCTGGATTTTTTTGGGTTAATTTTAGATGAAAGGAATGGGCTTCCATAGTATTGTACTGTTGGCTGATTGCAATTGTTTTTGTTCACAGTAAAAAAAAAAAAAAAGATTAAGAACCTCAAAAATAAGGCTACTACAGATCCAGCACCTTTGCTTGCTGGTTGTACTATAATTTTTGGCTCTGCACATTCACATGAGTTTTAATGACACAACAGCAAATTTTACATCTCATTGTTCTTCTCTAAACAATCTTCCCATCCCCAGTGTCTGATTCCAACAGTTAACTTACTCTGTGCTAATATTGGTAAGACTATATTTAGTGTAAAATCGCCAGTGTGATCTAACTAGTAAGCAAGCCACGTAGCTTTAGTGCATTTTGACATTCTGGATTTTGTAGTACTGTATTTGTAGTCTCCAGAATGTATGTTCTGGTCTGGAAACAGTCCAAATACTTCTTAAACATTTTTTCCCTTTTATTTCTCAAAACAGCTTTGGGGTTAAACTTGACTGTAGCTCTAGTCAAGTCAGTGGAAAACAGTATTGTATAATCATTTAATTTAAATGTATTTAGTTTTCTAATAAAATATACTGCATACTACATAGCACATTTTTTCTGGTCCTTTAGGCCATGCTGTTAAAAGAAAACCTGAATTGTTTGAATAAATTGTCTTCTTAGGGACAACCACCCTTCAGGAAAACCTTATTTTTTTGAGCAAAAGAGTTTAATACCTCAACTGAACCAAGAGCAGAGAATTTCACAAATATGAACAAGCAAACCTGAATCACATATACAAACTGCGGCCAAGTTATCGACCACAACAGTCTTTCAGGACATGCTGAATGACCTACAGTGTCCATTTTAACTTTTTTGTTCATACATCATCATCACTTTGACACAAAGCAGAATAGCAAAATGTGAAACCACACATTTAGAAAACATCATGCAGGAAAAACCCACAAACACACCTAAATTATTCCTTAAAATTTTCCCAAACACATTTCCCAGATTACTCCACTCTCTGCAGTTCAAATAGCCCTGCTCGGGACTCCTTACTGTAAGTGGCAGACACCACAAAAATGAATCAAATGAATGAATAAATCAAATTAAAACCATGTTGTTCTACGTACTCTCTTTTAATTGAATGTAGCATCATCTGATGCCTCACACTAAATCTAAATAAAATAAATAGAATAAAAGTAATACAGTTCTGCTTCTGTGTGACATTGCCATGCCTAATCATTAATACAGTCTGTCACAGGAATTATTATTTTTTTTAAATATTTTTTTATTTAATAAAAAATATTGTTCAGGGTTATTAACTGAGGTGAGGGTTTAATTGTGAAATTAGATGTTTTGACTAAACTATCACTTTAAGAGACATGCTGGCTTCAGACTGTACGCTTCAAATACGCAAGTTCAACCATTCAAGGTTGATGCCCATCTGTTCGGCGACCTCTGCTGCAAATGCTGAAGGTGAACGAAGCCATTGTTTGTGTGTGTGTGGGTATGTGCGTTCAAGTGCCATCCCTTATAACTGTTTAAAAATGAATTCAACTCAATAGATTTAGAAGAGAAAACAAAAGCAGAGCATCCTATAAACAAGCTCTAGATGAGCTTTCTAAGGACAATTTTTAATCGCACATCCTTTAGCCTTTGAATGACCCTGTGAGACTCTATTATTCCCAAGCGTGTGGATAGCAGCCAGGCCGAGGTGACCCCTGTCTGCCAACACGTCACTGCAGCGCATGCCCTGCTTCCATCAAAGCCACTATTGTATCTGCCATTCAGAGGGATCAAATGATGCTCTCTGTATCTACCTTCCTCTCTCACACACACATGCACACACACTCACAGGTACCCATACTATTCCACTTAGCTGTCCTTTAGAACATAGAAACGAATTGAACACATTTCAACCAGTGAATCATAAAGGCACAACAAAGTTAGAGTTTAAATAGGTCTGACAGACTGTGTTATTGTTGGTCTTGTACACCATACCTGCATTTCCTTTCATGAACTGACATAAAAACATTTACAGTACTTTACAAAGATTTAAGACCTTTATATGTTGTATAAAACAATAAATATAATAATCAAAGTATGTTTGTCAAGTAAAGTCAGAACTTAAAAAAGTTAAAAGAGACACAGATAGAAGAATAACGATAGAAGAACACAGTTAGAAAAACACAATTCCCCTATTACAGTTTGATCGTTAGATAAACACAGTCTTAAGAACAGTCCAGTTAGAAAAGCACAGCTGCATGTCCACAGTAATAAGAGTACAGACAGTAGAGCACATTTAGAAGAGCATGGTTAATAGAACACAGATACATGTGCACAGTTTGAAGAGCACAGTAAAATTGCAGTTATATGTGCACAGTTCAAAGAACACAGACAGAAGAACACAGATGTAAAAGCACAGTTAAAAGGGCACATATTTATATCAACAATTATATCAACACAGAAGAACACAGAGAGAAGAACACAATTATATCAACACAGAAGAACACAGAGAGAAGAACACAATTATATCATCACAGTTAAAAGAACACAATTCAAACACAGTTAAATAAACACAATTAAAACAGTTATATAAACATGGTTGAAAGAACACAGTTAGAAGTACACAATTTTAAAAGTTATATAAACACAGTTAGAAGAACACATAACACAGTTAAACCCTTATATAAACACAGGTTTAGGAACCCAGTTATAAAAACAGAAGAACACATTTAGAACAGTTATAGAACAAAGTTGGAGCACAGACCTTACTTAAACTGACCCCTTACAAGATGCTGTTATTTTTTATCTCCTTTTAAACTATTTTGGTTTTGACTTTTACAGTAAAAGCTTAATATATACCCTTTTACTTCACAGTACCTGAAGTACACAAGCATGTATGTATAGAACATATACTGAAAAAAGTCAGATGTGTCATATTTACATTTTGCTACTGTCTCTGTCTGACTGCTTTTTAATTGTGGTGCAATACTGTAAATCTGATTTGTACAGAGATAATTTGCATATATAAGTCTTAAAGACACAGCAACAGTAAAACATCTGTTTAAGTTTAAGAAATGAGGAGAAATGGGATAGAGAATTATTTTTGTTTAATTTATTGTGCAGAAACCATCAGTGGAGATTATGGAAGAAAAGTATGATAAAATTGTGGGATATGGGTTCTGTAACTTAACTTTGTGCATCAGTCAAACAGGAATGTAAAATGAAAGCGCTGTGTTTAGGTTGTTTAAGCCATGTTAGAGCACATAAGACACATGAAAACTGGACTGATAATGGACAGAGCACAGAGCTGGAGACAGGCCACATAAATTAGGTCAGCGCTGTGCAGCGAGCGGCCTGAAGTTGTGACAGCTCCATTACCCAGAGGTGGGCAGATGCCTGGCAGGCTGCAGCCTGGGCAGGTGGAGGGGGAGTTGGGCAAGGGTGAGCAGGTGTTCTCCCCGTGGGCACCTGCCTCCTCATCCTCCACCCCCCAACACTCCCGACCACGCACACACACACACACTCACACTCTGCCCACCTGGCCACTCACACTGCTGCACCCGACTCAAAGCCGCTCAGTAAAACACCCACGTAGCTGACAGGAGGGCATGAAGGACAGCGGGCACTGGGCATCAGTTCTGAAAGGCATGTGGCTGAGATGATAAGGAGGGTGAGGACAATGTGGACACAGGCCACAGAATGAGAGAACATAGTTTATTCATGTGCCTGCTCTTTATCGTTCCCATTCTGTTGCATGAAAATCAATGCAAAATATGTTCTAGTCCAAGTTCAAAATCTATTTGCTCCATAAATATACTTATCAAATACATAGGCATACAGGGTACAACTACACATATAAAAAAGATAATATTTAGACAGACTATATAAAATATAAAGCTAAAGCAAAGATGTTAAATATTATAAAAATATATGTTCACAGAGATGTGAAATGTAAATACAGCTCTGGAAACAATTAGGAGACCACTTTAGTTTCTGAATCAGTTTGTCCGATTTTGCTATTTATAGGTACAGTTGTGGTCAAAAGTTTACATACACTTGTAAAAAAACATAATGTTATGGCTGTCTTGAGTTTTCAATAAGTTCTACAACTCTTATTTTTCTGTGATAGAGTGATCGGAACACATACATGTTTGTCACAAAAAACAGTCATAAAATTTGGTTCTTTCATAAATTTATTATGGGTCTGCTGAAAATGTCACCAAATCTGCTGGGTCAAAAATATACATACAGCAACATTAGTATTTGGTTACATGTCCCTTGGCCATTTTCACGGCAACTAGGCGCTTTTGGTAGCCATCCACAAGCTCCTGGCAAGCTTCAGGTCGAATGTTTGACCACTCTTCTTGACAGAATTGGTGCAGTTCAGCTAAATGTGATGGTTTTCTTGCATGAACCCGTTTCTTTAGCACTGTCCACATGTTCTCAATGGGGTTTAAGTCAGGACTTTGGGAAGGCCATTCTAAAACCTTAATTCTAGCCTGGTTTAGCCATTCCTTTACCACTTTTGATGTGTGTTTTGGGTCATTGTCTTGTTGGAACACCCAACTGCGCCCAAGACCCAACCTTCGGGCTGATGGTTTTAAGTTTTCCTGCAGAATTTGGAGGTAATCCTTCTTCTTCATTATCCCATTTACTTTCTGCAAAGAACCAGTTCCACTGGCAGCAAAACATCCCCAGAGCATAATACTACCACCACCATGCTTGACAGTAGGCATGGTGTTCCTGGGATTAAAGGCCTCACCTTTTCTCCTCCAAACATATTGCTGGGTGTTGTGGCCAAACAGCTCAATTTTTGTTTCGTCTGACCAGAGAACTTTCCTCCAGAAGGTTTTATCTTTGTCCATGTGATCAGCAGCAAACTTCAGCCGAGTCTTAAGGTGCCTTTTCTGGAGCAAGGGCTTCTTTCTTGCACGGCAGCCTCTCAGTCCATGGCGATGTAAAACACGCTTGACTGTGGAGACTGACACCTGTGTTCCATCAGCTTCCAAATCCTTGCAGACCTGCTTCTTGGTGATTCTTGGTTGACTCTTGACCATCCTGACCAATCTCCTCTCGGCAGCATGTGATAGCTTGCGTTTTCTTCCTGATCGTGGCAGTGACACAACTGTTCCATGCACTTTATACTTGCGTATAATTGTCTGCACAGTTGCTCTTGGGACCTGTAGCTGCTTTGAAATGGCTCCAAGTGACTTCCCTGACTTGTTCAAGTCAATAATTCGCTTTTTCAGATCCACACTGAGTTCCTTTGACTTTCCCATTGTAGCTTTTGTAGCTGAGTCTAATCACTGGGTCAAATGAGCCCTATTTAAATGGGCTCATGAGAAGTCAACAGCTGTAGTCAATCAGAATCACTTACAAGAAGTGAAGAGGCCATGACATGAAGCTAATTTGATTGACACAACTCGCTACATCACCAAAATTGACAAATTTTGTTGCTGTATGTATATTTTTGACCCAGCAGATTTGGTGACATTTTCAGCAGACCCATAATAAATTTATGAAAGAACCAAATTTTATGACTGTTTTTTGTGACAAACATGTATGTGTTCCGATCACTCTATCACAGAAAAATAAGAGTTGTAGAACTTATTGAAAACTCAAGACAGCCATAACATTATGTTTTTTTTACAAGTGTATGTAAACTTTTGACCACAACTGTATATGTTTGAGTAAAATGAACATTGTTGTTTTATTCTATAAACTACGGACAACATTTCTCCCAAATTGCAAATAAAAATATTGTCATTTAGAGCATTTACTTGCAGAAAATGAGAAATTAATGAAATAACAAAAAAGATATGGAGCTTTTAGACCTCAAATAATGCAAAGAAATCAAACGTTCATAATCATAAAGTTTAAAGAGTTCAAAAATCAATATTTGGTGGAATATTAGCTGGCCTAACAAGGCAGATGGTAACTGAGGTAGCTAACGCTAGGTTAGCAAGGTTAGCTACAGTGATCTGGACTGCTGCTGGGTAACGCAGGCATGCTAACGCAGGCACGCTAACATTAACTGCAGTCAGTCACAACAGAGGAGCAGATGTGTCATATCTGATTAATACCTCAGCATTAATGGGTATACTAAAAATATGTCAGAAACCTAAAGTTAGACTCTATATTGACTCAGTTTATTTACAAATGTGATTATATGTAGAATAATTTCTTATGTCCAAAACGAGTAATGGTAAACGTTACTCACAGCATTCTTAGCAACTAGCGTTAGCTATTTAGCTGTTTATTTATCTGTCTAGTGTATACAATACAGTCAATATAATGCTTAATACCTGCATGGGGCTATTGGCTTAATGCTAGCTAACTGACATCCGGTTTTAATGTAACAGTTAGCACTGTACAGATTATATGGAGTAAGTTCTGCAGTTTGATATGATATGTCTATGATCTGAAGTTACATTACTCTGGTCTTCAGGTATGCTTGCAGCTGTTTGCTTAATATGTGCCTCGATTGGGTTCTGAGTATTTGAAAATGTGCTTAAAAATGATATCACTGTTATTGATTTTTTTTTCTATTGCCATAAATATTGACCTTTAAATATTGTCTATCCCTAAACAAATCATTATTTTCTTATTTATGGACATATTATGTAGACATTTGAAATAAGTCTAAATTGAATGCACACTTTATATCTGATATCTATAATTGTACAATTATTTTGCCATGGAGGACTGTGAGGACTTCTGTAGCTGTCACTGTAAAAGGTAGGGTTAGGTGTATGAGGCCGTCAGCATTTGTGGTCCGTTATGACATGAAAAACAGACGCCCAAAGAGCCCCAGCATTATGTCCTAGAAGACACCTGTGTGTGTGTGTGCGTGTGTGTGTGTGTGTGTGTGTATACGTGTATTTTCTGTTTGTGTCTGCGGGGCTCAAGATAGCCATCAATATAACTTCCCCTCCTGCTCTTTACTAACAGTCTGGTGTGACCTCTTCTATTTCCACACACAGTTCTCTAAGCAAACTGAGCCGCTGTCCTCCTCACACGCTCTCAGTGTGTTTTAAACACACAGCAGCCAGGTCCGGGTCTGGAGCCGGGTCAAACCAACTGGCCAAATCTCTCTGCTTCCAGCCTTTGATGTTTCAGCACTGCTATGAGCAGAGTGGCTAACCGCACCTGTCCTGTGAAGTCATGCCTGAGGCATCTCTCACACTGCGTGCGGGTGAGGGAATGAACAAACGAATGAGCCCCAGGCCAGCACTGTCAGTGAGATTTGATTTGTTGAAGTTACAGATGTGTAACGGCCTGTCGCGGCCGCCAGCTGCCAGCGCTGCTTAAAATGCAACCTGGACTGTTAAGATTTGTGTATCTTAGTCCATATGTCCAATAATAATGAATATACTGGGGAATAAACTTTTTGCTAAAAGAAAAATAAGTTTTTACTCTCTCCAGTGCATTGGTCACCAACCTTCCTCCTGAAGATCTACTGTCCTTTAACACATCCTGGAGATCTACTATGTGAGAAATCACACAACATCGAGTGAAAATGGAGGAGCTCCTGAACGCAATGTCACGACCGAGAAAGCCAAAAAACTCACTGGTCCCCCTGTTTTTTCAATTGCAGTACAATGCAGTCCAATAAATGGCATCAGTGTGCTCGTGAGACCTTTCCTGCAAAGATCTGGTGGGTTTTACCGTGAGTTGCACAGCCTCTGAAAGAGGATCCAGCTTATTTTTTTTTTTAGATACCTAAGCAAACCTTGCAAAGAGACTCACACTATAGCACAAAAAGTACTCTTCCGCATGCTCACTCCAAATTATACATTCTAATTGTCTATCAGGTTTCTAAATAAACTTTTAAGTCAACGTTGCAAATTTGCTAAAATGCAAATAAACCGACAGTCTGCATTACAAGAAAATACTTTTCTGTATGGATTTATTTTGACTCTCCATTGGCAGCGCAAATAAAAAGGCAATTTGATCCGTGGAATCTGGCCACCCCAGATGTATCTCTGGTTTATAATGGACTATAATGTTGAGGAAACATGTTTGTCTTTCAGTTCTCTGCCGGAGCACTATCCTGAAACCCTACTCCGTCTGGCTCATGTACAACAATAAAGGGCAGAGAGAGAGTCGCAGAGACGCTTGAGTTTCATGTGATGGTCCAAAGGATGCATTCAGTTGAGTAAGGCTAGACGTTTTCCTTTTGTTTTCCAACATCTCGGAAAAGAAAAGGTCAAAAACACACTCACACACACCAACACACTGTGTATTATACAGCAGATGAAATTCTACATGTCTTTTGCACAAGAACCTGAATCTCATGTTCAAACCAGTTCATACTTTTCCAGAAGCCTCTGTATGTCACGTCAGCTGTGTTTGATTTTGCATTATTTTCATTATTTATTTATTAATTATATTACAAAACTGTTTTAATATAAAGATAGTAAAAGAAAAAGATACATTTTGCTACTAAGAATATCCACCATCTTTAACACTGAAATCCAAGACTGCATGTTTTCTAGTGTTTATAGCCTTCTATGTTTAATCTGAGTAATCAGATGTACAGCATTAGTAGTTGTCTGATTCTTTTAAAAAATCTAATCCTGGCATACCCATTTAGAGCGGAGCTGTTACTGTAATAAATATAAATCAGTATCTACAGGCCTGTTCCAGGTTTGAATGAATAGGCTATTAGTATATTTAGTGATGCTTGTTTTGTATTTGAGAAAGAGTAGAGGACAACACAACTAGACTGAAGCTTGATGCTCCATGTTCATCTGTTACCCTCATTAATGCAAATTTAAATATCATCTAATATCATGACATAATACTTCCTGTAACATTATGCAGGAAGATGATAAATCATGCACCTAACTACTGGGTCTACACATTGGACTCAGCCAGGATGTTCATTTTATTCATTATTCTTTATTTATTCAATAATATTTATTATTCACATTATTAACAAACAACCACAGCAATCTGATACTGGCTCGACAAGGATCCAGAAGCACAGCATAACACCATGTTCATGGTCCATTGCCTCAACTGCCAAGTATTCAGACAGAGAAAATTAACCAATACTTTGACAAGGAAGAAATAGAAACCCCTCTTTAGTCTGAACTGAACTTCCTTTATCCATAACAACAATAAACCAGCCTCAGCACACTATTTAGCACAATATACAATCATTTGCACTTTAAGTGTGCAGAATACAGCAAAAGCTACAGTCTGACACTGGCTCAACAAGGATCCCGAAGCAAAGTGCTCTCTGTTAATGGTCTACTATCTCAACTGCCAAGTTCTCAGACCTAGAAAGGTATGTAACAAATTACAACAAGAGCAACGACAAAAAAAACCCCACACCCATCACCCATACCCAGCCCATTCCCTTTATCCATATTCTAAATACACACCATGTTGCAAGCTCTTTAAATATATATCGATTGCAATTACTCTATACAGTAATAAATGTTGAATTTCTCTTCTGCAGTCGGATAATGTACAGTGCATAAGGCTACTAATTCACATTAACATCTTATCAACATAGCAGCCATGTGAGATACTATAGGAGCCACTTTGCTACATCCTTGAAACCACATGGGAACCACACAAACCAACAAACAACCACTTCGCAAGCCCTTGGCACCAAGGGCGTAGGAGCAGGTTTGATATTGGGGGGGACACATTTGCCAATATGAACCCAAGCCCACCCTATAGTTTCTTAGAACAACATTTGTGGAAATTACTTTTAATCACAAATAATATTTTTTTTTCTGTATTTTGTTTTTTATTAGTTAACAAGGTGATTTTACAACCTAAACATGTTACTTCACATTACATTTACTGTTGTAAGAAAATATTATGCATATACATATACATATGACAAAAATTATCAGTTATCACCTAATATTTAAAATAATATAACAGATTTGGTTATTATTATTATTATTATTATTATTATTATTATTATAATCATGTATTGGCATGTCAATTCTGTTGTATATTTACATTTTCTCCACTCTTTAAAAAAAATCCTACGCTTTTATTTTTCTATTAAGAGCTCTTCTAAAGATTGGTGTCATTTTATGTAAAAGAATGTAACTTTACGTTTCATAAAGATTTTAATTATAAACGTCAGGACATGTGGCCTTACTGTGAACCCTGTTCTTACATATTCTACTGAATATTAACACTGTTCTACATATTCTAGAGCTTTCTCTGCTTTAAAGACATTTAATAAAGTAAGTGGTGGTATGATGTGTCTAATGCACTGCTGGATATACATGATTAAACTCAGTAAACTCAGTAAATGACTGTTTATTAGCTGATCAGCTGGATCAGGTGGAAAACACAATTTTGGGGCAGTGATCAGGGTTAAGAAACTGCTTTAAACTACAAACATAAAGTACTGTACTAAATTCTGACTATCCACTACATCTGGCTTCTAGATAACTAGTTAACTAAATGAATTTTTGTTCATTATTGCTCACAGTAAATCCTGTAATCCTAAATTAATAAAGACAGTTTAAAAATGAAACAGTAATTAGCTGATCAGGTACAGGGCAAATTGAACATTACATATATAGTTTATTTTTTCTTTAACGTTGACTTCCAATCTATCTAATTCCAAAGATAAGCTAACTCACTAACACAGCTGCAGTTTATTAATCACAGTGGGTTTAAACTGTGTGCTGATTTAGAGTCTTGTATTTTTAACCAGCTATCAGAAACATCATCACAGTTGAAGTGGTTAGCCTATCGTTACCTTTCTTTTAGAAAAATCCCCGTATATCCAGATCTTAATCAGCTGAAGCTGCTGCAGCCCGATCCCGCTGCTAAATCTCACAGCGAGGGGGCGGGGCTTCCCCCACTAGCACACCGCGGGCCGCAAAACCAGCAAGCTGATTGGCTGTTTGTGCTGAGAGGCGGGACTTAATACCTGAACCGGCTCCGTGATTGGTCCGGTCTGTCTCCTCATTAATAGTACAGCTGATCTGAGCGAAACGATATAATTTTTGGGGGGGGGGGGGGGAACAAATCCACCTGTTTCCAATATTGGGTGGGACATGTCCCACCCATCCCCCCCGGTTCCTACGCCAATGCTTGGCACCACCTTAGCAATGGTGTGAAATGGTGTGTGGAAAACCATTGCAATGTCCTTTCAAGAAGCTATTAAGCATTTAAGAATTGCCCGAACAGTGCACTGCATACTTCTCAGGAAACACTTTATCTAGACAGATATTAAACACACTATAAAATAATGATTTTAAAAAGCTGACTAAAACATAATGACACATTACACACACATATGAGACGATGTACTAAAACTAGTTTTACTTTAGTAGAATTTGGCAGTGTATCTTGTTTAAGTTAAGTGTCAATAAAATTATCAATCAAACAAAGGTTGGATGGGTGGAGGTGGTGGGGAGGTGTGGTCTCGCTCGGGCGCGCCCTCTAGTGGCAGTAGTCATTTTTATTGCATCAAATAAATTTTGTTCAGTCCCCCCAGAACATTTCGTATTTAATTAATTCCTGAGCAATTTCACAACGTATTTACTATTTATTTACTGAAAAACATGTGACATTTTTAAACGTATTTACTATTTATTTACAATTGTAAATGTGCTGTTTCACTGTTTATTTATTATGTATTTACTATTAATTTATGCACAATATTACTGTTTATTTACTTTTTTTTTTACTAATAATTTATACTATTTATTAAAGCACAATATCACCAGTCTTTGCTAACCACAATATATACATATAGACTGAAAAACCATGATTCTTCTTATCTTACTGTTTTTTTTATGATTTCTTGCTTTTTTTTTTAGACAAACCTTATAATTTTATTTTATGAGTGATTAAAAAAATCGTTATCACCAATCATAGACTTATACAGGCACTCTTCAGCTATGAAGAGTTGGTTTTCAACGTTTGTGCTTGCTCAGTATTAAAATTATATACATAAATACATATAAAATTCTATTAAAATTGTGTTTATATGCGTGTGTTAGGTCTGTGCATTTATTCAGGATTTATATTTATTATTTTATTAATTGATGTCATCGCTATCTGAGTCCTCTGGATCAGTGTGTACCGGTAACTGGTTTCAGCATCTGCACGGTGCTCTTGGACCTGGTCCAGCTCCACCACGAGGGAAGAGTGCTGGGCGTGTAGGCGGGACTTCCCTGGCCAATCGCGTTGCTTGGAGTCGCAGATTGACGTGACGGCACTGACCAATCCGCTCGCTGCTGTGTGCAGTACAATAAAGCTGGCGGCGCGGTCTCTGTGTACCAAAGACAGACAGACAGTGGTCGCTGGAGCGAGAGAGGGAGAGAGAAACTGTTCTTCTGACTGATCCGCTTCTCCGCTCTGTAGCGAGTTCAGGCTCCGCTCTGCCCGAACATGAAGGCCATCAGCCCGGTGCTGCCGCTGAGGAGGAGCCCGTCCCTCAGCCTGGAGCGCGAGCTGGGCGTGTGGAGGAGTAAAGGCGGCGGCGGCGCGGAGGAGCCGCTCGGTCTGCTGTGTAACATGAACGACTGCTACAGCCGCCTGAAGGAGCTGGTGCCCAGCCTGCCGCAGAACCGGAGCGTCAGCAAGATGGAGATCCTGCAGCATGTCATCGACTACATCCTGGACCTGCAGATCGCCCTGGACTCCAGCTCCGCCTCCCCGCAGCAGCAGCAGAGCGCGGCTCCAGAGACAGCGGTGATCTCTCTACGGACTGTCAACCACACCAGCTACTCTCAGGTAAACACACACAGCTCACTAACACCACACACACACACACCAGAGATACCTGCTGAACCACCTGCTCTACAGTAACTACTGAACAGCTCAGAGTGGGAACCCCCAGTGATAAAGCTCAGCACAGTGTACAGTGTTGAAGGTTAGCAGATTCCCCAGTGTCTCATCAATTCGTACAGTATTTGAGAACTGAATTGAGTCTAGGAGTATGTAATCAAATGCTGCTGTTTTAAATTGGTTTATATAGTGTTTGATAGATTATTGTAATGCTGAATCAGTGTTGAATCCACTTTTATAGTATTACATTGATTTATTGAGTACAGAGTTTAATTGTTTCTTACAGTACCTATAATTAAGAACACATTCTCTCATGAATTGATTCCTACCGTACGGAAGTTATTATTACAGGTACTGCTTCTTACAGTACTGAATTCTTTCTTACAGTAATTGATTCGTATTATACTGAATCACCCCTATCACTATTGCACTATTGTCTTGTGCCGTTTGTCTCACGTATGTCTGTATCTGTCCTTGTTGTTTCGCACAAATAGTGTCTCTCATTCTTTTATATTTATAAACTTATTATCTGTACTTGCTGTAACCTTTAACGTAATTTTCTGAACGTCTTGTACATATGCAGTATTGGCAATACAGTAGGAATAGTATTGAATAGAATATTGCAGGTCATGTTTCTTACAGTACTGAATGAATTAATTCTTACAGTAATTGATTTTTATTGTACTGAATAGATTCTTACAGTACTGAATTCCTTCCTGCAGTAATTGATTTTTATTGAACTGAATTGATTCTTACAGTACCTATAGTACTGAATAAATTCTTACAGGTACTGCATTTTACAGTAGTGAATTGATTCTTACAGTACCTATAGTACTGAATAAATTCTTACAGGTACTGCATTTTACAGTAGTGAATTGATTCTTACAGTAGCTATAGTACTGAATATATTCTTACAGTTACTGCTCCTTACAGTGCTGATTTGTTTTGTACAGTAACTGTAGTGCTGAAAACAGGTACTGCTTCATACAGTACTGAATGGATTCTTACAGTATTTGCTTGAGTTGTATAGTGCTAATCTGATTCTTACAGTATATGTGTCTTACAGTTTTTAATTTATTGTTATAGTGCTAAACATATTTTAAATTAACTCAATATGACTGTATTAAATTATATTAAATTATTTAATATACTTTTCCTGATGAATGGGCTGTGTGTGTTGTGTTGAAAAAAGAAAACATGCTAAAGAGAACTCATAGGGTCTACCAAATGAGCGCTTAAAAAATCTCTTATATTTCCACCTCTGTAAAATGTTCCTGCAGTATTGGCTTATAATAGTCTATTATACTTTAGTGGCTTGTAGTAAAATAGTACTATAGTTTTATCTAGTGCTCTATTTATTTTCTCTCTATATATATTATAACATTGCAATCTTAGAAATGTCTGTAGTGTTTCTATTGTCTAAGGTAAAGAAACCCAACAACAAATTATTAAACTTTTCAAATTTGTTTTTACAGTCCAGTAGCTGTCTGACAGAAATGACCTCAAATGACCATGTGACAATTCCTCGCTGAAGCTAAACTGGTAAGATGCACTGTTCAGATCCTCACACAGTTTACTACAGTTTACTTCAGAACTTCTACATTAACTAATAAAATAAACTATAGCTAAGCTACAGCTCTGCAGTGAAACAGTGTTGAGAAGCTGTTGAGCTGTTGATGTGAGAAAGAGGCACAGGGCAGCTGGGACTGTGTTATCAGTTGTCTTTGGTGCCCAGTGTTTGCTGTTGGGTTGAAAGTCTGGTGGGGAAAAAAAACTCAAGCACGGCGGCTTCCTGTCTGGCGCCAGTTTGTCCGGATCCCTGTCCCTCTGCTCCTTCTGCTTTAACTAAACATGCCTCTCTCTCTCCCTCTCCCTCTCTCTCTCTCTGTGCAGGTGTTTCGGTCACGGAGCAAAAACAGGACCTTTTTTTGTTATTCCTCTGTGTCCGTTGCCTGGACTTCGTCTTAAATGACATGGATTTCCCTCAAACGGAGATGAAAAAAGTTCTGTGTGATTTTTATATTTATCTACAGGCTGTACAGTTCCTTCTTCCAAAGGAAGATTTCTTAACAGGACAGACTGAGACGAGGCAAAGCAAAATGAAGAAAAAGAATACATTTTAATGCCTTTTTTTCCTTTTTGGTTAAACTTGTACAGTGTGTGATTACACTACAGCCCAGGTGTGGTGAGAGCACTTATACTGGTGCAGCCCTTCAAGCAGGGACACAGTGAGCTGCCCAGAGTGATGGCCTTCAGGGAGTGCAACTTCTGGAGTCCCTCAGTCCCAGCACATTCTAGTGTTTTCAGTGCTCCAACGCACCCAGTTAACCCTGACGAAAGGTTTATCTAGGAGCTGGTGGGTTGAGTCAGGTGTGTTAAAGCAGGGAAAGCTCTCAAACGCAGGATGTCTGCAGCACCAGGCCTGAGAAATCTGAACTGAATGGAGTGCACGGATGAACAGCTTTAAAGCAGTTCATCTTGCGCTGCGAGTGCTGTAAAGTGAATTTTTTTTTTCTGCTGGAATGTGACCTTTGTAATGCTATAAAATAATTTTATAAAAGTAATGTAAAATTGCACTTTTTTATATGAAATAAATGATATGAAGGCTACAAAACCCACCTTGTCTTTATGCTACCATTGGCCATTAAAGCAGCATATGGAGACTTGTATATATTTTTTTGTTTATATTGCTTGCTCCCTTTACAGGTGGGAAGTGTAGCTCCATGCTTTGAAACCCTCTTAAATGACATACATTTCTGGACAAGTTGAGAGATGCAGAACCTTTGGGATTACTTTGGGTTATGCAGTGCGTAACAGTTCTTGCAAGCATTGTTCTTCTGCTTTACCTACATTACATAGCACATTTTCTGAAGTGGCAATGGCAGACATGCATATTTACCTATTATTGGTCAATGGAGGATCACTGTTATTTTAAAGGTAAAATTATATATTTTGAAATGTAAGCTATGTTGAAAAAAACCCTGAAAACAAAGTAACTTTAATTGTACTTTGTACTTTAATTCTATATTGGCCTGCAGCTTGGAAAAAAAAATCACACAAAACACTGTAGGACAACAGTGTGGCGATTTCCTTACTTGAATGCACTCACTAAAGCTGCCCAATAACTTTTACAGCAGTGATGGCGCTGTATCTCTCCACTTGTCCAGAAATGCATGTGTAAAGCATGTCCTTAAAGGGTAAAAGGGTAAGAGAAACCCAGGAGCAAGAAATACAAACATTCACATAATACTTTAGGCATTGCTGCAGTTTGTGATATTTATGGGCTCTTTATACCTCATGTTCTAATATTACTTAACCTTTGCACTGACTTTGCACAACTTTAGACTGATGGTTTTCTGTAACTCTGACATTTTACATAAGAGCATATGCTACCTTCCTCTACTGTGCACACAGTATGCAATTTTATTATTTATTGTATGTATACCTAAAAAACTCATTTGAAAAAATCAGTGTAATCTAGACTGCTAGTCTACAAAAAATGTACAACTGTGCACATAAATTCTTAGGAGTCGATTGATTACATTTATGAAAGACTACTTTAGTAAGCTAATTTACTGTGGCACATTAGATCCAGCATGAGTGTGCATGAGCAGTGCTTAAGATAAAAGCAGATCACAGTAAAGCATAAAAGCTGTTATTATCTTTTATTTTTCTCCGTGTTGCAGACAGTTTTCACAAATCTCAGTTTCTTGTCTAAATCTGAAAGGGATCACAGCATCACAAGTACACAGAAGAGCTACGATAACAGCACAATGCATGCAAGCTAGTTGTTTCAGACATTTACTGCAGTCAGACACATGCATGTCACTGCTTTACATGCTCACTGCTACTAATCTACTGCAGGACTTCTTAAAACTACAGGTCAGGAATCAAGGTACAACTTGTGGTGTGACTGTGCATCACGGCTTGACAGGACACATACAATTACGCACCATCTATTTAGAACCTTAGTTGTAGGCCATAAAAGAGGAACCATTTTACTCCCTAACTTTATAACACGATTGTGTGTGGTCTGGGACAGAAACCATTAGCGGTTCTGCAGAGTTTATGAGATTAAAGTGGTAAAAAATATCTACAGTGACTTCTTTTAATCTTTGAAAGGTTCTTCACACTTACATCTTTTTGTAAAACTCATTCATTATGGGACCTAACATGGTTCTTCTATGCCCTTACTTAAAGAATCCTTTGTAATACCTTTGTTGAGTGTTGGTCCTTAGTACCAGATGCTTAGTAATTTGAGTTCAGGGTGTACAAGGTTTAAGAAACACTGTTTTACACCTAAAGGGATGCAAACAACATGCAACAGACACGATTTAACATGGCATAACACTTCACAAGTGAGCTTATGGTTGTAGGATGATTTGGATATAATTATGGTTTGGACAAGGTGAAACCACGCTTTTTTCTTAAAGAGTCAGGTTCAAATAAATAGTGAGGTACGGTTAAAAAAAGTTCAAATTTATATCTTACTTTAACTTGATAATTGTTGAGATTTGCTGTTCTTTATAGGGTTCATTCCATTTAAGATGGAAAGCAGTAATACTGTTTGACTGTATTT
The DNA here is from genome assembly GCF_023375975.1 of Astyanax mexicanus. Taxonomy (NCBI): domain Eukaryota; kingdom Metazoa; phylum Chordata; class Actinopteri; order Characiformes; family Acestrorhamphidae; genus Astyanax; species Astyanax mexicanus. The sequence continues at coordinate 75,846,563 of NC_064408.1, forward strand.
CATAAAAAAGGAAAATTATTAAATAAGCATTAGGACTTCACCTTCAGGTAATGTGACTCTAAAAAGCGAGCAACAAAGCAGGGGTATCCCTTATCACAAATGAAGATGTAGGCAGCATTGCTGGCAGTAAACTACAGTGTGCAAACAACCACTAACAATTAATTCAACACTGAAACACAAGGAACTCACTGATCCACTGGAATGACGTTTCACTGAGAGCATGCATCACTATACTTCACATCACAAAATCAAAACATCAACAACTCGAGACTAGCAGACTCTGTCAGGATCAGCTTCTCACAGGATGCTCTCACGCTCTTCCCCGAAAGAGACTGTGTCGGAGGTCACGGCACAGATCTCTGGCGGGTCACCGGGGTTCAGGCCTCTCTTCAGGTGCACCACACGGACGTTCTCGTTGTGTGTGGTGGAGGTGGAGGAGGTGTTAATACTGGAACCTGGAGTGACGATGACCTCGCTACCAGTGGTGGTAGTGGTGGTGTTGGCACTATCTCCAGACTGGCGGGAGCGGTTAGCTTGCTGAGCGTTGGTGTTGTTGTTGAGGGTGGTGTTGCTGGGGGTGCGGTTGAGGTTGTAATTTTTGGAAGATGGCCAGCTTTCCTCAGGGCTGCTAGCCAAGAGGCTGCACTGATCCTCAGAGCAGATGGACATGCGTGCGATGGTCGGATCCTGAAGGCCACTAAGGCTGTTGGGCAGGCCTCTCTTGCGGGCAAGGCTCTCCTCGTCCAGCTCTATCAGGTTTGTCCTCTCGGACTGCGAGAGGTCAGCCTCCTCGTCTTGGAGGGAGTGGTTGGGTGAGCTTTCGTTGGAGCGGACGCCCGAGTCAGACGAGTCTTTTTTGTCCAGCATTCCATCTGAGAGGTACTCTTTTCCCTTGGCCAAAGAACGCTCTTCGCTTTCAGCGCGTTTGGGCTCTGGTTTCTTCCCATCCTTGAGCAGAGGGGCGTTATCAGACTCTTCAGACTCTTCGTCATCACTGGTGAGTTTCTGGTAGCGCAGACCACCGCCAGCGGCCTTCAGCTTCAAGTCAGCACTCTGGAAGAGTCCCACTTTCTCTCCAGAGGTCTTTCGCCCAAGTAGGGACTTGGAGGAGCCGTGGTCTAACTTCTCATCCTCCTCACTGATAGGGTCTAAAGTGGCAGCTTCGGCCGCTGCAAAATCAGTTGTATCCACTGCTGGCTTCCCACCACCACGCTTTGAGTAGGACTTGCGTCCATCTTGATCTCCTCCGTCCTTGTTCTTTTCATCAGAGTTAGAGTGCATAAACTGGCCTGGATGGGGCTGTACAGGCTTTTCCACTCCAGCGACTCCAGCCTCAAGCTGGGACATTGAGGAGATGTACTCTTGATAGGCATTACGGTACTCTGCCTGTTGTTTGTCAGTTAGCTTGCAGATGTCATTAGAGGACTCCTGAGAGTTCAGGCTGGACATACTTGGAGTACGATGGGTAGTGCTCTGCAGAGGACAAAAGAGATTGTGGAATATTGTTATCTGATTAAGCAGTGAAAAGAGGATATCTTCAAAAGCTACAAAAATACTCACCATCCAGGGAGGGTTGGCATGCCTGGGCTGTTCATCCAGTCCTACATTGGAGAGCTCTTCAAAGCTCAGGTTGAAGCTGTACATGGGGGAAGTTTCTGTATTGCCAGGTGCTCCGTGGCCAGAAGCTCCCCGATGTCTGACTGGCTCCCCATGGCCCACCATGCTGCTGCCCTGCTCACTGGGAGCCTCCTCATGCAAGACCTGGCTCTCGATATGACGCATCTCCATCACCTGCACACAAAAGGCCTTCATTAGAACCCTACCTCTCCTGCACCTGCAGCAGGCAACCTGTTCTTGGCACCAAAGCCTCTCGTTCTGGAAGCACAAACGGAAACCTCATCTGGCAGGAGCTGTATCAATTTACTCGTTCCAAAAGCAATTATCGTGATCAAATGGCATTACATAAACATTACATATTTGCAGGGAAACAGGATAAGTTGCAGATTTCACACTGCATCAAGATTCTGTCAAGATTCTACAAATTATAAACATTTGTTTCAGCTTTTAAATTTTTTTGGCAAAAAACACCCAAGTCGTTCTCAAATGAACAATTCTTGAGCAAACAACTCGAAAAACATGCTTACAGTTCCTCTGAAGAGCTGCCAGTCTCCAAAGTTCATGCTCATTTCTTTCTTCAGCTCATCCAGGTTACACTGGGACAGAACTCTTCCATTCACATTGGCCTGTTAAAAAGATGTAAATGGAGATTTGAAGTGTAAAACTTCCTCTTTTCCTTTTAATTCTAAAAAGATCACACAGATTAAAGCAGACCACAATCACACAAAACCTTACCTTCTTGATGGTGGCAGTATACTGGGCAAGCATGGCCTGGTCCATACCATCGATTACTTTAAGGCGCTCACACACCATATCTGTGTTCATGGAGCTGAGCAGCACAGATGGGGCGCCTGACACCACAGAAGCGGTGCCCTAACACAGACCAGACAACACACACACACACACACACCCAGAGAAAACAATCAATCACTTCATGTTCATTACAATAACAAGCACATTTATTATAACACGAATATTGTGATCCTCGGACAGAAGTAACAGAAGCAAATGGGGTAAGAATTCAAATTCCATGCTGGTTGTTAGTAAAGAGTTAAAGCTATCTACAGGGTTGGAGAATACCTTCAGTTGAAAATTCAATGAAGAGAAAGGGTCAAAAGAAATAAAGCAGTGAAGAAAAAAGATATATGTCAAGTCAATGACTTTGAAGCAGCTACGCCAAAAATATATCACACGACACTAAAGTCATGTGAGTAATGCTGGGCCGTATGTCTACATTTGAACATTTGTATTATATACTGATTTTGTAATGGTGCCATACCATTATATACATTTTCGGTCCTAAAGGTTAAAAAGTGTTAACATTGCATACATGGTGGGGTGTTTTGAACTGGTATATCATTGATTAAGTGATTCAGGTGAAAATATACATATAAACAAATGCTAAATAAATACCTAGATTTCTTTCTGTCTGATTAATAATGTTAACAACACTGTGTAAATTTTTCTGAATCTATGACAAACTACACAAGGTTTGCAAGACATATTTTAGGGAAGCTTAAATTTTAGTTCATTAACTTTATTAATGCAAATTTAAATCTAATCTGATATTACAATACCAGTAAATATCAATATAAAATCATCGTACTTAGTGTAAAGTGTAGCAAAAATGTAAGTACTAAAAGACTATACCTACTCAATTCTTTATAATCACTTTTAACATCCTGGAACCTATTTTTAAGACATAGGTTAAAAGGAAGGTTTCAACATCTAGCTAATTAAAGTCATATGCTGTAAATTAATCTCTGTCTGCTCTATACTATGTGAACCATATTCCTGGAGAGGAAACTGGAGCAGACCCTGGAACATACACTCCTGAAATACTCCATCTTTCCTGACAGAACACTCCAAAAGTTAGGCATTTGGGTTATGCAACATAATGGCGTACAATTTCAATGGCTTTATTTTAACAGGCATCATTGAAACTTCCTGAGGACTTCAGAGCAGCAGGATAGTGTTGGGTTAAAAATCAATGATATCTCAAGAGGAGATATCAGTTGGGATGTTGTTTCTGGTTAGCCAAAGGAAAGAATGTTTGGGGGGAAGGAGTGCTATTGCCAGGGCGAAACTGCAGCGAGTGTTTATCTACAAGAGTTGCATCCAAGTATTGTAATGGAAAACAGGCGTCTTTAACATTACTTGAGTTTAGATTTATCTTTCACACCCTGGTTCCTCCTTCCCCACTGTGACCATGTCAACTACTACTACTGTTCCCACGGGGCATGCTGGGAAGTTACTGTTCGGTGCTCATGAAGGGGGCGTATGTGAAAAGTAGCAGAATAGAGAAAGTTTGAAAGAGCATTTTTGAGGAAGGGCAGCATGAACAGGGCAGCACAACAGCAGTGCTTAAGCCGAGTCTAGAGGGATTCAGTACCTGCTTCGTTTTCAAAGGCACTACTTTAAACTGCGCAAAGAGAAAGAGAAGGAGAGGAGGGAAGAGACAGAGGGAGTGAAGAACGTGAGGGAACCATATACAGGCCATCAGTCCACCACAGAGGAGAAAAAGTGTATCAAGGGAACAGGTAAGTCTTATGCTTCTTTATAGTGAGCGCCAGTGAGCATTAGACAGCTGGTCGTTGACGTCACTGGCTGTGTGAGTGTGTGTGTGAACAGATTGTAGTAACTAAACTGTCCTCTTACACACACACACACACACAAACACACACGCTCTTAAAAGAAATATGAGCAAAACAGTATAGACAACACCAGTGTTACTAACAGGAAAGCACTGATATGGGAATTTATTGATATGGGGGTGATATTTTTTGATGTTGAGACAAATTTGTACTAGATCAATCTGGATTTGCATTATGAAGAGAAATCCACATTCAAACTGCTGTGTAATTCTAGACTAGGCTTAATTCCTGTTCAGGGAAACTTCCTCTAAGTGTTGTTTTTTCATAATCATCTAAACATTCTGGTCTTCTGAAGTTTAACAAATACGAACACTGATTCAAAATTAAATCATCTTTGATTTTACTTTTGTCTGCCCATATCAAAATGATTCTGATATCATTGTGCATACCTAGCCACCACCATTAGTTTCTATATAACAAAAGCGAAACCAAAGTCTTAACAAAACTTAACAAGACCAAGAGTTAACAATCAATCAATAGCATTTCAAAGACACATCCTGAAGCAGAAATAGAGCAAGCTGTAAACAAAACAGCACCTCTGTGAGTAAAAGAGTTAGATGAATTACATGAACACATGAATATTACATCATTAAAGCCAGTTTAGAGCCGAGGCACTACATCTGGTGACCAGTACTTACAATTCCAGTGTTAGGATCCCTGGGATAGCCTGCTTTAATGAGTGGACGTGGAGGTGCGGGGGCATGTACAGGGATAGAGCTGCCAGTGTACTGCCGTGGCAGCACGTAAACATGATGGGGGAAATAAGGCTGGGAGATGGGAGTTTGGGAGAAGGAAACAAATATAACAAATGAAAATGAAACACAAAACTTGCAAAATGCAAACTGATAACAACATGATGTTCTTAGAGTAAAATGAACACACACACACACAGTTAATTAAAGTCACATGCTGTGACCTGCACACACCCACATCTCACGCACACTTTATGTGATGTGTTGAAATTCACTTTGTACAAACCCAAACTTAAAAAAAAACTTAAACAAATTGAAATAATAAAACCAAATCTAATCATGACAAATCATCAGGGAGTTGATAAATGGAGGAAAAGAAAACCTTCCAGTCTTTTAAAAGGGTTCCCCTCCACAAGATGTCCCTCATCCATTATGTGTTTTTAAAGGTTAAGTAGAACAACATCAGATCTAACTTCTTGAAGAACTACCTTCAAAACACATCAAAGATTTCTGTCTGGATCAGTCAAACATCCACAGTAATCTGCAAACAGTCAGACTGGGTGGAAATCTGACCCTGAGTTACTGCTCCAACTCTATGAACTACAAAAAATACAACAATACGAATGCTGAACCTAGCCCTGCCCTTTTCTAATGCAGAAATCAATGGTTACTAAATGTATTTAAGAAAGCATTTAAACTTGAATTGGTCCTTCTTATTGTGTTATTATTGTTATAGCGGCTGTGGGCGACAGGGACACTCACTCTGTTGTAGAAGGGATGCTGAGGGCCTGCCATGCCACTGTAGTAGGCGCTGTGGGGCTGAGGGGACACGCCGGGCGGGTTGTACGGCCCGTTGTAAGAGGCAGTTGGCGAGCAGGCAGAGGACTGCTGGCTGTAGATGGAAGTGGGGCGGGGTCCAGCTTCATGCAAGGGCAGTGTGGGATAGGTGACCCCTCCCATGTTCATCTGTTCACGAGCAGCACGCACGTCTGAACAGACAGGAAGCAAAATAGCAGCATTTCACCAAAGCGGCATTTTGCTGATTATGCAGCTGAAGCTGAAGAGGTGTATCGTACTGGATAACACTGCCTTCCCTGTGGCAGAATAGGGTTCAATTCCTCAGCCAGGTGCACTACACCAATAAGAGCGCTTGGACAAGACTTCTAATGTTACGTTCACCTGCATGTGTAACATGATTCAGATACACGTCGCTCTGGATAAGTGTGTCAGAAAAAGTGCACACATAAAAGCGATGGCTGCTGAATTGTACTTCAGCTCGTGTGATTTCAGAAAATTTGGCCATTATACATTGATGTTTGCTTAAAAATAAAGCTGTAGCATAGTAGATGGATAACAGAGAATAGATAAAAATACTTAAACATTTGATGTGAAAAATGTGAGGGTAGTATTTATAAACTATGAAAAAAAATAGAGACCACTTAAAACTGATGAGTTTCTTTGATTTTACCAAACTGAAAACCTCTAGAATATAATCAAGAGGAAGATGGATGATCACAAGCCATCAAACCAAGCTATACTGCTTGCATCAGGAGTGGCATAAAGTTATCCAAAAGCAGTGTGTAAGACTGGTGGAGGAGAACTTGCCAAGATGCATGAAAACTGTGATTAAGAATCTGGGTTATTCCACCAAATATTGATTTCTGAACTCTTAATGATCTTTTTTTCTTTACATTATTTGAGTTCTTTTTTGTTATTTTAGCCAATTCTAATTTTCTGCAAAAAATGCTCTAAATGAATATTTTTTATGTGGAATTTGGGAGAAATGTTTGCAGTTTATAGAATAAAACAAAAATGTATGTTTTACTCAAACATATACCTATAAATAGCAAGTAGCTTCAGAAACTGAAGTGGTCTCTTAATGTTTTTCAGATCTGTATTTACTTCACTTTGTGTTGTATCTTAACTTCTCTATTTATGTTCCTTCTGCCCAAATAATGCAGATTCTTACAATATTTCCAAAATGTTGGATGTGTTCACCTCAGCTCTCCTGCAAGCTACAATTGCCCAGATGTTCTAGTATCACCCAGTAGTCTCAGTCAAAACAAATACCGTATTTTTCGGACTATAAGGCGCACTTAAAAACTTTTAATTTTCACAAAAATTGACAGTGCGTCTTATAATACGGTGCGCCTTTTGTATGGATTTTACTCGTCAGGTTGTAAGGAGCAGTAAATACACACTCCGTGCAGCGTTATAGAGAGTTTCAGTGCTATACAGAGTCCAGAGCCGTGCAGCTCCGAGGCTGAGCAGCAATAGCATTAGCTAGATGCTAACCGCTAAGCTAGCTAGCTTATTCACTGAGATCAGTATTATCTAAATTTTACTCGTCAGGTTGTAAGGAGCAGTAAACACACACTCCGTGCAGCGTTATACAGAGTTTCAGTGCTATACAGAGTCCAGAGCCGTGCAGCTCCGAGGCTGGAGCAGCAAATAGCATTAGCTAGCTTATTCACTGTTCAGAGATCAGTATTATCTAAATTTTACCCGTCAGGTGTAAGGAGCAGTAAACACACACTCCGTGCAGAGCCGTGCCGCTCCGAGGCTGGAGCAGCAATAGCATTAGCTAGATGCTAACCGCTTAGCTAGCTAGCTTTTTCACTGTTCAGAGATCAGTATTTTCTAAATTTAGCACTTTTAATACTGCTGGAGCAGTATTATTAGAGTTAGATGCTAATCGCTAAGCGTTCACCGTTCAGAGGTGAGTTATCGGCCTGTAAGTCTGTGCTGCTTTGCCTGGCTAGCATTAGCTAGATGCTAAGCGCTAACTCTCTCAGAGGTGAGTTTTATCAGCCTGTAATCTGCTTGTTTACCGTGTTAAAACAAGCTACGGGGGACGAATCGCTAGCTAATATCTCACTGTCTTACCAGAACACGCAGGATTACTCAGTGTAACGCTGTCGTTTAAGTTTGGGTTAACTTTACTAGTTTAGGTGACTAGCTAGCGTGCTAGCGGATAGCTATGCTAACGCTGGTGCAGCAAGCCTTAGTGGACATCTGGAAATCTAAGCTTACTGTAAATAAACTGAAGCACGTTACTCACCCAAATAAACAGTTTTCAGGAGAGGAATCTGTGTAGATTAATATCCAGCACTCGTTTGACTTTGAAAGAGCTAGATTTGTATACGGAGACGCTCCACCGGCAAGCGACCACCCCCGGTGGGGGAAGGGAAACATGGCGCCACCCCTGTTCACTTTGATATAGGCACCCTTTCTAGTGTCACTTAACGCGCCTTATAATGCGATGCGCCCTATGTATGGAAAAATAGCAGAAAATAGGCGTTCTTTGATAGTGCGTCTTATAATACGGTGCGCCTTATAGTCCGAAAAATACGGTAGTAAAAAGTTCATCTGCAAATTTCTTACCTGCTATGATCTCTCTTAGCTTGGGGTCCAGATTGACTGTGCAGGGGAGGAAGGTGCGGATGTCTCGAGCAGCCAGCACTGGGGTGCGGGAAGACAGGAACACCTCAAAGCTCCGCACGTCTCCATCTATCTCCAACAAGGGTTCCACATCTTTAGTGGTAGGAATGTTCTTGGAAATCCTGCCACAGTAAATGACAGAGGGGGTGAAAGTAAGTCTCAGTAAATTTTAAACTTCTAGAACTTTCTCAGCTCATTTGGAACTGCTAAAACGGAGACTTTCAGAAACAATGCAGGCCTCTGTGCGGTTGACCAAGAAGGCAGCTTTTGCACAGTCTGTGGCAAAATTACGTTGAGTCTCCAAATAAAACACAGACTTGATGGTTTTATTGAAAATGAAATTGATGCACATTGATGCACAACTCATATATAAACTGAAAAACTTCATTTAGTGTTGTGAAATTGGGAGGAGTGTGGAGATAGCCAGTGTCAACACAACAAGGTAATATTAAGGTCACTTTAAAAGCCAAACCACGTATTTTACAGACGCAGCATTCCGACGTTTCAGTTTATGAAGACCTAGGGACAGAGGCAAACTCATTTGAGGGGCACGCAATCCAATGTCAAGAGGTCTGGACCATATTTTACTTGAACTCCAGACTCTGTCAGCACTTCTTCTGAAAAGATGCATGAAGATCATAATTTACTAATGGAGAAAAAAAAATACAACAATGAGGTTCACACAGTGCTATATCTGTGCCAGTTAACATCTCTAGATAACATCATGTTCTATCTTACGAAGACACTGTGACATTTAGTAAATTCCATACAGGATAGAACACCATCTGTGGTGTTATAAATACCAGTTTGGCAACGATTCCCCTAAAATGTATATAAATTATTGGATACAGTCCTATGTAAAAATGTCAGGACCCCATGGTCAAATGACACATTTTGATGATGTTCTAAGAGCACAGGAGCGATTAAATCATGAACAAAAAAACAAACTTACATATGGCATTTAAGTAATATCTGTCAAGCATATGATATTTTACAAGGTACCAATATTTGGCCTCTTCTCAAAGGTTTATGAATTTTATATTTACTGATATGCACTAAAATTACCCTGAGCCTAGAAGTTGTCTGACACACTTTTCTCTTAATTAAGAAGAGGGGGTTAAAGCTGATGTCCGTAAGTTTTGTGATTTGGGGGATTTAGGTGATGCAGTCTCCTTTCAGAGCAGATGAATCCGATTCCAGGTTATGTTCAGTCAGAGAGAGAGAGCGAGAGAGAGAGCGCTCAGTCAGAAACTTCACTCCTTCGTTTCTTTGTTTTTACTATAAGTGAATTGAGGTACTCAGTAGGGATGGGCGATATGGCTTTAAAATAATATCAGCATATTTTATGGTATTTTCAAGATAACGATACTTTTGGCCACATGATTTTATTATTGCATGCAATATGATATGGCTAAATGAGATATAATATATATTTTTTATCAGATTTGTAACAGAAGTCAATGATCTAGAATATCATGATACTAGTAATGCACTCCAAATATCTCCATATATCCAAGAAGAAAAATAAATGATGCTGGACAGATATAATCTACTTTTAAAAGATATATAATGAAAAATTAGAACAGTGTGAATTTTTCTTTTGCTAAAAACGGCAAAAAAGTAGAACCCTGATGTGATAATTAGGAGTGGGTAATATGGCACCATATTTCAGGGTATAATATTGTTCACAATATAAAAAATTTTGGGGGATATTATCACGTACGATACGATATGGCACACCCCTAGTACTGAGGTCTAAGTTTCCCTCTCTGAAGTCTCCATTGCCCCACCAGCTGCTCGTGTTCAGTAAAACTGAGCTGGATCCTCTTTTAGAGGCTGTACATGTGCTGTAAGTGCGTAATGACGCATAACTTGGCCAGAAGAACTTTCGCGAAAAGCGAAACGACACCACCGTTTTTAAAATTAATATATTAGCTTTAGCAGAAATGAACGTTCCAGCACACTGGTACCATTAAACACAATATTTTATCCATTGTCCACTCAGAAATGCCTCTGCTTTCAGTTTAGAAAAAAATAATACAGACTGCCACTTTAAATACTTGATACCACAGTAAGAACAACTGAATTTCTTTACCTTTCATATATTGTTTTAAGTGTGGCCTGGTCAGGTATACCGTCTGTCTCCTCTAGGTAAAGAATAAGCCAGGATGTGCGGTAAGGCCACTGCTCTGTCAAGTTGATCCAAGACGCCAGCCGGTCCCAGTTGAAACTAATCTGATTGGCCCTCAGTAAACGGCCTGCACAAAGAGGAGCACAATTAAGAGCACTGAGAAGGGTTCTGAGTTAAAAACATGAAAGAACACATCTGAAGGAAGTTCTTACCTGTGACAGACACAATGTTTAGCAGTCTTCTCATGGTCTGAGGGCTGATGTCACTGAACCAGTCCTCAGTAACCAGCAGCTTGGTCAGGTCAAAAGACATTTGACGTGTGACTGACCTCTGCATCTGTCGCCGTCGGTACGTGTCCTGAAGAGAGTTAAAGAGATCATGTATCATCAGCTTCAGACATAATGTCTACATTCAAAAGAAATCATACATATTCTTAGAAGGCATCTGTCACATGTTTGAAGGCCAAACCAGGGGAGGGTTACACTTTTATCTGCGTTATAATATTAAAAAAAATAAATTCTATAAAAAGTATATGGTAATATTATTAGACCTAACACATCATGTGGCAGGACATATTATTGGATTAGCTTCATTGGATTACAGTGAAAGTTACTGTGAAAAGACATCAATCTTTATTACAAGTTAGGTTAAAAATGACCTACAGTACAATAGAGGAGACAATTAAATTTGTCTTCACAAATTTAAAAATAATTGGTTTCTCAGCAGAAATAGTGACAGCGAAAATCAGATCAAATGACCTTCACATGACTATTAACGCTAGTGTTACGTACCAGAGAAGCATGTATGTTTTTTTCCTTTGGTCTTGTTTTTTTTTTAACTTCTTTCTAGTTTTTTTCTAACTAGATATGTACCCTTATCAGGTGCAGAGTAAATCCAATAGACCACTGAAGTCGTGTCGTCATTTTGTAGTCGGCGCCATGTTGTTTATGCCCATATTTGGGTTTCCGTGTATAAGCCGTCCATGTAAATGGCGACTTTCAATGAGCTTTTCAAAAACTCTGTCTCTGTCACATTCTGTGGTGAATAAATATGTTCAGAACCCTGTACGTTTTATTCTGTGTACATTTACCTACTAAATATCACTGGATACTCTAAATTTCGTGATCGTTTAAGGGTAGTAATTAGAAAAATGCTAACTTTAAGCTAATGCTTAACTGACGTCACAGCACAGCGGCTGGAAATGACCCCAGACTGGATTCTGCATAACAACAGCGAACTCCGGTCAGATCACGTTTTGGATTATTATGCTTCTTCACAGAGGATCATTAAAGCATTTAAACAGGTGACAACTCTTTCAGTAATGTTGAGCAGTGTGATGTTGAGCAGTGTAGTCTGTGTTAGAGCTTTAAAAGGCAGATAATAAGAGAAAGTGGCTCTCAGTTTAGCAGCGCTTCCACAAGGGGTTTAGTATTTAATTACGGCCATTAGTTTATACAAATTACAACACCTGACCCAAATAAACAACTAACTAATCAACTAACTACCTGCCCTCACTGAGGCGACAACAAACCAGAAACACCAATTTATTTCACTGCATAATAAAGAGGGTAAATGTTAAAACGTGTTACAGCTGGTTCTGGAGTATCACTGACCTGTTTTAGTGATTTAACGCTGTTACACTCTCAGCTCTCCTCAGTAAGCAGAGTTAGTTCATTAGTTGGATCAGCTGTGTTTAAAATGTTCCCAACTTACGGCCGGAGTTCTCTGGTGTTGCGCCAAAAATAGTCTCCTGCTAATCTCTGCAGCGGCGCTGGGAGGTCAGTTCACTCCACTGTAGCATTAGCTTAAAGTTAGCATTTTTCTCATCACGACCCTTAAACAATCTCGTAATTCAGAGGATCCAGTGATGTTCAGGGGTAAAATGTACATAGAATAAAACGTACAGGGGTCTAAACAGATTTATTTACCACAGAATGTGACAGAGACGTGTTTTTGGAAAGCCCATTCATTTTTCTCATAGGGAAAAACCACTTAGACACAGAAGCCGTATGAGGACTACAGAATGACGCATGACTTCAGTGGTCTATGGTGCCTATGCTTTTTAGCTGCACTATTCTGTCCACCAATCAGGGCTAAATATTTCTGATGAAGGCGGGTCTTGGGAAAAAAAAGGACGTATCTAAGAGAAGCAGTATAACAGTAAAGTCTTTTTGCTTGTGGTTTATCAATGCTGAAAGCTAACTATGTTTTCCTCTAACTGCTTAGTCTTTGTTTTTTTCTCTCTCTCTGTACTATGTTGTACCATCAGGTTGGGAAATGCCTGCCTGATGAGCTTACCCTGCGATTAAGTGCCGTCTTGCTACCCAACTTAGCTGCTTCACTCAGACTGTGCTGGGACAGCTTCCTGTCCAGCTCCTCATGCCAGCCTGCAGGAACAAGGCACAGAGCAAATGTAAGAATATAACAGGCAGCAAAATGCATAAATATTTTTTTTTTTCAGTCAATTCACAACTAAATTCAATCGCTTGCAGACTACTATTACGTGTCTGCTCTATTTGATGAAAATAGCCCCTTAGTCAGATAACACTACTGACCTTCAGAGTTTCCGGTCTCTCCATTAGCCGGAGCCGGTGCACACATCTTCTTAGCACTGCTAAGGCCTCGGCTGTTGAGGAAGACGGGCAGGTGCACTATGTTGCGCATGTAGTCATGGCCATTGATGTTGGAATCGCGTAACACACTGTTCAGGTTCTGGTTGATGGCTTTAATGATTATGTGAGGGTCACTGGCAAAGATGGAGATAAAGGGGCCTTTAGAGAAGAGCACCCTCACCTGGAGAATCAAGAGGAGAACACAATGAGGATGATTTAGCATTGTCTAGTGTTGCAAAAGGCAGAAGGCACAGCAGTAGAAAACTGAAAACTTGATAGGACAATACTGTGGCTACGAGAAAATGCCCTGGAGCCCTCAAACTCAAGAAAAAAATCAAATATGATCTAATGTTAAATCTCTTAATTACACAACAAATGCAGGAGCAGGCATATTCATGAAGTCCTGTCATAACTAATTTCTGACTTATTTACTGATTTGTTTTTATTAATTATAATAAACAAGCTCCTACTGGCTGCTGTATGCGCTAAGGTAGCAGTTCTGCCCCCTACTCCTAACACACCAGAAGACAGTGGTACCTGGGAAACTCACCGTATCTAACATTTGCAGAACTTTGTCCTGCTCACAGGAGTCCAGACCATCTATGATGACAACTAGACGTGTTTGATTCTGAGTGAAGCTGTCAATGGTCTTTGCCATCTTTGCCATGAGTTCCACTTCACTCTTAAGAACCTGAAGAAGAACAAAAAGACATATACTATTCTCAGAGGATGTGAGTAATGTGTATATTTAGGATTTATAAATAAATGCCTCCAATTACTAAAAAAGACAAATCTACATATGCAATGTTTTTAGGTGTGGTCATATTAACCAACCTTCATGAAGCCTTCACTCTTGAGTTTGTGCATCTTATTAGCAGCACTGTGTAGCCTCTTCCTCTGAGAGTTCAGCACTGAATCCGTCACCTGCCACCAAGTGCGGCAGTTCAGCAGCACAGCCAGGCCCACAACGCTGACCATGGCTACCAGTATTGCATTCACTGTCTGGTTTTCGCCATCCACCTTGAAGATGGCCAGCAAGGCCATGCCTGTGATCAGGCACACCAGGATGAACAGGAAGATGACGAAGGATGGGATACAGCATGTCTTCTTCCATTTCTTTTTACCTGATGTCAGACAAAGGCATGACAATCGCACAATAATCAGATGACATGGTCTCATAGATTTTTCAAAAAACAAGGACAGATTTGTTACAAATTCTTGCACCCAGCACCTTACTTCACACTGTACATGCACTTTACTCATGATTACTCTGTCACATACTGGACTATTTCCTCACTTCCACACACACACTCTAGATATCTGCACATCTATATAGCATCGTAAATGTATATATTCAGTCTTCCTCTGCATATTTCTGTCCAATACCATATGTCCATATGTCTATAGTGTAAGTCACTGTGTGTATTGTTATTGTGTGTATTGTGGATATTGTAAAGTTATCTGTATATTCTATTATATCTTATTATTCAACTTCATCGTAAATATTGTTCTCTGCATACTAGTGGGAACCTGCACTCAAGTTTTTCACTTACATGTACACCTGTACTCTTTGACGTGACATTAAAAAATCTTGAATCTTGAATTTGGAAATCGCTAAAAAATAAACCTTTACCTTGAGTGTCCTCTGTCTTAAAGACCCTAAAAAGTCTGGAGGCCATAAAACCAAACTCTCTCTCGCAGGCATCTGAGAGAGTGGCAATCATTTCAGCCATAGAGGTCTCTCCACCCACACTGGAGAGCCTATTATAGTCTGTGAACAGGAACCTGGAAACATAAAGCAGTTATGGCCATTCTGTTAAGTTGCACAGTTACTCTTTGGTCCATTCAGTTTTAGTACAGTGCAATTTTTCAAGAAGCAAAGGCAATGAAAGCATCATGTATAGGCCTACAAGAAAAGTGCTTCCAATTCAGACATTAACTGCTTTAAAACACAAAAAGGCAGTTTACATTATTTAGAGCATTGGCATTCGCCATTTATGACATAAATATATTTTGTATTCAATCAACCACAAAAAAAAGTATCTACCTAACAGGCAGCGCTCGTGTGGTCTGCTCAGGCAGCTCTGGAGGGTTAACAAACATGAGTTTCAGCAGTAACTCAAGGTAACCAATGTGGCGGGCGAGCCGAGTACTTAGAACCCAGGCCCAGTTCCAGCTCTCACCCTCACGCCTGCTCCCAAAGTACACAACCACTAAAATTTAAAGAGAGGGAGAGAAAAACAGAACAAGCTCATTATTTACAGATGCTTCTTCATCATATCCAGACGTTATAAAAAAAAAAAGGTAGAGCATGAGAAATGAATGGTACTATACTGCCCTCTAGTGCAACTAATTTGCAATCACCTACTCAACAGCAAAACACAGTCAAAGATGAGGTATAAAGTAAATGCTTACCAAAAAACACATAAAGCAGAGCCAGAAGGCTAAGGGAGACAGCGATAGCCAGTTTGGGGTCCACAGTGAAGCCGAGCAGCAGAGCCACAGAGCCACAAAGCATAAGAGACAGGAACACCACTAGCCAAGAGAACTGAAACAGAGGCTCAATCTGCTGCCCTGCAAATGTCTTCATCTCATCTTAAAAAGGGAGAAAAGAAAAAATATATATTATACATTATCCTGTAGTTCATACAAATGTATCTCTGTGAAATAGCAACTTAATAGGAAATTCTAAGTAATTTAATAATTTTTTATTCAAGTTATTGCAAATGGATTTCATTAAGTAAAATGTAGTCATTTTAATTGCTCTACACTTCATGACATGATAATGTAAACACAATGTACAAAGCTTTGCAAAAGACTGTATATTAAATAACGCAAGGAAAGTAGTCTTGGCTAAAGAAAAAAACAAGAAATGGTTTAAATAACAAAAAATATGCAGAGCTTTCAGACCTCAAATAATGCAAAGAAAACAAGTTCATATTGATAAAGGTTTAAGAGTTCAGAAATCAATATTTGGGGGAATAACCCTGGTTTTTAATCACAGTGTTTATACATCTTGGCATGTTCTCCTCCACCAGTCTTATACACTGCTTTTGGATAACTTCATGTCACTCCTGATGCAAAAAGTCAGGCAGTTCAGCTTGGTGTGATGACTTGTGATCATACATATTCCTCTTGATTATATTCCAGAGGTTTTCAATATGGTAAAATCAAAGAAATACATAATTTTTAAGAGGTCTCATTTTTTCCAGAGCTGTACATATGATATTTTTTTTAGTTTACTTATATGCCATTTACTTTCTTCCAGTTCTGTGTAAAACCTTGCATTGCTCCCTAGCACTTACCCTCAAGTTTTTTGAGCAGAAAGGACTTTCCACTGCCCCACTGGGCGTACAGGCCCACACAGATGGGTGGCTGCATTGTTGGCTCACTCAGGATGTCCGCCAAGGCGCTACTATATAAGTCATACCCCAGCATGTCCCCATCTGACTCAGTAGGGGACAGGTGTCCTGAAGGTGACAAAACACAGATGAGCAAAGAACTGACAGATTTTCAGAATTGATTTAATTAAAATCTGAATCAAAGCAAAGGGACACAAACTCACTGGCTCCAAATATCTGAGTGAGGATGCTCTTTTGGTGACTGCAGTCAATATTGTATGGTGTCTCTCCAGCCTTATTGGGCCTGTAGAGCAGACGGCCATCTTTAGGGTTGCGAAGAAGAAGCTCAGCCAGCCTGCGGCTCCGCCCACGAATGGCAATATGGAGAGGTGTGTCCCCTTTCTATGAGTGAGATAAAGTGACAGGTCAAATTACATAACACAGCAAATAAAAAGACAATATTTACATAAAATGCATAAATGTATAAAATTTATTCTTGCCTTATCCACAGCAGACACCTTTGCTCCTTTGTCCAGGAGTAGTTCTACTATATCAATGTTTCTCATCTTGGTGGCTTTGATTAGGGGAGTCTCAGAATCCTAATAAACAAACAGGTAAATGATTGAACATTGCAGGCTTAATTTAAAAAGGTAAAAATGAAGAACAGTCCAGATTTATCGTAAAGGGTGATTATAGGTCTTACTGTACCTTAGTGGTGGTTTCTGTATCAGGGTTACACTGTAGGATGTCTCTGACCATGGTTGCATTACCCTTCTCCACAGCCCAGTACAGAGCTGTCTTATTGTCCTGGTGCAAATAAACGGATGGTAAATAAAGTGTAAATTGTGCTTTCCTTTGTGTAGATGTACATATTTATATGCTACCCTTCATTGCTCTTTTAAATATGATTTAATATACATAGTTTTATGATTAACTGTCTATTAGATGTCAAGTTGGATTACCTGGCCTCTGATGTCGATGTCAGCGTACTTATGCAAAAGAGCTCTCACAATCTCAACATGGCCACCCCTCACGGCTCCAATCAGTACCGTGTCACCACTCTAAAGGGTTAAAACAAACACAAAAACATACTAGATAAAAGCCAAACTTTGCATTTTAAAATGACCAAATAATGTTGTTATTTTTTGTTGGTATGTCTGCTGGGATGGTAAACATATTCAGTGTTTAATACATGTTTTTGTTTCTTTGAAAAGCAACAAAGAAAACACATTTAGGCTATTTAATATATAATATGGTCAAAATGGGCAATTAATGACAACATAAGAAAAAGCTTATTTTATTTTTTAGTCTTTGCCCAAAGATTTAATTTTGGTTTGTTTTTAGTTTCAGGGCAATCCTAATGATTTGTGACATTTTTCATGGAAAAAATGCCACATAAATAAAATATGACTTTAACTTAATTTCCTTCATGATGAATACCATAAACCATAAATTTAACAAATAATTACCCTGTCTGGAATGTTGACATAGGTGCCCGCATCCAGCAGGTCCTGTACTATCTCAGTGTAGCCCTCCTTAGCTGCAATCATCAGGGCAGTGTTGCCATCCTTATCAGTCATGTTGACATTTGGGTTCCTTTTCAGAAGTTCCTTCACAACCTCAGTGTAGCCTCCTTTCACAGCCACGATTAGAGCAGTCATGGAGTTCTGAGCAGAAAATAACAGAACATCAGGCAAATGATAAAGTAACACTAATCACAAAATTAAGATACAACAGTCAAAGTTGGTTCTGTATGAATGTAATGTACTTACTGCCCCCTCCTGGTCAACATCAGCTCCATTCTCCAGCAGATGCATAACACACTCATAGTGTCCCTTTCTGGCAGCCCAGATCAGTGGAGTGGTGCCATACTGAGAGGAACATAGGCTTAAGTCATTTAAAAACTCAACACAAACACTTAATCAACCAGTTTCAGATGTTCTAGTTGAAAAGAAGCTCACCTTATCAGAGCAGTTGACTTTGGCATCATGCTTCAGCAGGAGCTTGACGATTTCAGCATGACCTCGGCCAGCAGCCCAGATGATAGGGTATACACTGTACTGTTAAGCAAAGGTAACAGGATATATATAAAATACATAGATGGCAGGTTTTGTTTACTATACTATGGAGAGTATAATAAAGCCCTGTCCCATGTTATATTTGATAAGGTCTTTTTCAGTTTACCTGTCCTGTTGTGTTGGGATTGGCTCCATTCTCCAAGAGGACCTTCGTTACCTCCACCCGACCTTTATATGCAGCCCACATAAGAGCAGTCCAGCCCCCCTGCACAATACAAACAGTCTTCTATTGAAATATCGGTATGCTTTTTAAATATCAAAAGAGCACTTCCTAAATTATATTATTATGTTATATTATATCTTTAATGACACTGTAATGAAGCAAATATCCTAAAAAATAAAATGTTATAAAGCTCTCTCGGGTTCATATAAGAAAATACTGTTCAAATATACTGTACTGTGCAAACATCACATCTAAGTATTTTTAGATATACGATTAACAGTGTAGTACCTATTTAATCCTAGTCTAAATAACAATTCAACATAATACTTAAAAAAAAAAAAAAAAAAAAAAAAAAAAAAACACTTTTCATTTATCTTTGTATAGAAGGCAGTCGCTGCTTAAATTGTATTTAATAGATTTTAAAATAAAACCATTAAAAGGATTTATGTGCTTAAAGCCTCCATAAACGTTTGTTCTATCTGCAATATTGACACTTATCTGTACAACTGCACTCCTGGACACTCTAGACACTTTAGAAAATACCATTGTACATCTGTACATATGCACTACTGGACACTAGCTACTTTACTAAATACCTATATATGCACATGTTTATTCTGTATTGTCACTGTCATTATTCAGTTTTATAAACTTATTCCTGTACCTCTTACACATTGTTTTCCCATCTTTGTACTGTCTTTTTATCAATTAGATCTTAATGCATATTTTTACAGTTTTTTTTATTTATTGTATACAGTGCCAATTTGTAGATGTTCTTTGCACTCTTTGTATTAAGTTAGATTTTTAAAGCATAGTTAAATTGAATTCTTTGAACAGAATATTTTATAATATATAGTTATTGTTAATAGTAATATATAATAATTATTAAAATGTGTATAAATGTATTAATAATAATAATAATAATAATAATAATAATAATAATCATTTGTATTCATGCCTCATTGCAATAAGTGAAATCTCAATTACAATGAGGCCATGCCAAATCAATTTTTGGGATGGAGTTTTCACAATAACCCATTGGTAAAAACATTAGTAGTGACAATATTAAAATAAGCAAGCTATAATAAATTCACTGAATCTCTGAAAAAATGCGTAAGCATTTATGTTTTTATAAACGTATTGATTGCTTGGGGCCAAACAATAGCAGTCAATCAAGGGGTTGTCGTTTTTATTCTCCTATTTGGGTCAAAGCATCATTTGAATCAACCATATTCAGCTCCACAATTATGTTTTATGATATTTGGGCATCCCTGCAAAACTAAGCATGTCTGGTATCAAGATTAATAATTAGTTACCCAAAAACACCAGCTTAACTCGTCAGAAAAAAGCTTGCAGGAATAGCTCGCCCTGGATGTTTTTATTGTCCACAAATAACTCTTTTAATCTTTAATCAGTGTCTCACCATGTCTCTGTGTTCAATGTAAGCACTGCTGTCCAGCAGCTCTTTCACCACCTCCACATGCCCCTCCTTAGCTGCTGAGATCAAAGCAGACCAGCAGTCCTATGGGAAAGAAGCAGACAGACTGGTCACCATGGAAACTGCAGTATGATTGGTCTCTGTCACCATGGAAACAGTGATATAGAGTGTGGAGTGGAAGAGCTGGAAAAAAAAAAAAAAGCATCAAGGTGTGTCTGTTTTTCCTTACAAATGGCAGATCCATTACAATAGACAGCTGTCCAGTGGAGGTGACCTTTATTAGAATCTACATATGGGGCATGTCTGAAGCTTATAAAACCGCAGTGCGAAACATTCCCTCACCACATCGTCCAGGTTGACATTGGCACCTCTCCTGATGAGCTCTTGGATAATCTCCAAACTGCCCTGCTCTGCAGCCAACATTAGAGGAGTCTGTCCATTCTGAGAGAGAGATAGACAGACAGACATATGAGCTATAATGATTAGGAGTGTGCCATATCATTCTGTATACAATAACACTGTTATAATTTTTGAAAAAATATAAGAAAAATATCTATTTTGTTATAATGGTATTCTGTTTTAAAATCAGTATAATCTGCATTTGTCTCGTATAGTTGTTTATGTTTGCAGTTTATATGCATGCATTAAAAATTCTGAACTTCAGTATTATAGTACAATCTTTCAGAGTCAATGATGTTTAAAACTGTTATACTAAATAAAACATATAATGGTACTACAATATTTATTTTGTCAGAGTAGTGTATTTTTCTTCTGTCATTTTACCCAGAATATCACTAATGCAAAATGATATTGAATTGTTGTAAAATTATCTTAGGGCTATATTGCCCACCCCCATTTGTGATGCAAGTGACACAAATAAATCTGATTAGAGTAAAAATAGAAATCGCAATTGCAACTGCAATTAATTATGGTCTGTACAACAATTCATTATTCACTTACATCACTGCGACCATCCACCTCTTTGAATTTCTCGAGGTGGGCTTTGAGGGCAGCCAGGTTCTCCTCTTCCACATAGCTGAAGAGGTTCTGGATGGCCATAGTGGTCATCTTTATAGAAGTGGTGGTATCCATGATTGCTCCTCAGCTCTGGGCACCTTGAACAGAAATACAAAATCTCATTTGTGATTTTTGAAGACACAGACATATATCATTCTTACTGTCTACTGACAGACACAGCTTGGTAAAGATTGGAATATAAAAAGGACAGCTATTATTATAAACAAAAAAAAAAAGAACAAAAAAAGATATGAGATGAAAAGAAAGTGGTTTCAGAAAGGACTGATAATTTAACACAGAAAGAATCTGTTGACAGGACTATAAGCATACTGTTTTCCTGCTTGAGTGACAGTTGGCATCTGACCACCTGGTCCCCAGCGTGCCATTTGAAATGTCAGGAGGAAAGAGTCTGGCTTAATGCCAGGTTGAGATAACCCAAGAACAGCTCCATGTTCTCAGTGCCCAATGAGATAACAGTATGTCTGCTCCCTGCATTCACCAGCCATCTGTTATAATGAGCTATTTCTCTTTAGTAACATAGCTAACTCTCCAAAACACACACAGCCAGGACAGCGCCTTACGTAGGACTGAGGCAACTGATACCAAGAGTGTGGAAGGCAAAACAAATAAGCCTAAATGACAGGCTCTATTTGTAGGCAATAGCCTAACAGTAGGTGTATTTACTGTGTCACCATTGTGGAATGAGTCCTTCCCATGTCGGGAAGAAAAGAGTGCAGCAAAATGGTGTGTCAGTGGCGTACTGCAAAAGTCTGACAAACACACCTCAGAGATCCCCCCCCCCCCTTATTCCAATCTTATATTTATGAAGAACACTGCAAAACAGGCATGGTCTGGACCAATAAACTCACAAACAGTTTTACAAGAATCGAATCTAATAACTATTGATAAAATAATACAGACTAAACAGACCAGCAAATGAACCAATTATATGCTTCACAACAAAGAAAACACCTCTGCAAAAGTGCAAACACGAAAAACGGTAAACAAGCCATGCCGTTCACCGCTCCAAACAACAGCACGTCTTAAATAAAACACACACATCTCCACTCACACATGACATTCAGATTTAGACTTGAGCTTAAAATTACTATAACTGCATGTGGTCTGACATGCTGTATATACATGATGTTCGAGCCTGACACAAATAATAATTGAGCTTGGAACAACAGGCTGGTTCAACAGACAGGCAACAGTATCCTTTTATCACTGATAAACAAAACCTGACTTACGATGACCAGACGCAATCTGACACCATACATTACTTTCCTTGCTTACAAGTGGAGTAGCACCCTGTCGCTCTTCTCTGAACACCTAGGCAATATCTCTCCCATGGTGTGGGTCGGACGGTGTGTGGGGGTGTGTGGGGGTGTGTGTGTGTGTGTGTGTGTGTGCGTGTGCATGTGTTTGTACTGCTGCTACGGAATGGCATCATGTGTTATTCATGACCACAAGGACTCGTTTAATGCTGTGAAATACTGGCAGCCTATTCTGAAGGCATTGTTTCAGATCTTTAATTTATATCAAAGAAAAATAGGTCAGAAAACAGTGAATAAAGCCAGAGTTGATAAAAAGCTGCAATATATATATATATAGCTCTTGGAAAAAAATAAGATACCACTTAGAAATGAGTTTCTTTGATTTGACCAAATTGAAAACCTCTAGAAAATAATTATGAGGAAGATGGATGATCACAAGCCATCAAACAAAGCTGAATTGCTTGACTTTTGCACCAGGAGTGGCATAAAGTTATCCAAAAGCAGTGTGTAAGACTGGCCATTTCTCATTTTCTGTAAATAAACGCTCTAAATGACAATATTTTTTTATTTGGAATTTGGGAGAAATGTTGTCCATAGTTTATAGAATAAAACAACAATGTTCATTTTACTCAAACATATACCTATAAATAGCAAAATCAGATTCAGAAACTGAAGTGCTCTCTTATTTTTTCCATATATGTATGTATATAAAAAATGTATTTATATGTGTGTGTGTGTGTGTGTGTGTGTGTGTGTAGAACTAGCCAAGGTGAGGAGAAGGTTAAGGAGGCTGCAGTGAATATACAGTGAACCAGGCACCCAGTCAACAGAAAAGCACTTAAGATGCTACAAATTGATGGCTTATCTAGACTAACTAAATTTAATATGCTAGTTTAAGTATATGAAGGCAGTAGCGCTAGTGCGGCGGATAGTGTAGAAATAGCACATTAATTTTGCTTACGTTAAATAAATAATAAACGTGTTACACCCACCTATTCTCACATTCCATTACTGTTATCACTCAGCTAAGCCCTCGTCCAAACACTTAACTAGATGTCTTAAAATATGACAAAAGCCTGTCTGCCTGTAAATGAATATCACAGCTGTTAGTTAGCTAGGTCATCTCAGGTGGTTTTGTTCACAGAAGGTGGACATATCACTTACTAACCCGGACACTGAGTGTTTATTGCCGCTCACTCCGAGTCTGACTGGATGCTAACTAGGTTAGCCAGCTTAGCTAACCTACAGCTAGCGCTAATTAGCTAAGCTAGCTATCCGCGAACACTCCGCGTCAGGCGGCGGCTGCCTTTATTCTCCTCTTTTAGAGAAACGAGGACTCGACTGAAATATAAATACATATAACGTTATATGTTATAGTTTACCGCTCTGCTCCGGAGCTCCGGTCGGTCCGCCCGACGCGGCTGAAGGAGAGGAGCGCTGAAGGCTTCAGTCTGTTCTCAGACTGCGGGCTGTCAATCAAACAGCATCAACGGTCAAAACACTGAAAACACCCCCGATATATACAGCCTGCACACCTACCGTACAGCACAGAGACAGAGAGAGATTCAACTCCGCGCCGAGGGGAGGTCTGATCCGTGTTCCTGTGTTTCTCCTATCGAGCCCGCACTGTCTCTCTACTCCCCATCCCCAACAACAGCCATCTTGGTGGAGGAGCGACACTGAACAACAGCTTCTCCTCCTACTGCTCCTACCAGCCGAGCCTGACGTCAGAGGAGAGCCGGGGAAAACAATAGAAAAAAAGAGAGAGAGAGAGAGAGAATGAATTACTCCACTTTATTATTACAGAAATAATCATCTTATTTACAACATACACTCTATTCCATTAATTAACATTACTAAACAGAACAAGACAGCAGCTCTTGCCCGGATACCAATAAATACCTGTCCACCCTCTTGCTCAGGGAGATATAACACCGCGGCCCTCACAAAATGTTCCCTGAGCTTTATCCACCAGTGCTCTCTGAATATCATCAATAAGTCCCCTGGGTGGCTTAAGCACAGTGAATTTATGCCACACAGCTGATGGCGATAAGGTCAAAACTCGACCCGAGCAACCATAAACATCTAGACAATAATGCATGGATTTCTCCAATAACCCTTCCCTGTTCTTTGCCCTAACTTTATTCCTCCCTATCCAGACTTTCAACCCCTTTCAGCGAAATCCTTTTTCTAATGTTTAATGACTGCAATTCCACACACCGCGTGTTAGACCACATAACTACACAGGTTTGCACTGAACTAAAGGACTTAGGTCAGTGGAGTATTTGTTCTGTTGTGTTTTTCCCTTCCTGGACAGGACGCTTTCAATGAGTAATAGAAGGAGCATCATGGCTCCCATCAAAACTCATTTCAAAGTGTACCCATGTCTGGTAAAAGTACAAAACAATGTAGTTTTGCCAGCTGTACAGTTTGTAATAGTGATTTTAGCATTGCCCACAAGGGACTAAATGATTGCAAAAGGCATGTTGAGGCGAGTTAATGTGTGACCTGGCTCCAAATCCAGCTCCAGGGGAACCTACCTGAAAGTAGTTTTTGCAACTTGTGGTGTCTGTAAGGCAGAGTTTTCTCAGTGTCTTGAAGGAGTTCATGGAGGTGCTGAAAAATAGTTGCTGCTTTTCCTTTACTCTCTGCTCCAGCTCATGCCAAAGCACACATCTCAGTTGGGTTTATAGGTCAATGTATTGTGATGTTCAAACACTTTTTTTGTTTACTATGTAATTCCATATGTG
The DNA here is from genome assembly GCF_023375975.1 of Astyanax mexicanus. Lineage (NCBI taxonomy): Eukaryota > Metazoa > Chordata > Actinopteri > Characiformes > Acestrorhamphidae > Astyanax > Astyanax mexicanus. The sequence goes on from NC_064408.1 coordinate 75,871,774, forward strand.
TCCCTTATTTGGTTTCCGGTCTTTAATATTAATCTACAATGTAAAACATTAAATAAAGCAATAAAGAAAAACATTAAATTAGAAGGTGGTACTGTATGTTACACTGACCAGCTCAAAACCCAAAACAACCTAAGTAAATAACCCCCTTCAGCAGTTGCTTCTCCACAGAACAGCTGGCTAATTGTTCATACATTCAGCATGTATGGGGATGGGAATTTAACTTTGGTTTACCCCAGTTTCCTAGGAGGAAAACAATGTCCTTTGTACTGAGTCAGATTTAGTGTGTTATTAACATTTAGTTACTTGTTCCTGATTTTGTGTTTCCATTACATGACATTCGAGCCAGCTGAGTTCTATGTTCATGTTTATAATGTAAAGGGGCTGTTTCCCAGACAGGGAATAATCCTGGTCTTGGACTACACCACATTTGTAATGGAGATTTTCCATTGAAAGAAAAATATAGCCTAAAACAAGGCCTAATCCCTGTTTCTTTAGACAAAGAGAAGAGTTTAAAAACAAACACATGAATCTTTGGTTACTGTTATGATTGATGCCATATGTTTTAAAATATAATGTGGAAATTATTTTATCTTACATCTTCCCAATTTAAATGTAGTGTATAAACATTGTTGAAGTTGCAAAACATAAGCCACATAATCTATATAAATGAACATATCAATCCAATACACTACAATATAAGAGTGGTCGGAAGTGGTAAGTTGTAAACAAAAAATAATTTTAACAGGGTCTTAGAGCCCACACAACCCAGAGCGGAAAAAACAAGGTCCATGGAAGATATGGGCCATTTACAAAGTTCCACAATGATTTAAGTTACTGTATGTAGTATTTTATTTAATAAAAGGGACTTTTATTTAAGTCATTTTCATAGATCCAAAAAAGTAACTAAAAATTATGGAAATAAACTTCATAAACTGAAGCTATTAAGTGAAGTATTATATGAAAATAATTCCAGTCAGGCACACTTAACTACTAATGTCACTCCATTTTACACACTTGTTGGTCTGATTCTTTCAAAATGTATTAGAAGCACCATGTTAATGTTTTATGTTAATGCTTGTCAGCAAGTGGAATTTGTGCACCTGCACTGTGTTTCCTGAAGGCACAAAGTGCAGGGTTTATGGTTGGGAGTAAAGGGCAGGTGTTTCACTGTAACAGTACTGCTCTGATAAGTATTATGGGCAGATTTAAAGATGATTATTAGGTAACCCCTCTTAAAAAACATCTCAAGACAAGTGACTACCCCTAACACATAGAGGATTAGAGTCAGTAGCTGCTGGACTATGACTCAGCAGCAGGAATACAGTGTATTGTACTGTACGATGAACAGAACAGAGATTAGTGTGTTTTAAGTGAATACTGACAGTCATATTTAGGTATAAACACCAGATAAAAGACATACTGTGTGTGTGTGTGTGTGTGTGATTTGTATATATACTCATACAGCTCTGGAAAAAATAAGAGACCGCTTAAAAATAATGAGTTTCTTTGATTTTACCAAATTGAAAACCTCTGGAATATAATCAAGAGGAATATGGATGATCATAAGTCATCAAACCAAGCTGAATTTTTTGCACCAGGAGTGGCATAAAGTTTCTCAAATGCAGTATGTAAGACTGGTGCATCTTTTTTGTTATTTCAGCCATTTTTCATTTTCTACAAATAAATGTTCTAAATGACAATATTTTTATTTAGAATTTGGGAGAAATTATGTTTGTAGTTTATAGAATAAAACAGCAATGTTCATTTTATTTAAACATAAACCTATAAATAGCAAAATCAGAGACACTGATTCAGAAACTGAAGTGGTCTCTTATTTTTTCCAGAGCTGTACATATAATATGTTAACTGCTATGATAACATATAGTATATTATCACAGTATCAACAATTCCTTGTTTTGCTTTGAATTGTTTGGAGGGTAAATTAAGTTTATAAATAAAGATAATTAATAATTTAATACCTAAGAATGTAGTTCATACACATTAGCATTTTTGTTTTTTTTTTTGTTTTTTAATCTTGCAGCTGATATTTCACTCTATGATTGACGCATTAAAAAATATAATATTGGCTTTCAAATATTGTATTTTCTTTAGATGTTAGATGCTCTAATAAACTGAACACGAAAACATAAAAAAATAAACCCAAGTCACTTCTTATTTCTATTGCATCAATCCCCTCACACACCCAAACACACATAACCCTTGATTACACTGCAGAACTGCTGAAAAACATCAAATAACTTTTCAAGAGTGTGCACACACACACACAGACACACACACACACACACACCACACCAGGTATAGTTGCAAAAGGTTCTCTTTTTAATCACATCATTTACAAAAACATGAACTCTGGAGTTGGACTTTGAGTGGGGGGGCAAATGTTTCTAAGAAAAGTCTTTCTTAGTTCAGGCTAACTCTGAAATATCCTCATCTTAAGAAAGTGTCTTTCTATAACTGGAAAGGAACGCTGGACTTCAGAATGGAATGTGCTGAAAATACCTGGTAATGCTTCAGGTTGAAACGGCAGGTATGAGTCTGCAGTGTTTATGCCATGGGGCAAATCTGAAGATACGCCAACCTCATGCAGAAGAGATGTTACCACATACTATACTAAAGATGACATGTCTCATGGACTAAAGAACCTTGTTATGATGGCACTGCCATGGATTCAAATATCCAATTCAACTTCTACAACACCTTTGAAAAGAAGAGAAGGCTCTTTTTAAACCCAACTGAAGATCATAAAAGATGAACTGGGAGGTAATGACTAACTGCAAACTGACGTATTGGCATGGCGGCAACATTGGTTGTCTGTCATCGGATGTTCTTTTTCCCCACTTTCAAATAACTTGCTTTTTATAACACTGAAACATGGACACAACACTGGAAGTGGTTAGAATTACCATCATCAGCTTCCCTCTGGTAGTGGTGGCACTGTCTCCTTCAAGATAATAATATATACATCCCAAAACAAAACCTGCATATCATAACAACAATGCCTGCGATGGCAATGAGGAATGTAAAGGCAGGTTTTGCATAATTCTATACATTAAAACTTCAGTGGCCATCCTTCTTAACACTGCCATCAGTCAGATTCAAACCCACCAATCCCTCGCCAAGTCCTGGTGTCGCCATTTAGAGCCGAGATTAGTGTGACGCCCCACTGGACGAGTGCAGGCAGAGGCTGAATGTTTGGATGTTTGTTTTTGAGTTTCATTCGTCTGACTCTCCGCGTGGGTGGCTGCAGAGTAGGAGCGCTGGCCGTTCTGAGTGTGTTCAGTGCTGCAGTGGGGGTGCAGGGGCTGGGCTCATGTGGCTTTGTGTTTCTGGCTGTCTGTGGAGTCTGAGCTGGAGGAAATGCTCTGCTGCTCCTTTAGTCGCAGGTGACGGGGCTTTACCGGCAGAGCTATAGCCAGCAGCACACAGCCTATATGCAGACAAAAGTACCATGACCTGGGAAGGAGGAATGTGTGAGAAAGAGAAAGAGAATGTAATTTTTTGTCCCAAAAGTTAAGTATTTGTATATAAACAATATTTTCCTAGATCACTATCCTAAAGATATACGTACATTTGGAATTTTACAAAGTGAAGCAGTAACAAGTTAAGTAACAGTGCCTGTTTACAGAGTTTTGGTTCATGCCTCACCTGTAGAATTTGAGGGACGGACCCACAGACAACAACACAAAGGGCACCACAGTGTAACAAATAGCTATCTGTGTGCTGGCCCACGTGATGACATCATACACAAACTTGTGTGTGGGTGATCCCAAGAAGTATGGCCTTACATTGTGCCTCACCTAAAGAAAGGAGACAAAGATGAATATGATATTAAGAAAATCAGATAAAGATAAAGATTTGTTTAAAAAGAAAACAGTACAAAGAAAAAAGCAACAAAAAAACAGATAAAAAACAAAAGGATGAAAAGAAGTAAGGAAGGAATTAAGAACCAATGAAAGAATGGAAAAAAGGGGAAAACAAAAGACAGACAAACAGAAAAAAGGAAAGCAGTAAAAAAGTTGAGCATGGCAAATATTTAAAAAAACAGAGACAAGAAAATACAAAATAAATAATACAAAGAATGCAAATAAAAATAGAGAAACGGAAAAAGACTAACAAACAAAAAAGAAACAAAAAGACAGAATCAAAGGAAAAAGTTGATGCAAATGAAAGAAAAGAAAATGGAAAAATGTTTCCTCTAACAGAAAAGAAAACTTTACAAGCGAATAAAAACACTGTAACAGAGTGCTCTTATAAAAGCCATCAGCACTGAATCAGTCGTAGTTGTGAGGCTAAGCTTTGGGCTCTTGTCTGGCTGGCTGCTTTTTAAACCTAGACAGGCAGCGGTTCATTACCCTCTACTGAGCCTTCTCTCCATCTTAGTTAAATCTTAACCGTGTGGCAGCTGTAAGTGATCACTAGAGTGGAGGCCTTCAGTCTCTTTCCTCTGCTGTCTCTTCAATCACCTCCAAAAGACTAATCCTGTCTACGTATGTGGAGGAAAAGCAGTGGACTCCACCACTCCAACGTTACTTTTCTTTACAGAAGAAGTGGTTACACTAATTAGTTATTTCATTACTGCAAAACTGACTGACTGACTGAATGTAAGAAATCCTCCTGTTTAGTTTCTCTTAGTGCAAAACTCTGACTGTGTACTTTACATCCTAGACGCCACACACAACCCTAAAGATCAGTGCAGGGACAGAATCCTCACCGCTCTGGCAGCCAGTGTGACCACGATGCCTGTGAGAAATGTGAGGTAGTAGCCTGGATAAGCTCCATGCCACATTGCAGACAGCAGGAATGTGGCTGCTGTGGGGTTGTAAGGGCAACGTTCATAACATACCCTGCACACAAACACACAGAATATGATCAGTATAATCAGTATGGATGAAAAAAATACACAAAACACAAAAAGTAGCACTATTCTTCATTTTATTTACTATATAAAATGACCAGTGGTTACAGCAAAATAACAAAATAACTCTTCTTCAGGCAAGTAAAGGATAATTTTCTGATTTTACTTTAGGAAGTCACCTAATCTTTCACCTTTTCACAGCATCTAGACCGATATCTTCACCCAGCATACCAACTTACAATGAGAGCTAGCCAGACTAAAATACAAAAAATACAGAAGTCACCACAGATTCAACTGTAATGTGCTGATGTTTGCTTTTCTATTTTGTGGGAAAAACAGAAGTTGTGTTTTGGCAGCCCTTTTACTAGACATACTTATTTATTTAGGTTGAAAGGCTTTTCTGCAAGCTGCAAACAACACTATACATTTTAGTGAGTGTGGCAACTAGCCACTTGTTCTGTTATAGTTTACTCCACATACAATCACTATGCCTTCAGCTGAAATTGTTCTGCAAAGTTTACATACAGTATTCTTTGAGAGAAGACGTACAAAAAACTTAACTTAAATTTATAGCACCAAGCTTAATGTCAGACAAGGGTTACATGATATGAAGCACCCCAGTATTGAGCTGTGGAGCAGTGGAACGGTGTTCTCTGGAATGATGGAGCTCCATCCAATATTATTGGCATGAGTTGGACTGAACAAACATGTCCTCAGAGCAATGCTTTAAATCTAGTAGAAAGTCTCCCCACTCCAACAAAAACAGCAAAAATACCCTTGATTGAAACAATGACTAAGCAGATGTCCAAATACTTTTGTCCATATAAAAATAATAAATATATAAATCTGTCTTCAAAAGAATAAATGATTCAGCATTTATCCCAATACATGTGTTAGTATATAGTGTGTGTTAGTCCAGTAGCTTCAGTTTAGAAGTAAATTATCAAAAGCTTAACACTTAGCTGGGTGAATACCTTCTGCACAAGTTAGGTGAAATTGCCAGTCCTGCTCTTTGAGGTTGTAAACCCACAGTAAGAACTGTGCAATAGCAGAGCATCTCCACCCTACTACCTAATAAGGTTTGGTATCTGGTTAAGTTGTGAGATAATTCTTTGGAACAGTATTGTTTTTCATTACAAAACAGAACTGTGCTGCAATAGTAATACCCATTGACACCACTAGATGGCAGAGAGTCTCACAGATCACTACAACTCACTACTATTACTTCTGTATACAATATCTACCATGTCCTGAATAGTTGAACAGTTAATAATCTGAACAGTAAACTACATATCTAAAATCTATGATAACTCTTACCTTTTCAGCCAGTGTGCAGTCTGTATATTCCAGTTATCAAGGAACACTTTAAAACTGGTGGCTAACTGAAATAGGAAAAATAAGAAAAGAATGTTTAGATTTATGTATTTGATTCCAACGTGAATGAAAGGATGCTGATGATAGTGTAATAGCAGGACTGACCTCTATGTTCATTATTCTCAGGTTGGAGATGAGGTCCCACTGTGGCTTTCCATCACTGTCATAGCCGTTAAAGCCAAAGCCAGCTGCGTTGTTGATGGCATCAGCTGTACAGAGAGACAGCAAGGACAGACAAGTCCCAGATTAGACACAGCAAGTGAGGTCATTCTCTTTTAGCAGCATTTTTTTTAAAGAAAAAAATGTAACCCAATTTTTGACACTTTCAACTCATGCATTTGGTCAGGATGCCAACAATGCAACCAGTGTGGGGGGGAGGCCAGTGTGTGTTTTTCAAAGCATTTCTTTAATCCTGAACTGATTAGCATCTAGGGCTGGCCCGAATAGCGTTTTTTGAGCTCCGGATATTCGGCACTGATTCGAAGCGAATATTCGAATATTCGTTTTTAAAAAAAGAGGTAAAAAAAGAGGTAAAAAAAAAAAAAAGAAAATCACGGCCCCCTTAAGACATATTCACCCCGGATTTTTGGTGTTTTTATCCCGGATTTTTGTTTTTCACCCCATATTTTTTCTGTGTTTTTAGCCCAGATTTCTTTGTGTTTTCATCCCGGAATTTCTGCTGCCGCACACTGCGGCTTATCCGCTGCGTAAGCAGGCTAGGAGCCTGCTGCTGCACGGTTTCTTAGAAAAATAACAAACAAAAATAAACCCAAAATGTTGACAAAAATATAGTCTAACGAATAAAAAAAAATAAGAAACGAAAAACTCCACAGGACCAAAGAAAATTACTAAGACATGTAATACTGAAAAAAAAACGGAAAAAACAAATACGCGTCTGGGGATAAAAATTAAACAAACCAAACCACTCTCAAAGAAATAAATGTATATATAAACAAAACAAAAGAATGGACAAAAACAACAATCCGTTAAAAAAAACTCATTTAAATCCATTAAAAAACTCATTTAAAACAATCACAGGCTTTTTGCGCAGAATAATAAAAGTTTCGGTTAGTTTCAGTTTCAAATCATGAAAACAGCTCATCAAAACCTCAACCTATCCTTTATATTTGACAATATTTGATTAACTTACAGGTCCTTACTTATTTTTATTTAACTGAACTGAGTTGTAAATTATTTATAGCCTCGCGCTGAATTCAGCTCCGCGCTGCGAAAGAGAGAGAGAGAGAGAGAGGCGCAGCGCATTTTGCCTGATTTTAATTAACAGTACATTTGTTGGCTTTAGTAAGTTTAATAACATTAATTTTAGTATACTTGTCAGATCTTATTTATAAAAACTTTTTTTTAGAAGACAGAGGTTATTCTGCGCGCAATGCGCGCCGCTGCGCCAAGCACCACTTTGCATGCCTGACATTTCAGAGCGCTGGACGAGATTTTAATTCATGAATTAATATATTTGATATTTTAATAAATTTGCCCTGGTGATAAGAAACGAATGCTAACATATAGCTTTATATTTCTGTGTATTTCAAATGTTTTAAGTTTTATGTAATTGACGGGCAGCACCACGCGCCAGATTGACAATGTGCTTTGTTTTTCAGATATAAAAGTGAAATTCAGTTAAATAATAGCAAAGTTAACTAAAATAAATTTATGTTCAGTCAAAGTTATTTTCTCTTTTAATTTTCCATTTCAAAACTCTAGCATTTGAGTGAGAATAAGCATCTGTTGAAATTTTTAAACAGCAGAATGCCTAGTTACAGTTATTTAGTCTGTGTACTAAACATAAATATAAATCCTTATAACTGACAGAAATAAATATAACTAATAATAATTTATAGTTACAGTGCAGATTTTTAAGTATATATATTTTTTCATAGTTGATTGCTGAAGGCTCTGGGTGTGGTTTATTTTTATGTGGTAAAGATGTGATGGGATGGAGTATTTTGGAGCGCAGGGTGAGCAATCGCGCTAAGCTTTTTTCCGCCGCCAAGATAGAAACACGCCAGAAATTTACCTCAACACACATCATTTCCAGACCACCACGCCCATCGGTGTTAATATATTCCAAAGTCCAACGCTATTTTAAGGACGCGTGCAAGGCCTAAAAATAGACTGTTGACGGGTGGCAACGCGCCACGCTACACGCCTTGCGTGGGGTGTATGATAGGGCTCTTTGTCTGTATGCGCAAAGTTAAAAAAAAGTTCATTCAGCTGCTAAAGTAACGTGCAGTAACGGAGTGTCGAAAATGGTAACGGCGTTATAGTTACAGTCATAGTAATTAGTTAGATTACTCGTTACTGAAAAAAGTAACGGCGTTAGTAACGCCGTTTATTTTAACGCCGTTACTCCCAACACTGTCGTCTGGATTAAACTCCTGCTCCAGCCAATAACAGTTCAGTTCTGTCCCGCGCGCAAGATATTCTGACGGGACCCGCGAGAACAGAAGTGGTTAGAGTGAGGTGGAGCTCTGGAAAGTAGAAAAAAAAACGAATATCCGAATACCAAAATTAAAAACCGAATACCTACTCAACGAACGAATATCCGAATACCCGAATATTCGGGTCCAGCCCTATTAGCATCACAGTGACTGTAGGAGAGGAGATAAACTCAATTTACCCACCCAGACAGAGAGATAGGATGAGAGAAAGGGGAGGAGAGAGAGTGAGAGAAAGAAAAAGAAAGAGGGGGGAGGAGAGATAGATAGAAAGAGGGAAAGAGGCCAACTGTGTTCTCTGAGACTCTCAGATGCAGATGATGATGACATCACCAATGTCCTGATGACATAAGGACATAAGGACTAAGACATAAGGACTAAAGGATAAGGGCTAAAGTAGCTGTGTCACTCAGGAGCCCCCACACAGTATTGATGATCTCAGAATATCATGTATTTATTGCAAGAAAGCAGATGATTTCATTTCTCACATGCAATTCCCAATTTGGCCTGACGAGGGCAGTAAACAACTAAATAACAGGACAACAGCGTTGGGGAGTGTTGGGGGTTGCCATCATGAATTTTTAGCTCAGGTTCAGCTTAACTTGTCAGTGAAGAATATAAAACTATGAGAAAGGAATGATAAAAAAAAAAAAAAAAAAGATCTGCATGACCTGTAAGGGTTTTCTACATTTTCACATGAACATTTACCAACAACTATATTATCCTTAGAATTAAGTAAATTATTTCTGTTGAGAGTGCTATGTGTAAATGATCAGAATAGAGACTATTCTACAGGGTTCATACACATTTTAACTAATACATTTCCATGATTTTGTCATGACTTTTCCATGCCTTTGAGGCAAATTTTAATGACCATGCGATTTTTAAAACATCATTAAAATTGATTACAGTAGGTCTAAAATTAATCAGACAAAATGTTGACACAACTTTTTTAAATAATAAACTGTGTGTCAGATCCTGAGAGCTCCAATAAACTGAAACACAAAGATTTGTAGACCAAATGTCCCTGACTTTTCAAAATCTTTGTCCGTTTTTATTTTTCCAAAACGTATCCAGGCCTGGATACTGATATTTTCAAATTCCATGACTTTCATAAAAACCCTGATTCTACAATAATCCTCATTACAAAACAAATCAGGACTAAAACACTCCTTATAACTTCTGTGTGAATAAATGGGGCTACCCTGCTGTAACCTAATCTTCTGAACAAATAAATAGCATAATTTGTATGACATCACAAAAACATTTAAAATAGATTGGGACTATTTTCACAGCTTATATACCATAAATATTTCCTTATAGGAGCCTTAAATCATTATTTGTGCAATGCCAGAAACAAACCACTTTATTTCTTTAATAAACCATGTTTATAATAGAGGAGATCGATTGTAAAGACCCTTGTAATGATCCCAAGAACCATTTTTGTAAATATTCTTTACCAATCTAAAGGTTCTAAACAGTCCACACTGAAGTGCTTCTTCTTTCGCATAATTTAAAGAACCACTTTTATTTTTAAGACTGCAGTAAATGGCATGTGTTGAAACTTAATCGTAATTAAAATACTGTATTTTTCGCAATATAAGGCGCACTTTTAGTTCTCCAGCACCAAGACTCCAGACTGAAGCAGCATTAGCATTAGCTGCTAACCACGCTAAGTGCTAGCTCTTTCGTCGTTCAGAGGTGAGAATTATCTGCCTGTAGCCTGCTGCTAACTTTGCCTAGCACTGCTGGAGCAGTATTAGCATCAGCTGCTGGGTCTAGCTCTTTTGCAGTTCAGAGATGAGCATATATTATATATTATAAGGAAAACATTATATGTGACTATGGTCACATATTGCATCCTAAAATCTGGTGTGCCTTTTGTATAAAAATAGACCAGAAAATAAACGTTCATTAATAGTGAGCCTAATAATATGGTATGTGAAATGTTTTTATTATAATTTCTTTTGAAGATTTAAGATGGAAAAGACAGTGAGAGCTAAAGGTGGAAATCAGGAAAACACTGCATTCATGGGAAAAGGAAATGTGTTAAGCCCCAGAACAAACAGGGAAATGCCACAGGGGACAGACAGAGAAAGTGAAAAAGGGAAAGAGAGAAAAGAGAAACGCACCCAGAGTCCAAACAAAGTAGTATTTAGGCCGTGTGGTCAGCATGGACAGATACAGGTAGACCACCTTGGCGTAGATGGGTGTGGTGGCAATGAAGTCATCATCAGTGTTGCGCTCAACAGGAAATACTTTGCAGACAGAAAGAAAGACCAGCAGAGACAGGAAGCAGGTGCCCAGCTTGCGAACTACCTCCATCTGACAATGACACAAGACAGACAAGCATTAGCCTTTTCAAGGCACCAAACAATATTATACAGAAAAACATTACTGACAAAAACTGTTTATACTCATGTATTAGCAATACTGACAAACTTCAAGATGATAAAATATTAAACTCTGTTAATATTTGATAATGTTGGTAACAGATTAGGGAGACAGTGTTTAATATAATCAACAAATACTTTCTATAAATAAATTAAATTATGACTGTAATTACTGTCTTGTCAAAAAGCATTAATAAATGCAATAAAGCCGTTTTTTTCATTACTATGTATGGACAGACGGCACCATTCTGAGTACTCTCACTATAGCTGAACTTCACGTTCTTAGCTTTCAAAGAGACCGTCCTTTTGAAAGGATCTGCACTGTGACACTCTTAAATTATGCTGCACATTTGGGATATTTCCAAAAAGCTATCGTATTTACATCAACAACAGGTTCTCCAAGGACGAGGAAGAGTAGGAAATCAGAGCTTTCACTGAAGAACATAACCTTGGGTAATTAGGCTGATAAGTAAATAGGCTTTTTTTCACTGAGAGTTCTTGTTAATAGTGGTCTTGCACACACAGCGCCAGAGTACTTAAACCCTCATTAAAAGCTGAAAGACTTTGCTGCACCAGAGCACAACCTCTTGAATATTCAATGAAGATACAATGATATTCGTTCCAAGTCAGTAACTTTACCGCTATGTGACTGCTGCTAAATGCTGTGCGTAAATTTAGCTAAAGCTCAAGACTCTGAAACATACATTAGGCGAAGGGTCATTTAACCGGGTTTTTCCTTGCAGTTTTCCATTGTTCTCCAGCTCTCGATGGCGAAAAGGCTTGCCCTCGATGAAGGCGATGTAGTCTTTGTAGGAACAGGTGGGTCCAGCTAGGATGCCCATGAAGTTACAGTTATAGCTGAAATACTCCAGGAGACTGGGCATCCGCCTGAATACAAAAGCCAGAAAAGCATATCAGTAACTGTACAAACACTCCCTATATTAAAAAAATGTGTAATTCACTCTGCACTTCGGTCTACATGTATAAATGACAGTCCAAACACTAATCAACTAAGTTTGTTGTTAAGACATCTTAACAACTAAACAGTGGCAACTGTGTGTGATTATCTAGGCATGCACAATGTTAAATGGCGATGCACAATCCTCCCTTAATCTCTATAAATCTGCACCTATATAATTGTTTCTTCCATTCACGTACCATCATATGCACTGGGCATGTTATATGTTTATTTTACATTAATCATATTCTATTCTTATTTTATTTTTTTCTATTATTGTAACATCTTTGTAGCTGCTGAAACACTTTGATTTCCCCTCTGTAACTACTAAAGTGTTATACTATCTTGAATAATTACAATTATTGTAAAAATACAGAAGCAAACTTTAGACACAGAACATGTCCTTGCTGATCAACTTTAATGGGGTTAGGGAACAAATATATCCATAACAATATCAACCACAGACCCGTAGTTTGTAAAAAGCATCTTTTTACAAAAGTCATTCCTATTTTAAAACTCTTATTTGTCAGTTTAGATAATCTCAACATACTGTACTTTTGGGAAACTAGAATGTGTTTAAATTGCTCTGTCCTTCATTCAACTTATCTGACACACCTTATGGCCAACAGCTTTTGACTCTGAGTGAGCTGGTCTTCCTTCCGGGCCATTCCTGTCAATACAGAGAAAGGAAAAACATGTATATTAAATGTATATTGTACAAATAGCTTAGCTATCAATAATTAAAAGCTATCCTGCCTGCTGGAAATTGTCCAACAGAGCACTTCTTTATTGAATAAAGCTTTGTTAACCCCCAAAACAATAAACAGTCTGATGACAGTAATGTGTCACAGCTATGCTTAACTGAATGTGTGCCCAAGCAGGGCAATTCCAGCTGCCCCACTGTACTGACAAAACAGACACAGTAATGATGCCACACTTTATCAGTGGGAAACAATGCCACAAAACACATGAGAGGAGAAAGAAAGAGCAGCTGGTGTTGGTGGGATTTAGAAATAAAAGGTGAAGGCACAAAGGCTTGGGTTCAAAGACAAAGGAAACTTTATAAGCCCAGACACTGAGGGTAAAGAAAGTCTCCCCTCAGAAATGAGGCTACCGTCCTCTCTCTAAAGCTGCACTCTGAACTGTCTGGTCAGGAGGAAAGACAGAATCCTTTAAACTCTCACTGCTGGGGCTGATGAATGAAGGTAATTAGAGCAGGATAGCAGTTAACCGTAAATTACTTCTTGCATCCCTGCATCCAGAAGACCTCCCCCTGCTTCAGCACACGCACTGTCTTACTGAAGGAAGAAGGGAGTTGACCTGGAGGAAGTATCCCGAAATATATTTCTTGCTGTTTTATTGCCATCATTATGATGATAATGAGATTAGGCTCCTAATCAGCACACATTACATTTATTGCCCAGCACAGGGTGAGAGTCTGCAGTGACCGGAGACACAGAGTGACCACTTACAGTCACTCACATTTAGGCACTTCAGTATGAGTCTTTTTTTAAAGGCACTCCTCACTTTTCCAAATAAACAAATACTGCTTGCTTATTTTATTGGGAAAACAATGCATTTAATTTTTATTGTTTTTTTTTTAATAATTGTAAAGGAGAAGTACCAGTATATGGACATATATATATGTAAATCCACATATACTGGGCCAGTGTTATTATGTTATTGGTTAACAGTTAGTAATCAGAAAAATGGTAAAAAATATATTTACTATACATAGTAAATAGTAACTTAAACTACTGATGACAAATGATCAATATTGGTATCAGGAGATGAACGTTAATTGGTATCAGACCACTGATGTGACCAGTGATTCCAACCAATAAACAGATTATACAGTAACTCATAACCATCACATTTTATGAACGCAATTATCTAAGCAGCTCATTTATGTTTCTTTTCTCAGAGGCAACACAGTCATTGATACTTTAAGCTGAAAATCACAATGTACAACTTGTATTTTAACATTGTGTTCCAGAAATCTTATCAGAACGAGTTACATAAAATGTTAAACATTTTACAAAATAATTGGGATTGTTGAAATGGTTAGAATATACCCATAGAAGCAAAAAATAACACTTTTAAATAGAGCTTTAAAAGGATCTCCAGCACTAACTCAGCACACCTACATTCTGTAAATAACATCAAATAATCAAACATTCAAACACATTTTTGGTTAAAAATGATATTCAGAACACTACAGGTCCATGGCTCAGCAGAATATTATTATTATTATTATTATCGTTATTGTTATTAATATATTAACATGTTTCATATTAAACAACTAAGTGCTAAGAGACATTTGGAGAAAATCTGAGGTAAAATATTTTTTTTTTGTGGATTCCTAATAATTGTGCATCGTGGGACCAGTGGGACTGGGGTAATTTCTCATTCCTAAAGTGAATAAGAAGGTAAGGAGAGGAGAGGACAGAAGGCCACTCTGCTGCTTTAATTTCAGCCTTTCTCCATCATCCATCTCCCAGCGCTTTAATTAGCTTCACTGAGCTTTTATAACAGCATACGCTCTATGAACACCTGCATTCTGCATACAGAGCAGCCCCCTCTTTTAGCTGTGTGGAAATGCATGTGAATGAAGTTAATGAATGGGTGGAGGGGGGGTATTTTTAGATGTTTTTTTTTTATTTGTTTTTAAATATAAGATATTCAATGATCAGTAGCATACTCCATATATATATATATATATATATATATATATATATATATATATATATATATATATATATATATATATATATATATATATATATTATTAGAATTTTAGAATCATTTTACATGTAAAATGTACATGTAGTGATTCACAAAATGTGAGAAGTATTTCCAGATGTTTGCACTTTATTTTATGCAATATTGTTCAATTTTGGTGTGTAGCAGAAATTACTAAAATATTAACAGCAATATAAACATTCAAGGAAAGAAAATGGGCAATTAACTAGATCATTAGATAAAACAAATCAGCGTGCACACTCACCGTCATGGATCTCAAAGGCTATACTGGTGATCTTCTGTGTGATAACCATCATGGGCCTATCAGAAGAACAGGAAGCAGAGCAGCACAGAGAAAATGAGGTTAGTGGAATGTGTACAGCGTGTAGAGCACGACAGAATATAGGTAAAATGTGTTTAGCAGATTCAATCAGACTGTACATTTTGTCACCTTCAAGTGTTCCAACAGCAGCACCAGCTAATTCTGGCATCAGTTTGCAGCTTCAGTTTGACAAACAATTATCCTAATTCACCCTCTAGATATTTGTACAATAAAAGTAACTGTATTGATAAAGTATGTAAGTTGATAACAGTGAGAGAACAGTACAAACTCCACATGGGAATTAGTTAAGTAATCCTCCCTAAATACATTAAGAATAGTTCATTGTTTGAAAGTCCTGTGTGTACACAATTTTTAAAATCTTTACATATCATATTACATATCATGTAAATATGATCTATATGTTATAAACATAGTACTTTATGGAGTTGCTAATAGTTCAACAACTACATTTTTTATGTAACCCTGCAATCACATGACATGTGACTCAGCAAATGTTGTCAACAAAAATGTGAGCAGAGTCTATGTAATGAAGTTGAGTAGCATTTGCATTTAAGAACAATAGGAACAAAGATGTGTGTGGATTACCAATGAGAACTGAGCAGAATAGTGCAGGACTCTTTTTTTGTTTTCTAGATTTTTATTCCTACTACAGATGAATAAAAGCTCAAATGCTCTGCTGCAAACAAATAGCAGCTATTGAAATGAACAAACAGTCCTTTCCTCAGTCACTGCGTGCATGTAAACTGGGAGGCAGCATGGCGAGGTAGAATTCATAAACAAGCAATTTCCCTCCAGGATTTAGTTTGTTTGCTTGTTTATTTATTTGGTTCTATATTTACTGTGATTTGTAATGGATTTTGTAGATTTTTTGTAGCTTTTATATACAGTAAAGTATGCCAAAGCCCCTTGTTGTGGAGATGTGTGCATACATTTTTTACAGTGATAAAATTAAATTAAAGAAGGAGAAGAAGGTCACTTCTTCAGTGAACTGACTTTGGCCATACTGCTATAGCTTTGGTGTTTGTAAATTCAAGGCAACCAAGGGTTTAAATTTAGTCCAAACACACCAAAATGTTGGTGATTTGGGGATAAAAAGTTTTGTATTGTGAATGTAGCCTAAAAGAAAGTCATTTTTACTAATTGTTTAATGTACAAAGTGAATTAAATTTACAATAAACACTTTTATTTCAGAAACAAAATATTGTGGCTTTCAAAATGGTGTCCATGTTCTGGACATAGTCTAAAAGATATGCCCCCTCACCCATAACCTGCTAGGGTATTCAGATACAGCTCTGGAAAAATAAGGAACCACTTAAAAATGATGAGTTTATTTGATTTTATCAAACTGATCACAAGCCATTAAATGAAGCTGAACTGCTTAAAATTTTGCACCAGGAGTGGTATACAGTTATCCAAAAGCAGTGTGTAAGACTGATGGAGGAGAACATACCAAGATGCATGAAAATTGTAATTAAAAAACGTATCCATTAAAAAAGTTATCCATTAAATATTGATTTCTGAACTTTTAAAACTTTATAAATATGAACTTGTTTTCTTTGCATTATTTGAGGGATAAAAGCTCCACATCTTTTAAATGCTATAAATGACAATATTATTATTTTGTATTTGGCAGAAATGTTGTTCGTAGTTTATAGATTAAAACAACAATGGTCATTTTATCCAAACATATACCTATAAATAGCAAAATCAGAGAAACTGATTCAGAAACTAAAGTGGTCTCTTATTTTTTCCAGAGCTGTATGTCACATTTCCTTTTATTTTGTTTCTCTTTAATTTTTAAATTAAAAGGACATTTTGCGACTTTTAGAATGTATTTAAGTTGGAAAGCTAGTCTAGCTCAAAACCTCACAGAACTGTATTGAATTAACTGTGTTTTACAGAACATCAAAGAAACTGGACCATAAAGCAGTTTGATATAACTGACCTTGCTGTGGAGACGTAAAGGCTGCTTTTACAGATAAAATATTCCCACTCTCCCCTACAACTCACAGAAACTGAAGGACAAACAAGCTGCCCTCATTCATAACACAAGTAAAACTATTTTACACACATTCTTACCCTGTGAAATCAGCTGAGTACATGCCGTAGTCGAAGACGTACACTCGCGTGATCTGGCAGAAACCAAGGTATGCCAGAGCAACCACCAAACAGTATCTGAAACACAGTTACAATATATACCTTTAGATGTTAATATTTAAACACGGTATAAGAACTTCCCTGCTCAAAAAAAATACTAAACCCACCATGAAGAGAGCACCACAGAATTAACGATCTACAGTGGTCAAATGTGACTATTACCGTGATAAATCATGAACTCATCAGCACCGAGCTATCTCTACACAGCCTGCAAAAAGCAGCTTATTACAGCACAAGCGAAACAGCACTCCTTTTATGGAGTGTGCAATTAGCACAGCTTCAGTAAAACCTGATAAACGTAGGTTATTAAATGTAATTGGTAATTTTACAGAATTATGACTGTTTTTTTTTATAAGGAACTGCAGATATAATTAAAAGTCCTATTAAACACTATTAATTATTGTCTGTTCCCATATGAAGTGTCCCTGAAAACACACATTCAGCAGCTGCAACTGACATACTAAATGTTTTCTTCAGTGTACATTTTTAGCATGTACTGCTGCTTTTCTTGGGAGTCTTACAAAAAGTTAAACACCAATATTAGGGGTGAGTGATATGGACCTGATAAGGACCTGAAATTATTTTATAAAAACAATATTCTTGATGACATGGGACAACGTATATGAGAAGCATTTTATTTTAAGAATAAACAACATTTAAAGATTCAATCATTTGGTAGAAACTGTCTATTTTGTAAACAACAGTAACTTTTTTTTATTTAATGTAACATGAAACTAATGAAAACTTCCGACAAATTACACCAGAATGTTTATTGCATGCAAAAAAAACCTTACGGATACAAAATACTATACATGATAGAATATTGCAATATTATCACAATATAGATTATTTTTGTACCATTTTAAAAGCGATTACACTAAAATATAGCACACATAATTAACATATCAAAATTAACAACAAAAAAATATCTAAGTATCTCTCTCTACAAATGCTTTCTTTTCTACAGCTGCAAATGCTAACAGCTTAGCAATACACACTGAATATTCCATAAGATGCTACATCAGTTTTTCCCATCCCTGATCCTGAAGCCACCTTTTCCTACAAACTGATGTATTTTCCCTCCCCCAACACACCTGATTCAACTAATCGGCTCATTAACAATCTCTTTCAGAGATGTGCAGAAAGAATGCAATTCTGGGAGAATCTATGGGAGCAGGCATAGGTCAATTCACAGTTTATGTTGTTCTTAAATTCTGCAAAGAGCAAAAGACCTGTGATCTGCGGCTTCACAGATCACCTGAAGAGGACAAAAACACTACACTGTGACACCTAGCCAGTCACTATGTTTACAAAATGTTGACCAGAGACAATGAGAGCATTTATTGGCAATTCCAGGACTAAAAGACAAAAGCAGAGATAGCTCATTTTCTCCTGAACAGGTAAGAAATGAGCTTCATCTAGGGTTAGCTAAACTTAAGTACATTTTTCATAGGAATATGCATTTAAAATCATTTAAATATTCAATATTTTCCTATTTATACTCGCTGGCCTGCATGCAGCTAGATTATGAAGACAGCAAGTACTTGAAATGATCCAGACTTATCCTGGCTAATGTCGTTATGCTACAGCATGCTAATGTGAACTGTCATATCATAGAAAAGTCATATCTGTTTACTACCTCAGCAAAAACCAGTGTAACTAAAAAGAAATATACAACAGAAAAGAACAGTTTGGCTCTAAATCGTCTCAATTTAACAACGAATGTGATGTGATTATCCACTGACGCTCCAAACGTTCTTGAACTCATCTTGCACACCTTCACCTAGATTCAATGTCCTCAATCTGGCAACCCATGTGAGCATCATGTCTTCATGACAGGGTGCTGGGGCCTGGGGTTAAGTCCAAATCTGGGTTGAGTTTTCATGTTCTAATTGTGTCTGAGTGGGTTTCCTACTCCGGTTTCCTCCCACAGTCCAAACACATGGTAAGCAGGTAAATAAGATACACTACATTACCAGGAAAAAATGAATAGTCTGAATGAATTGCATGATGAATTGTGATGATTGGCACTTTGTCCCGATGCAGTCCTCCAGGTGGAGATTGTTTCCGGTTGAGAGTATGCTATGCGCTATTGGGTGCCACTTATTACCTGGTATGTATGGACGAGTGCTTCTGTGTGTTATTGGTTGTTGTGTCTTGCTAATGGTCATAATAATCCACAGTCAAAGAGTGTTTAAACACTTCATTCATGTTATTATATACAAAAAAAACTATAGTGAATTAAATTGTCATTGATAAAGCTGAGGAAGTATGTGTCACAGCATGTTACTGAGCGGGTCTTTCATCTATTGTGATGAAGGCAGACTGAAAAGCACCCAAAAAAGGGTTGGTGGCATTATGCAAGGGAAAAAAACCTGGATGTGCCGCTCTCATCCTGGGATAGATCACTATAGCCATGAACCATGAACAATATTGTGGTGCAGAGTAATGAAAACAAAAATATAATTAATATTCTGAGCAGCTTAGCAAGGATGGATGGTCTCCATGGTGATGAAAGGGTGATGGATTTGCAGAAAATGAACAGCTGTGTGTGTGCGTCTGTGTGTGTGTGTGTTTGTGGAGATAAGGACAGGCCATTGCTTTCAATAAAGATCAGTGGCATCCTCCTCCTCCTCCTCCTCCACACAGATATGGATACCAGTGCAGTTGGTGTGTTTATCATACAGGTGTTTCATTATCACCCAGCCTCAGTGGGACGTAGCTGCGCAGGGCTGCAGGTTTGCAGCCTGCTATTTTTGTCACTGCCATGATACCGCAGTGTGAAGAAGATTCTGGCCCATAAGACACCTGTGCTCCGAGCAAACGTCCCAGGATAGAACTGCTTGCTCAGGCTCTGAGCTTCACAACATACATTAGCTATATATGCTCAGATGCTATTTAACTAGGACTGGGCACTTCACCTCTGTAAACAAATAACTAGATGGTCTAGGTAAGCAGTTTAGGTAAGAGGAATGTTCGGCTCTGTCAGTGAAGCCACAACATTGTTTTTAATGCTATAAGAACCAAATACTCCATGCTGTTATGGGATTACATAACTGAACGAATGCCGACAAGCTAAAAATGACATAAAATAAAAACAGAGATTATGTCTCTAGCAGTTCCTGAAATGGTATTACATACTCCAAACTTTAAACATTTTCAAATGTACAGCTCTGAAAAGAATTAAGACTTCAAAATAATCAGTTTTTCTGATTTAACAATCTGTAAAATTAACATTATTGTTTTACTCTATAAACTACTAACAATATTTCTCCCAAATTACAAATACAAATACTGTAATTTAGAGCATTTATTTGTAGAAAACTTAAATAATGCAAAAAAAAAAAGTTTATATTCATTTAGAAACAACAATGCTAATATTTTAGCACTCAGAAATCTTTTGTTGAAATTACCCTGATTTGTGATTAATCACAGCCTTCACGTATCTTGACATGCTCTCCACAAGTCTTTCACACTGCTTTGTGAAAGACTTTATGGTGACCTTATTCTACTCCTGGCACAAAAATTCAAGCAGTTCAGCTTTGTTTGATAGCATAAAACCACAATGTAAATTTTACTTAAATATATACTGATAAATAGTAAAAAAAAAAAATAGAAACTGATCATTTTTTAAGTGGTCTCTTATTTTTTTTCAGAGCTGTATTTGTTTTCTGATACATGTTTAAAAATGACAATATATTAAAATATGCAAGTTTGGCATACTTGTGCATTCGGTATTATTTATACAAAGGCAAAAATCCATGAACAGAAAAAGGAGAAAGGCCGACTGAAGGATGTTTGGGGCTTTGCCTTGTGGGACCCAAAGGACAGCCGCCATGATGCAAGGAAGCCAGTAAAGCAAATGTGTGCAAGGCTAAGAGCTAACTCAGCTAACTGTGTACAACCTTTTAAGCTAGCTAACGAAATACTGTGTCAAAAGGACACCACCAATATTGATTAAGTCTTTATCGCATTTCAACAACTGTTACATTCAGCTTACCTCAGTCACACAAAATCTACAAATATGCAGTTTTGTGAAGAAAAAATTGTAAAGACAGAAGATTGATGGGCCGATATTTACCCAAAATACACAAAGTCAATATTCCTCTGATTAGCTTATTTGGTTTAGGAGATAAGCAGTGCTGTGTGTGGATCACTGCTGGGTCACAGGAAGCTGCAGTTCATAATTTAACTGCTAGATGGAGCTCTGGAGCTGGAGCACAGCTGAGATAACTCACTCGAAGATTCCTAATTTCTTGACTTGCTCATCTGAGCAGCCACAGACCAGCTACAGGCTCAGCTAAATTAAGGTACTTTGTGGTGAAAAGAGAATAAAGGTTTAAACCCCAATAACCAGATAATACTTCTCTCTACAGTTCATCTTTCAGTCCAATCAGTGAGTAGCAGAGCTAGTTAGCTAACACTCCTGCAGCAGCCATCAGAAAGCTGAAGGAATCCCGTTTCTGTTTTTAGAGCTGAATAAGCAGCGATTTTCTGTTGTTTCCACCCTGAGCTCCACAGTGAAGTTCTGTTTAGGGATTCACAGACTGTCTCAGCTGGAGCTGAGCAGCAGTGCTAAATTGTTGTTATTATTAAAATAAAAACTTGTGTAAAGATGGCTTATTGAGGCCTCAGATAACTGCTTCATTTGTTGTGTATTTTCTTTCCATAACCTCCTTTCGTAAGAAGCTAAATATTTGTACCTTTTGAAAAATACAAATGTACTTATGATACATGGCGTCACATCAATGTCAAAAGTTGGGGAGGGGTGCAAAAATACCGAATGAAGCTGCGTGTTTTAACATTTTGCGTGTGTAATTTTACGTCTTGCGAGCGCAAATGTAAACTCGCGAGCTAAAAAACAGGAAATCGAGGCAAATAGTGCCGGTGAGCCGGTCGCTCCAGGCGCTAAACTGGGGAGTGTGTTGTTTGGATTTTAGCATAGCTAGCTTGCTTACTCTCCTGCTGTCCTCCTTTCTCGTCCTCCTCCTGCTGTTGGTAGTAGGCGGTCCATCACAAACCATTGAGATATCGGCCAATAGCATTCGCTGAGAGAGGTGACTCTGACCCCGCCCCCCCCAAAAAAAGCCTCACCCAAGCAAAAACAGCAGCTGCAGGTAATTTGCATAGCGAACTAGGAAGACTGTGAATTTCAGAGGAAAAAAAACCCGAGAGGAAAAAAAAATGAAGCTCCAGAGCGATATTTTGTTCAGTGCGCACACGATTCCCTTTTTTTGCTTAAAAAGTTTCACATTTGCACTCGCTAGAGGTAAATTTACACACACACAAAATGTTAAAACACCAATGTTTACTTCATTTTTTCTTTTAACATTGATGTGAAACCATAAATATACATTTTGTTTGTGCTAAAAGAAATGTAAGCTTGTGTACTAAAAAAACCCAAACCAGAAAAAAGGATGCCAGAACTATCTAATAAGACTCAAGAGAAAGTATAAAAACTATGTATCCCTGTTATAATAAAAGGTTGTGCTATGATATAAAGCTATATGCTTCTGTCATGGTGAGGTGAACCAGCTAACAACAGCAGAGCAGATGAGCTAGCATGTTTAATTTTTAAGCATATAATACTGGTTGATAAGAATTACCTGCAGTTTTAAACAAATTAACAGTATCTGTATTGGTACATTGTCTGCTGATGCTCTCCTGACGATAGGGCGAAACATATTACAGGCTTTATACTTTTACTGTATGACAGTAACACAGATTAGAGCTGTAGGATATTAATATATTTGTCAATACTGTGATAAATGACTTCACAATTTGCCTTTCTGAGTACACTGTGGAGATTTTTATGTGGCTATTTTAAGAACACTATTACTGTCATCATTAAATCCACTCAAATATAAGAAACTTTTCCATTTGCCTATGCAGGCCAGTAAAGGTGATGCAGGAACAGTGGACTTGCTACATATTCAATCACTCTGCCTCAGGAGAGGAGGTGGAAAGGAGGGAGAGAGATTTTTCAGATAAACAGACTGAACTCCGCTATTTTTTTCCTCACACTGATACACACATCCACTGCTGATGATCCATGCAGCACAGGTCCCTAAGGAATGCAGTTGTGAGTGAACAGTATAATGAGACAAGCTGTATAAAAGTAACTCATTGTGTGTGTGTGTGTGTGTGTGTGTGTCAGCATTTTCCATTCAGCAGTAAAAGTGTGTGAATCGTTAGTGACCTTGGCTGCTTCACCTTTCTTACATGCTGATTACTAATAGTGGTGGATTAACACGCAACACGACTACACAGCTACCTAGACTTCTAAATAGATGCTAAACTGTTGTTTGTTTGTTTGTTTTCTTAAAAAAACAGCCAAAAATCATTCGTCATCATCCATTATTCGTC
Organism: Astyanax mexicanus; assembly: GCF_023375975.1. Taxonomy (NCBI): domain Eukaryota; kingdom Metazoa; phylum Chordata; class Actinopteri; order Characiformes; family Acestrorhamphidae; genus Astyanax; species Astyanax mexicanus. The sequence goes on from NC_064408.1 coordinate 75,895,439, forward strand.
TAGGCTTGTATCATCCTCAAACTAAAATTATTAAAAGAAAAACTTGAGAATTTACACAGTGTTTTATAAGTGCATTTTCACAGCTGACAGTCTGGACCAGAGCCCGAACTGAAGCTGATATTTTTGTTAAAATTGTGTAAATTTAGGCCAAGGGGTTTTGGTTTTACACTGCAGTTTAGTGAGTAGACTAAAGAACTTTGCTACATGCAGTCATCAGCAAAAGACAAAACGTGCGACCTTATCGGGAATGGTGGGCTTGTATACAGCTTTCCGATCGGACTTACGTTTTTCGTAAAAACTTCGTAAGTGTACGCTTTTTTGCCCATTGAAAATGAATGGGCAGAACTTTGCACGCCCGTGTGAGGACCTGTAGAACTTATTGAGCTCTTTCCGAAAATATGCATCACGAAAAGATACGACGTACGGATTTCGTACGATTGTCGTACGAAGTGGCCCCATAGGAATGAATAGGGCCATCGGAGGATGGCAGCTAGATCAAAGGACGGCAGCTAGAACTCCAGTACTGTGTGTAATGGAGCCACGGGTCAAAAGTTTGGACACCCCAGAGCCCCAGTACTGTGTGTAATGGAGCTACTGGTCAAAAGTTTGGGTACCCCGGCCAGCACTGCAATCACACTCGCAGTTTCTGTAGGAACTGCAATCTAGTTTTATTTGGGACTGTTTGGTTTGTATAATCTTGTCAGTTCAGTGAGTTGCAGTTCCAGGTGTCAAATCTGACTCCATCTGCATTCACACAGTAGAATGGACGTAACAGATTACTCTCAGATAAACCAGAGTTAATCTACAGTAAAAGCGTAAGCCAGCAGTAGGACCAAAAATGTTTTTGGGTTTCGTTACCTCTTTCCTCTTTTATTTTTGAATGCTTGACCAAAGCCTGCCTCTGCTTACTGTAACAGGTCTGAAAGCAGTTTCAAGATGACCTGGACCACCTATTTTGCTTAGACCAAACTGAAAAGTCTGTAAAAGCACCCATACAGCGTTTTTCCACTCTGGTTCCAAAACCAGTTCCGTTCTGACTTATAAGAGTCGTGGTGCTTTTCAACAAACCAGTCCGCTATTTCCATCTTTTTTTTGTGGAACCATCAAAACGTCACATCTTACGTAATTAACAGAGGGCGTTTCACAGCGGCGGAACTCCTGTACAGACAGACATGTCCACAGATTTCACGGTTTGCACTGAAGAACCTAGTATTCTTAGGTTCACGCTTCAAACAAATGTTCCTGGTGCCACAACCTACTTTTGTTGGTTGAAATGTGGGGAACAGGTTCAAAATTTGTTTTGCAAACCAGAACGTTGCCGGTTCAATGTTGATGAAAAAGCGCTATTAGGAACATTCTTAATAATCTAGTTCCACACACATCAGCACTAACGTACAAGCCTTAAAATTATTATATGGAGCTTTAATAAAGCCTTAAATTGTGATATACATCCAAATTTCAGAAAATGAAAGGAGGTTTAGAATCTAACCAAAAATCCATGTCCATCCACAAAAAATTCAGCATCATCAACAGCAAATACTAATACTAATACTAATACTAATGTTTACACTCATTCATGTACTTATGAGATACATGTTAGGCTACAGGTCAAAAACAATGGCTAGAGGTGCATCAATTTATATGATAATCTGTGCATGTTTATTAAAAGAATTCAGTGAATATCAGCTAATTCCACATTATAATACAATAAATACTTCAAACGGTTTGCTTTGTAGTGTCCTGTTAACAGTTAACTCAAGCTAATATGCTAGTAACGACATGAAACAATATTCTCTACTACAAGTCGATACAATATGATATATTGCTACATCCTTAAATGGTATCTAGTAACATTTAGTCAGGTATATGCACTTAAAAAATTTATACTTTCCTATTTTTTTAATGAGAATGCTTTTACTTATATTCATGTATATCCATAAACTCTCATTCAGTTACATTTTAGTTATTAACAATTAATTAGTGAATCCTGTTGAAGTTCATAATTCGAGACCAGATTTGAGCTAATTTTCATAATTTCATTTTAGACTAGCAGTGCCTTAAAAGAAGAGAAACACAGAATAATAGATTTAAAAGATACAGTAAGATGTTTAGTACCTTTTTTACTATTTGGAAATGTAAGTTTAAGTTAAAAATAAAATAAAGTTAGAAAACTGTAACTTTAGTATCATCCCCTTTTCCCTTATATCTTGGATTTATTGGATTAAAGTCAGTTTGTATATTAGGGTAAAATAGCTATGCAGTAATCAGATTTATTCTAAAAGTACTCTACATTCTGAAGTAAAATAAAACCATCTTCAATAGGGCTTAATTTGCTTTAGTTGTACTTAGCCCTGCATGACTGATTACCATTACTTTAGCCATGGTTCCTGTTTCTAAGTTTGTTCTAAGTTCCTCATTATTCTGTTTCTGTGGTTTGGTCTTGTTTGTATCCTCTTTGCTCCCCTACATTACAATGGCAATAATAAGATTTCATTTCCATTTAAACTGGAGGCTCTGGGACTGCTCTCCCCTCCATTCTAATCATCACTAGGTCATTTTTAACTACCTCATCAGTGTCTGTCGGTCTCTGAGGGAGGCTGGACTGGATCACAAAACAACATCATTACCATATGATAAAGATAGAGGGTTGGATTTATCTACTCATACACCCATTACTGCATGAGTACACTGTTTAGTAAAGTATATTGACTTATTTATGATTCATGGTGTCAGATAACATTTGTGACAATATAGTATTGTAAGCAGGCATTTTCAATTTGAGGCAGAAGTTAACAGAGTGCAGTATATTTAATAATTTAATAACGCATATATGGCAAAATATATATGGCATTCACACAATTATTTTATTTTACATTAGTTATTTTTTGTCTGTAGCAGTTCCACATTGGAACTCCCTATGACGCCAAAAAGAAGTTTTAACAACCACACATAAGGTGTGAGAATATAAATAAGCTAAAACTTTGAAGGCCCTTCATACTGTGTAAACTTTCAAGAAGCCCCACTGCTGACTATAGTTTGTCATAAAGACGGCCAATTATCCAAATAGTAATTAATCCCAAACAAAACAAATGCTGAAAATGCACAAACATTACAGCCTGTTACCAAATTAGGCTCTTGCTAAACAGAGTTAATACACTGTATAACTGGATGTGTTGCTGGTACTTAATAGGGCTGCACAATATTGGGAAAAAATGTGACATATATATATATATATATATATATATATATATATATATATATATATATATATATATATATATATATGATGTGGAAAATGGAAATTGATCCTGAAGAATATCTGTATAATATATGTATAAATGTGTTATATTATACAGATATTCTTCAGGGTCAATTTCCATTTTCCACATCGAGGCTGTGGGTTGGGTCTGGAAAGACAATTCTTAAAGCTTTATAAGGGTCTTCATATTTGCACATAATTTACAAAAATATTGAAAAAAAAAAGACCTTTCCATTTTCATTTCCCCAAAGAACCCTTTTTGCACTTTTTCAGAGTATGATCTAAACTGCTAAACAAATGAGCTAGTTCACATTTAACACAGCTTATAAAAGGTGAACTAGTGACCAGCAGAGGCTGCACTGCTCACAGTGTCTCAGTTGTGATTGCGCAGCATGAAAGTGAAGGTAACTCACTTGTGCATGTGCTCTACTCCAGCAATGATCATGATCCCATAGGTGATTCCACTCTGCATCAGAAAATGAAGTGCATACCTGACAGAAAAATAAAATGAGATTTATATTAAACACACATAAAGACTGATTCAGCAATGTAATACACACACACACACAAATAAACACACCCACAGTTGTTTCAGCAACTGTTATACAGGATCTCTTAATGGGCATTTTCATTTATTTTTGTGCAAGAAAAGCTGGTATCTCCTTCTCACTGTAACACTCAGCACCTCCCTTCCTCTCTCTCTCTGAGATGTAAAAGTGGAAGCAGGTCTGTAGCCCAGCCTAAGTAAACAAAATCCATTTTTAATAGGGAATTTTTGTAGGCTGATGCAACAATCCTAAAGCATACCTTTTTCCCCCTAACAGCCATAAACCTCAAAACTAGACCAATGTTTAATTTTAAACTATGCATCATTTCTCTCCCGGTGTTAGCTGATCTTGTGGAAAACATATTTTAAATTATTCAATATTAATTCTTCCTAGATACCTCATGGCATAAATTAAAGGTCTGCAATATTGTATCGAACACAAACAAAATACCCGTATTTTTGGCTATATGTTTGTAGTTTTTTGTAGTTTGTAGATTTTTTTTTGTGTTACATTACTTATTAATCTTTAAAAGTTAAAAAAAAAAATAATAAAATTTGGAAAATGGAATGTTTCAACTGTTATACTAAATAAAATGTATTTTTTGCAGTGGTATGTTCTTGAAATTAATACAATATTTTTCAGTGTTTTGTCATATTGCTGAGTCATGATATCATTACTGCAAAAAAATATGATGATATTATTTACAGGTCATAGCACCCACCCCTAGCATATATGCCTCAAACCTAAGAACATCTGTGGTCAATTCTTACAGATCTATTGAATCGGGCATAAATTGCATTTATCACAATTTAATTAAGGTTAATCTTTTTTCTGCTTCTTTTTGTTGCAAGATGTGAAATAAACTGACATTACCCATAATTTGCATTTTTGAGAAACATTTGCAGAAGGTCACATAGAGTCTGTCTGTCTTCAGTGTCTTTAGTGCGTAACTATTGATTAAAACATGATTATGACATTTCCAGTCTTTTTCACTGTGAGCGGCTTGCCACCAGAAACAATTACAAAATACAGACGTGCCATGGTTTAACACTCGGGTCTCCACTGACTAGAGACAAAAGTATCACATAAGTGTTCCTGCTGTAATTTTAGTGGCGCCATCAATTTTTAGTGAAGGCAAAAACAGGGAAAAATTTGACAAAGGGGAAGCAACTGTGTGCATTTTATGGTAATATGTACCTATTGTTTATTTTTCATGAAAAAAAAATGAGTTTATAATAGGGGTGCAACACAAAAAAAAATTCCCCTGATATAAATCTGCACTGTTCTCAATATCGCTAGCGCTGAGGAGATCGCTGGTTCAAATCCTGTTCATGTAGCTTGCCATCAGCTACTGGAGCCCCGGAGAGAGCAAGGCTAGAGGGCGCTCTCTCCCCACATCACTTCAAAGGGTGTGGCCAAAGCACATGGCGTCTGAAAGCTGATGTATCAGAACCAAGTCGCTGCGCTTTCCTCAGAGTGCGCTGTGATGATACTCAGCAATGCTGCATCAGCAGCAGTGCGAAAAGAAGCAGTGGCTGACTTCACATGTATCAGAGGAGGCATGTGCTAGTCATCACTCCTGGTCTTTTCTCCTGGGGTTGGGGCAGTGATAGGGGGAGTCCTAATGAGTGGGTTAGGCAATAAGCTGTGTAAATTGGGGAGAAAATGGGAAAACAAAAAATAAAATAAAAATGTAAGCTGCTATGCAAGTATTAATATTAACTGATTTAACCGCATTGAACACCAGCTCATTATCATTCAAACAACAGCCACTCAAAAAGACTATTTGGAACTCAAGCTGAAGTAAATTTCAAATGGCTAATGCAGACTGGAACAAATTGAACAGTGTAAGAAAAGTGTAAAAATTGTGGTGTAAGCAGTGGTAGATTGTAATTTAAAGAAATAAATGCCTGAACTTGCCAGTTTGAACAGGGCAGTTTAGACAGAGTGAAAAGGAGCTGTGGTGATTGACCTACGTGAAAATATTTGAGGGTTTAAAGGGAATTTACACTGGCTTGTAAGAAAGAAAGCCTGTTGACACAATAGGCAAACATACTGTACTTTTAATTCCTGCAATTATGTGTAAATGTGTAAAAAAGCAAAACTACTATAATATATGCTGGGATTTAATCTTTCATGTCAGCTTAAATGTTCTGCCCTCCACAGGAGCCGGACAGCTGGTCAGTGTGTCAGTAAACATCCATTCAGTGGACTCATTAAGAGCTCCAGCTTTTCTTCTTTCATCTGCTCTCCCCCCTTAAACAAGCAGAGGAGGTATGAACAGACTGAACACACAGCTATGGTGAAAGGGCCTTAATGCTTCCATTAGGTCAGATTCTCTAGAACTGTACGTCCAACCAAAAACCATTAAGACAGAGGGGATGGGCAACATGGCATTAACATAATTTCACAACATTTCAGGGTATTTCCGCGATATGAGAAAATGCAGGAAATATTAATGCATTTTAAGAATATACACTACTGCACCAAAATAAAATGCTGCAGTAAAATTTTACATTTGTATTTACTACAAATTAGGCCTGTTCTGATAACTTTTTATTGGGATTTTTATTGCCCTGGTTAATGCAAGATATGGCTAAAATATTGGTAAGGTTTATTTGTACATTCATATGTAAACATTTAGTAAAAAAAAAAAACATTCCGTGTGTGACTCTGGTTTTGTATAAAATAATTATTACGAAAATATACAAACGATCTACCACAATATGCAGAATATTTAATGCATGTATATAAACCACAACGATAAATACCCCTAAGGCTTAACAATAAATAGCATAACAAATAGTCTGCTTTCAAGACAGAAAACAGATTTTTTTTATATACATATATTTTTACAATACAGATTTTTTTTTTCATTTAAATTACAACAGTGCTATTGTGTACAATACAATATGGCAGACTCCTATAAAATACTGTTATTTTTTTGGAGTGTAGAACTACAGTCCATAAATTATGTTACAAAAACCAACACTGTTTATGTCCTGTTAGGTATTACATACATGGTTTTTTGCATGTACCTTTAGTTGGACCTTTTTAAACAGTTCAGTGTCTCTTTAGAGCTGAGAATTATCCACTAGGCACTCAGTACTACAGCATATGTGCTACAGCATGTTTGTATCTTTATGACCTTGAAAGGTACATGTTGGTCATCAGGGGCGTAGCAGCAAATTCGGGGCCCTGTACACTCTCAGTGACAGTGGGCCCCTATCCATGCCAGTACACAAGGAACGTGAGCAAAAATTTTCATGGGCCCCTCTCTCTACTTGGGCCCTGGGTGGTCAGGTCCACTTTTCCCCCCACTACCACGCCCATGTTGGTCATGTTGTGCCTGAGCATCACTATGGTTTGTGAACCCAAATAGGAACTCCATGCAAATGAAGCAGCACAAGGTGAAGTGCTAGATTAGGTTTTGCATATAAACCCACATAAAAGGCATGTTATAAATGTCATAGCAGTCATGACCTTGACAATCATAGCTCTGATGCTGTATGGCCACAGAGGAGTCCATCATGTTAAAGCTCTAGAAGGCACTTTACTGTAGGCTCACAGTTATCATCTTCAGGTATAAAGCTGGTTGTACGTAATGGAGTACATTAATGGGAGCAGCCATTTGTGCCTGTGCTGTTGGTGTCCTTGGCCTTTTTAAGTGCACAGTTTCATGATGCACCATTACACTTAGGGAAGCTGTTTAATCCTTAAACCTATATGTCAATTACTTACAACCCCTGCTTACGTTTTCCTTGTCTAGTTCATCTTTTTTGTTAGTTTTTTAGCATAAATGATCAAACTATTATTATTATTTTAAAATGTTCTGATTGTTTCACTCTTGTTTGGTAAGTTGTGGGAAAAACAATGCTGTACTTTTAACAATTCATAGTATGTGCATACTGTTAATTAAACACTACATATCAGATTTCCAGACAGGGATTTTGCCTTGTTATATTTTATGTTTTCATTTCAATAGAAAATCCCCAATCACAATGCTGTGCTGTCCTTCAATTAAACCTTCCCTAAAGTCATTAAATGGCATGCATGCCCTAGTCATGTAAAGAAGCATGCAGACATTGGGGACTAGTAAAAAAAAAAGTAGAATATGACATATTTCCTGAAGATTTAAGCTCAAATATCAAACATTCTCTTTACGTTATTAAGCAATTAAAAGTTAGGCAAATTGACCCTGCATGGTCAGTTCTTGGTATTACTCTTTTGCTGTATATCACATCGTATAAACAGTTTTTGAAGCAGCTACGAGATGTTCAATTATTGTTTTGGAAATTTTTCATCTATTCTTCCTTACAAACGTTTTCTATTTACATAAGATTCCTGTCATCTTGTTGCATCATGTTCTTTTCAAGAAATACTGCATCCTTTTTTTTAAATATATTTTAGCCTAAATGTTTTTAACATCAGTTCACAAGATTTGTTTCTAAAGAACATTAGACAATTTTTGGGTGTTTTCACGCCTACACTTTTTTAGTCCTGTTAAAGTGGACTCTGGTTTGTTCTGTCTCAGTCTTGTTTCAAATTAACTCTGCAGCAGCTTTTTTTTTTTTTTTTTACCTTGATTCGATCCAACCATCAGTTGTACTCCACAAGTTTGAGCTAAATGGCTTTTCAGGTGCAGTTTAACTTGAATTATAACCCAGATAGTTACTACAGCTATAAAGAAATGTCACCTCCACTGTTGCAAGTTAAAATGATCAGAAATACACACCATCCCATTACACAGGATCTTACTCCTGTATTTACTTTCTTGATCCTGGTCCAGGCAGGTCTGACCAATAAGAGGAGAGAACATTCTCACTATATTTGTTGTCATGTATTTTAGGCAGGAAGGGGTTTTCCTTGTCTAAAAACAAAAGAAACCAGGGGGAAAATAAATAAAATTGTGATGTTGAAACTATAATAAATGATATGATATATTTCTTTAGAAATCTGTATTCTGCTACTGCAGTAAATGCAGTGCCTCTGCTTTTAAAAGTAATGAGATGAGGTTGATCTGACTTTTACATGGGCGCTACAAATGGTGCCTACAAGGAAATAAACACACAGAGACACAGATACAAGATAAATACACACATCCTGCGCACAATGTGACACTTTAATGGGGGTTTGTAAACATGTCGCAACTAATTAGAGACTGCTACTTGCCCGGGTGTCCATGCCTTATTAATATGAGTAAACCTTATTGATCGGTTTGTTCTATTAAATCACATCTGCTAACAAGTCAAAGACACAGTTGTTCAAACATCGATATAGCCTTGAGAATATTTGCACTGATTTATGTAACATTAGCAGCAAAGCTTTTCTTTGCTCTGTAAATAGCACAGGGTTTCGAAAACCTGATATAGGACTAGGCTTGCTCTTCACCAATCCAAACAGCACTACAGATGTTTTATAAAGATTTACCTTCACAAATCACTTTTGATACAGTCTTAGTGTTTATTGGAAGGGAAAAAGGGCCATAATAAATAACGCCTTTACACTGACAAGTTTATAGTTTCATAATAGTTACATTTTATTAAGATGAAATCAAATCTATTTACAGTTGTTGTGAAATTGTTGTTAAATGCTTAGATCTTCCATGAATTCACCATTGTGCTTAACAACTGAAGAGTTATTCTTTTCAGCAAAGTTCTGAATCATTTTTCTCCAAACATGTTTTTGCTCATTTCAGCCAAAAAGTTATATATGACTTGTGCATCAGGCATAGTGCATAGGTTTCTTGAATTTTTTGCCAAGAACAAATTATTTTCTGTTGACTCTCACATAAAGGTCATATTTGTGCAGGTGTTGCAGCACAGTACAAGTCCATCCCCACTCCAGAATGTAATTTCCTGCAGATATAAGGTTCTAGAAATCCAATGAGCAGTTTAATGTGAATATTTTCCATATCATTCAGACTTCACATTTACCTTTACTGATCTTATTAACAATTATATCTTAACTCCATAACAAACTAAGTAACCACCAAAACCACATTAACTATCTAAATGATTTGGAATACTCTTTCAGACCTTTATGTTCCTAATGAGCATCCATTTATTAATATTTTTGTTGGGGCGAGGGTTAAGCAGTCACCAATTTTAAAATGCACTGAAAATATCTTCACCTGGATTTTTGTAATAATGATTACAAGCTGAAATCTTTGTAAGTTATCTGAAAGCTTAAATCCACTGTCCATACTTTTGAATGAGTGCTACGTTCCTGTTTTGTTCTAAATTGTACAAAACAAATATAATAATACAACAATCTTCAATAATGTTTCATATTTAACTCATAAAACTTTTCATTATGCCCAAACATCTGCATGCCATTACAAAACCTATAAATAGTGACTTTCTCCAATATCCTGTACTAGCCCAAGCAGTGTACTAACACATTCCAGTAACCTACCTTATTTGAAGAAGGATTTGGAATGGTTTAATACCTTGTTAGTTATTAGTGTTAATAGCATATTTAATAGAGCTCATAAATAGCTTCTTCATTAAGCAATAAAATGGCTTCAGCTTACCATGTACATATATAGTCTAAAAGTTATTGTAAAAGCCCTACTGTAATATTTTTAGATTATTATTAACAACAATGACAGAGCTCTGTGTTTATTAGTTTAAAACAAATTAAAATTAAATACACTTTAAATACAGGACAGACACAATTGACTAGTTATGTGCATCTTAAAATCCATGTGGTCCAGATTCAGATTTTTAAAAAATATATGAAATTGCTCACTAGGAAATGTGTACTATTCAGAATCTTTAAGTAATATACAATATTATCATCAGTCAGCTCAAATCTATTCCCTACTGCCTGTAATGTGCTTGAGTGAAAGATGAAACTCACCAGCCGAAGCAGAAGAGAGCGAAGTACAAGCCCAGTAGCGTGGCCACCACATGCCTGACAAAGGGACTGGTCTTACTGGGGTGCAGGTAGAGGCGGAACCAGAAGGCTGTGAGGAGCGCACACAGCTGGCACACCACGAAGTTCACCTAAAAAAACACAATAATAGAGTAGTGACTAACTTCATCATTAAACCAAGACAACACGATGGGCTGCTTTAACAACACACAGGTTAGATCAAGCTGTAACTGATTATTATATTAAACAAAATGCCACAACTTATCATCCAACATCAATCCTGAGTCTGACTGAATGTAATCAAATTCTCACAGCAATTTTTCTCATATCTACAGTAAAGTCCTGCCAGAAGAGTAGGTTCTGTTATTTCAGCAAAGGGAAGACTTCTTATTAACAGCCTTGATTTTAGATCTAATATTTACAGCCATTTGTGAAAATTATAAAATGCCTTATGGCTGATGATTAGCAGTTCAAGCTCAGCTGTTATTTCCTCAAGGGAACCAAAGCCTGGACATGACAAGAAGCTGAGCAGAGATTATGTAATGTGTAGGTCCACATGGGCAGTTATTTGTCAAAGACAAAATGTTGTAACTTCTAAAAAGCTAAAAATTCCAGATCAGTTTATTATTTCAGACAGGTGACAAACTGAGCTCCAGGCTCACTTTAACATGCCTGTGTTTTGACAGGTGATATTAGTCTTAGAGGAAATAATGAGTAGGAAAGATTGCACTGTCAAAGCCAAGCATGAGGAAGAATATAAAAAGTGTCTAAAGAATGATTCCTCAGCACTTTCGAACAGGATCTAAAAAGTAAAACACTGGTCTGACTCTCAAAAGTGTTCCTCAAACACTACAGTACCCAGAATGCCCTGTCATCCAGATAAAGCCTTATTTTGCTTTTCCCACTCCTGCTCTTAAAAAGGATCTCACACCGGCCACACCTTGCAACAACGTGCTGAAGTAAGAGCGCTATAAGATATTACATATTTATGTTTACATTGATGATGTTAAGTTAAAGCAAGTTAACATTTAATAGAGATTTTATTATTATAGTATGTAAAAAATGCATATATTTGTAATAAATATATACATAATAAAAAAATATTCAGTTCAGTTTGTTGATCAACTCCTCCTCATCTATCTCACACTAAGATGATCGAAGTGTGATTTGTACCATAAGCTGACTACAAATTAAAAATTTCTTTAAACTATTGCAATTCATGCATCCCATGTAGCCTATATTGCGTAGGTCAAATATCAGTTTTAATTTAATAATAAAAACAATAGTTTACAAATGTTGTGTGCAGCAACAGCCTATAGTGTAGCAAGCCCTTTGCCTGAGCTGGAAGAAGGTTTATGACATTACGAGGACTCTCTCCAAGCTGCACGATACACAGTATAGATTATGAATCCTCACTGTGTTATTGATGACTGTTTTATTTTCTTAATTTATTACTCTTAATTCTTAATTAATTCTTAACTAGCATTATTTTCATTTGTTTTAATTTAGTTTATTTGGATTGATGTACTTCTATTATTTTTATGATTTTATTTTTATTTTTTTATCTTTTACTAATGTTCATTTATGCTTACTATTTTATATTTTCTTATTTAATTATGTACTGTTATGTATATGTACTGTTCTATCATCTTATTAATACATTCTATAATGCTATAACATTTTCTTTTTTATATAATTTTTAAAATTCAATCCCTATTTGCTCTTTACTAAGCTACATTGTACATGTTACCCTCAATGTACTCCAGAGTTTAAATGAAAAATAATCACTCCAACTGATCCCACACAGTGAGAAATGAAAAACAATCAAAAATTTATATATTCTGAAACCTCCAAACTGTTACATAACCCTCTGAGTTCTTATATTTACATATACAGCGGCTTTTCTGGAACTGCCACTGTCTGGAACTCAAAATCAGCAAGCCTGAAAGCTAAGCTAATGCTATGCTATGCTAGGCTAAAAACAAACCCAATCTCAGAGAAATGCCACAAGGTAAAGCAGCACTCAGGTATGTGCATAGTTGTCCATGCTAAATGCTAACCCTAACCTGACCAGCTTTAACATCTCCTTAACCCTCACTAAACCAAGAGGTTATTAACATTATCCAGCAAGACCTGAAAAAACTACAAAAACAAATAACAATATTCATAAACACTTAAAAATAGTGTTCAAAACAAAGCTATACTAAGTAATGTCATGCATTGTAGCTTCTGTACGAGCCTCTGTGGTGAACTAAACCAGCCAATTAGAGCAGAGCTCTCATACTAACCATTAAAAACATTAAAGAACAATTTAAAATAAAATGATACAATATAACGTCTATTAGATTATCTCAATTTAAGTATCAGTACTGGAAGAAGAACATGGGTTTGAAGCTGTTGGTACTGCCACATCTCAGACACAGATTTCAGAGAACAGATCTTAGCAGAATGATTAATCTTTTGCTCATGTGAACTCACCACATCATTTATTTACAATGATACAAGCAGGACCTCACCTTGACACATTGAGGGTTCACCAGTGTGTTTTTAATGTATCGCATAAATCAACAGCCCTGACACATTCTCAGATGCTGTACTGAATACTTGAGTTACATACAGCTCTCAATACTATGAGGACAAAATAAAACATGCCCTGCAGTTCAATCTCGGCACAAGGCAAATAAACCCCAAATAAAGTCCCCAAACAGAGTTCTGTGGACAAAAATCAGGGGGAACATGTACAACACAGGGAGATAATAAAGCCCTCCACCAGTTATTCACTACACAGTTCGCACAGACAGGCCTCATCTACAGTCAGTCCCTGCGCTTGTTGTTCCGAGACATCCAATACATCTGTCACACAGCCCAGCTAGGCCCACAGAGCCGACCAAGGGCATTATGGGAGATTCTTGGCAGCATGATGTACAGCCCCCAGGTTATAAGTTGCCTAGCAAATGGAAGGAGGGGGAGACAGAGAAAGAAAACGATGCTGAACAATGCTGGCAGGACGCTGTAACACTAGACCTCCAATTACGTTTAAAAGACACAAAAACAAAAGCTCCATTTGCACAAAAGAACGTCAAGTAATCAAGCAGAACTAAAGTCCTTCTAATCAGAGGAGGTTCTTAAATCAAACACAGGCAGTACAAAGCATATCAACAAAGTTATTGGTCAGATATGAATGACAGATCAAATTATGTAACAAATCCAGCCTGTAACACTCCCAATGTCATCTTTATCATTTTAGCATATTTCTAGAGATTCATCTTTAGAGGAAATATTAAAATAGCAATTTTAAAAATGAGTAGATTTAAATGTATCCATGTTGTAAATTACACTCATATTTTATGGCTTTGCTTATGTGCTGGGTTTTATGCATAAAAATATACATCATTAATTTTAACAGAGCATTTTATTACCTTTATTACATATTTATCATTTAGAACTAAATGATAAATATGCAATTTTTAATAATTTGTACTGTGCCTAAAAAGGAGAAATGACAGTCACAAGATATTCTTAGCAACAGCTGGAATTCATGCATTTCCACAGAATACATTTTGCAGTCTATTTCCCTATCCTACCTATTTGTTTTTGCTCATCAATTGACTTAATGTGACTTAAAGTATGAAGTTACTTTGAGCTTGTCAACAGTGTAAAAATAGGCATTTCTTGCATGGGCAATATTATGCCCCTATCTCTAGCACTGCATGCCTGTTAGGAGCATCAGCTAACAGCACTGTATTTTAGTATGATGGGTTGAACGATTGTGGGCTGTTTGAGAAAGGTTTCTAATCGTTATCTTGTTTCACTACACCCCAAGGTCATTTCACACTGGTGTTCTCCTTTAAGGCTAAGATACATATATGATCTCTGTTCTAATTGGTTGCCTTGTATTGCTCCTTTAAGCAAAGCACAGTGTACGTTGAAACACTTTAGTGTGATCGAGCAGACCTAAACTTTTGTTGGCTGAAGGCAGAGAAATGTAAATTTAAATCGGTGTTTGTGACATCACAATTAACAATGAATTTAAAATAGGCTTTTGTAACTTATTTTTTAAATATGAACTCCACAGACAGCATACTGAAGGTTTATACTGTATATTAGATTTAAAAACTTAGGAAAACCAATAGTAAACACAAAATCTGATCTCAGATGCTGGTCAGCCTGAAAAAAAGTCTGAAAGCGGCAACATACACAAATATATACTTAGTATATAGGAATATACTTATCTCTGCATGTCAAGAGCAAAAAAACAAATAAGATTTTCATCTGTTTACAATACATACTATCTACTATCTGATGCTCATGACAGTACTGGTCCACAGTGAATTCAACAAAAATATAAACAAATTTTTTTTTTTTTTTTACAATATTCTGCAACTGATAGTAAAAAAAAGCATTTTTCCATCAAATGATACATGAACTGTAAAAATGGTGCTTATTCCTATGAGGTTTGTTCCATTCCCTGACTGCCAAAATAATATCACTATTGAAGTTTCACAAATAAAGTAGAGAGAGCAAAGATCCAGAGCATTTTTCAACCAGTGGAGCTGCGCTTAATGTTCAAGTGCCTGAAATGAAAATTCCAAAGATGATTCCTTGGAGGATAAACAGACTTAAAAGTTCCCCCTCAGGACACAGGCTCTTCATTTTCACTGTATGTTGAGCAAACTCAGACAGCTCGTTCTCATTAGAGAGAATCTGAGCCGTTCTCAGTGTGACCAATGTGTGCACATAGTTCATGTACATTAAAGGCCAAGGTCTAGACACCATAACCAACTAAATCCAGCTAAAACAGTTATCATGCTTTAATATAGTAGTGTGGAATAAACCTTACATTTTGTGTGCAATGATTCAAGCACATTTGACAATCAAAACACCAGTAATAATAAACACACAATTAGGATTTCAGTCAGAATTTCGCTCAGTCATCTAGAGACACATTTGATTACCAAGTGTTAGAAATTCGGCCTTCAGGAACCAGGTGTCCGATTCAGGAGTCAGGAGACGGCTTCAGAGTTGACTTGAGTTTATTCACGTGCAGACAGAAAATCTACACGGGCACAGCTTAGTCAGTCGCTCAGAAGCAATCTAACTGGGGATATTTTGAGGGGGCATTATATACATTGGATCCTGCTTTGAACACTGCAGGGTGGTCACTTTAATGGGGGTTTCAAATTAGCATATAAACGATGAGGGTCCCTGCAGAGGCAAGTGGTCAGTTATCAGTTTGGGTCCCTGCAGAGATGAATGGTCAGAGATAGTGGAGGATTGACACCTCAAGTTTTGTAGCAGACATGATGGAGCCACAATTGGGGGAGTAGGAGAGGGTGAAAGAGTTAAAGTATAATTTGTTATGGGCAGAATTCTATCACAAGTATAAATGCATGTGGTTTAAATATTATCAGGATACAATCCAGATATTTGTCACATGAGTTAAAGTAACCAGCTTTGGTCAGTTTTCTAAGACATGCATCCACTATACCTACAGACTAGTTAAAGAAAAGGCCTACAGACTTGGATAACTTAAGGATAACTCAAACTTGGCAAGCAGGTAGTAAAGTGAGTATCTATGCTAAGCTAACATTGCTTATAAACACTTTAACTAGCTAACTGCACACTACTCCAAGATGATAACAACAATCTCTGGGAAGAAATATTGAACATTTTATTTTATTTTATTACAATGGCAAAAAAAATGTATGGCATGCAACATGAACCACTGCCTTAAAGTAAACCAGCCAACAGCAAAAGAGAGCTTGTAAACATGGTTGTAAAATAACATCTGAACATTTTTTACCTCAAAAAATCTACATGCTTAATATTTACACATTAAAGAATAGCTTAAAGTAAACATACTAAATAATTGCATTCTGCTGCACATTTATTGCAGTTACAGGTGACATTTCTAAATCTGTTCCAACACCCAGAAGCAAAAAAAGGTTTTGACAAAAACAACCCTTACATTTTGGGGTTGCTCCAAAATAAACACTGAGGTGAGGGGTAAATCATTATAGAAGGAATAATTTGCAGTGGAAATAATAATAATTATAATAAAAAATAAATACATGGCATTATGCCATATTGTCATATTGCTCAAGCACTTTTATAATCGTGTTGTAGTGCCTGTACAAATGCCCACTCTTCTCACAAAAGCACGCATTCTGTTACAAAAAAAAAAAACACCAACAACCTTTCTCAGTGAAGTGTGGCAGCCAGACTACTGTGCCATTTCAAACAAAGCCCCACCCACAGGAGTGATCCTGGGGCAGAAAAAAAGAGCCGTGACACACTTCACACACTCGCAGGTGGCCACAGACAAAGCCACGAGAGATGCTCATTTTATTGCCCATGTAACCTAAGCCCAAAGAGGCAGCACTCAGACAGCATGTGTTCCTGCGCGTGTGAGGGCGCAAAGATGAGTGTGCTTGCCACCTCCGACTACAGTGACAGTAACACAGACATTTAAACATGCATGAATGCACAGAGCTTCTTAGTTTAGGTCCAAAATTCTCTGAACAACAGCCTTGTGTGAAGCCACCACACACCGGCTCCAGCAAACAACATCCGATATGGCCAACGACAGATGGATAGACACGGCTGTAGGTGTGGAGCTAGTGTATGAATCCGGGATCTGAAGATAGAAGCACAGGAGAGGCACACAGGAGAGCCAGACCAAGTGGAAATAATATACATATCCATTTATTGAGTATTTTAAGGTTCAATTTCTTAGTGTATAAACAGTAAAAAGTAAGTGACTTTGGTTTGGCAGTTCTTCATATTAATTTACAACTCCGTTATTTTGCCTCACAATTAAACTAAGGGATTTTCCTTTTATGAATGGCTTTAAAAAACAGTCTACATCTCCATAACCCCTCACAGTAGCCCTGTAGAATTAAATAGCCTAGCCTAGCCAAGAATAGCCATGTATTAAGAACACTGTCAACATCCTAAAAATTACTGGTACTGTCCTCTCATTAAGTCTCCTCAGTATGGTTTGCTGTTAGCAAACTGAAGAGATTGTAGTGTTTTATTTTTGTCATATGCTGCTCAAGGATTAGCTTTTTCAAAACCTGTAAAAACAATAACAAGTTGTCATTTTTGCTTCTGACACATGTTAAGCTCCAGTTTGGTAATTAGCTGAGGTAGTCTACCTTGTTTTTAATCAGGCAGATGAAAAAATATGGTAAAGCTACTCAGTTTGTTTTTAGCCTAGCGCTAGTGCCTTTTCGACTGGGCAAGGCTTGTGAAAATTTTGAAGGTGTAAATATAAAACAGAAACAGTGAGTGCGTATACATCCATAATTAAATGACTGTAGTTATCTGATTATTCAAATAGTTATGTAAACAGAATACTCAGATTATGGAGTAAGGTATAAAAGATTTCTCAGATTAAGAAATCTGATAAAGAGAGCTACATAATTACTTAAATATAAATAGATATATAGAGATGTGCCAAAATATGTTTCTATACATTTAAAAAAAATATAAATGCCATCTTTTCTTTCCATTTAAGATACTATGTTGAAACCTTAGGTATCGACACAAAACCACACAACCTACGCTTTACAATGAGCTGCTTTTAACAGGATGACCTCATACAGTGAGTGAGCACTATTGTATTTCATGGTAGATTTGTTACAGGAATCTCATCATTCTTTTTTCCCCATCATCCAATCCGACATGTTCTCCTTAGCCTGATACCAATTCCCATCAATAGTAATAGTGATACACCATCTCTAATAATATCAGAATGAATTACAGATCAAAAAATATTTGTTTACCAATATTTGTTTTAAACTTAGACTGACTTTCCCAGAGTTCTAGTTGTTTTGTATCGTCAGACTGCAGTTGCCACAGAAATCACATAACTGTTTGATGACTGTGGCTCGGACTGATCATGCAGCCAGTCTTAAGTGTGTTTCAATTCCCTGTGCTTAAAATGTAATTTGTGTGCCAACATGTGCCATCACACTTGATGCCAGAATTGGTGATAGTTACAGTCAAATGTTGCAAATGTTAAAAATAACATACATTCTATTTATGTCCAGAAATCATGTTTATGTCCAGAAATCAAATTAGAATCAGAATGGAAACCTCATAAAAAGGCCTGAATCCAGTTAAATTCAATTCAGATATCATGTGTCCTTTTGTGCCATCTGCCCTGCTAAAAACAGAACAGTCTGAACAGAGGCTCAAATATACTGGCTGGTAATAATTGTGACTGTCGGTGTCTGGCTAGTGCTGTCTGTGAAAACAGACAAGTGGCAAAAATCACATCCACATTTACTGCATAAGGCCCCACAAACATATCCCACAAGTCAATGCACTATACTTTAGCCTGGACATAGTACTAGCCCCATATCCCATGACATTTTGCAGTGATATTGGAATGATACCAATATAGGCAGGTTAATAAGTAAACTAATAAATATATAGCAGCATCTAATCTATTATTAGATTTAACCGATAATTCAAACCTATTTCAAGAGACAGTATTTTGAAAAAATATTTAGAATACAGTTATTAAATTACAACATGCTATCTTTATAACTGGGATAACTAATAGCATGATGGGTTAAGGGCAGAATGAACGCACTGATCCCTCCATTGTAAAAAGCCTCGTTCTGGGACCCAAGGGGTTCAGACAAGAGAAGGGAGAAGAAGCTGCTATGCTCAACAGGCCAAGTCACCCAGGCCTCCAGGCGGTTTATGTAAGCAGCCATCTGTCAGCAAGCTAGTCTGAAGCTCTAAAATCCAGTGCGATCCTGGAGTCTACCAGGTCAAATCTAATGCAACAAAGCAAACAAACAAATCAATCAAATGAGGATGTTCATACAGAGTTCAAAAGCTTGAGTTCACCTTCAAACAGACTATCTGTCTATCTTTACAGCTCTGGAAAAAAGAGACCATTTAAGTTTCTGAATCAGTTTTTCTGATTTTGCTATTTATAGGTTTGTGTTAGAGTAAAATGAACATTGTTGTTTTATCCTATAAACTACAGACAACATTTCTCCCAAATTCCAAATAAAAACACTGTCATTTAGAGCATTTATTTGCAGAAAATGAAAATAAATATGCAGAGTTTTCAGACCTCAAATAATTCAAAGAAAACAAGTTCATATTCATAAGTTTTATGAGTTCAGAAATCAACATATGCTGGTTTTTATTCACAGTTTTCATGCATCTTGGCATGTTCTCCTCCACCAGTCTTACACACTGCTTTTGGATAACGTTATGCCACTCCTGGAGCAAATATTCAAGGAATTCAGCTTGGTTTGATGGTTTGTGATCATCCATCTTCCTATTGATTATATTCCAGAGGTTTTCAATTTGGTAAATAAAAAAAAAAAAAAAAAAATTAAGTGGTCTCTTATTTTTTTTCCTGAGCGGTATAATGTAGAATGCAAAAGTTAGGGTATCACCAGTGAGGGCAGAGAAAAAGTAATCTGATTATTGATTACGCCTTTAAAAAGTAAAGGGCACTGTGTGTCACAGATATTTTACAAGATGTGGAAAGCTGTTACAGCACTTCGTTTGTCATTTTAATTTATAAAGTCTCTAGGTTACACATACTGAACATCCTGAGAGCACTACAGGACAGTGTGTGAATCTGTGTTCATTCATCTCTGTGTTCATTAGTGCTGGAGATAAAACTCTCCTTTTAAAAGTGCATTTTGCTTCTACAGCTCTGTTGCAACCATTTGAACAATACAAATACTTTATTTTTTATGTTCCATAGAACTAATTCTGAATTGATATATGGAACAAAATGTTATGAAATTGCTGTGTGACATCAGGATTTAACTTTAAAATATTTAGAAGAAAAAGCTGCTCACTGAATTTATATAATTGAAATTTTGAATTTGGCATCAATATTCAGAATTGGGTCTGGGCTCAAATCTCCTGGCATGCCCAAATTTTGCATGTTGCTCCTTCCCATTCTTACTGTATATTTTATATATAAAATAAATAATAACTTTTCTTGCTTAAAATGGCAAAACATTTATCAGATCTTCTACCCTCTAAGCTATTCACTGTAACAGTGACCTTGACCAGAGATGTCCACATTTTTCCTTCCCTTAAACCCTTTGTAAGCTCTCAGTTAGATCTGAGCCTGCTTGCTTTTGAAGGGTGCTGAGACGGAGAGACCGCTGTCTTTATCTGTGTTGTGTTTTGACAGCTTAGCATGTGTACTACTCAGGAAAAAACACCACTAGCAGGAGTCAAAGACAGGAAGAAAAACACTACAAGCTTCAAAAAAACTGTGCTGAAATCCAAGCTATTGTTTTCAAAGCAGCAGGAACACACTCACCACTTTGTGGCTGAATACAGGGTTTTACATCCTTAGTCTTTCTGAATGCCTCTTAACACTGGCCAGTAAAAAGCAGCACTCAGACAACCCTGAACTCAGTTCAACAGACAGAGTACTTGCCTAGGGATGACTCTTAATATACAGACTAGGCCCAGCTGGCTTAAAGGCTCCTAACATCAGATCTAGCAGTCCTTCCAGCCAACTGCATGTCTGCTATATCTGTGTGGGAGCTGCTGCACCAGGATCTCAAAAAAATGCAGCTACATCGTGAGGAGACTCACAGACAGGACTGTGATGTACAGACATACTGCAATAAATACATACTCAGGCTGCAAATGTGTGGCTGAAGCCAAAAATTACCCAAATTAATCATTTGACCATAGGCCAAATACTGAACAGGATTGTTTTTCACTTTTTTATTTATTTTTGCTCAATTTTAGCAATGCATAAATAAATAGCCTACATGTATTTTTCTTACTTGTCAAATAAAACGCAATTAGAAAACTAAATATTCTTAAATATTTGTTGATCAACAAAAAATTGTAACATCTGAGCAGACATATCAACAAAGCACAACACAGCCTTTCTAATGCCGTATTTTTTGGACTGTAAGGCGCACTGGATTATAAGGTGCACTGTCAATAAATGTGTATTTTCTGGTCTATTTAAATACATATGGGGCAATGGATTATAAAGTGCATTATGCGACACGAGTAAGAAACAGGCATGTCTCCATGTTTTTCTTCTAATTCAGCAGGTCTCACTGTAGTTAAGTAAACAAAACTGTAATTCTTTTCTCTCCTGAAAAATGTTTATTTAGGTGAGTAAAGCGCATCTGTTTATTTATGGTAAGATTAGATTTGCAGATTTCCACTAAGGCTAGCCACGGTTAGCAACTAATGCCGCCTGACAGTGCTAGACTAAGTAACCCTGAGCGTTTCGTTAAGCCAGGGCAATATTAGCTATGTCATACATATTCAATTTGGTAAAATAAAGGAAAAACATCATTATTACTTGGTCTCTTATTTTTTCCAGAGCAGTATGTATAATGCAATGCAGTATATTAATAGAAAAGATTCTTGGTAAATGTTGGCTTCCGTTATCTGTTAGCTACATTAGCATTGTAGCTTCAGTGCTTGAACATAGACATAAACATCAGAAACCAATATGATCAAACAGATCTGGGGTAAGTATGACACTGGGTGTTTATCTTGGCAAATAAGATTTTTTTGCTAAACTATTCATTTAAGAATAATAAGACAACAAATACCTGCCATCACTTCTCATGATGACTCTATGAAGACGTACATTATCTCCAGCCCCCTTAGAATGAGCTCCCCCACCTGCCCCAGCAGTCCTCTTTAATTCATGGTTCCTGATGCCTCTAATTACAGTCTGCTGCATGACTGTGTCTGGCTGTTACACGTCCAATATCTAGTGTCAGATTGGAGGAACCTGACCACTGCTCCTGACCTATCAGCCACAGCCTGGACCTTAAGGTGGAGCAGGTTGGAACCAAGCAGGAGAGGAATATATACTGCATGAGCCAGGGAAGGTGTTATCACGCAGTTTGGGAGCAGGTAAATCACATTTTCTGGTTGAGCGACTCTGGGCAGTGCTTCATTTCTAGGACATTGGAGAGGGCTCTTGCTGCACAGTTTATGTACAGTTTAATGTTTTTAATATAGCAGGGTGAACAAAAGAATCATCTGTTTCATCTGTTGTTTTATGTAAAAACCACAACCACATATTGACACCTTAATCTTAATATGAGTCAATTGGTTAGCATGGTCTGCATATTGAAATGATATGTGTGGATGGAGATAAATGCACATTGTGTGCTAAAAACAAGTACATAATATGATTAATGTTTTTTTAGGAACTTACTGAAACCAACCCAGACATGATTTATTTGTTTTTTGTCTTAATTATGGCTGTAAGATAAATCAAATTGTATTTTTATCGCAACCTGACTTTTCAAAGTAAACAGATAATAAAAGCTGTGATAATATCATAAATAACAGTAAACCTAACTGCGTTACCATCAAATAGCAACAGAGGGAGCTCCTCACACTGCAGACTGCTCACTTGGCATTACAAGGCTGGAGGTAGAGTGAGGTAAAGTGAGGTAGAGGTCCATAATGAATACACACACCAAACAACGACTTAACTTGAGAAAAAAATTAGTACAAGCTTGTAGGAGCTTAAACTGATTTAGGATCTGTATATATCTTGTTTCTCAATGATATTGAGATATCCAACAAAATTATTGCACATTGCATTTTTTGACCAGCATTTTTTTGTGTTTAGTTTATTACTATGCAAGAAAGGTTTTTTTTATTTATTTTTCCTATATTTTGATGACATTTTAATAGTACTGAAGTCAAATTTCTGGAATTGCACATTCTCATTGGTTTACCACACAAAGACCACATCTAAACATTCGTTCACCTGAACTAGCTCTCTATCACACTATCAGACTGATCTGCATCTCTGAGCCAATAAGCACACATATTTCAAAATCTGCGAATTTGCTATGTTCAATACATTTTGCACATTAATAAAATCAATACTCCTAGATTAGTCTACATGTAAAATCTAATATTGTAGTATAGTATAGGCTAGGCATTCTAGCCATTTTATGGCACATATATAATGAAAAAAATAGTAGTCACTTAAAAATGTAGCAGTCTAATCTAATCATTTGATCAGATCTAAATAAAAAACACAGCTGCCAGTCTCTAAAGAACATAATCACATGTCTTATGTAAGACAGGAAAACAAACTGCCGTGCCAAAATACATTAACATCTAGGACTGTACATTTACAGGGCAATGCAAAATTATAACAAATAAATTACAGTTCAGAAGAAAAAAGTAATTGTTTCTTACTCTAATGAATAGCAGTATACATTGGACTTGGACAGGTCAGCAAATATTCAGACAGTAGTAAAATCAATATAGCTGTGGTTTCAGGATATCTTGGCATTTTTCCCACTACCTGAACTGCTGTATTAGTATTTCTTGTGTAAGCAAACCCTTCAAAAATTTACAACACACTGCCACAACAGCTTTACTCTGACCATCAACACAAGCACCACAGTACAAGCAGAACAGAAAATGAAGCTTCAAAGTTGTTAAAAACGACAAGAGTTTAACCTTTTAAATAATAAATGCTTAAACAAAGGGAAGTGGCCCATAAAATGTCATTGGATTGTGACACAGACACAGTGCAGCATGGAGCACTGGCTGACAACCACAGGGCCTATTCAGTCTCACAACATGGCCTACTGTCGAGTGCTCAGCTAGAATGCTTCTTACGGCTTGTAAAAACAGGGTCTGCCAACATGAGTTCTGCAGCTGCTCTTGTAATGTTCCAGTATTTGGTGGAGAATATCAACTTTTATTAGTCAACAGGGTTCTCACACAAAGCACACTCGACAATTTACTGTCATTCAGAGTGGTTTGGTGTGAAACGGTTAATTACAGAGATTTTTACTGACTGAGATTCTCTTTATAGTGGGGAGGATAAGAACTGTAGGTCATGATGTTTACTGGGGATGTGTAATACCAAATTGTACACAATAATATCGTAATCATTTTTTAAATGATAAAAAGGAATTCATACTGTAATAAATAGGTGTATTCTGTCTTAAATGCAGCATATCTTTATTGGTTTTGCTGTTTACTGTGAATCTAAATGTGGGGTACTTTTTGTATACTTGATTATTTGCAGTATATATTCTGCACTTAGTACTGCAGTAGTATTATAGTAGTTTTTTCTTACTTCTCTTTATTTATATAAAGTATTCCTGAAACTCAGGGTATCGTCATATCACCAAGAATATTATTATTGGGGATGCATGAATACCGAAACTGGTATTGGGCCAGATATCATGCTTATGGACTCATACTCGCCAAAATCTCATACACAGTGTACATTACCACACTAATGAACAGACAACTTCATCAATCAAGTCCCAATTATATATATTCAGTCCCACATCCACAGCACGAGAGAGAGCGCGAGCAAGAGAGCGCGAGCAAGAGAGCGAGAGAGAGAGAGAGAGAGGGTCAAAACACCAGCGTACCTTACCTTTTCTTCTGTATTGTTTAAAGGCTGAGGACAGCCTGCCTCAACTTACTGTAATTGGTTCAAATGTCTGACACATATGCAAATGAACTGAATGATGATTCAGTAGATCTGGCCCGAGACCACCTTTTCTGGTTAGTCCAGATTTTGGTCCTTCCATCCAGGTCATGGTTTGCGGCACCTTTCACACCTGCTATTTTCATTTGGCTCAAAAGGTAGATTTAAAAGCACGCTATGATTCCCTTTTATTTTAATTTGAAAAAAAAAATCCAAAAATTGATATATATATCAGATGAGAAATGTTGCAATACTAAATGTCTAATACAAACTGAACAACACAATTAAAAAAGAGCATTCCCCATCAGCTGTAAGACTCGCATCGCATGCAGCTTAGTGGAAAAAAGGCCCTACAGTCTACAGCTTCACATCAACAAGGGAAGAGCTGGAGCTCACTAGGCTCGACTAGCTGAGGGAATCCTGGAGAAGCGTGTTGCTAGGACACGGTCCTCCTAAAAATAAAAGAGGTGGTTATGGTGCAGAATTAAAGCCAGCGCGAGGAATCATCAATCTTCCCAGCCATCACATGTGACACGCTCAGCCTGACTGATCATGTTCTCAATCCTTACAGCTCCTGCAACCTTCAGAGCAAAGAAGCCCACCCCCGCACTGCTCCAGGCTTTCAAATAAAACACAATGACCTCTTCACTTAGCCTCTGCTCACATTCAGGGAGCGGCAATAAAACCCTGATGGCATGGCCACATACATTAACAGGGTCAGCAGGTAATAACTGGTGATAAAAACCTTTCATTTTAGCAAATGAAGTCTGTATACACTCATGCTATTTCAAAAAAAAAAACTCTGAATATAAGAAGTACAGATGCTTCCTGTCAGGTGTTCTGTATAATATACTGTATTTAAGCAGTGAACAGTGTACCAGGCTCTGAGAAATGTGTAGGAGTACCGAGCAAACACAGCAGACATTGATTGACAAGGAAGAAAGACCTAAGCAACTCTGAAAGTAGGTTCATTATTGGGGCACAAATACAGTACAGCAGAAGCTCCTGTCACAAAGCCTGCTAAACTAGCCAGTGATTTAATAGCAACAGTAATTCAATTACCCTGATGCTGATATAGTGTCCTACACAAGGAAAAACTAAAGAACAGATGTTCCTCAGGTGACTGAGAATATGTGTATGCAGGAACGTGATAAGACTCTACGAGCAACCTCAGTCTGTCCACAACTAGATACAGAGAGGGGTGTTACAGATAAATTAAGTATTACGTATAATTAGTAGGGGTGTGACGAGATCTCGTGGCACGAGATCTCGCGAGAGCGCGACACTCAACTGTTTTTTCTTCCCTCGAGATAGGTTTAAGCCTGACGAGAAATACCGGTTCATTCGGTATACCGCGGGGGGAACTAGACCTGGTATGTGTTTCTTTCGTACCGCCACACTGCTAGAGGGCACTGCGGAGCACCGTGCAGAACAGCACCATCAGAGAAGCACACGCAGCTGTGTGGAGTCAAGTGCTGGTCTAGAGCTGTTCTGCCTGGAGAGAAATCAGAACAGCTCCTGCTGCCCTTTCTACTGTATGAGTGTTTTTACCAGAGCAAAATAGAGCAGTAACTACAGCCCTTTAAAATGATATGATACTGTAGCTTAAAGGATGATTTGAATGTATTTTCTGACTGGAGAAAGAATTGTGGCTGATTTTAATACTGTAATGCCTGTAATGGCTTAAGGAATAACATATAGTAAATTTATATTAAACTTGAGTCTTACTTATGCAATAGAGCTTTTGAGAAATATCTGTTTAAATACTTAAACATTGTGTATTCTATGTCCATTTAAAGTGTTTATGGAACTATTAAAAATATTTATAATATTTTGTGAAGAAGTTGTGTTAAAGTTGTTGGCGTATCTCTTATTAAGGTCTATTGATTAAATTCTTTAGCTGTTTTTCTGCTAATGAAGTCTGATTTCTTCATATACTGTTTAATTTTGTGGGACAAAGTAAACCCAATACTAATCAAAGCCTTAATTTAAAGCCTTGGTGTTTTATATTATATGTACTCCTAACAGTACAGAAACTTACAAACCTATATTAAAGCCCAGTCATGCAAAAAATAAGAAAAAAATATATATATAATAGAACTTGAATAGAATTTTCAAATCTATACTTTAAATAAAGGAAATCAAAAAGAAGACTAAGTACAAATCTGTTATTTACCTGACCATAACATTCAAAGTATATTTATTGTGAAAAGCAAGTGATATAACAAAAAACATCAATGAACTTAACTTACAATTTAGGATTTAAAACTAAAAGTCAAGTTTTCAGTCCACACTACTCAAAAGTTTCAAGGCAACTAACTTTTTCAAAATATTAGTAAATCCAACTTATCCAGGCTTTCAGTGTGAGCTGCAGTGCAGAAATCCCTCATTACATGCTAAACCACATTTTATAATTCAGTGTTGTAAAACAAATGCAGCCACTGTTCTACAGAAATGTAATAAATTGTTATCAGATTGCCCATCATTACACTGTATAGAATACTAAAGAATATACTCAATAAATCTGAGGTTACTATTTACACTAACTTTATTTAGTTATTATTTAGTGCAAATATTTAGTTAGTTAATTTAGTTATTTAGTTGCTGTTGTGTGGAGAATTTCTTCAGTATAGTGAGCATCCACCTGTTTTCATAGCGAGAAGGCTCACTGAAGATCAATATAAAGTGATTGTGATGGATCACCTTCATCCCATGTAGAAACATTATTCCCCTTATGGGAGTGGTCTCTTCCAGTGTGACAGTGCACCCATCACAGAGCACAGGGGCTCAATAAATGATCTGAGGAGGGTGAATATGACATAAATCACATGCTATGACCTTCACAGTCACCAGATCTCAACCCAGATAGTGCGTATGGAATATTTTTGAGTGATGTTAAAGCAATATTATGTAGCATTTTATCATTTAAATGAACAATTTCAAAATAATTGTGATAATCCACCAACATGTAATAAGGGGATAGACTCAGCATCATCACTACTCTGGGCTTGGCATACCAGACTATGTAACAGGTGAAGCAGTTAGGAACGCATTAATAAAAACTGTGTAATGCAGCATAACCCCAATTACATTTGTGTAAAATCTAGTAATATTACTAATCTCAGTCTCTATGTTTTTTTACACCCAGTAATGGTTCTGTGTCTTTTAGCTTATGCCTTTCATATTTTTTTGTAGAATATATCAGTATAAATATTATTAATAATGTTCTTTTATATTGCATTCCATAAGGGTTTGGTTTCTTTATTGATGTTATGGCTCATTCTCATTTCACTTTTGTACCTGTACCACTCCTTTTTAAGTGTAACCCTTTACATTGGAACAGAGTTAAAAGAGAAATGGGTGAAATCCTCCCCTTTGAGATTTGGAATAACCATTCATAAACCTGATACAGATATATAGCAGAGGGGCAATAAAGTTCAGTAACCTAGCTGCTGGTTAACTAGTCAACTTTAGAACATTGTATGGATTCAAAAAGGGGGCAGGTGGTGGAGCAATTAATTATTATTGTCCACTCTTTAATTAATCTGGGATGGGGTTAAAATAACTTTAATTTTTATTTATTATTCCAGTCCACCTTAAATGCTGTAGCATCTGCAGTCTGTTGCACCATTTCAGGGGGTACAGGACATAAGCTAGCTAGGTCGCTAGCTAACTACTGAGACAAGCTACTATTTTTAAAGACAATGATCATAAAACATTGAAACTTCTCATTAAACTATGGTAATACAGTAGTTATCATCCTTTTTAAAAAAGAAAAAATGTGCTGCCATCTTATCAGTGATTCTCAGCCCTCTGTTTTGAGTGTGCCTTTGAAGAATCTCCATTTGAAGGGTCATGTACTCATTAACACTTCCCCCTACCCCTCTAGCCTAACAAGATTCAGGACACCCTATCTCTAGACGTGCATAAGCAAAACAAAGGGGTGGGGCTAAGTGCTAGGGCCAAGGGGTGAAATAGGATTGGGTCCATATTTCCATTTCCATCTGTAATAACATCCTTTGTCGCAGTTATTTCTCTGACAATACATCATCCAAACGAAAGCAGTTATCGTGATAGGCGTAGCTTAACTTGTCCAGAAATGCACATGTACAGTGCTTCCTTTGGGGTGGCTCAAAGCTTGAACTTCACTTGACCAAACGTAGTGGAAGCCAATAAGCAAAAAAAAAAGAAGGCAACTTCCTAATAAGGCACCACTTTGGTCTGGCTGTGTATAAATTGTCTGAAGCTTGCTATATATACTTGGCACAGGCTATGTATTTACTCAGATTTCACTAGATAAGGGACTACTTGCAAAAGCACCTAGAAAGAAAGACACACTAAAGCGAAACAACTTTGCTGGAAACATCACAACACATCATTACATCTGGAATGATGAGCCTCATGGTGTTTCCTGCTCTCTAGGGTTTACTGTGTCTTTTTCCATGCTAGCAAGTCTAAGTGTCGAGTGTAATTGGCTCAGATTTATTGTTGTTCAATGGTGGTAAGCAAAGCGTAGTCAAAGAGACTGAGACTGCTGCATTCACACGTCAAGCAGCATCAGTGCACAAAATGGAAGAACCTCGATGACACTGAGAAATTACTCGCAATCTCCAGCATTCACTAATATCAGGTCTAGTGTTCTTTCCCTGAATCTCTAACAAGCAATGTCACCTCAAATCAATAAACATCAGAACTCAACTGAACATCTCAGATTTGCAGTCTCTTCAAGAAATCACAGAAAAGTGCCACTGAGTCCAGAGGGGACTTGTTTATTTATTAGTTTGTGAGATACAGGGGCTTAAAAAACGCAATAGAAAAAGAACACATGCCTTTGTGTGACCTCTGTAGTCGTTTGTTTTTTCCATTATTAAGTATTTTGTATGCTGAAGTAGGGCTGGATTATACGGTAAAAAAGTCTACCACAATATTTAAAGAAATGTCAATATTGACAAAATATCTATCACACTCAAAATGCATTAGTGGTTAGAGATTCTTAAAAACGCTTATTAATCCCTAGTTATTTAAACAGTGATTTTTATTCATCCAGTCTGTAATATGCTTAGAGATGTGCATCATTTATCACAATATCAAATGTATCGAGATTACATTACATTACATTACATTACATTTCATTTGGCAGACGCTTTTTTTCCAAAGCGACTTACAATAATGAAGTACAAAGTAATAGGAATTTAGATAACTTTAGATAACCATACATTAAATCGTTGTCATTTTGCCCAGCTCTGCACTGAAGCCAGGCAAACAATGCACCATCCTTTGTTACAGTATCAAATATTTTAATTTATATAGAAGAAAAAACATAAATTGTCAAATTCAAATGCATTTTGCTTTTTTCTTACCAACACTACCATCAAATAATCTACCACTATTATTAGAAACAGCATGTTTCAACAAACCAATTACACTAAATAGTAAGCTGAATTATACAGGTAACTAAACCCTATAAGATATTAAATACATACAGTGTATCTTACATGGCATGTTAATTAGTGTACCATGTAAAAATATACACATCAGGGAGACCTAACGGATATTTACACTGTGTGTGTGAGAGATCATGAGGCTGCGTAAATGTTAGATACACATCCTGTTCCTTCTTTGATGTTGCATCACTGACTGATGGTGAGTTGTTACAATACCATTTAACAATCCAATATCAAATTACATTCTGTTAAATATGTTAAATCTCTCATTACTGTCTGAACAATAAAGGGTTCATTAGAATGAACACAGATACACATGAAGATTTGTTTACAGCTTAATTAGCATTAGCATATTAGCATCAGTTGTTTTGTTCTCCTCATCTTTTTAATTATTTATATATCTTTGTTTTTCAAAACAAAAAGCAATGCAGACAAACAACAATGTTAACTGTGTAGCAAATGATAACTGTATCTTTTACATCATTTGAAAAAATATATACTTGTTGTAATTGTATTAAATGTAAATAGATAGCTGCTCTTCACGTATGAATTATAACTGATTAAGGTAATAAAAACTAGGTTGTATAGATATTAAAAAGTCTTAATGGTCGGCATGCAGCAAATGACTAGTTATTATATCACCCAGATTGCTCCTCCTCCTCTTCCTAGATTCATTTTTCCAGATTTAAAACAGATAACGCAGCCCAAGCAATCCAGTTGAGCATTTTATAAGACCAGGTCAGTTCTGTGGACCACAGAGTCTCAGCACACACAGCTCAGTAGGGTCCATCTGCAGAAACTGCTGCCCCACATAATCCACGAATCCCCCTTTTGTTTAGGACACATCTGTCCTTGGGCACAATACAAAAAAATAAAAGTTGAGAAGTTCCTGGTGATTAAATACCTCTTGAGCACTAAGTGCTTTCTCACAGCAATACAGAAGAGACTCAATTATTTATGTCTGAGGACAAACACCACTCTTCAGTACTGTGTGCACTCATTCTAGACTCAGTGAGCAGCTGCAGAAATTTATACGAGTACAGGCATGTATTTCTTAGACAAAGTACCAAAAATCAGAAACACGTAGTCACAGATGTAGAGAGGAGTGAATATAAAAAGAAGTCTACATCATACCTAGATCACCTGGTTTTGAACAAAGAAAATAGTATATATATTTTTTTTAATAAAACAAAGTAGTGAAGCAGGGAAACTGCACTCTCTGGAGTTATGAAGCTTCTTTAGGATGAGTTAGAGGAGTGTTTATCATGTCTGCTGTAAGGATCTGACTGCAATAGTGAGGTCAGTGTTTCAAAATGTAGTGTAAAGCATTCTACTAATAGCAGTAATATTAATACTACTAACACTGCCCACTACTAATAAGGTTTAGTTTGTTCTTATCATTGTATAGTTCTTTCTGAGGCAGCTCCTGCACCCTGTAGTAAATTAAACAGTACATTTAAATATTACACACACAATATGAAACAAGACCCCTAAAATATCATGTTATATCACCCACCCCTAATTATCACATCAGGGTACTACTACGTTTTTTTGCTGTTTTTAGCTAAAGAAAATTCACATGGTTCTCATTTTCCAATATACATTTGCTAGAGACAGATTATGTCTGTCCAGTATAATTGGTTTTACTTCAATTCTGGATATATGGAGATATATGGAGTGCATTATTAGTGTCACGACATTCTGGATCATTGCCTTCTGTTACAAATCTGATAATATTCTTGTATTTTTTAATATCTCAGTTTAGGGCTGCCACAAACGATTATTTTTATAGTCGACTAATCACCGATTATTTTTTATGATTAGTCGACTAATCGGATCATACGTTAATTGAATATAAAACACAGTTTATCACAATAGAATGCAGCTGCTATTATACAACCAACATTAGATTTCAGCTATATGCTAACTAAAAATAAAAACAATTAAAATCATAGTTCATTAAACCTTTAATGAAATATGCAGCTTGTTGTAACAGACAATTATTTTACTGTTTAGCATAAAGTGTAAACAACTGTGTAAAATAAGGATAAGGCACTGGCATTTATGAAACATCTCAACCGTGAGGTTGTTTGAACTATTATGAAAAAAAAGTATATTAATAAAAAATGCCTCTCTGTCCAGATATTGTGTACATTACCGTACACAGGGCAGCGGTCTGCACAGATCTGATTGGCAGAGGAGAGCGTTTGGTGATTTTACACCACACATGACTGATCTGTGAGTTTACTGCACCGAAAAGCACTGAAAACAGAAGCCACTGTCAGAATGAAATCCTTCTCTGTAGTTTATCGGTTTGGGACGGCATTTGTGACAACGTCTGGGTCCGGATCCGGATCGCGGTCCGCCTATTAGTGACCTCTGTTTTAAAGCTATCAAGATGAGTAAGTTAAGTACTAAGTTAACGCTCTGTTTACGCTAATTTTAGCAGCTAAATAGCAATTTAGCTTCTTCGACATTTAATCAGCCACAACATGCCTCCTTTTCAGGTGCTCGTGCATCGCGGTTGTGCTGCCGAGGAAGGCAAGTTCTTCATTGCAGATATTGCATTGCACGCGTTTCACTTTTATTTTCTTGGTGATCCCACACTTTTGAGTACTGTAGCGGGGTAGCCATGAAACCAGAGCCTGTCTGTATAATGTCCTGAGATGTCGTCCACTACCTACCCCGGTTTCCACTACTGCGCATGTGCGTCCAGGACAGAAAGGCAGTCGCAGCAGTTTGGAGAGAAAAACAAAGAAAAAAAAAAAACGACTAATCGACTATTAAATTAGTCGTCGACTATTTTAATAGTCGACATAATCGTGACTAGTCGACTAATCGTGGCAGCCCTATCTCAGTTAGGGGTGTGCCATATCATATTGTATTTGATAATAAAATGTAATTTTTATTTTGTTGCAGTAGTGTTTTCTTTAAATATTTTTTTTTATTAAGTGTTTTGTCATATCGCCAAGAGTATCGTTATCGTGAAAATACCCTGAAATATCATGAAATATCATTAATTAGCATTGTGCCACATTAGCATTGTTAGCCATTTTAGTTGCTAATGCTATGAGAATGTATCCACACATTGAAATTCGTCAAGACATTGAGTAAGACTGATTTAATTTGACACTAATATATTGGTGCAGCCATCTTGTATTCGGAACGCTTTCAGAGTAGAACTTCAAAGTCCAAAAGGAATGCCACATTATGGTTTCCTGGTAGAACCTGCCCTTTTGTATCATTTATCCTTGTCTACCATGTACCATGTACCAAACCCGTAACTGTAACTGTACTGTGTGCTGTACACAAACATTAATTTATATGTTCTTTAGAGGAACTTACCCACGGACAAGTACAATAAACCCTATTGCCTCTGTTTAGACAGAAGCATTAGATTTGTTTGGTAACACAAAAAAGAGAGAGAATTGTGTATCTGTTTGGATCCTTTTCAAGGTCATCCCTAAGCCCAGTCAGGTCTAGTAAAGTAACAACTGGATGAACGTTAAACTGCAGTTCTCCCTGTCCTGATTCCTTCATGTGTTCCTCTAGAGTAATGTTCTCCCTCGGGTAATTAGGAAAGAGCTCGGAGACTGGCTCCTTCCACAAGAGACAGCAAGAAGGCTCCTCCCACTTCATCCATCAGCAATACCCCAGTGCTCATAACAATCTCTATCAGGACCCTGGAGGAGCCTTTAAATCCTTCTGTTTCAGAACCACAGAGGAATTATTAAAAAGGCACAGACCTTCAGGAGTGATGCTCTGGGACCACATTATTACCACATACACCCACAGCACAGCAGCAGAGGAACATCACACTAGTCTAGCAATGGTCAATGTTATTAGCGGTGCCTGGTGATGATACCCTTAAACCTACATCCAAAATTATGGAACTTTGCATCTCGGTTGCTTGGGCCCTAGTAATGGGAACAAAAAACAGTTTTTCCATCTACAGATCTACATCTAGCTACCAATGCCTGATGCTTACATTGTTTTCAAACATCTCAAGGTGAATCACTCCACTGCCTGGCTGAAGGCTGAGCGGTATGACTAAAAACTATTTTATATTATATACAATACAATAAACTTATTGTATTATTATTGTATTATAAGTATAAGTGGTAAAATGTCAGTATTTATTTGTTACTATTTGTAAATAAATAGATAACTGTGTATCTATCAGACTAACTGCAGGTATGGAGAAATAAATGAACAGCATTTCTTAATACCACTGAGACAAAATTAAGTATAAACAACAAAATAAAAAAAACTTAGATTTATGTAATTCTTGTTATAGACAAAATATATCTGCCCCTGAATATGTTCAATCGCCATATATGCAGGGATATATCAATATCCAATTTTATGTGAGACTCCCAATGCTTCAAGTTTGTCTTGTCAGCCATCACGGCTGTGATCATTTGCACTGATGTTCACCATAATAATAAAAAAAAACTTTATTGTTCCATTTAGTACATGTTGTATGTAATACACTGTTTGTAATACATTATGTAGTGTAGTTCATACAATTTCTTTTCTAAATATTTGAGAAAACCACTATGCAATTCTATGAACAACTCTTGATATAAGAATCTCCTGCCATACATTAGGTAGAGGCTTATACTAAAGATATATTAAAGTCATCTTTAAATATACATACAAGCCTGTAACTAGAAAGAAAGTTTTATTACACACATACTCTTTACATATTAAATATTAAATCATATCAACAACCATCACCTGGTTTATTATTTTTTTACTGTATACTGGAATCAGTTTTGAAATACATAAAGAATTATAAACAAAAATTCTCTATGCATGTATTAAATCTTTTTCCTGAAGCCAGTAACCTGCTCATACAGACATGTGTACATAAACAAAATAGTGATACATTTAATTCAATTGTCAGTGCTTGCTCTATATCAATATCACTACATATGTAGAATTTTAATTTCAGCCCCAGTCTGTTCATTTCTGCTATTTACTTCAATCCTGCTTTTTTTAGACAGTGAAAGGAGCTGTAATAAAAAATAAATAAATGCGCTGTTAATGGAATAGAGTACTGAATATAATCCTCTGTGTGGCAGACTGGGGTTTGATTCCCCCTGAGAAAGAACATCATGCAATGCTAGTTAAGTGCTATGAGTCCTTGGGCAAGACATCTAATACTAATTGTAATCTGTCTATAACTCTTTAGGAGAACATCTGCCAAACACCGTAAATATGACTGTAAAATGTAAACAGAATTATACCATCTCCTATTGGAATCAAAATAAAGGTTAAAAAGACTATATTAATCCTGGGGGGAGAGCCAGTTCCAGACATCAACAAGTGTGAAAAAGTTGTACAGTGTCTGCAGTGTCAGAGAGAGAGAGATAGACAAGAGTGAAAGAGAGGGATCACTGTAAGCTGAAGACCTGCTGATCACATTACAGCCTACCTGTTAGCTTCAGCTTGGCACATCTACAAAATGAAGCACAAATTCAGCAAGAAGCCTTCATCTAATAATCTGTTGCATCACAACATCACATCACTCCAAAACGGCCAAATTTAATCAGA
Organism: Astyanax mexicanus; assembly: GCF_023375975.1. Lineage (NCBI taxonomy): Eukaryota > Metazoa > Chordata > Actinopteri > Characiformes > Acestrorhamphidae > Astyanax > Astyanax mexicanus. Next base: position 75,931,595 of record NC_064408.1, read on the forward strand.
GCTTGCTTTTGTTGTCTGTTCACCCCTACATTATTCACAATAAACAGAGCATACATCCTAAAGAAGCAAAAATACTGTGAATTTACATTACTGCTACAGTTATACAGTAGCCATATAAGATCTTACGAAGAGGAAGTTCCATGCATGATTATTGTTGCTTAGAACATCAGAGCTGGAATTGGTCTGCTTTTATATTCACTATGATACCTTTACTGTCCCAAACAGACCCTGAATCAGCACTCATACTATGAGAAGCTTCATATGTCTAGGCCCAGACCATGTAATTTTTTTAAGCTGCTTCTAATGTCTTTTAAAGAGACTGCTCACACACTTTCAGTTCAGTGTTTATATGAGCAGCAGTAAAAGGAGTAGATGATGGTATCCAATAATACTCAACAGTCTGATCTCATGACCTCTGTTCCTGTTGTCTTGTTTCGCACTGCTCTCAGGTTAAAGCCACAGCTAACCAATAACAAAGCTGTGAGGAAAAAATAAAAGTGTGTGTAAATAAGACCTACAACAATTATCATATCAGCATAGATATTAGGGGTGTGACGAGACACTAATATCACGAGACGATACGAGACCCGATAATGGGTTCACGAGAACGAGACGAGACTTAAAAATAAAATTTAAAGAAAACGTCAAAAATATAAAATGGCTTGAAAACTAAAGTTTTATTTGACAAAATCATATAACGCAAATTTAACAGACTGGTTTCTCTCACACATTGATTTTATAAGAAAAAGAAATAAGAATAAGAATAAAAAATAAAAATAAAACTTTTCTAGGTCTTATATAGTGCAAACAATAAGTGCAAACTACAACCATATTAATGGTTTAGTCATATTAACCATACAACCATATTAATATTAGTCATATTAAGCCTAGGGTTTGTGTTTTTTTCTCCTAAATCTCTTGAAATTTAACTACGCATAATCATAACCAGTCATATTAAGACTATGAATGAAGTGCAAACAGAGACAGAACATTTTTAAATACAGTACAGAGCTAAGGGATTAGTACAACTGCCTATGAAACAGTCACGTGTACGATTTACTTACAGTATTTACATATGTTTTGTGTCTTGTTGATCCCCCTGTTACCGTTTATTGTTTATTGTTTCCACAGGAAAGCCAAAATGCAGCCAGACATACAACTAATACACCCCTAACAGATATAAGAGCTTACAAAATTATGAGCATTTGCAAATGTGTGACCATCATTTAGCTAGATTTTGAAAATGTCTGATTTGATGTTTGATGTTCATTGAGAATTTAGCTGATTGTACATGATTTGGAAAGATACACCCCTGTCTATATTACGTCTCGCATATAACAATGCATATTAGAGCTAAAAAAATGCAATAAGGAGGAGAGTGCTACTTGTAAAATTCAAAGACAGGATTTGCAGAAGGCTCTAGAACAAATCTGCTGCACTGAAAGTTCCCAAAGCAATGTGGCCTCCATAATTCTAAAAAAAGGAAGAAGACTTTTCCTCTTCATGGTAGAGCATCCAGACAGATGCTTGTCCTCAAGGACACATGGAAGGCCATCTTGAGTAAGCAAAAAAGCACCTGGAGGACTCTTAGTCTGTGAGAAACAAGATTCTCTGGTTTGATGAAACCAAGATTAAAGGTTTTGGCCTTCTATCTAATATCTAATTCTAAGAATCATGTCTGTGGGAAACCAGGCACTGCTCACTACCTGCCTAGTACCATTCCAAAAGTGAAGCATGGTGGTGGCAGAATGATGGGAGGGGGGCATATTTGGGCTGTAAGTCTTTTATTGCTAAATTGGAATACATACAAATAATACCAGAATGAATGAACAAGCATCATATGGTATCATATCAGCATATATATATATATATATATATATATATATATATATATATATATATATATATATATATATATATATATATATATATATATATATATAAAAGGTCACAAAATGACAAGCGCAGTTGTTGTGAGCATCATTTAGCTGGATTTTAAGGATGTTTTAAATACAGTAGATTTGATGACACATTAAATTAGCAAATATTTGTATTATAGAGGAGAAGAGAAGGGCATGCTGGTCCATTATCTGCATGCTGTTTACTTCACTGCTTTTGAAATAATCTACAAATCAAATGCACACACATCTGTGATGCTACTTCTGATAAATTTAGGCCAGATTTCTGTGTTTTATTTAATTTCGTGTGTATGTATCAGCATTGGCACGGACAGCACATTAGCATCTAGCCAAAAATTCCAAATAGGTGCATCACTAGGCCCTGGTAGGGCCTAGTGTGCAGTGGAACTGAAAACTGAGTGCAGGATCTGTATTGGTTAGTCATTTTAGTCTGAAGAAATGTCTCAGCACATACGTATGAGAGCAAGGTAATTGCCACTGAAACACATAGGTTAGCCTAGCTAGTTTCGGGCTGATGACAAGCACACATGCTAATATATTAGTATTTAACCCTTTCAGACTCTGCGTCCATTACAATGGATATCATCATGTATTTTCCTATTTTTTCAAATGTTTTGTTGAACATAAACATTAATTGAGCCTTGTTGTCAGTCACAATAGACTATAAAAGAGCCAATGAAAAAGTTGAAAAAAAAACAGCACTAGAGAAAAAAAGGCAAATTAAAATATACATAATAGGTAGTAGACATACAAAACAGTTACTTATTTTAGTTAACTGGATTTAATGTTAATATAGATATAGATTTCATATTATAATATTAGTCTTCCTTTTTGTACATTCCAGATAGAAAACAGCATTAATATTATTTACATTTTTCCATCACTGGCACAAAATTCAGGTCTGAAAGGCTTAAACATACGTACTATTGGAATTATTAGTAAAATATACAATAAAACAGGGCAGAATATCACAAGGTTAACGTGGTAGAGGGATAGAGGGCCTAGATTTTCTTTTATAGCACCAAAACACAGGTCGGCCCCCCACCCAGCAGCAAGCTACAGCTCTGATTACTAAAATGGTCTAAGGCAAAAAATCTGGAGACTCGCTAAACGCAACGAAAACTGACATTTTGAGATCATCTGATTACTGCGTGCGAATTCTCCTCACTGAAACGAGAAATATACAGACAGGGCCATCCAGAACCTGGGTTATATGAACACTAAATACATTTGGAAATCTCTGAATATCAATCGCTGCATGTAAAACTGGACACAGTCATCTCTTCCTCTCTTTCTCTCTCTCTATCCATCCCTCCATCCTAGCTAAAGCCCAGCAATATGAAAAGGAGCCACTAGATAAAAACACACAGACACACAGACAGCTCTAAACAGCGCCTGGAATTAAACAATAGAAACACTAACTCCTAGCTCGACGCCACAGTCAGGCAGCCAGCCTCTCACAGCCTCTCTTTATCTAGCTATGAGGCTGAAGTTGGTTCATCAGCCGCCTCCTTCTTCTTGTTCGAATTTTCCGTTCCACCTTAAATGGTGCAGCAGTTACAGTGTGGCGGCGGAGGCACCGTAACGTTCCTGCTGCACCGTTTAAGGTGGAACGGAGAATTAGAACAAGAAAAAGGAGGTTTTGGGAGGTTGGGAGGTTTTTCTTCCCATTCTAACGGACTGTCCACAATCTGAAGCCGCGGGGCCGGTTTACCTGGTCCAGCGGCAGGTTGATGATTTCGCTGATCGGCTGGAGTAAGCTGGATCCGGTACAAGCCGATATTGCGTCGGTGGCCATGATTCAGAGCTAGTTCTCCGTGCTGCTGCTGCTGCTGTGCTCCTCAGTGACAGTGGCACCCAAACCGCCCCGAGTCGCCCCCCCTCCAACACATCCAACACACACACACACACACACACAGCAGCTGCTGCTGCTGTTCGGCTCGCTGCTGCCCACTACCGCCAGACAGAGGCATTACAGCATTACAACCAAGGTGAACAGGCTCGTAGAAAACACTAGAAAAAAATGACGAAATAATCACAATTATCAATGAACTCCCCTAAAAATAACTCATTATATAATATTAATAATGTTATTAAACTCGCATGATAAAGTTTGAAATACATTTCAAGCATTAAACGCAGTTTATTGTAGTAAAAAAAGTCACAACCTGGATTTAACTTATCAAATGATCTACACTTGCTGCAGTTGGTCAGGTTTAGGTTCAGCAACAGTATGTGCTGAAAGAATGAGGTCAGCTGATTCCCTGTATTTCCTGAATATAGACCAGGTTATTCCATTAATGTATTTTTTTCCCTGATGGCATGGGCATATTCCAAGATGACAATGTCAGGATTCAGCTGAAATTATGAAAGAGTGGTTCAGGGAGCATGAGATCATCATTTTCACACATGGATTGTTCACCACAGAGTCCAGACCTTAACCCCATTGTGAATCTTTGGTGAAAAACGAATGCAATACTGGATTGAAATAAATCTTGTAACATTGCAGAATCTTGTTGAAAATATGCCAAATCGAATGCGTGCAGCAATCCAAGCTAAAGGCGGTCCAAGGAAATATTAGAGTGTGTGACCTATTTTTTTGGTGGCAACTTATATATTTAACTTATATTAAACAAAACAACCATATCCACTTTGTATTTTTATAATTACAAACTGCAGGCCTTCTCTGAAAGGAGGATAAAACTGTATGCAGAATAACACATGGACCATGGTTTTGGGGTTGAATATTGAACAGAATTAATTGTGCAGAATGTAGAAAGACACACCCCTGTCTACATTAGGTCTCACATCTATCAATGCATATTAGAGCAAAAAAAAAAAAACAGGCAATAAGAAGAAAAGAGATGCTCAGAGACATAATTTGGGGAAGGCTAATTGAAGAAGAATTCCCTTAGTAAGTGAGGTGACCAAGAACCCAATGGTCACTCTGACTGAGCTCCATCCATCCTAAATGCAGATAAAGGAAACCTTTAGATGTTTAACCATTGGTGCAGCACCCATGGCAGAGTGGCCAGACAGCATCTTGTTCTCAAGGACACATGAAAGGCCAAAAGCAACTAAACGACTCGTAAACTGTGAGCAACAAGATATTCTTATTTGATGAAACCAAGATTTAACATTGTGTCATATAAGTAGGAAGCAGGCACTGCTCATTACCTGCCCAATACCATCCCCACAGTGAAGCATGGTGGTGGCAACAAACATCTCTTGAGAGACCTAATAATAGCTGCCCACCCAACCTGATAGATCTTGAAAGGATCTGCAGAGAAGAATATCAAAAAACACACAAACCTAGGTGTGCAAACCATGTGGCATCATACCAAAGTATACTGGAAGCTGTAATCACTGTCAGAGATTCTTCAACAAAGTACTATATAAATTGTCTGAATATTACAATAGAGTATTTTAGTCTGTTTTACTATTTACTGTTTTAATATCCTCATTGTGGTATTGCATGCATAATGGTGGGGGTATTTGGGAAGTAAGTCTTTAATTGCTAATATTATAATACATACAAATAAAATACTACAAAAAAGGATTTATTTCACTTTATGTTCATTAAATAATATCTGAAGATGTCCTCTTAGGATTATTGTATTTTTATGGTTATTATTACACCATTATACAGTTATAGTTACATCATAAAACCTGGTTTGTTAAATCAGTGCTATATACACCATAAACATATATGCACATACATATTCATATATATACGGATACATACTATACCATTTAAAAGTTTGGACACACCTTCTCATTCAATGTGTTTTTATATGGTAGATTTAATAGTGATTTAATATGAGAAATGAAAACAATTAAGGGACGCATATGGAATTACATTGTAAACAAAAAAATAATTTGTCCTCCACAATCCCCTGATGTAAACATGATCAACTGAGCTGGGTGATTTGAAATGAGCTGGAGCACAGAGTAAGGAAAAATAAGGAACTATTGTTCAGCACATCCAGGAACTCCTACATGTAATACATTTACATTAAATACATTTAATAATTTTAAAATAACAAGAAATAAAATTAAAAAAAATATTAATAATTATAAGAAATTAAGATCAAAATTAATACAATACTAATACAATAAAAACAGTTAAAATTAGGCTAAAACTATCTTTTACATAGTACAAACATTTGTCATTAAATACTAATGAATACAAATAATAAAAAATAATAGTAATACTAGTAATTAAAGAAACTAACTACTTAAACTAAATTACTTAAACGACTCTAAACTATAAAACAATATAACCCGTAAAATACATGTGTTCCTGTATTGCTTTAATGTATTTATTTTTTATATTAAATATACAGTTTTAAAAATCATTAAATAAAGGAAACACGAATTAAACTGAATGAGAAGAGGTGTGTTCAAACTTTTGACCGGTCTATATATATTCCTAATTCCAAAGTCCATCTCTGCTTTATTTATTAAACATTTAAATCGTGATTTATACAGGGACATATGGATATTGAGCTGTTGTGGTGTGAGTGATAAATAACAGTGATAAGAGTTTAATCGCTGGTGTTTTTTGAGCTCGGTCTGAGTGTGCTCTGATCCTCCAGGGGGCAGCAGCGCTCCTGAAGAGCTGCGGTGAGCAGGAGGCGAGGGGGCCGCTCGGAGCTCCTCATTGGTCGGTACGGGTCACGTGAGCGCGCTTGGCGCCTCTGCCGGTAGTGTGCGTTGGCTCGGCGGCGCGTGTAAACAAACGCGGCTGTGGGAGCGCGCGGCCTGGTCCAGCATGGTGAAGTGCGTGGTGCAGGGCTGTCAGAATCAGAGCGACCTGAAGCCCGGGGAGATGCCCACCCGGCCCCGCAAGCGCTTCTTCAGCTTCCCCGCCGACCGGAGCCGGGTGAAGGTGTGGCTGGCGGCGCTGCGGGAGGGCGAGCGCCTCGCCACTGACCGCTGTCAGATCTGTGAGGACCACTTTCTGCCCGAGCACATCACCGCCTGCGGAATACACCCCGACGCCATCCCCATCACCCCCCCGCTTGAGGGCGCACTCGCCTCCGCCGAGGAGCACGGGGAGCTGACCAAGCTGGTGGTAAGTAAGCACACTATAAACTAGGGGTGGGGGCTGCATAACCCAGATAATTCAGTGGGACTGTTTTAGAGGGCCAGACCAACAGACTGCTCTCAGTTTGGCTCAGTGTTTATGTTATCTCTTTTAATAAAAAGCGCTTGTGTGATTGGATTCAGTCAAAAATTACTGCAATCATCCTCTGCCCTTTGCTTACGCCCACTGGTTCTCCGACCTGCACTAGAGGGATTGCGACCTCTAGTGTTCAAACAATGCAACTGTGTAAACGGGCAATAGGCTTGTTTGACTTCACGCAGCACTATGTAGGAAGGTTTCTTTCTGAGGTGTACATAAGGGTAGCGATGGGTCTGACGACACTGAAACCTCGGCGCATGCACCGAGCAAACAAGGCGAACCCCTGTGTCGGACCGCGTATCATTTTAAGGAAAATCACGTGATCGATGCAGTTCCTCGCACAGTTGCTTGCAATTACTTTTTAAGTCCAGCAGATGTCGCCATTAAGTGATACAGCAACACAGTTTCAACACAGTGTCGATACAGTTTGGGAAATGTGCCATACACCCAATGAGGCTTCATCTGCCCATCACTACATAAGGGCCGTTTATGTAATGGCAAGAGGCCATGTGTGTGTAAAATGATCAGGTCTGCTCCAAACACATGCTCTGTGTTAGCTATCAATAGATAATGCCGAAAAATCCATAAAATTACCCCTTTGAAAGTTTTTCTTTTGAAATACATGCCTGGTATTGAACTTGACTGCTCCTTTTGTAACACATCTGTTTTGACAATTTGTCTACAACAGTAAATACTGGTCTGGACTATAAGCTAAATTTTATTTAAAATTTTCAGCAGTTTTTCTTTTACATTTGAAGATTATTTAAGATAAACTTTTTGTTTTTGTTTCATTCTGAAAATCCAATGTAAGTATTATATAGTCAAGATGATCTTGTTACTTGCATATTTTCTAATAATATTAATGCAAATTCAATGATGCTGAATGTATGAGAACATAGAAAAACAATCTTAAATCTATGAAGACTGTTCTACTATACCCCACATGTCTTCAACTTAACATCTTTTTTTGTTTGTTTGCATGTTTTTATTTTTTTTCTATACTCCTGCATTTATATCCCTGCTTTTTTCTTTCTTTCTTTGGATGAACACCTGGTCTTGAGCTGGATTTGTAGCAGGGTATGTTCTGTTACATGACAGTATGTACAGGACCAGTCAGAAATTTGGACACACCTCACCTTGTTAAATGTGTCTTTTTCTTTCTTTTTATAATTTTTACTTAACTAAACTTAATCAACATTTCACACTCTTGGTATTTTAATGTCCTCATGAGGTAGAGTCACCTGGAACAGTTTTATCAGCATCTTAAAGGTGTTCCTGGAGGTGCTGAACAATAATTCTACTTTAGCTCTGTTTACCACCCTTCATTTGAGGTCTCTGTGGCGGGCTCCCTCTAGCGGTGTGTGCAGTAGTTCTCTGGTGTATCGGGGGAGGGAGGTGTGAGGCAGTGGGCGGCCTCTCTCTCTCTTTACTTATAGTAAACCCGGCCCCGCTGTGGCGCGAAGTGCAGATCGAGAACGGAAGTGTGAGTGTGTGTTCAGGTGGTTAGTTGTTGGTTGGGAATACCGATGGCCTGCGCTGTGTACGGCTGCTCAGATCGATCTAACGGAGGGATAACGAGGAGCTTTTATAGAGTACCTAAAGTTCACCTACATAGAGGAGAAGAAATTAAGAAACTGACCCAGAAACGGCGGCAGAAGTGGCTCAGTAATCTCGTTCTGCGGCCTGGGCGCCTGGAGTCGGGCTCTGCTCGCGTGTGCAGTGAGCACTTTGTGAAAGGTAGATACAGCAGGAGCTCCAGTCACTGTGATTTTCTGTCTTTTCTCACTATATCTTATGTTAAAGTTACTGGTTGTGGCTCAGCTGAAGTCCTATTCCCTCACTAATCTTTTACAAACACCATAAAGTATTAGTATATACAAATAATATGAAATGTTAACCTTCTATGGCTGGAATATTTCTTTGGAGTAAAAAAATATATCTTTTAGAAGTTTGGGAGTCCCTGTGCATATATCAAAAATAACCTTTTTTTTTTACTTTTGATAACAAACAGATCATTTGAATCAGATTTTTTAGAGCAAGGAAGCATAAAAACCCTGTTTTAGTACGTTTACAAGAAAATAGGGCTGCAACTGTTTTAATGATTATTTTGGTAGTCAACTAATCTGACGATTATTTTTTTGATTAGAGCTGAACATGACATTTAAAAAGGCATTTAGTTGTCTAGATGTTGTTTAAACATGGAAAGTACTGATATTTAGTGAGTAAATATGTAATTTGTACGGTGGCCGAGAAAGCCCAGCGCAGTGCAAATTGAAAAGCGCTGCAAAAGCACAAAACACATCCATCAAAATTACAACACAGGCGCAGCAAATAGAAAAACGCGCTGCAAATAGAACCACAACACAACGGAAGTGAGTCACAACACAACGGAACTTTCCCGGGGGACCTTAAAAGATGCTGTACCAGCTGTATACAAAGGACAGTAAGTGGCAAACAAGCTTCTGAAAAGTAAGTTATGTTTATTACCTGTGATTACCACGGTTGTGTGCATATTATTAAAAGTTCTGCTTTACAAAACGCCTTGTTTGCCACTTATTGTCCTTTGTACACATAGTGAAGTCCGAGACCTTACTGAAGACGCAGCTTAGCTGGTACAGTATCTTTTAAGGTCCCCCGGGAAAATTCCGTTGTGTTGTGACTCACTTCCGTTGTGTTGTGGTTCTATTTGCAGCACGTTTTTCTAGTTGCAGCGCGTTTTTCTAGTTGCTGCGCCTGTGTTGTAATTTTGATGGATGTGTTTTGTGCTTTTGCAGCGCTTTTCAATTTGCACTGCGTTGGGCTTTCTCGGCCACCGTAAATTTGTTCTCTGTGGGCACTTTTGGAGACACGGACTTAGTTGAGTGTAAACTGTGTGAGTGAGACATTTACCCCCATTTACCTCCTACTGCGCTTCTGTCCCCGGCACTTTGTGTAATGCAGCACTGTTACAAATAAACAATTAGTTGACAATGAAATTTGTAGTCGACAAATTTAAATAATCGTCGTTGTTGATTATATCGACTAATCGTTGCATCCCTACAAGAAAATAGCAAGAAAAATATATATAAATATTCCAAATACACACATACATATTTTTTTTGTTCATGACCCCTTCTATGCCTCATTGCACTATAACATATACAGCTCTGGGGAAAAATAAGTGCCAATTAAAAATTAGGATTTATTTTTACTGTACCAAAATAAACACCTCTGGAATATAATCAAGAGGAATATGGATGATCACAAGCCATCAAACCAAGCTGAACTGCATACATTTTTGCACCAGAAGTGGCATAACATTTTCCAAAAGCAGTGTGTAAGACTGGTGGAGGAGAATATGCCAAGATGCATGAAAACTGTGTTATATACTAAAATGGTCTCCTTTTTTCCACACATATATATATATATATATTAAAGAATAAATACATAGTGTGCTGTAATAACCAAACATTTGCTGTAGAGGGTTAGATTGTGAAAGTATTGTTTTCAATCTGTCCACTTAACAGCTAAGAGGAAGTCACAGTGTACTTAATGGTGTACATTCAGCAGATGTAGTAAATAAATACAGTTTGCACTAGGGCTGGGTGATCTGGATCAAAAATAAAATCTCAATATTGTTGGCTATATAGCAATATAAGCTATATATTTTCATCCCATAAGGTGATAACAAAAAGACACTTCTGAATTTTTTTACATGCATTTTTATTATTCAGTGCAATATCATGAGCAGCCTGGTAATTAATTACACAAATTAATAATCACAATAACAATCCATTTAAAGTAGCATGAAAACAAGGGGCACATAAAATACAGTTTGAGTTTGGCAAAAATACGTCTGAAATGCTTAGGAAAAAGTAAATAAAATGTGGAGTTTTGTGTTTTACATTTTCATATTCTAGAAATTCTGATTTTGAACGGTTCCGCTATCACTATTTGTATTTACACGCATGCGGTTTCCTGCACCACGAAACTCCCACTGTAAAGGCTAGTAAAAAAATAAATAGGTCTCAATAGTTCACCAGCTAGTATAGTTTAATAAGCAGCTCCTCTTCTGTACTTTCTGTCACATCTCTCTCTCTCGATGTTCTCTCTGCCTGCATGATGAAACGGTAGGGGATGGGGGACAGCCTATATCGATATAAACAATATTGTCTCATCTTATATATCATACGAATATATATATTTCTTATATTTCTATATTATATATATATTTCTTAATCTCAAAATAAATCGCCCAGCCCTTGTACAATTGTTTGCATAATAGGTAAAGGAAATAGTCAGTGATAGCCATTTATTTCCTATAATTGTTACAGGTATTTAATTACGCCTTTTGTTGTTCTCTTCAGGCTGCCCTAGTTCTTTAAGTGATGTTAAGTCTGTAGACTGGGCTCCAACACTAAACCTCGGTTATGATGAAGGTGAGCCCGTCTCCAAGGCATCGTGTCTACGAAAGGAGAGGGTGAAGTCCAGAGACAGTCATGAAAGGTGCACTGAAGTTTCAGAGGTCCAGCTGGATTGTCACAGTGAAAACCAAACCACGATCACTGTGGTGTACCTTGATAACGAGGTGGTGGACCCAGCTGCTAATGATGTTGTATGCCTCCATACTTTTTGTATTCTTTTCTTTGTTTCCTTGAGCAGAAGGATGTCTGGAAGTCAAGAAAAGTATGTGCTTGTATCTGGTGCCTTCTCTCTCGTTCACAGAATGTTTGTGGACAGCACTTCTGTGGACTAAATTATTATTTTTTGTTTGTTTTTAAGTTGCTTTAAGATGTGCAGTTGTGCTGTCTGCTCCCTTTAAATAAGCATTGTCAGTAGAATAGCATTACAAGCTATTAGCTTTTGAAATGATGGTGCTCTATTTATTACTTCATGGGAAGAGTGTGGGGTGAGGTGGAGTGGTGAACATCCAACATCCTGACCTCATTTAATGCTCCTGTTACTGAATTCAAATCCTTACAGCAATGCTTCAGAATCTATTAGAAAGCCTTCCCTGAACAGTTACTCTAACAAAAGCAGGATCAATTTTTTTAAATTATATAAATACCTTTGATTTTGGATGAAAGAATGCATACGTGTGCATAAAGTGTATGTGCCCTGTTTATCTAATGTAACGTGTGGAAGTGTACAGAAAATTTTACTTTTAATATGTATTTTTAAATTGAAAAAGGGGTTGAGAAATAATAAATATATATTTTTTTCTTTCAAAGACTGAATTTCCAGCAGATGATGACAATGATGACAGTGACTATTATGATGAAGATGATGATGAAGAATACGATAATGAGGAGGAGGAAGAGGAAGAGGAGGATGACTGTGATTACACTGAGGATGGCCCATTCTGCATAGATGATGAAGCTGAGCGGGAATGGCTCGCCAGGCTGTAAGTTGTTATTATTCGTCTGATACCAATTACAAACCAAATCTATGGACAGATGTAGACCCTGAATCTTTAGTGTGCATCTTTGATCTGTGATCATGTGAATCAGATTGTTTGTAAAATGTTCTTTTATTGTGTTTTTAATTCTATTATTTATTTTTTCTTCAGTCAAAACAATCTCAGCCAGTCCACAGAAAAGAAAAATGTTTCTGCGCCACCAGGTATATAATAATAATCTGATTATTTAAATGATTTATTTTTTACCTTTTTAAATATTTTGTGTTGCAAAAACCTTTTTTTATATTTGTAATATTTTTAATTATTTTGATTATAATTTTTTTATATATATATATATTCCTCTAATACCTTATCAGAATTTGCAACGTGTTGAGTTTAATACTCTTTTCTGTAGGTTTCAAGTCTTACCGTGCAGATTTAACATTGGGAAGGCTGACCAAGCGCTTCATGGACCTGCTTCACTCTGCACCAGAAGGTGTTCTAGACTTAAATGAGGCAGCACAAAAATTAGGCACGAGGAAAAGGCGGGTCTATGACATCACCAACGTGCTAGATGGGATTAAACTCATCACGAAGAAGTCAAAAAATAAGATCCAGTGGGTGTAAGTACAGACCTGTTCATTGTTTACAAACCCAAACAAAGCATTTCTGTGTCGAACTGGGATGTTAGAGGCATTTTAAACATTATAAGATGATGCTCCTCCTTCATTCTGTTTGAGATGAGCATTCGGTTAAAAAAAAAAAAAGAGCTTAGCTGATCTAGCATGTTTGAACTTTTAATTTTGTTTATACAGGGTTCATATAGTTATGAAATACCTTGATGTTAACTGTTAATGCGCATGCGTGTTCCACGAGGGGGGGTCGTTCTGTGAGAGAGCGAGGTAATGGCGGTTGTGTGAATACGGAGAAGTAAAGTTTGGAGTTCGTTTAAAACGCGTGTTGTCTTTGTTCACTAACATTGGTAGCAGAGGATGGCGGCACACAGCTACAAAGTGCCGCCTCCGTTTGATGAAAACAAGTCGGATTATGAAAGTTGGAAGAATGAAATCAAGATCTGGAAGCTAGTTACTGAGCTGGACCAGAGGAAACAGGCGCTAGCAGTAACCCTGTCTCTCACTGGAAAAGCGAGGACTATAGCACTGGAAATATCCGCGGAGGATTTGAACAAAGACAATGGATTAACAACGCTTTTGCAGAAATTGGACACGGTGTACTTGAAAGAGGAGAAAGACCGTCAGTACGATGCTTATACGGAGTTCGACAACATCAGAAGAGATAGCAACGTTACCATGATGGATTACATTGTTGAATTCGAACGGGTATACAACAAAATGAGTAAGTTGAAAATGAAACTACCCGATGCTGTTCTCGCATTTAAATTACTTGATACTGCTGGACTTACAGTTAAAGACAAACAATTAGCGCTTACTGCTTGCTCTGATGTGACATTCAGTAGCATGAAATCAGCCTTGAAAAGGATATTTGGCGATAATTCACCGCCAGCTGGTGCTAGTGCATCAGTTGATCCTGACTGTGCATACTTCACAAGATTTACTGGAAAAAAGGACAAGTCAAGCTCTCAAAGTCAAACTCCTGTGCCACCTGGGTCAAACCCATTAGACAAATATGGAAGAAGATCCCGTTGTGCTATCTGTCAGAGTACTTACCACTGGGCAAAGGACTGTCCTCACAAAACTGAACAGGCAAGATTAACAGAAAGTGTTGAGAGCCACACAGAAGATATTGATGAGTGTCACATAACTTTGTTCTCAAAAGAAACATTGTCTGAAGCAGAGATATTCATGGTAGAGGCTTTAGGATCAGCTGTAATTGACACTGCCTGCACCAGAACAGTTTGTGGAGAAAAATGGTTTGACAACTATGTTAATGGACTGAAGCAGAGCGAGCTGGAGACCCAAACCAGTGCCAAAGCGTTCCGATTTGGAGATGGTAGACTTGTTCATTCCACAAAACGTGTGACAATTCCAGCTGTGATCGGTCAGACTAAATGCTATATAGAAACAGAAGTTGTGCCAGTCGACATTCCCTTGCTTTTGAGCAAAACATCACTAAAAAGAGCAGGTGCTGTCCTGGACATTGAGAATGATAAAGCCACAATGTTCAGGCAGCCAGTGAAACTTGAGCTGACCTCCTCAGGTCACTATTGTGTTAACATAAAAGCAAACGATAATTCAGCAGAGAATGATATCCAGAGTAACGAAGAAGTTCTGACTGTAACTGAAAATATGACAAGACAAGAAAAACAGAAAGTTCTGTTAAAACTACACAGACAATTTGGACATGCATCCGTAGAAAAGCTAAAAAAATTGCTGGACTGCGCAGGCAACCATGATGATGACTGCCTTACAATTCTCAAAAACATTGTAAGCAAATGTGACACATGCATACGATACAGCAAGTCAAAGCCAAAGCCTGCAGTGGGCTTACCCATGGCCTCAACCTACAATGAGACAGTGGCTGTGGACTTGCATGAGTTGGAACCAGGGGTATGGTATCTCCATGTCATTGATCACTTCACACGTTTCAGTGCAGGGAGTATTGTGACAACCAAGAAACCTAAAGACATCGTGAAGCATCTCATCCACTGTTGGATAAGCGTGCATGGACCCCCATATAGACTGTTTAGCGACAACGGTGGTGAATTTAACAATGAAGACATGAGAGATATGGCTGAAAAATTTAACATTGAGCTAAAAACCACGGCAGCATATAGCCCATGGAGCAATGGCCTCTTGGAAAGACATAATCACACCCTGACCGACATACTGTTGAAAGTGAAAAAGGAAAATGAATGCAGCTGGTCAGTGGCTCTAGATTGGGCCTTGATGGCAAAGAACTCATTACACAATGTGCATGGCTACAGTCCATACCAACTGGTGTTTGGACAAAATCCCAACATGCCATCAGTTTTAACTGATAAGCCACCAGCACTTGCAAGCCCTACGATGAATGCCTGGATGGCTCAGCATATTACAACTTTGCATGCGGCACGCCGAGCATTCACAGAAGCGGAGTGCTCTGAAAGAATCAAACGAGCCCTTCGCAAACAACTGCGAGCCAATGATGATCGATACGAAACTGGGGACAAAGTATACTACAAACGAGCTGACTGCCCACAGTGGAAAGGTCCAGGGGTGGTCATCGGCCAAGATGGTGTGGTAGTCTTTGTAAGGCACGGGGGCACATATGTTCGTGTGCATCATACAAGACTGAGAAAACTGATACCCAACATACAGTGCTAGAAGATATGGACATTCAGCAAGAGGTGACTGACAAACAAACGTTGCCGGATTCTGAACTTAACCACGAAGATGATGATACTGATAGTGGGGAAGAGACCAATACACATGACTTGCCTGAATCAGAAAATCATGCTGTAGCCGCTCCACTTGCTCATGAAAACAGACCAAATGCTGACACAGTAAACACTGAAACATTCACAAAACATGGAGAATTGCGACTAAAAGCTGGACAAACAGTGACATATACAGATAGAGAAAGTGGACAAACATTAACAGGAACCATTCTAAGTCGTGCAGGGAAGGCCACTGGAAAACACAGAAATTGGTACAATGTATAGTTCAGTGGATCTGGGGACCTTGCTGGTTCCACAGGCTCAGTAAATCTGGGTGAAATGGACAATGTTCAAACTGTACCAGCAGAGCACACTGTCTTATGTGAGGAAAGCAGTACAGAGGAGACTCTGATGGTTGATGACGATATTTTTGATGCTGCAAAACAAGCAGAGTTATGCAATTGGAAGAAGAATGATGTCTTTGAGGAAGTGAAAGATGAAGGACAGAAATGCATCACCACAAGGTGGGTGTGTACACTGAAGGAAACCACTGATGGTGTCGCACCTAAAGCTAGACTAGTCGCCAGAGGTTTTGAGGAAATGCATATTCAAGAACTCCCAAAAGATTCCCCAACATGTGCTTCAGAGTCATTAAGAATGATCATGGCTGTCATATGTCAAAAGAAATGGCAATTAAATTCTATGGATATAAAAGCAGCTTTTTTGCAAGGCAAAGAATTGGCTCGAAACATCTACATACGCCCACCACCAGAGGCTCAGAGCCAAGGCGTTCTATGGAGACTGAAAAAGTGTGTCTATGGACTAGCAGATGCCTCTCTTTATTGGTATAATAAAGTGAAGGACACAATGCATAATTTAGGAGCAGTCATGTCGCAAGTTGATCCAGCAGTCTTCTACTGGTTAGATGACTCCTCCAACGTCATGGGAGTACTCGGCTGTCATGTGGATGATTTTATCTGGGGAGGTTCTGAAAGATTCGCCACAAAAATCATACCACAGTTAAAAGCAGCTTTTCAAGTTGGACGGGAAGAACACAACACCTTCAGCTATATTGGAATGGAGTTCTCCTCTCTTAATGACACAGTACAGGTACAGCAGAGCATGTACATCAAGAACCTCCAGCCCATTCCAGTGAACCCGGCTAGAGCTGCTGAGCGAGATGCTCCCCTAACAAATCAAGAAATTGACATGCTTAGATCAAAAATTGGTCAAATATTGTGGGTAGCAAGACAAACAAGGCCAGATGCAATGTGTGATGTATCCATCTTAGCATCCAGTATGAAAGCTCCTACTGTTCAAAATCTGCACTCTGTAAACAAACTGATCCAGAAACTCAAATCTGATGAAGTGACCTTGAAATTCCAGCACCTAGGCAAAGACAGTTCCTTACAGCTTGTCGTGTTCAGTGATTCATCAATGGGCAACCTTCCTGATGGTGGCACTCAGGGTGGTCATCTAATCATGCTCATGGGAGAGAATGGAAGATTCTCACCTATATGCTGGCAGTCGAAAAGAATAAGAAGAGTGGTGAGAAGTACTCTTGCAGGGGAGACACTGGCCCTCGCAGATGGCATTGATAATGCAATATTTCTGGCCACACTCTACTCAGAACTTACTGTAGGTGACTGCAAGCACAGAGGCTTACCCATAATATGTATAACTGACAATCACTCACTCCTGGATGCTGTAAAGTCAACCAAACCAGTTACAGAGAAGAGACTACGGCTTGAAATTAGCAATATCAAGGAGCTCATACAGTCCGGAGTCATTCGACACATCATGTGGTCAGCGACCAAAGACCAGCTTGCTGACTGCTTGACAAAGAAAGGAACGTCAGCTCTACTCCTCCTAAAGGCCTTCAGCGAAGGTGTATGGCACCTCAAGGAATAAGAGAACAAGACAGACGTTTAATGGACTAAAAACATTTTTAAGGCAGTTTTTTTTCCTTTGGACAGTATTACACTTGAGTTTTTTTTTTTTTAAAAAGGGGGAGTTTGTTAACTGTTAATGCGCATGCGTGTTCCACGAGGGGGGGTCGTTCTGTGAGAGAGCGAGGTAATGGCGGTTGTGTGAATACGGAGAAGTAAAGTTTGGAGTTCGTTTAAAACGCGTGTTGTCTTTGTTCACTAACACTTGAAACTCCATGTGATTAGCAAATAGCAATTTCCAGGCCTGGATAAGTGTTGGGGAAAATAAAAATACCCAGAAAGTTTTGGAAAAGTCATGAAAACATTTCAACATTTGATCTGATTCATTTTGGACCTACAGTAATCAATTTTAATTATAGCTTTAGTTGATTTTTGGTTTTATTGTCCATGTCTGCACTGAAGTTTTTGCCTTGAAGGCATGGAAAAGTCATGAAAAAATCATGGAAATGTATAGGTTAAGATGTGTATGAACCCTGTTTATAATTTATTCTATTATAATTAGTAGCACTGATTTGATGACATTCTGTATTTCATGGTTTTCATGACAGAAAACCATAACATGTTTGGTTTACATGTTAAATGTGTGTTCTCCTGTTTTACTCTGCATGTGTGCTCTCTGGTTCTCACATTTTGCAGAGTAGTTCAACCTTTCGTTCTCTTTTTGTTGAAGGGGCCCAACGCCAATTAGCTGTTTTAAAGGCCAGTGGAAGACCAAGGTGAAGGTTGACCTACTAAACTTGAAGACCATGGAGGAGGCTCTGGACTGGCTCATTAAAGACTGTGCTCAGCAGCTTTTTACTCTAACGGACATCAAAAGCAATTCTAAATATCCTTCCATGCCTGATTTTTAGAAATTATGCAACTTACAGAAGAATTAAAAACTTTATTTACTGTGAAACAGTGGCACATGTAAAGGTCAAGTATGTTTGCATAACACTAATCAAACAATCAATCAAACAATCAAGGAAATAGTTCTGATCACCACCACCCACTGTAAGGTCATACGTGATGCTGTGCATTGAGGAAGGTCAGATGCCTGCACACATTCAAACATGGAATATCCCATCCATTTAGAGCCCACGTATTTAGAATCAGAATTCACTCAAACTACCAAAAAATTGCAACACCTTGCCATGAGCAGCCTCACTCACAGGATGACACATCACAACTTTGTGTTTAGGTGTGGGAAATCCCAAACAGTTATGAAATTTTTGTCAAAACAAAACGAAAAAGAACAAAACGCTGCATGTAGGCATTTTCTTTTAATCATATTAATGTTATGGCTGTTTGATATAATTCGTTTGACAGTAGAAAAACCTCTTATTATTCTGTATTATGCTCTATCATCTATATATCGTTTCAAAATGCAACAGGCTTTTTTTTGCCTGAGCAACGCATGCTGGCAGAAAGTGTCGGCAATGTACAGGTAGTTTTGTTTTCAAGGCAGGGAATGAGTGTTAAGGCCACCTTACCTACATACAGCCTTGTATTGAGTTCCTCACTAAAATGAGATTTTATTTTAATGTTGATTTTAATTCAGTATTTAATAAGAAAAAGGTCTTTTATGTGTTTTTTTTTTTTTTTTGGAATAACAATCACTGAATTTATAGAAAATGTGCTATATTGTGATGTGTTATTAGTGTGATTTATTTTTTTTTTTTTTTGTCATATCTGACAGCCCTTATGTTAAATGTTTTTTAACATGCGTTTGATATTTGTTGTGTGTGACTTCCCTATTCATTTGTGTAAAGGGTAAATGTGCTGCAGTTTTTGCTGCACAACAAGGCTGCTTTAGTTCGAACCCCACCTGTAATGCACTGCATGCCTGCAGCAACTCTCCCCAAGTGGCAAGTTGGAGGTATAGAGTTAATGTAAATTCAATCCAAGCTTTATAACCGCTTTATGAATGGGGCAAGGTACAGGATATCTAGTCAGATAACTGATTTACCTGAGAATCAGGCTCTTTAAAAAGCGGATCTGTGTTGTCTGGAGTGATGGAGCAGTACTTTTTGAATACTTTTGAGGGGCATTTGTGGTCCAGTTACATTTTTGCAGTTTTCCCAGTACATTCCTGGGGCATTGTCCTTAACTGTGTTTGTACTTCAGCTTATGTAACATATGAAGACATCTGTCAGATCAGTGTCTTTCAGGATCAGACTGTGATCGCCATCAAGGCCCCTGAGGAGACCAAGCTGGAGGTCCCAACCCCCACTGAGGTAATCCATGAAAAAATGCACTGGAGTGATGACTAAAAACAAAGATTATTAGAGAAATTTAAACAGTGTGAATAAAAGATGACCGATTATCACTAATTTTTAGCTACAGCTCAGTCCAAAGTAATGGGTTCTTCCACCCTGCTTAGTGTTTTATGCATAGACTTTATTCAGTAGGTAAATTAATGTATGCACACACATAAAACAGGCTGGGGTAAAACAATGATTTGTTTTTTTGTTTTTGTTTTGTTTTGTTTTGTTTTTTTGCATTAGGACTCTATACAGATCCACCTAAAGGGATGCAGAGGACCCATCCATGTGCTGACGTGCGACATGGGTGGACAGGGCAGCAAAGCAGGTCCAGTAACCACTGCTCCACAGCAGCTTACAAAAGACCACTTCTTAACACTGGATGAGAGCAGAATACAGACAACACCACTCTCCACAGGCTAAAAACATGGTGTGCTTTTGCTTATTATTTAAAATAAAATCCAACAAAGTGTTTGAAACAGCCGAAGTAGAGAAGTCAGTGTTTTTACATTTTTCCTACATTTCTCTGCAGATTCAACAGCAGTATCGTCAAATCCATCGTTTTGTTGAACAGTTAAACACTCTGGAGGAATTGCACATCACTGATGCAGCAAAATGTTGTTCATTCCTTACCATAAACATTGCTTGAAGAACTTCGGTTGTGAAAAGGAAAAGTAATGGTGGGAGCACCATGATGAACTTTATTTTTATATGCATTACCTGATCATTCCAGTTTTTTCTTAACTAGGACACCGGTTTGTTCATCGGTCTGTACTGTAAGGAATGTGTTACTACAAAAATCTCACTTTTCTGAGAAAATAATTGTACAAAATAATATGAAAATTAGTAAAGGTCTATGTAATAGTTCATAATTTCATTTTATGCAGAAAAAACATTTACAGTCAGTGTGCTGAGATTACAATGGCTTGTTTAAACATTTATTAAAACACATTTACTCAATACTTATTGTTGAGTCAGTAATGGCATCAATAGGAAGTATTATTTGTTGGCATTAAAAACTGATACTGTTTGTATTTGTAAATATTTTTCACAGTACTACTTGTTTTAAAGACACGTCCTGTTATTTTTGTCACAAATTATGATTTCCAAAAATAAAATAAATCCACACTTGTTAAAAATGATGCAAAAACTTATTGACTGTGTCCAAGAACTGCAATGGGGAAGTATTTCAACAAGTCTAAGAGATACAGTGCTTGAGAGTTCATCCAATTAAAATATACACATAGAGTTGCTCTGCAACCAAACTCCAAAATGCTCTCTAAAACATGAATAAGAATCCAGCAGATATTCGGACTTTACTGTGATAAGGCCACAACCATTTTATCTGAAGTATGATGAATCCCTGCTCAAAGCATTAAGACTTAATTATATTATATTGCACTGGAGTGAGATGACCAACAATAAAAGCAAACACACATTTAGCTATTCTCTTATTTCTCTTAGAAAATGTTTAAACATAATTTTGCAGATATCTTACATGAGGTCATCACTGAAAAATAACTTTTAACAGCTGAGAACATAACCTAATCTTCTGCTCGTCCATCTTTGTTTTTTTATTGCCAGTCTCAGTGTCCACTGATTACTGACTTCATCAGTCAGTGATGAAGTGCACAAATGTAACAGGGAAGACTCCTCTTCTGGTAGGATCCCCTTCAATATGGCCCACCTAAAAGATACAGGAACCAATCAGATCACATAATGGAAACATTCAGATACAAATGTAGAAATAATGGGGATCAGTGCATCACCACTGTATTCACATTGTTTTAGGAAACTCCAAAACCATAATGCCATTTCCAATCTTTTATTTCCTAACTATTTCCAGTACTTTCAGCATGAACTGGACACAGCGGTGTATTCAGGTGTTGTTTACTTACCCACCACTCCTTGTCTTCCTCTCCATCCACTATGATCACCTCTCCCTCAGCAAAGGTCAGCTCATCTGGGTTATCAGCTTTACACTTATAGATGGCTTTTACTCGTTTAGGTTTCTGTTTCTGTCACACACACACACACACACAGTATACAAACATTACATTCAGTATTTCCAATAATTTGTACTTGTAAAAGAGAATAGCTTCTCTAGTAATGCTATGTGTGTAAAGACCTGTAATATATTTGTACTGCCTCAGTCCACATGATTATTGCACTTTGAGATGCAGAATTTAAACTTTTTGATTGTAGGTGGTGCAGTCCAATATCGGGAAATATCAATTTACCATAATGCTTCTTTAATAGGAAAGTTTTTGTACGTATTTTTTAAACCAAAAACCCTCTTTATTGACTCAGGGAAAGCCTAATCTGCCCAACTACACACAAGCTGTTTATTTGAGTGCATGTGCTGTATACAGAATATATTATGTAATTGTTTATTAAGAGACTCTTACCACCTGGGTCGCTCTGGGCTTAGGCACTGGGGGTGGGGCTGGAGGTGATGTGGCTGCAGGATTACGAGGTGGGGGAGGACCATCCTTTTCTGTTGTTTCTGTTCAGAATATAGAGATATTTATTAAATTAAACTGGTTTATTTTTTGTCTGTACCACAATGAAACTTAAAACAAAATTTATGTACTTTTCATATGTCTTTGGTTTGTGTGTGTGAATCTTTCACTGGAACTGAGTGGAGGATTAGGACTTTATTTAAAGTAATTTTAGATCATTTCTTTTAAAGGTAGAAGGTGGCATCTCTTCATGACCAAATTGTACCTGTTTTATAATGAGTACTTCCTAATGCACCATGCAAAAAACAAAGCAAACACAAACTGGTTGAGCATGAGCATGAAAGTTGGTTCAGTGATCTATAGTGGACTTCTCAGTCAGAACTCCTTTGAGATGTGGCTCAGCTGAAGATTTAATGTATTAAAATGCTCCTAAAAAGCTTTCCAGCATGTTGGGTTTTCCATACCCTGAAGAATCAAGGCTGTTTGGAAACCAGAGGCAGGCGTAATACAGTATTGGTGTTTTGTTTTTAAAAATGGTGTGTGTTTGTCTCGTCATGTATTCTTTTACATTCCTTACATACCTGATACAGGATTGGGTTTAAGTCTGCTTGTTTGTGTTCTTGGAAGACCTCTGAAATGATAAACATTTTCTTTTAGTCAACATCATAAATAAATTCTACAAATGGACATGAGCTGTGGGCACTGCCTAGAAAAAGGATTCATTCCTTGTATGTTCCCCATTTATTGCTTTAATAAATGGAAATATTATCAATACACTACAAACATCCTTTGGCAAAAAATATTATTAATAGACAAATTATATGTAAATTAAGATGTATATACTTTAATTAAGCAAAAAATATGCCAATGGGGTGAGCAAATTTGTCTTAATAAAATTTCTGAAAATAATCAATTACAAAGTCTCAAAATGAGTAAAGTAAGCCTTAAATTAGGCAAAAATCCCTTATTTTCTGGCAAGAATTTGTGCACAAGAATCAGGATGACTTGACTGGTGACTTTTTGTGCTTATTTTGAGTCAAATTATGTAAAATAAGGTAGAAAAACTGAAGAAGATGCTTAGTAGGACAACAATTCTTATCAAAGAAAAAAGGGTGTAAATACTTTTTATAGGCAAACTGCATAACAATATCTTGTATTGAGAAAAAACAATAATTAAAAAGAAATATATAAATAAAAAATATAAATATATATACAAAAATAAATCTTTTGGCTGTTATATTTGCAGGATATTATATTACATTACATTATTGGGATATACATTTGAGGATTACTATATCATACGTAAATATTTGTAAATATCTGATGTGCTATGAAAACATCAGTTGGGGGACAGCTCTTACCCTGTGGGAGGTTTGAGAGCAGGGCCTCTGGGCTGGTAGGGTACGGGTGGAGCAGCAGGTTTATACGGGGGTGCAGGGGGCACTGGGGGAGGAGGAGGTATTGGAATGAATGAAGGTGGAGTAGGAATGTTTGGAACTGGGGGAACAGATGGCATCTGCATGGCAGGTGGCACTGAAGGCAGAGGAACATTCTTAGTGTGGGTCCGAGGCTCCGTGGGGATAGGCTTCTTTATTACTGGAGGAGGCGGGGCAGCGGGAGGGAGGACTGAAGGGGAACAGAAATAAAACAGAAAACAGTTACTAAAAAAAAACTAAAAAGGCTTTGTGGATTTCGCAACCCTAAGTTGTAGTAATCCAATCCTTCAGTTCTTGTAGGTAAAATGTTTCCCACTCTTCTGTTTCTGAGATATTATTGGATTATCTTGCATGCACAACATCTTTATACTCCCTCCACAAATTCAGTGGAATCTGTTCTTCCTCCAGCCATGTAATGCCAATGCCACTCGCGGCAACACAACCCAAAACATGACACATCCACCCCTGTGCTTTACAGTTGCCAATATGTTACTTTCAATAACCAATAATCAAAAATAAGCTATTTTGCTGTCTAAGTAATTAGACTTTATACATACACAACATTTTTTTTCCCTTTAGTTCCTAAACATTCTTAAGTTTAATTCTTTTTGTGCTGAAACTATGATGCCAATATAGCTAATAAGTATTTGATTTAGTGGTGTGCAATATCCTATCGTACGCAATATTATCACCAGATTTTTACAATTTTTACAAAATTAGGATCAGAGACTGTTTACAAAACAGACAAATGTTTTTTTTTTCTATTTTTTTGTTTATACTGAATGTATAAAACTCTTGTATTTATATTAAATAAAACTTAAAATATTTTTTGTTGCAGTAGTGTATTCTTAAAAAAGCCATTATCGCAAAAAAACAAACAAATTTATGTGACTGAATACCATAGAATAGACTTTATACCAAAACCATCACAGATTTACTCTGTGTTAAACAGGTTGAGTTGTTGCATGATGCCATATAGACTTGTTTGTTATATGACAAAATAATTATATAAACAGAATAAACATTCTGGCATTAGGATAGTTGCTACTGTTGTTTAAATTAGATTTTTCCTTTAAAAAGATTCATCATCAGGTCATCTCTGTGTTTACACTAGCAGGTGATGAGAGACCAGTTATGAGAAAATGCAATTTTTAGACACAATTTGGTAACAAGCAGCAAGTGACACTGTGACAGAGCAAAAAGAGACAAATGACGTTGACTTTAACTCATGCAAATTAATTATGGGGTAGTGAAGCGATATTCTACAACGATTGGCCGAACAAATGAGTCTGACCAATCACAGAAACAGGGGCTTGAGGTCCCAAGCTTCTTCTCTCTAAACGTGTAGCTCCAAACCCATTTAGCCTCATTCTAAGAGAGGTGTAGGGGTGAAGAGGTGTGGATTCTAAGGTGTGGTAAAGGTGGGCTCCTAACTGCCATTTCTTCTTCTCCTGTTTTATTTGATGAATATAAGCACATATATAGGGATAATTTGAAGGAAAAGGAAATATGGGAAAAAGTAGCAGATGGATGTATAGTAAACTGGCTAGATTTGCTAGCATGCTAGTGTGAACACAGAGTATGCAACCCTCACCTAAAGGCTAGAGATATACTTGACCATGCGTTCACAATGACAATCTACATACTGTGTTGTAAGTGTGACTGACACATACTTGCCTATGTGCTACGTGTGTTACTGAAGGCTTCCACTATTGGTTTCCACTTGTCACAGGAGCAAGAACACATCGTACAGATGCTGGTCATTTCAGATTTTGTCAGACAGTCTTTCTTCAAACAATTCTACCAATGTGATGATGCACTGCACCTACTGTTTTATGTGTGCTGCACCTTGTGTATGCGTAGCGTTCCTTAATACCGAACGGATGCAGAATACAGACACCAGCGGTCATGCACACGTGAATGTATCATTATCAGCAAGTACAGTACATCTTAAGGATAACTTGTGAGGAATCTTGTGGGGCCAGACACTTACCATAGTCTGAACTGTTACTTTCTGGACTGGTGGGGTTAAGGGGATCTGATGAAGATCTCTGTCTCCCTACTCCCTCCACATTTTTCCAGCCCCCATTTCCTAAAAATAAAAACATATTCATGTACAGTACAATACTAATAATCTTCACAAAATGTGTCACAGTTTTTTTTTTATCGTAAGTCGTTAATGCATACCTGTGAGAGTGTTGCGTGGGGGTAGCTGTGGTAAATTGATGGGGAGTGTGTTAGATGGAGGAGGGCTGTTCATTAGAGTCCCGTAGGTTTCATTACACATCATACTGGGGATGAAGCCCCTCTGCTTTTCCCGAACTGCACTGACCACATCTCGTGCCAGGGCCGCCATATTGGGCTGCATGGGGCCACTGCTAGAAATAAAGCAGCTGACAGGACGTTCTTCACGCTTTTGAGGGATAGGCTACCACAAACCCAGAAGAAAAACACATTTAAATATTCAAATAACCCTAAATCAGAAAAGGTTGGTTAAGCATGGAAAATTCAAACAAAAAATAATTACAGCGTATCTTACATTTTCTTTGACTTGTATTTGTTTGCAGACAATATAAACCCAAGATATTTCATGTTTTATCTGCTTAATTTCTTTTACTTTGTTAATAAACATCCCACCCAACTATACTATCTTCGTGCATTGACGAAACTGTGTGAGTGAATCTCACCTTATCTTCCATTTCATCATCACTCTCATCCAGGTCTTCATTCTGCAGACACCACTCGTACTCCACGTGCACATGGACGTTAAATTTGCCAGTCTGCGCCTGGGTCAGCTGCCAATAACAGAGCAAGTGCAGTAAGTATGGCTCGTATGGGACATTTAATAATAAGAGAAAGGCCATGCTGTACAATATTTATTTTAAAAAATGTAAAAAAGAAATCCCCATTGTTTTTCTAAACTTCTATATAATGTATTTAATAGTATCCCAAACAGTAGTGGTTTGTGTGAAATGGATCAGTTAACACACTTACTGACTCAAAAAGCAGACAAGAAAAGTATCAGCAATGTAGAAATAAATGAATGTGTGAATGTGAGTTTCAGTTTCAGTAACCAACCAATATAATATTTTTCCCATGGAGAAGGACTAGTAGTATTAGTAGTTTTCTACTAGTAAATACAGATTTAGAAAATCATCATAAATCTCATAAATATGAAATTTCTGGCATACCTTAAAGGTACTATTAGTGCAGGTTGTAATAAATCAGTAGCATTTTTTTTAAATATAACTAAATGCTTTTGGGCAAATCAGGTTTCTGTGTAGTAATATTGTGTTGCAGATTTTTTTTTCTGTTTATTTATTTGTACGTACTGTGAACTAATACAGTACATTTTATTATTGTGATTGATCTATTTCTTGTAAAGTATTTGAATTTTCAAACTTATTTGTGCGAAAATAATGATGCAAAAAATGAGGTGATGATTATGATTTTTTTTCCTATTTAGTACAACCCTCATTTGAATCAGACAGTGACTTCTGTGTATATTTACACACACACACATATATATATATATATATATATATATATATATATATATATATATTTATATATATATATATATATATATAAATGAATTAAAATTGTGCCTACCAGCTCTAGACACTGTGTGTGCTTCAGCCGCCTGGCCATATCCAGAGGAGTCTCTCCAGCTTCATTGGCTGTGTGAAGACAGGTAACACAAAATATACACAACACTAAAGATCCACATGTATAAAACACAAAGCCAGTGGTGATGAAATCATTTCAGTGCTGGTGTGTCACAACATCTGGAGTTTCTAGGTGTAGATGAATGTATCTCTTACTCATGGTGACGGAGGCTTTGCTCCGTAGCAGAAGTTTCAGACATTCACTGCTGTCTGTCAGGCAACAGTAGTGCAGCGCTGTGTTTCCTTTTCCTGTTTGCTTGTCCAGATTCCCACTAAACAAACACACACACACACACACACACACACACACACACACACACACATACACATTCACGCACATAAGCCTCATGTGAAACGATGATCTAAACACAAAAGCGCATTTTAAGCTGATGAAGCAACACCTTCACAATGCTGCTTTACCTGTTCTGTGCAAGAAAGTCTACAATGTGGAGGGAGTTTCTGTCCACCATTCTCACCGCCAGGTGCAGCGCGGTCTCACCCGGCTCCTGCCAGAGAGAGCAGAGAAAATCATTCAGATGCTGTTCAGAAAAGACTAGTGACAGTTTACTTCCAAAACCCTGCCAGTCTACCAATAAAATGTCATTTTTTCTTTCTTTATTAACATCTACATAAATCATTATAGCACCCTTTTTCTTCTGTATATCGTCTCTATAGTTATATATTTTTTTTACCATCAAATCACCTTTATTGGAGCTTTACCAGAGATTATCCAAAAATATACTTGTCTTGTTAATTTGAAGCATTTTTTTCCCCCTTTACTGTATTTAAGTTTCTGGTTTGATAAATCTGCAGCATCACAGTTACATTAAATTGTACAAAGTTGAACTTAATAATAAAATACAATACAATAAATTACAATAAGGGTCACAATTCACAGTACTTACAACAGTAATAAACAATGTTAAATGGTAAAATAATGCCTTAAAAATGATTATTAACACATTATTTACGATATTTTTAAAGGTTTCTCAATTTTAAATAATCATGAATTGAGACATTAGACATGAGATATTTTGTAATGCTTATTAATGTCTTAATTAGTGTCAGTTAACAACTAGTTCTGCTGTAAGTACTTTTAATTAATGTACCACTTGTTGTAATGTGTTACCAAAAGCATCACTAAAAACAGCACTACAACAATTTTAAAGCCAAAATTCTGTCTGTACACATAATAATTTATATATTTATCTATTGCTTCTCCTGTGTTAAACTAACAAAGCTAACTTCAGAGACCAACCATGATTGAAGTCATCTTTGGTGGTAATGGGAAAATGAATTGTGTCTCTTTGCAAGCTGTCTGTGGTTAATGGCACGGTTTCACTCACATGTTCGTTGGGTAAGGATAAGGTCTCTGTTAGATCCACTCCCTCTGCGTACACCTGCAGCAGGGAGAAGATGTCCCGGCTCTTCACTGCATCGTACAGACTGCGGAGCTTAGCAGACGGATCCACACGCCTGCGCTGGGCAAATCGCTTCTCTGTGTATTTAGCTGTGATGAAGTCTTTCCGGCTCTGCCTGATAATCAGATACAACGTATAGATACAAAATTAGATATAAAGTGTATTATATTTAGGACTGGTTTTGTAGACAGAGATAAAGACTCATCGTAGATTAAATTTCTATTTAATGGATAATCGCTATTCAAAAAGATGGGTTGTCCAGGACCAGAGTTAAAGGAGAACTAACCTTTGATAAATAGCATATATTTGTTCTCCCACAGCGTTCCGAGATCCAGAAATTTCAACACCCTTTTGTCCAAACACCCTTCAGACTGGGTGACACAGGGCAGAGGTTTATACTAATTCTTTTAATTCTAACACTTTTTAAGTTCTTAATGCCTCGTTTTAAATGTCAGGGCTCTCTGGAAGGAGAAGGAGGTGGGGAGCTACTTTGAGCTGGATAATGGTGGAAAAAGCGATTTATCGGGGCAAATTATGCCCCATCTCACCCAGTCTGAAGGGTGTTTGGACAAACTGTTAAAATCTCGGAAAGCTGCGGGAGAACAGAGATGTGTTATTCATCAAAGGTTAGTACTTTTTAGCATGTTTAACTACACCAAAAGTCAGTTTTACACCAGAGTTCTCCTTTAACCCCTGTCTGGGTAACCATGTCTTAAAGTTAATTCAGTCAAAAAACAAACTCTATAATCTTAAAGCAACAAGTTTACTTGCTGTTTTCTATTATGTTGTTGATTTGGATGAGTCAACTACACTGCTAGCCAGCATATTGCAAGCTGATGGGGTATTTACTTTCATTATTTGTTAGCTTCAAAGCCCCAATGGAAATCTAAACATGCCAAATGTGACACTTATCCAATCTGGTCATTAAAAGAGAGAGAGAATTAAAAAGTAGCTGCTTCATCTGGACTATATACAACCATGTATAACTGGGTTGATATTAAAGCCATGTTGTTCAGTCAAGTAAAAAGAAAAGCTTGAGTTTCACATTGGCATGAATAAAGTAATTTGGCTGTTAAAGCTGTCACTCACATGTCACTAGAGGGTGTTGGTTTGGATATGTCCTCTCCTGACAGTTTGGCCTCCATGATGTCATTAAAGCCTGCATTGCCCACATTTCTGGCCAGCTGCCGAGAGATTTGGCAGAGTCATGATCCACTCATTGAGTAATAACTCAACCGTCACAGCTGGAAACTTAGAAAGACCTACCAACAGTTCTGACGTCCCAAGCACATCTAAAGTAAGAGACTGTATTCTGGAGTGGTGCACGCCCATTTCCCGGTGGATTCCAGAGCATTCGATGCAGATCAGGACACCCAGGTTTGTGGATAGCCAGGTTGGATCTGTAAGAATAATGTGCAGATATTTAAAGAGTATAAAGAGCTGCAGTTATTTAGAGAGATCTGCCTGGTGAGAGTGTGTAATTGCATCAACCATTTTTTTGGTGTTGTAGTGCATTCCCTTTACCACATTTGCTTCGGTTAATCAGCAAACAATGCTAAATCCTCTTTCAGAAGCCGTGCATGTGATGAGTGAACCTGTTATGAGTTGTGGCCACAAAAACTCACATCATAACCCACCAGAGTACTCTGTTTTTATAATGTATATATTGGATGTTGCAGGAATGGTCTTACCAGCAGACTGATATAATTAACTACAATGTTTTGTCCCTTCACCACTCAGAAGTATCAATAATTTCAATTAAACAGAAAAAAAACAACAACAATGACTGCTGTTTAAAGACATCTTTAAGTATCTTTAAGGGTTTTTTGGCAAAGAAATACATGTAATTATGGACAACAAAGGAATTAAGACATGGTCACGGTCAGGTTCTACAGGACGAGACAAATCAATAATTTTATAAAGGGAACAAATCTTATTTAGACAGATCACTCCAATGCCCCTCATTAACAGTTTTAACAGAGACATAACTAATGTCTGAAAATTGGTTCTTGATGCTAATGTATCTAACATGAAATTAAACCTAAAGGAAAATTTATTTTCTTCTCTATTATTTCTCTTTTTTTTCTCAAGAGAAATAAAGCAGATAGTATTGTTTTTATAAAGGGCCACTGATTTCTGAATATGTTTTCCTTAAGGAGATCAACATCAGCAATTAATTGCTGGGAGTTCTTGGCTTAAACAAGAAAAGCATCATATCTCCTATTGCACTGGTACAAAGCTGAAGGATGTATTAGATGTAGAAGAAATCTGTAACAGGAATAATGAGATCTAACACGTTTCTAGGGGTGAGATGATTCTAAATAAAAGTCTTAAGCCATCTCAGTCTTTTTTTTTTAATCAAAGTAAGAAAACCATAGGACTGTTTCTTAGAAGCTTTCAGAAGATTTCAAACAGAACCTAACCGTGTTTAGAGGAATTATACAAGATTAATCATGGATCCATTTTACCATCTTGAACAACATAATCCAGTGAAACTCCATGAATATGGTTATTATTAAAAACATAATAATTACTTAGATGCACAGTTGGAAAAGTAGTTTTAAAATATCAAACATGCTGCTGTTTTGCCGTTACAAACAAATACTAATCCTCTAAAATATTTATACTTTAAGGTTTTCAATATTCAAGATTTTCTAAATTTCGATATGTTTTTCCATATGTCATATCACCCAGCCCTTCATCACACTGCTGTCAGCTTTCAAATAGAACAGCACAATGCAGCTATAAAGAATATAACAGTACAGCAGCAAGTTTAGTCAAAACTCACTTAAAAACTCACATGCATCTTTCCACTAAAAAAATAAGCAATTTGTGGTTATGAACTTTCACGCTTGAGTGAGTTTTCCACTCGCATTGAATTCTGCCCACAACAAACCAAAAAAAAGCATTTTTGTTCACACATATCACACATATGAAAGCTGTAAACATGTCTTTATCACTCTGCACTTCACCACATCACACACCATCAAAAAGTTAGACATTTACTCTTCACTGTTTCAGCTACAGTACTCGAGTGTGTGTTTAAATGTTCATACTTCCACTTTCCACTTTCCGGTAAAACTTTGTAAAAGTGTCTGTACTTTCTTATAATAACAGTTTCTTTTTATCATTAACTCCTCCTCTTTCCCCAAATGTTATACAGTAACTGAAATCACATAAATATGTGGACATATGCTTTCTTTACTTGTTACACTGGCCTCTTATCTCTTATCTTTAGTCAACAGACAACAAACTTGTCTTGAATGATCAGCTACACTTCTGTAAGTACGACTCAAAAAAGCACAACAAAGTAATTGAGCCCTTCTGAAAAACAAACAAACAAACAAAAAAACAACAACATATCAACCATTACTTCCTTTTGGGAGAAATTAGGGCTGCAACGATTAGTCGATATAATCGACAATGTCCATTATTTAAATTTGCAGACTACAGATTTTATTGTCAACTAATCGTTAATTTATAAGAGTACCCCATTACACAAAGTGCTGGGGATAGAAACACAACAAGAGATGGGTAAATGTCTCACTCACACAGTTTATACTCAACTTCAAATGTGCCCAAACACAACAGATTACATATTTACTTACTTAATATTAGTACTTTTTATGTTTAAACAACATCTAGACATTTAAATGGCTTTTAAATCTCATGTTTATCTGTTTTTCTTTTGTTTTTAGAGAAGAAGGACATGGCAGAAATAAACATTGACTAGTCGACTAATCAAAAAAATTATCATCAGATTAATCGACTACCAAAATAATCATTAGTTGCAGCCGTAGGAGAAATCTGTTATTTTCTTTACTATTGTATATCACGAAGAAATGTAGGTTTAAATAAAGTCAATTTAATTATTTCATGTAAAAAAAAAAAAAGTACCTAATTTTTTCCCAAATGGGACAAATGATTCATATATGTTTTTTTTTTTGTTAAAAAGAACTCTAAACTACTTTGAAAACAAAAACTTTAAAATACACTCCTCTGACTGGTTCTGGTGTTTTCCTTGTTATTGTCTAGCAAGTCAGACTGCATACGTCATGCATATTGACAAACTAAAGACAGCTGTGGCCTAATTAGGAGTAAAAGGCGTAAGTTCAGTGCAGGCAGAGGGTGAAGCACAGGAGTGGATGACTCACTTGGAGCTCCGCAGTCACAGCACACATCGTTCCCACTCATCCTCTTCACCTCGCTCACGATGGCCTTGGTGAGTTCCTGAACGATGTTGTTCTCTCCCTCGTCCTGATCCCCCTTAAAGGCATTGTTCAGGGCCTCCTCCTTACTGTTCTGCAGAACCGACACCCATCTGCAACAGCAGTTTCCAAATGAATCAGATTCATTCAATTAACATCTGCTTATTTTCACACATTGCACAAACTGAAACTCACATCTGACATTCTGATTCATCTTCTGCTTGGAAATGGTATGTTCTGTCATCTGTTTCAAAAACAGAGAGATACAATTTCAGGAAGGAAAAGATGCCAGTTAATGCCAAAGGATTCTAGGTTGTAATGGACAGTGAAAGTGTACATCATGTCTGTGATAGTGATAACTCACGAGATATCAGATCAAAGCTCTTCTTCTCCTCGGGGTTGCATTTCACTTGGCAGGTTAGCAGGTTGAGTTTGGCTGGTGGTGCGTTTGGCTGAAAAGCGAATGGGAAAGGGACAGTCTATAGATTTACTGGCTCTCTTATGCGTTAATGCAACATAGTTCATTTTTACTTTAAACTAACTATTTTGTAGTTGAGCAAACATTTCAACTTTACAGAACAAGGAATAAACTTGTTATCTTTCAATGGACGTCAGTGCAAAAACATTTTATTCAGAGTCATTTTAGAGCATTTCTATTGGTTAATCGATTATGACTCAGATTTAAATAATGTGAAAATGTGAAGGGTTGCAAAACCTGATATACATGTTTTTGACAGACATCAGCAAATTACTTCCTTTAATTCTTTGCCCAGCTATACACTGTTCTTGCAAAATTGAACAATGCGTACGTATGCTTTTATCTCATGACATGCCTTCCACTTGCAGTTAGTACCTCTTTTTTCACACATGCACATCACATGGTTTTTTTTTCTGGTGCTGTCTCAAAGTCTGTACATAATTCAATTAATCTATTTTACTAATACAAGTTCAAATACTAATTAAAAAAATGTATTAATACATGAAGCTCCATGTCTTTTAGGTTTTATATAAAATAGTCTAACATTATCATAACATTATTATAACTGTTACCATATGGTAAATAAACGATACATTTGGGTTTGCCCTGTGACAGTGTATTTTACTGTCATTGTGATACACAATATACTTTTACTGATAATATTGTGGATTAAAGAACACTTTCCACCTGCACATTTCATTACAGAGAGTGTAATTAGACTCATTTAACTGTATTTGCAGCAAAATGTAGATAAATCTCACTGCACTAGCATTTTTTATATGCAGCTACTGGTGCATTATGTCTGCAAGTAAATAATTTGTATCGTGACAGTAATATGTCTGGTATGTAGTAATGAGGATTGCATGCCTGGACCCCTTTGTACATTTCAAATATGGATTAACAGAACACACTAATAACCTAGAGCACTCTTCCAGTCTTTCTGCTATGTTCTGCTAGGTAACAAACCCTGTCTGAGATGCTAGGTTGGTGAATCTAGAGTACTAAGCTAGTGCTAACTCAGCTCTCCTTTGCATGTTTTACACTGTCTGGGTTCGCTCGGTACTCAGAACCCTAAGAGTCTCGTTTGGAATCTGGTATTTCTATTGAGGGAGCAGGATCTTCCTGTATCTTTCAGGATCTTCACTCAGGTTAATACTTTCTGACTTTTACTTACTGTTCCGTGTGAGATGGTCAGATAGCCGTTCTTCACAGAGCACTTCCTTTTCTGCCATACTTTCCTCAGCCTGAAAACAGCCCACACACACAGAAGATATTCAACACTCCAGTACACAATCACCACTCATCACTATCAGTTTAAGTTAAAATATGACATTAATGACGGTATATTCATAAATAAAACATTACAATTCAGTATAAATTATATTAGCTAGTGGAAAACTCACTGGACAACAACTGGAGAAACATTGACACTTTGTAGTCTGTAGTGTTGTATTATTTTTGTTTTACTATTTCAATATAATCACATCAATTCATACTGTATTTGTATAAAAAAAACAAATTATAGCATATTTTATGTGATATTTAAATGGTTTATGAAGTAGGCATCAATCAAATATTCTACAGACATTATACCAAAATGACTGTAATTTCTACTGCTTAGTAAAGCATTTTCTTCACCCTTCACTGCGCTTGGAGAGCATCCCGGAGCGTTCTGTGCCAAAAGCCTTGTTGCCCTGTAGCTGGTGCAGACTGTAGCCTGTGTTCTGTTTACCCTGAGAGTCCTGTTCAGTTCATAAACAAGCAGTTTAGATTTTTAACAACCTGTCTTTCGTAATTCCCCAATATATAACAAATAAATATATAAATATATGTATTACATATGTAAATCATATACAATATATATTCTAAAATGAAAAAAATGAACATAATAAAAGGATTTAAAAATTGTACATGACTTGATTTGTTGTTTATTCCTAATTGTGGTAAATATTGGTAAATCAACATCTGAGTACTGACTATCGTTGTTTATTCTTGTTTTACTAATCAAACTTGGAGGAAGCAAAAATCCAAGTACAGCTCTGGATAAATTAAGAGGCCACTTCAGTTTCTGAATCAGTGTCTCTGATCTTGCTATTTATAGGTTTATATTTTGAGTAAAATTTACATTGTTGTTTTGTTTTATGAACTACAGACAACATTTCCCCCAAATTCCAAATAAAAATATTGTCATTTAGAGCATTTATTTGCAGAAAATGAGAAATGGCTGAAATAACGATGCAGAGCTTTCAGACCTCAGATAATGTAAAGTTCATGTTCATAAAGTTTTAAGAGTTCAGAAATTAATATTTGGTGGAATAACCCTGTTTTTTAATCACAGTTTTCATGCATGTTGGCATGTTCTCCTCCACCAGTCTTACACACTGCTTTTGAATAACTTTATGTCATGTGCAAATATTTAAGCAGTTCAGCTTGGTTTGAGATTGTGATCATCCATCTTCTTATTGATTATATTCCAGAGATTTTCCATTTGGTAAAGTCAAAGAAACTCAATTTTAAGTGGTCTCTTGTTTTTTTCCAGAGCTGTATTTTTAATAGGGAAATTACTTTGTAAAGATCCTTACATCTTTAGTGTCTGTTTGTAAAGACGACTTCAGAACATCTCGAAGTTGAGTCAGCTGCTTCCTTTCTCCATCCTGCACCTGCTTAATCTGACAAACAGCAAAATATATAAAATACAATAAAATGCCTTAGACTATACATAATGTAAAACACATGGGCTGAGATGGTGACATTAACTCACTGCTGTCAGGTCTGTGGACAGTTTTTCCATAGCTGGTTTCAGATTCTCTACAACTTTCAACCCATCTTGGAAGAAACTGGATGAAAAAAATATTTGGAGATTACTGGCTCATTTCAACCAACTGAGAAGGTGATCTGAGAGAAGGATGTGTGCTTCTGTTTGGAGATTTTTCATATACTCACTTGCACTGAGCGTGGAAATACTTGATAAGATTGTGCACCAGGTCAACCCCCTTCTTGGTTTTGATTTCATTCACTTTGAGAAGATACTGAAAGAAAGTAGAGACATTTGAACAAAAGAATGGAGATACCTGCTAAAACAGGACTGTCACAGACAAAGACATTTGCAGACAAGGCCAAATACCAAATCTTACATTTAATTTATTTAATTTATTGCTATACATTTTACTTCTGTTGCTGTATGCAGGTAATGCATACAGCAGTTTGTTGTTATGTGAGGAAGTATGCAGCTCTTAAGATGTGTTTATCATAAAAACTTGATTAAAATGAATATATGATTAATCCCTAATAGATACTACAAAGCTTATCTCATAATTTATAGTCATGACTACAAGCATTATTTAATAACTATCTGTCGTTACACTAACTGCAAAGTAATACTGAACATAATATGTCATCACAAAGCATATTATATTTGTCAGTAGATGTTTTTTTTTTCTTCCAATTTTTCCCATTTTCTCCCCAATTTACACAGCCAATGACCCAACTCATTAGGACTCCCCCTATCCCCCCAACACACCAGGAGAGTAGAGACTAACACATGGCTCCTCAGATACACAAGAAGTCAGCCACCATTTCTTTTCGAGCTGCTGCTGATGCAGCACTACAGTAGCAAGTAGCTTGGAGGAAAGCGCAGCTTTCTGATATATCAGCTTACAGATGCCCTGTGCTGCAGACATCACCGTAGGCGCCATCTACCCACCTGGAGGGAGCAGGGCCAATTTTGCTCCCTCTGAGCGCCGGCAGCTTAATGGCAAAGCTGCATGAGCCGGGGTTCGAACCGGCGACCTCCTGCTTACAGGGGCAGCGCTTTAGACCGCTGGACCACTTGGCGCCCCTTGTCAGTATATGTTAATGACATGGTAATGTCAGTGCAGTATAGCAAATTTCAATTACAGTGTCCTTCACTATGAATAAACTGGTTAATATTTATACCCTTATACTAGGGCTGTCAACGTAATTTATAATCAGTAACACGTTACTAAAACACACACAAACACTTCGGAAATTTGACAATTTGGACTTTTACAATCCAATTTATCATGCATTCTTTATTCCAGCAACCAAAGTTGATTTTATCTCCACTTAAAACATACAAGTATATGCTATTATAATCAGAGAATATTATTGTGATTAATCTGATTATATTTTTTAATTGATTGACCACTAATTTATACACTTTCTAGACAACTGAACTAAATAAAATAAACGGAATACTGTGAACAAAATAACTAACAAATTATAGGACATTATTAATGCATTCTCTATAAAGAGAGATAGCTATATAGCTGCTGCAGTGTCTTTTCTTTTCCACATCCCAGGCAACAGCTGATTAAAAGGAAACCTGCCCTCCTCACCTCACACATCTGCAGCTGAAAGACGCGCCTCTCTTTCTCCATCTCTTCTGCAATCTCTCCTCCACTGATCTCTGTCCTGATCATGCCATGCTGCTTGGCGTGCTCCCGCTTCTCCTTCTCGATCTTATTCCTACAGAATAAGAAACAGAGCACAAGCATGCCATTAGATTTAGTCACCAGAAGCAGTAACAGATACTGTTATATGTTCACATTGTACACTTAGATGAACCCAACAATCCAACCCATTGAAATAAAACTGACTTTATGTTGTGTTTTGTCACCAAAGCCTTGGAGCATGAGTAAGACATTCCAGAGCTCCACATGTGACAATAAGGTTGAATGTACCATGATATTGCTGCTATTTGTTCAAGGCACAGCTCCAGAGCATGATAAGGAACTGAGCTACAAGGCCAACCCACTTATTCAAAGGTCTAAAGTGTCTCTGATAATGCACTACACACACATAGTTATGTCATCTTTTGAATGCAAAACAATATGGCTACTTTCCATAATAAGCCAAGAAATGTTTACACTGTGAAAAAAATCCCCTAAAAATACAGGCAAATTCCAACAGTCACTGAAAGCTGCTTGTCTGGTGCGGTTCATGTTGAAGCACTGCAACCTTGATGAGTAAAACTCACATCCTTCCCATTGGCTCCTGTCAACACCGTTCACTGTCAATGTGTAGTCGTTTCCTCTGGGCTGCCTTCTCTTACGTATACATGTATATGCTATGTAATAGTAATAGACTGTCTGGCCAAAGTGTTGAAGGATATAAGAGCAAGTTAACCCTTTCTCTGCTGCTGAGAGTGGATTTATACAGGCTATAGAATACAGCTGCCACTCATGTTCTAATGTCGATTTATGTTATTAGTAAAGGTGGAGTCTGTTAATGTTTAAATTGTTAAAAGTCTCAGAGTTTAGCTGTTTTAAGTAAAAGTCATTTTTTTTAATAAAATGTAAGAAACTACAAAAACAGCTGAAAACCCTGCTGCCAGTATTTTACTGTATTAATTTAAACCGACTGTATTTTAATGTAAGAAACTCTAAGTCAGAATACAGTACAGAAACTGTAAAAGTTACAGTAAACAGTATGTTAAAGTAATTTTACAGGGAGATTTTCGCAGTGAGAGCTACAGTATGAGACTAGTGTAGCTAACAAGAAAATCATCACCCACTCGCCTCAGACCTGTCTGTGTGGTTTCTGATGCTGCATCTCACTGCTATCTCTAAAAATAGACATGTAAAGTTGAGAGTAGGACACAAAGTGGTGCAGGGTAAAATGTAATACAGAATTTTTATGTAGTTAAACAAGTCCAAGTTGAACATGCTTTTCTTGGACATATTTCTCAAGATTCAGTAAATATACACTGCCTGGCCCAAAAAATGTCTCCATCTGGTAAGTAAATGATGTGGGGTTGCTGCTGCAGTTGTTCAGGTTTAGGTTCAGCGACAGTATGTGCTGAAAGAATGAGGTCAGCTGACTCCCTGAATATACTGAATATAGACCAGGTTATTCCATCAATGGATTTTTTCTTCCCTGATGACGCGGGCATATTCCAAGATAACAATGTCAGGATTAATGGGGCTGGAATTGTGAAAGAGTGGTTCTCAACTCCATTGAGAATCTTTGGGATGTGCTGGTGAAGGCTTTGTGCAGTGGTCAGACTCTACCATCATCAATGCTGCTGCAGGATCTTGGTGAAAAAATATTGCAGCAATGGATTGAAATAAATTGAAATTGCAGAAGCTTATTGAAACAATGCCACAGTGAATACACGCTGCAATTACAGCTAAAGACGGTGCAAAGAAATATTAGAGTGTGACCTATTGTTTTGGTGGCGACTTTTTATTTTTGCCAGGCAGTGTATCTAGTAACTATTCTAAGAGGGTTATGTCATGTCAAATCACACCAATATTATTTTGTTAGTCCTCTTGGGGCTGGTTATATATAAACCCAACTCGCAGCAAGTACTACCCATGCTAAAGTACAGTAAAGATTCTACTGCAAATGGAATATATTTTTTAATATTTCCTTACTAAGTATAAAATAAAATGGCTAAAGTCAGCTAAAGTTACTGAGGTTATGTCAATATTATACAATAAGTAACATATTTACCATGACAGTATTTAATTATCCTTTTTAGACAATAATTATCCTTTTTTGTCAGTAAATATGTTAAATTGTATTGTATTTTATTGGAAAACCAATTTGGCAGTTGTTAGGATGTATTATTTACCAAACTTTTTTGAGACTTAGTCCCTCCACCTGTTTCGTGATTTAGATTTGCAATTAGAAAACTCTAAATCAAAGGCAATCAAAGGCAATTAAGTGTTAGTTTTCTTTTACCACATTTTTTCCACACAACTCAGAATCTGTCATATCGGTTAGCAAATGTTTCACAACAAGGAAACACAGGTGTTACAGAAATGTTCTAATTTTACTGTCACCTGACACTCGACCTGCTTATTAAATTACCCTTTGTCTCCTTTGATTCCACCGCAAAAAAATCTAGGTAGTCTAGTTTGCAGAGTTGTTTTCTTTAACTCTGAAAAAGGGATGCAAATCTACACCACACAGTTAGCTGAACACCGTCATAACTCCAGTGCTTATCAATGCTATGATCACTGCACTGTAACCGCCATCCACCTGAATACTCTCCAGTCTGCCACACTCTGAACAATAGAAACATGAAGCTGTGAGGAAAATGAGTGTGAGTGCTGCTTACACTTTGGTTTCATAGTCCTTCCAGGCTTTATCAAAAGGCTTTTTTAGATCCTGCCAACACAAAGAAACATCAATATTATTTTACTGCTATTCCCACATTGGCTCTGTATTTTACTTCTCTTCTAAAATAATCTTTATTTTTTAATTTTTTAATTATCATTTTCTCCCCAGTTTGGAAGGCTGTTTTTTGAACCCACTCATTAGGACTCCTCCTATCACTAATAATGCCCCAACACTAGAAGGGTAAAGACCAGCACATGCCTCCTCCTATAGATGTGACGTCAACCACCACTACTTTAGAACTGCTGCTGATGCAGTATTGCCAAGTAGCATCATAGTGCACTCAGAAGAAAGCACAGAAACCAGCTCTAATACACCAGCTAACAAATGCCTGTGCTGACCAACATCACCTTGGGCAGAGAGCACCATCTACTCACCCAGAGAGAGCATGGCCTATTGTGCTCTCTCAGACTCTGGGTGCTGATGGCGTACAACATGTCTCGGTATTCGAACTGGGACATATTCTTCATTCATTTTAACAATTCATCTGTGTTGAATTATCATCTCGTGACACAATATTATTGCCATATTGCAAAGCCCTAGTTTATGTTATGTTTTATATTTTATGATTATATTTATTTATAAAAAAAAAATCTGTCTTTGCATATTTCCTTATCCTTTTTCTTCTGTTTTGTCATGATTAATTCATGATCAGTTTCATCCAGCTATTTCATGAGTTTTGGCAAGTCAGTGTACAAAATTGTATCTTCCGATTTAAAGGAGAACTCTTGGTGTAAAATTGACTTTGGGTGTAGTAAAACCTGATAAAGTGTACTAACCTATGTTGAATAGCCCACCTCCGCTCTCTATGGAGAGCCCTGACATTTAAAACAAGGCATTAACAACTTTAATCATAAAGTAAAGTCATGA
Source organism: Astyanax mexicanus (assembly GCF_023375975.1). NCBI lineage: Eukaryota > Metazoa > Chordata > Actinopteri > Characiformes > Acestrorhamphidae > Astyanax > Astyanax mexicanus. The sequence goes on from NC_064408.1 coordinate 75,973,297, forward strand.
TAAATACCGTAATGAGCACATAATTTTAATAGAAGTACATGTTGTATACATGAAAAAGACGTGGCTGGGTTGTGTGCTGTGCTCTGACTGCAGCTTTAGCCGGCATAGCAGAGGAAAAGGTCTTTCCTGGCTGCAATATTACATGCTTGTCACTCTAGTGATTATGACTTTACTTTAAGAAGGTGGCACACGAAGATTAGGTTATGCTACGGGTTGTAAACGGTGGTTTTTGATAAGTTTCTTGTGCACTTTTAAAGTTATTAATGCCTGGTTTTAGAAGTCTCTAAAAGACTCTCCGGATTCTAACAATGAAGTTTGGAGCTACTTTGAGCCTGAATAACAGTGTAAAAGGCGATTTATCTGTAGGGGATAAATATGCCCTGTTAAAACCCATTCTTTGGACAAACTGCACAAAATTGCTGGATTTTGTAAAGATGCGAGAGAATGGAGGTGGGTTATTTAACAAAGGTAAGTACTCTTTATCATGTTTTACTTCACCAAATGTCAATTTAACACTGGAGTTCTCCTTTAATGAAAAGCCAATGAAGTATCTGTATCACACACTATTAACTACACAGTCAATCAGAATATTATGAACACCACCTTGTTTCTACACTCACTGTCCATTTTTTCAGCTCCATTGGGCATAAAAAACTATTGTCAACTTTCAGCACTGCTGTGACACTGATTGGCATGCTGGTGGCGGGTTAGTGTGTGTTGTTCTGGTACTAATGGATCTACCATCTGTTATTATACAACTACAAAGTGCTACCATATGATCAGTGGAGTTCATGGGGTAGACAGTGAGTGTAAAAACAAGAAAGTGTTCATAAGATAATGACTTAAGATGCAAGATAAAACACAATGTATACTACAAATGTTAAATAGTAACATTATTAATATAAGATTTCAGCATAATTTTATTATTAGTAATAGTAGTAATAATATTTTTAACAGCAACAACAGTAAAATAAAAACTGAAGTGATGTTATACCCCTTTAACTCCTTTCAGGTCTCCTTTCAGCAGACTGTCTAGAGGAAAAGTGATGATGTTGCTCATGTTCTGCAGCTGTGAACACAGAAGTGAGTCAGATAGGTTAAGTTCAGCATGATGAACAGCTTGGTGACGAAGTAACCTCTGTTTCTAATTACTGAAGTGTGTGTGTGTGTGTGTGTGTGTGTGTATAATTCACCATACTGAACGTACACTTTGAAGCCTGTGTGGTCTTATTAAACCTAAACTGTGGTGTTTTAAAGCTGTGAACCTGGGGATCAGTGTAAAGAGAGCTGTGCGGTCTGAACGGTCTGTGAGAACAATGAATAGAGGCAGCTGCAAAATAAGCAACACAGCTCACTAACACTGGCCATGTATGGAAAAGCAACACAATCATTGCTCTGGTTCCCACAGCAAACAGTCCGGGGACACAACAGCTAAAGGAGGCCGAACAGAAACACTGATAAGAAAATAAAAAAGTGAGAGAGAAAGAGCGAAAGAAAATATAAGTGCAGGCCTGTCGATATTTGAGGAAATGATAAATGCAATAAATTATATTATTGTCATTTTAAGACAATCCTCTGCCACTAAAATATTAATAATAGAATAAGAGAATAATAGAATAAAATAGAATAAAATAAAAGAATGGGATATTGCTGCAGTTATACCATTTTAGACAACAATGAACCTTTTATTAATAACTGTTTGGTAGATGCACTGTTTGTTTTGTTGATATTCATTCTTGTGTAAACAAACATGCAAACACAAAGAGCAAGATTAGGGTCTGCAAAATGCAAAATGTATTCTACAATAAGTTGATAATGTAGTCATCATGACAGGCCTGTATGGGTATGTGTGTGTGTGTGTGCCATCAAACCAAACTGAACTGCTTGAATTGTTGCACCAGGAGTGTCATAAAGTTATCCAAAAGCAGTGTGAAAGACTGGTGGAGGAGAACGTGCCAAGATACATGACAACTGTGATTAAAATCCAGAGTTATTCCAGCAAACATTGATTTCTGAACTCTTAAAACTTTATGAATATAAACTTGTTTTTTTCTTTGCATTATTTGAAGTCTAAAAGCTCTGCATCTTTTTTGTTATTTCAGCCATTTCCCATTTGTTTTGCAAATAAATGCTATAAATGACAATATTTTAATTTGGAATTAAGGAGAAACGTTCTCTGTAGTTTATAGAATGTTCATTTTACTCAAACATAAACCTATAAATAGTAAAATCAGAGAAACTGATTCAGAAACTGAAGTAGTCTCTTAATTTTTTCCAGAGCTGTATATGGGTAGGCCAATCACGATAACAATTGTTATATTAATATTAATATTTTTGGACTATATGTTGTCCTGGAAATAATTGTGATAAATTATAATAAATTATATATTTTTTTATTTTATTATAATTTTTATAATAATTTAAGACAATTCACTGTCACTGAAATATCAATAATCGAATGGGATATTGCTGCAGTTACACCCTTTTAAACAACAATCATGAAAACACAAAGCACAATATTAAGGTCTGCAGAATGAAAGCGGATAATGTAATTATTGTGATGATGTGTGGGGTGTATTTATGCATAAGAGAGAGAAACTTACCAGATTCTTGAAGAGAGCTGTAAGCTCTTTGGTGAAGACAGAAAACTTAATGAAGGCCGCTCCCATATCTGGGTCGTCTCTGTACACACAGGCCTCTCCAAACTTCTCTAGAGCCTGGATATACTGTTCTTCATTCTCTACATGAGCTGACAACACACACACACACACACACACACACACACATACACATCAAAACCACAATTCCCTCTGTGGTTCAAGAAAAGCCCAAACTGAAAGCAACAACAGTCAGTAAAGCTCATTCTGACTTTTCTCAACAGGAATTGAACATCCAGGGTTATTCAAGGCTTACTATAACCAGTCATAGAAGTTAAGAATAGATTCTTAAACAAACTGGAGATTTTAAGGGGTTAGATTTCCCATCTAATACCAAAATTTTATCAATTCCTACCACTAGTTCCCCTATTACAACATGAAGCCAATCTTGTTCTTCCTTAAAAGCAAATAATAAATAATAGAATTGTCACAGCTTTTAGAAATGTTACACAATGCAACATAACTGGGCAGCTCAACACGTGTAGAAATCAGGCTACTATCACACTGACTGTTGGGTGGGACGCAGGGGTCATCCTTTTTGACATTACTGGGATCTGGGGTCTGTTAAATCTGCTGTATGTTATTGAACCAGGAAGAATTGTTCATGAACTTTTAGAGGAACAATAAATTGCTGACAATCCAACACAAAAGAAACAGCCTGTACCGACCTCACCATATACCATGAACAATATTCTTATTAGAACATTTCTCACAGCCTAACACAACTAGCTATTATCACACATATCTTTTACATGCTTTGAGAAAAATAAAATCTCTATTAAAGTACTTGCAGTAGTAAACGCACCATAAACCTATAATTAACTTTTACATTTACAGATATATATGTAAATGCAATAGATACAGTATAAATGTAATTCGACATGATGTCTACTAAACAAATAAAGGCATTTCATTTGCAATCCAAACTGATAAAAATGAATCCCCATGAAAGTATTGAACAGTCATAGAGTTCACAGTGAATAAATCTCCTCAAAGATGAGCAGAGGTACAGTAAGAACACAATGTATGTCTATAACATGTTCAGAAACCCAATAACCAAGTATATTTTTTAAAATTACTTAGCAACAGAACATGATTTGAGGGAAGGTGGGATGATTTAGACGTGCAGTTACGATGCATGCCTAAATCATGACAAACATGATCAATAATTTTGTTTAAACCCTCCTGTTATGTTCTTTTGTCAGGAACAGCAGTTTGACCCGGTGCATGTTATATCATCAAAAATAAATAAATAAATAAATATTTAAAAAAATCCTAACAAGCAGTGTGAATACTTCATTACTAACACCATAGCTAATTATAATACTAACATTTAGTGCAATGGTGTTCCTTACCTCCTTATCTCTACTAGGATCATTCACCCCTTTTCATATAAAACACAACAGTTTTACATAACATTTAAACATAACAGCAATTTTGTTTAAATTTCGTTTTTTTCAGGGGATGGTTGCAAATATGTGATATGAACCATTTTCATAAATGTTGAAAACATCAATTAAAGGCAAGCAGAAGAAGTTTTATACAAATAAAAATACTTTTAACTTTTTTAAAAAAGGGTGTCAATTTGACCCGTAACATAACAGGAGGGTTAATGCAGAGAGCTGCCTTTAGCACAGTACTAATTAGCTTCCATTACATTTTAATTACATTTGTCTGATCACTCCAGGGCCAAAGATAAAGGGGTGAACCACACTCATCCTTAAAGCTTTAGCCTCCTAAATTCATCTGAACTACTGGTGTTTCCTGTTTTTTTCCCCACTGTTAGAACTTAGGAACAACTCAGACAGGTTGCAATGCTTTACATGTAGTTACCATACTTATTAGTAATGCTTATGTTGTAATAAAGTCACAGAGCATAAGGGAATAAAGAAACAGAACTGCAGCCAAAAAGCATGACAGGTGACAGAATGAGTTCAGATAATGTATTTCAGTGTGCAATTAAAAAGGGAACCTCTTTGTCTCTGACTGAGACAGAGAACGTGCTGGAGTGTAGAAAGGGGAAGAGTGAGAGAGGCTTGCTGAGACAGGTAGCAATGTGCACAGACGGAATGTATGGAATGTGAAACAAAACTCACAGCTCTTTCTCTTTTTTAACCTAAGAGACTTTCCTTTCCCCTTGACTGGAGTAATAGTGACCTAATTAGTGACCTCAGTTTTACTAAGACAATAGATAAAAGCCTCTGTGCAGTTCATGCTCATGTATGAAGTTCAGATGAACAAAAGCTATAAAAGCTATAATCAATAACCACTGTTCCCCACTGTGGAAAGCAGCACAGCTGTGAAAGGAGCTGAATTCAGGCTAAGGTCATTACATAAACTAAATATGGCAGTAAGATAAGACTAATCAGTTTAGTGAACTTACAGAGACCAGAGCTGTTTATGGCCTTCACAGACTTCTTTATTTTGCTCAGAACACTGCGATCTGCGTCCAGAGCCTGCAAAACACAATGAATAATGAATTTTAATAAAAATAAAATAAAATAAAATACGACACGAGAGCAAGATTTTTCTATACAGTCATGGTGTAAATCTTTTTGGTCATTTAGTTTTTACACAGTTATATAATGGCACAGACAGAAACAGGGAAATCAAAACAAAAACACACACACATACAGACAGAGTTGTGTCTGTAACAGTGCATTTCTCCCAGTTTATCTCATTTTTAAATGCTTATAGATTGGATCTTATAGACCACATTTCTATGGATAAAATACCAGCGACAACGTCAACAAGAGGATACACAGTTCGATGGTATTTGTTGGAGAGTGGTTTAAATACTGAGCCTCAGTTTAATTCAGTTACTACATTACAGCATCAAACTGATTATTTACTTCAATTTATAATTATTTTAAGCTATAATATTTAAACAGATTCACAAAACATTTGCTGAATCATTAGTGCATATATATACGCTAAACAACAATACAATAAAACTAGAAAATATTTCCTTTTCCTGAACACAGAATGCTGGTTTCCGCTTCCAGGCAATTGCTAGGTGGTGGCCATGGTGTTGCTAAGTGGATATTATGTTATACCAGGTTGTTGTTAAGAAGTTGCTAAGTGATTGCCATGTGTTAATAGGAGGCTACTATGTGGTTACTATAGTGTTCCAGGTGGTTGTTAAGAAAATGATATGTGGTTCTATGGGGGTGATTTGGTAGGTATCCTAAATGGTTGCTGTGGTGATTGGTATTGTATTCAAGACGGTTTTAAGGTGTTTTTAAGTTAAACTGGCTGGTTGATGGGGTATTCCTGGTGGTTGCTGTGGTGTTGCTAAGTTGATGTAAACTGGTTCCTATAGAGCAAAGTGACCATGATGTAGCTTAGCGGTTGCTTGGTTGTTGCCAAGCAACTGCTATGGTCTCCTGGGTTTTTGCTTTGGTGTCATAGGCAGTTGCTCAGGTGTTGTCTTGTGGTTGCTGTGTTGGTACCACATATGGTTATTTCCAGTGTATTTGTATCAATATTACATTTAAAGGGATTAAGAGGAGATGTGCACATCTGTGGGGTGATAACTAAAAGAATGAATAGGAGAAAGTGATATGATACTTTACAAAATAAAAGTCTATTAGGAATGTTAAATGCCAGTTTAATGCCTTGTAAAGATTCCATATTGCTTCATAAAAGTGCTTAGTCATTCACTTGGAACATCCAAAGCTAGTGTAGATACTCCCCAAATTTAGATACGTTCAGCTCAAATACTACCAGAATTTACCCACACAAGCCATACTGTTAGTGATACAATTTCTAGAGTCAGATCTTAGAGATTGCTAGAGCAAAAACTAGACATAGGAAGTGCAGTATGAGCTTTTAATATGTATTAGTGCCTCACAGAGAAGGTGCATCTTAAGCTAATGTGTTTTAGAGAGGAGCTGAGCCATTTTTAGCTTTGTAGTGGTTTATTGTTTGTAGCAGTTTATTATCTACTTTAAAAGCTAATCCTCTAGAGCCCTTCAGTTCATACACATTGTTCTTATTTCCTTTTCTTCAGTTATTCAAGTACGCCTTCTCCATGCAGACGCCCTGTACCCCCGGGTGAGTCATGCTGCAGGAATTGGCTCAGATGTGGGGATGGAGTTAGGGATTGCCCAGCAGTGCACACTCACTGTTTACACAGTAACATGCATGGCACAACACCAAGGCTAATCCACCTCATTAAGAAACTTTACAGTATATTGCCTACATCTGTATAAACCTGCCATTACACTGACTGTTTAGTTTGATATTGACATTAGTAATGAAATTTAATAAAACCTTAATCACCTGCAATTCATGTAATTGACATAGATTGTTTTAAAAAGACAAATAGTAGTAAATTAAAAATGTTCTTTTTGTCTGTACAATGAGCCTTATTTTCTTTAAAGGAAATGATTCTTAAAGCGGACTGAATGCTCATTTATGCTCCCTTTACATACAAAAATTAATACATCCATTATAAATGTTATAATGTTACTTCACATAATTCTATGCATGCTTTACATTGGCATGGATGTTAAGTAATACCTCCACTACAGTGATGTTCAGAGTAAAACAGTCAGTTCTGAGAACAACAAACATGGCAACTGTGGAGGCGGTTGTGATACTGTGCTTCCTACAAAAAAAGAATAAGGAAGAACCAATGAAAAAGTTTGAAAAAGTGGGGTAAAATATCTGTCACAAGTTTCTTTTCTGAGAAAGTTTGTTCTATGTCTTGTTCATATTAGTTACACTGCCACGATGTTCAGTAGTACTGCTCTGTTGCCTCATTTTCCATTAGGTTTCTGATTAATGCAGAATACAGACAAAAACTCTCCATATCAGTATTTAATGTTCAGCATACGTGTGCTTTCATCCAGTTCTTATGAAGATTTTGCAAATAACCATTGTTTTCTTGTTTAAGACACTGGGGTTTATAAGTATGAAATTATAGCTGTGAACAGTTTATCAGTTAAAAACAAATAGTAAATCTGGTTCAGACTTTGTCTAAAGTCTTTTCTTAAGATGAAAAAGCATAATAGTGAATGAGGCCCAGTGTTTAAACAATGCAGACCAAAGCAGTCCGTTCAAAACATGTTACATCAGATTAGAAAGGCATTCTTTTATCAAAGAGAAGCTGAGTCCATTTATTTAATTAATGCTTATTCCATCGATCCAATCACATTAAACATAATGAGCTACTGCTCGGACAGAGCCAGTGCAGAGAGCCCAGACAACACACACGCACACACACACACACACACACACAAAACCTTTATGACTGTTCCTGCACAAATGAGGGTGAGGAAGTGCTGGTAAATGAGCTTACAGACACTGAGAGAGAGAGACAGACAGAGAGACAGAGAGAGAGTACTGGCAATCAGAGAACAAGGGCAAGAGAGGTGGGCAAACAAAACAAGAGACAGGACAAGACAGAGAAAAACAAAGAACAAAAATGACAAGAGCCAGAGAGAGAGAAAGAGAAGAAGAAACAAAGAAGAGAAGCAAAGGGAGAAAGAGGGCAAGTAAAAACAGGAACCTGGGCAATAAGAGCCTTAGGGTAGCACATTTCATAGAGCGAGAGAGCGCAGGCGGGCGAGAGTAATGCACAAAGCATGGAGTTTCCACCAGCGGCAGGTTTCAGCAGGACACAGCACAGTGGAAGAACTGGAAAGAGAAGTGCTGCATGTCAATCAGTAGAACTGACAACCATCTTTACTTTATGTCTGTGTGTGTGTGCGTGCGTGTTTGCAACACTTAAACCACCTCAACACACATGCACACAGTGGCCAGATATGGGTATGGTTTGTGGTGTCTGACAGAACATGCTTAATATGGCAGTTGCTATGGTATCCCAGGGGGTTGCAGCGTTATCTCTGGCAGATGATTACATGCTGTCAAGTGGGTGCTGTGGTACCTTATGTGGTTGGTTAAGTGTTTCTTTTGTATTTTTATCCTCATAACATTTGACATTAGAAAATTTAATGCAATAGAATAAATAATTAGAAGAAGATGGCAGTTAACATCCATTGGATAACAATATAGCAATATTGTTAAATAGATATAGATAAATAGACATAAAAGATCTACATAAAAAGTCTGAATATTTTACACCTAAATTACATTTCCTAACTTTATTTCATATTGAAACTGAAACCATTAAATCTGTGTCGTTCTGCTACAAATACGTCCTATTAAACACTTCTTTGCTTCAAGAGAAATAATCAATAATCAATACTGTATTAAAAGTGTCAGCAATTTCTGAATTGTATCTCCTAATGCTTTGTGAAGAACACAAATCTCAGAATAAAAGAGAAATCTCCTTCTGTACAGTTATACAGTATTTCTGACTTCTAAGATTTTTTAAAGATTTTTTAGTAAACTATGAAATCTATATGCTGATCAGGGTGGAAAAATCTGCATTTTCTCTGAAGAAAAATTTCATAAATAGAAAAAAGAATGCTTGGAGGGATACTTCTACATCTTGACTATACATGAATTCTATGATCCTACAGCAGTTGCTGTCATAATCTGTAGAGCCAGATTTTCCAGTTTAAATGGGAAACCCCCGTCTGATGATGTGTAATAAAGCTGTCTGATAAACTACAAGTTTTCACGTTAGTTGGCTTAAGCAGAAGAACGCATGATAATTAACTATACACTATATAGACAGGAGTATTGGGACATTTGGTCATTCATTGTTTCTTCTAAAATCAAGCATATTAGAAAAAAATAATGTATTGATTTTGTTGGAGTCTGTACTCTCTCTACTCTCCAGGTAGGGCTTTTTAAAGATTTTTCTTTGCGGTGAGGATTTAATTGCAGTGACATATATGTTAGTAAGGTCAGGAAGTTGGAAGATCATCACTGCACCATCATCATCTCCAACTCACCAGCTTATCCCAAAAGTACTGCAGGGAGCACCATTATTCCAAGGTCAATGTCCTTGATTTACTACTCTCAGATGGTTGGGTGACCTGGCTGCTTACTTCCTCTACTGCCTGACCTCTAATATTGCTTTGGACTCTAAAATCAGCTGTGTGGAGCAATCACTTCCGCATTGTGAGCCCACAGTGACAAAACAGATGCCTAAACTAAGAAAAGAGACTGTCAGCTCCACAGAGACATGCACTATGATGTTTTAGATGACTTTAGAAAAGTTATAGGATGTCAATTCAATATCCAAATGCGTCCAACACAGTAGAACTGTGTATTGGAACTATATTGCAATTGTTTAAATCAAATAACTGAACCTCATTTAATGGATTATAAATTAAAATGCCACTTTTTTATCAACCAGAATAAGCAAATATTACCCACTATGACCTTAGATCTTTATGTTATCCTCACAGAGCAGTTTAATCATACACTACAGTGGAAGCTTACATTGTCTGACTGTTGGCAAAATAAAAGGCATTTGATACTCAACACCGCTTTACATTTCCTAACATAAACACTGCAATATTTACATCTTTAAACAATGTAAAGATAATACATTGCCACTTATGTTTCCAATGTATAACACACTTATTTATGTGTCCTATAAAAATTAACTATAAACAACATGGACAAAAGTATTGGGACACCTGCACATTCATTACTTCTTCTAAAGTCAAAGATAATAAATGTATTAAGGAGTTCATCTTGCTTTTGTTGGAGTCTCTACTGTCCATGGAAGGGTTTCTACAAGATTTTGGAGCATTGCTGTGAGGATTTGATTTGATTGCATTAAGCAGAGAGATAATTTACACTTAATTATTTTCTCTGTGGTATCATTAAACATAGTGGGTCCTTACACAGTGTTATAATACAAACTGTCTTTAGAGGTTTACTTCTGACAGCTTTTTTTTCTTAAAGATAACTTAAAAGTACGAAACTAGACAGATTTAGGCCTCTTTATTTTATCACGTAATTAATTTGCCTTAAAACAAATTTACAGTGTTCAATTTCCCAGATTAACTGCATACTTTATTGTGTTAATGTTGCATTAAGGTTGTCTTGTTTTTTTTTTTTTTGTATCACCAAGAATATTGTTATTGCAAAAATACCCTGAAATATCGTGATATAATTTTAGGGACGTTTCACCTACCCCTAACTGAGAGATAGAGAGAGTGTTCAGTAAGACTTTATCTAAGAATTCCATCTACTAATCATCTTTGTTGTGCCAAGAAGCTTTTGGGAAACCCACCCTGGCTCATTAACACTTCTTTTAAGAGTTTCAGGGGTGTGGTAAAGCAGAGAAACTTCTAAAATGTGCAGGGACTGAGAGTTATACTCATATCCTTACCAGCTGTGGAGCAAGTTCCTTCAGTAAGAGAGGAGCTTCCTCCAGGAAGTTCAGTGTTGACTACTGTAATGAGTGTCCATTTAACAGTTCTAGTTCTGGTGTAAGAGAATTATATTTAGAAATATGTTGAGTTTATAGGTAACGTATGCAGCACACAGATATTTGTATGGGCTAAGAGCTTCCTTGAGCAGCAGGCTGTGGGCGAGGTTTCACCTCCAGCTACAGTAGGATGGAGAAACCTTTGATTTCACAAGAAGGAAGTAATTTTCCTTTCCTCTCTGGGCAAAGAATTTCACTGCTCGCCATAACAAGAGCGGCTGCTGCAGTAAAACAGCCTGTAGGAAGACTACAGTCCGCGGCAAACACACTAAACAACCCTCTCAGCACACTGAACACACGCCCTGTCTACACCTCCGCACTGTTTTTACTCTATAACTGAGTTTAACTCCGAGTTTAAGCCTCTCTCTCTCTCACTCACCTCCTCCAGTGCTGCCACTGTGTTGCGGCAGTGGGTCATCCGGGTGGTGAAGATAGAGGTGGTGGGGGCTTTATAGTCCTCATTGGTAATGTCCATGAACTCACACACTGACAGCAGGTCCGGCATGACTGCGGGGATTCCTCAACCACCACGATATCAGATAAGAATAAGACAGGGAGAGCTGATCTCCTCCTCCTCCTTCTCCACACAGGAATAATAATCAGTAACTCTCAGAAAGAAGAGTCCAGTCCTCGTTTCTGATTAAACCTCCTCTTCCTCCTCCTCAGAGTTAACTAACTGTCTCTGACCACAACTCACCAAACTCCATCACCCCTCAGAGAGAAGCGCACAGAGCTCACCCAGCTCTCTGTTCACTCCATTACACTCCCTCAGATCACCTCTTCACTCTAGCAGCCCTGCCTCTACCTGCCCGGCGCTCCGCACTCACCCCTCACACAGCCCAGAGCAGCGGGGGAGGGGCCGGCCAATAGAAAAGCGCACCGATAGCACCGACCAATCACAGCGGCTACCGTGAAAACCTGAACCAATCACTGTAAGTACTGTAAAAAGTTCAACTGTTGACAAAAAAACTAATGAATTTCTGAATTAAACGAACAAGAAATGTCATGTACAATCATACATTCTTTTCACGTTTACTGCAACTACAAATGTATATGTATTTAATTAATTTCAGAAGCTGTAAGACTCTTAAACTCCACCTTGCCAAGACACTGCACTGACACTTCACAAGAACAATTAATATTTACAACAACATCAACACTTTACCCGCACTGAGACACTTTATCACTTTTCTACTTTTCATGTTACTGATATCCATTCATATTCATCTATGCTGCTAAAGCAATTTGTACTTTGGACTTCATGTTGCTACTACATTCCCACTCCTATTTATTTTGTGCATTTATGTATCTGTAGTAGATCAGTCCAGATCATACCAGTGCACTGATTTATGCTGGATTTGACTTCAGACACATTAGCTAGATGTAAAGCCTTACGCTGCTCATGTCAGACTGTGACTACTGTACAAAAAACAACAACAAGAATATCAAAAGATGGACTTCAGCCATGTGTTCGTGTGTGTGTGCGTGTGCGTAATTTGGAAAATAAAAAACCTGGCCTGACCAAAGCACCACCCTGGAGTGTCTTCTGTTTATTGCTAATTAAAAATTGCATATTAGGAAGTGTAGTATGATTTTGCAAATGGAAAACAGAGTAAAGAATAGTAATTTTTGTACATTTCAGTTATTTTCTGTTTCTTTGCCAGGGTTTTAGTCAATGTCTAACACTGACATCAAGTGGATGTAAGTGGAACAGTCATTATCAGAATATTGTGCCTTGTGGCCCTTACAAATATCAAAAATAATCACTTAAGGAAAATTAGCATGCAATGAAAACGTGGTTGATCTAGAGGTGCAGCAAACGATTTTAATTATTCATAGTGACATTGTTTATTTTAATTGCCATGATATTTGACCAAATTTTGCCTTGCATTAATGTTTATGGCCACTGCACAAAGCCTTCTGCAGAACGTTTTATTATTATTATTATTATTATTAATAACAATTATATATATGTATATATATATAATAGTAATAGTAATATATTATAATATTATATAATATTATTATCATCGGTATTATTAACAATGTTCTTCTTCATCATCTTATTATTATTATTATTAATATTATTAGATTATTATTAGTAGTAGTAGTAGCAGTAATAGTAGTAGTAGAAGTAGTAGGAGTATTATATAAGGCTATAAACTATATTTCTTACTAAAAAAATTATTTATATCTTCAAATAAAAAAAAACATACGGGACTTTAGTGACGTAAAAGCGCGTGGCGTCACAATATATTTTTAAGGCTATAAACTATTTTTATATGAATATTATAGTTATTTCTTTTATAATAACAATAAATAATGTTATTTTTATTATTATCATTGTTATTAGTAATAATATTATTGTGAAAAAAAAGCATACGGGTCTTTTAGCCGCGGGAGCGCGCACGGTGTATAAGACTCGATTTATTTGTTTTTATTTAAACTGTTTCTGAGCTTTACGCGCAGCAGCAGTTTTTCCGCTCCGGAGAGAGATTTCACTACTATTACTGACCCACCACCTGATTTATCCTTTGGATTGTTTAATTATCTACATTCTCTTTTAATTATTCTGTAATTGTTGTGCTTTCTGTGTTGTTGTTGTTTTTTTGTTGTGTTTTTTTCTCTTTTAGGTAACCGGATCGTTGTGAGGACCGACGCCCCGCGGTCGGACATGGACTTGCGGCGGACTTCGAGCGTCCATCCACCTGAGGTCAGTAAGCTCGAAATTTCCCTCGTTTTACACCAAACTCACCATCAGGAACTAAACTGAATAAAACTGAATAAAAGTCAGAAATAAAGCTGGAGATGGATCAGCATGAATTAAAGTGAGTATCTGTTCTACAGGCGGAGTCTGGTGCTCCAGAGGCTTCACCTCCTCACACTCCGCCTCTTTCTGTAAGTATCTATTAAACTGCTACACCTCTATCAGACCCAGTATAACCTCACTTTAACCCTTTCAGACTCGCTTATAGAATCCAGATCAATTTATTAATATCAGAACCACAGATTTACTGATATGGATGAATTATAAACCATTAAACCTAAACGGGTTGTTATTGAGTTGTGATAGTTTAGCTGCAGGGTCGTAGCGGTTTATCTCAGTAACGTGGAGTGGAGCTGACTAGTGTTACACATTATTTAGCATTTATTTTATTTAATAACGGTAGCAGACTGTGTAATTG